>NW_024962270.1:14468433-15161480 GCF_019238085.1 Lagopus leucura | reverse complement strand
AGGCGGCGGCGGGCTCGGCCCGCTCCCGTCAGCGGCGGAGCCGCGGCGCCGCCATGGCGCGGGCGGGCGGGGCGGGGCTCTGCGCGCGCGCGCCGCTTGCCATGCGACGCCGCTAACGGTCGCCGGGGGAGGTACGGCGGGAAAGCGGCGGCGCGGGGCCTGCCCGGGCTTGCTCGGCCGGGGGGCGGTGAGAGGGCGGCGTGAGGGCGCCTTTCCCGCCATCGCGCCCCGAGCGCGGCTCCGGCCTTGAGGGACGCGTCCGCGGGCAGCGCTGCACCTGCGGCTGTGTGGCTGCGGCTGACGGCGCCGAGCGGCGGTGCGGCGTGAGATCGGTGACGGCTCCTTGCTGCGCTGACTCCGTCCTGCTTTCTTTCCTTCTTTCTCGCCAGCAGAGGTCCAGCTAGCACTGCGTTTAATACAGAAATGAAAAGCACGCGAAGGGATGCTGCGGGTTTAGAAGTAAATTATCTGCTGCACCGGATCGCCGAGTTCACTGCAGAACGCAGTTGCTTGTCACAGAGCGCTCTGACAAAAAGCAGCCTTTCCAGTGCTTTTCATCGCTACCTCTTAGCTCCTTTTGTTAACCCAATCTGTGCAATAATCAGGAACGATTAAATAATACATAACTTTTGAGGTGATTGCCCAGAAGACGTGCTCTTGCCCTTTAATCAGCCCTGTGCGTTTGAGGAGCAGCTCAGTAAAGCAGCAGATGACCAGCAGGCAGATTGTTCTGCTGGTGGGCCGTGAACTCACTGCACTGCTCGTGTTTCACTTAAATCCAGCTGTCTAGACCTGACACTGAGGTTGTAATCCAGTTTTATGATGGTCTTTGGAGAAAAAAATGAATTCCAAAACAGTGCGGTAGCTTGTAACAAAGTACTTTCTAGTATAAAATAAAATTACAATGTCATTTTGGGTGAGCTCCAGTAGCAACAAGTAGCAGAAAGGAGCTTACAGGCTGTTGGATGCTGGGCAGTTTGCACTGTTGCTGTGTAGTTGCGTCACTGCCTGGCTGTACAAAGTACAGAGCATACGAGAGAAGATATTTTGGTTTAATAGTATGAGACACAACCTCCAAACCCTAGGCTTGCATAACTTTATTTGCAGAAGTGTTATCTTGTCACAGAAATTATTTTATCTATGCCTTTATATTCAACATGGATACATGTTTATCAGCACAGTTCTAATATGAGCAGTCACAATAGGTTTGAAGGGTTCTTAAGGCAGGGTGTTTCTTTCCAGGGAGAGGAATTTCCTCTCTTTTGTTTGTCTGTTATTAGTGCCTGCTAATGCCTTCCCTTCCCCACAGATTCTAAATAAATGGTTGGTAATTTTGTTTAACAGAACCTGATGACCTTCTCAGGATTGCTTTTGGACACTGATACTGTTTCTGTGCAGCACCTTGCAGCATGCACAGCATGAAACAAAGGATGCAGACTTAGGAGAAGGGCACTAAGTAACTCCGCTATTAACTCAATCTTGACTGCTACCTTAAGAAAGGTCAAGAAAAGGCCTGGTCTTTTCTACTGATGTCAGAGAGTTGTTTTAGAATCCAGTGTGCACCTCTTCCATGATTTGCTTTTACGCCAGAAGCTGTGTCACCTGAATCAGTATATGGATGGAGTCTGGAACTTGCTCCTGTGTGCTCAGTTTCTAGCAGCTTGCAAACAGTTTTTGTAGCAGTATTGCCCTGGAACACCTGGGTGGGGAGCAGGAGAGGATCATGAATAATATTAGTTTGTTGCAAATAAATTGAATTGTAATGATTTGCCTCACAGACAAGGGCCAGAGTTGGGCCCAGTTTGCTTTTCATTTCATTAGCATTTACCACAGCATATTCCTGTGTAAGGGTAGGATGAGATGACAGTACTCCCCAGACTCTGGCTCACCACTCCTACCTGCACGTCAGTCGGTTCATGCCATTGAGCATTAGCGGAGGAGAAAGAGGGCAGATTTTTTTTCAATGGAGGTCCCTTTGTCATTTCTTGTAGCACCTGCCATAGGGATCTGCTTAGTACATGGATCCAGAGGAGACAAAAATCTTTTTACTGCTTGACTGGGCAGGGTAACCCAACTCCCAAACCTAATCCTTGCAGGTTAGAGTTGGGATTACCTATATTTGCTCTGATTATATTACTGTCATCTGACATCCCTGGGCATTTTGTCCAGTTTGCCTGCAGACCTCTAGCAGGTGTCACTTGTTCAGATGTGATCAGTTTGGGTTTCCTTTCTCACACTACCTTTAGTACTGGCTTCTGGCTGGGGTGTGCACACCAAGCCTAGAGCGGGAGCAGCTGGGAAACTTAGGAGCAGGCCCTTCAGGCTGGGGCAGCGTGCCTGCCAGGACTCAGGGAGGTCATCTTTTACAACAGCCCAGAGTGAGTACATGTCAGCATTTATTTGTACATTTATAACTAGGCAAAAATGCGGAAGTGTTAATAGGAATGGCAAAAGAGCTGCTATTTTCACAGTAATGGTAGAAGTTACAAAGAGCAGTTTGCTGACTACTTTTCAAGTTCTTGTTCCTGAAACTTTTTTAGACGAAAGACTGCTTGATTATCTGTCTGTTTTTGTGAAGGGAGAAATTTGTTCATCTTTTTGTAAAAACTAACACGAACCAGACAAATACTGCCCTTAGTACACAGAACCATCTTAGAACAATGTCAGCTAAGGGGGAGGGGAAAGTCTGGTAATTGATGTGGAAGATGGAAACCACAGCCACACCTCTGAAACATTTGATGCTTGGGTCAGCACCTGAAAGTCTTTATGCATATCTGGGGCTGAGAACTACATGGTTTTTCACAGTTGTTCCAGGAAAAAAAAAAAACAACACCATAACCCTTATTTCAAGATGTTTTTCTTCAATATTAGTGACATCTCCAAATCTACGAACAATGCATAAATGAATCACTGCAGTTCCTTTATAGCAGAGTTATTGGTGCAGGCAAAGGAGGAATTCCAGAATTGCTTCCCTGTTCGTACTGCAATCATTTTTGATCTGGGAGTAGGAAATCAAATAGCAGAGGGAAGCACTTGTTCGGGCAGAACAGCACTAGAACTGAAGCCTGATGTTTCTTGTGCTGGGGAGGGAAACTCATTTGGAGTTACTGGTGTGGAAGAATCCTGGTGCACTGTATGACTGAAGCTCAGAAAGAACTTCTGGTGCTACGAACACTGGGTAAACTAAGCTCAGTGCTCAAGCAAGCAACCATGGTTAAACTTAGAATACAGAGTCCATTCCATATACTGAATGCTGGAGGCAGCGTGCTCTGCTAGCATGGAGGAGACGGAACATGGATGAACGACACTCATCTCCATCATAAACATTCTGGAGAAATCTCCCCTTCTGCCCTTACCCTTTCCAACACCAACGCTGGCATAAATGGAAAATTTCCTAATTCTCACTCTGAAGTGATAGAGCTACGATGTGCTCACGGCTCAGATACAGCAGTACACTTCATGTGCTGCAATGAAGACTCTGTGAGCATGCCTAAGAAAAAGAATGGACTAACCAGGCCCTCAGGCTGATACAGGAACACAGAACCAGTTCTTGCAGTGCCAGGTGTCTGCAAGCTGCTGTGTCTCTCCAGTTCCACTGGGCATTTGTGCGAGAGGAAGGCAGGAGCACAGAAACTCACAGCACAGTGCTGGCTCTCACTCTTACTCACATTCTGTGCAGTCTGAACTCTCACTGTCTCCTCAATATCTTTACCCCCTCCAAGGATGTGTATTATTTCATGTCTATGGGCAGATACAGGCAGAAATAGCCATACTCGTGGGATTTGGAAAACAAACCAACACTTTCTATGACTTCTGCAATAGCTTATGCCAATGTAACAGAATCTAACAAGACCAATGATAGTTTTGATTTTCAAAGCAGTTTTTTATTAGTTTCGGTTTTACATTAGGGAACAATAAAAAACCCACATACATGATGTACAGTACACAGCTTGCGTTGTTCCCTGCTTTTGAAGTCGTATGCCAAGGTTCAGGCTGTAGAACAGAGTTCATTGCTCTTCAAATTAAAGCAGGCACATACAGTACTGCTATCTTGATGCAGTATTAGTGCAGACTCGTTAGGGCAAACGCAATGGTAGGAGCACCACCTGCCATTAGAATACTGCATGTACCAATGGAATACTGATATGAAGCTGTAATGTTCTGCCCTTCTGTCCCTGGAGCGTTGGGTCGAAGAGACATTGCTGGAAAACCATACTTAGTTCAGCAGTTCCCTCCTTGGTATCAAAAGTTAGTGGAAATAGCTAAAGAAACTCCTCACAAAATGAAACAAAATTTGATATGCATTTTGCATAGTTAAATTTATGCCAGGAAAACCTTGGGGCTCTGGAATTTTTTTATCTTGAGCCTTTGAACTTTCGCTTTAAGCTGCAGTCACTCAGATCGCTGCCATTCAGTGTTCAGACCACCCAGCCATTCCAGATACTTTGGTTACTTTCTGTAACATTTCATAACCTCTCATTCCTCCCACAGCAATACCCTGGTCCAGACATCCACTGCCTCCCTCTGGCTACTCCTGTTCATTTTCTTCAGCTTCTCCCTCCTCTTCAGCCACTTACACTCTCACTTACACACTCTTTTCAACATCTCTGGGCTCTTTCTCATCCTCACCCACTCTAATTTTTTCCCTGATAAAGAGCAAATACCACGTTCTTGTTACTCCCAACTGCCATTATTATTCGGAATACTGCTTCTAAATCCGTTATAAGCATTCACCTCTAAGGTCCTGATTTTTTCCATATTTACAGGTGGTTGTAAACTCAATAATTCAGTGTTTTTACATGCAAAGTGAAAAGTGAAAGTCCAATCCACTGACTTGAATCAGCTCAAAAGAAAAGGACTAACGGAAGCAGAATGAGAGATTCAAATCTTAATGCATTAGCACAGCTTCCTTCTCTTAAGCTCACTTTGTTTATTTGCTGGTGTGGAGCTAAACATTTTCACACAGTATCCTCTTACTGTCACACTTCGCTGTTACAGTAATATTAAACAAGTTTGATGGCATTTTGCTTCTTTAGCCCCTTGGTGCAGGATGGCCTAAATTTCCATTGTTCTCTGCTAAATCCTTTCAAACAAGGGCCAAGCACCAAGAAGATCTGCTCCTTACCTGTTGGCACCAACGTGGGAGGAGGGGAGTAATTGATATGCCTGCCATGTAATGCGGAGGCTGCTGTGATAAGCACACTTTAAAATACTGTCGAGCAGCCTGGGTCACTGATTGCTTACGGCAAGAGCAGTTTTGCAAGCAAGTTTTGCACACCCACTGGGTAGGAAATGAAAGGTGTTCTTTCTTCACAGTTTCTTAGACTTTTTATTGGAAGTAAAAGCAAGTAAATCATATTTCTGATTGATTGTAATTTTTTTTTCCTTTTCCCTGTAACTTTCATCTTTGTTTCTGTTCTCTCGCTGTTGTTTGTTTGTTTTTGGTAAAAATTGATCAAAATAAACGCAGTGCTCAGTAGCAAAGAGCCAGGTAAAAAACACGGCCCTGACACAGACACCAGGTAGGAATATCAGAGACAGAGACCTGTTTCATGCAGCTTTGCCCACTGCTTGGATTTTAAGTGCACACAAGCAGATTACTTGCCCGCATTTAAGTTTACTTTAACTGCACGTGTACTCTAGCAAGGCTTAGGCTTCTCTAAGTTAAAACACTGCAGAGGAAAATACTTCATAAAAACCACTTTACGTTTCGAGATAAGCTAGTGCTCATGGGAAGGGCTAGGTTGACAACTTCGGAAAGTGCAGGCTTCCGCATAACCAAAGAACACGGACTAGCAGTGGTGCAGGCATCTCTGATCTGCCTGCAGCAGCACAACAGCCACTGCGGGAAGGGCCGAGGACTCGCTGCTTTGATTCTGCGCTGCAGTTCTGTACAAGGACAGCAGTGCTGGAGCTGACGGCCGCGCTCTGAGCACCGGTCAGTCACAAACAACTGCTGACACTGCCTTAGCTTGACACGCTGTAAAAAAAGGGCTACCAGTTTTAACAACTTCACTTCTCCCCTTAGTAAATTGTGTATCATCATCCTTGAGGTAGACACCAGAGATACTCCAATACGCTTTCCCCGCACCTTTCAGTATCACCTATTTCAAGTAATAAAATGCCTGCTTCCAAACACTGTAGCTATCAATTCCACTTTTGCCTACAGCGTCACCCATACTGTATGTCTTGAATAAGCTCTTTCGTGTTACATTTGATGCTTTACACTCTCAAAGCATATCCAAAAATGAGCTAAATGATGACTGCATCAAACCCTACGCCTTCATCACAGAACCTCTGCGTAGTTTTATGGCCAAGTTACATGCCCCTGAGAACAAAGTTTATGCAGAAACACTGGCACTGATAACGCTAGCGGATGCAGCTTTATTTTGATGCAATTAGCATAGAAAGCACCTGAAATTATTTATATTTTCTATTTATAATAGATTAACTCTTTGGATATTTTCATAACTATATTCAGAATACATTTGTTAATGTCCATTTTGGAAAGATTATATTTACATACAAATACATGAAGACTTGTTGCTAAAAGAGCAAGCAAGGAAGAAAAGATGGTGCCTAATCCTGTGGCTTATGTACACAGGTAGTGCCTTTAAATCAACTCCCACAAGTGTGGGGCCCTTGGTTGAGTAAAAGTTCCAAGTTCTGCTCCGTACTGCATATATGATTAAGACAAACTTCTATTTAGACTGTTTTTACAAATACGTTCTACAGTAACTGTGTCTATTGGCTCAGGCTTCCAGCCCTGAGAGAAACACAAAGTCTGCTCCCTGCCTTTTGTAAGATCCACCACGCAGGGCACGAGGCTGCAGGCAGCTGCCTCTACAGCTGCAGGAAAAAACACCCATTCTCGGCCACAGGACACGAGCCCTCTGCACCCTGAACTGCATCAGGCCCCTTCATGAAGATCTGCTCTTTCACTGATGACTCAGACAAGCAAGTCTTCATGAAGCAATAACGACTTGCTTAAAATACATAACAAGCTAAAAACCAATTCAAAACAGATTCTGATTTGCCATCCAACCTGTGTTTTTGTATATAGAGATGTGGCTGTCTAAAAAAGAGAGATGATAACATTAGATTATCTGTAATAAAAGAAACTGTGCACTCACCAGAGTACAGGAGCTTGTTATATTGGATACATTCTTCATTAAACTTGCTCTCTCCTAACACTATGAATACAGTCTTTGCTTGCGACGTGTTTGAGAAGACGAGCTAAATGTGTTTACAAGATTTTGACAGGAAAATAGAACTCTTTCCAAACTGCAAGAATATGAATTTTGATAACAATGACAAGATTTTTGTAGGTAAAAAGTGCAAATTCATACGTATTACCTCCAAGCATTTTACACAGCTAGCTACAGGGAACTTCAAAGCATCCTTCATTCTGATGCGATTTACCAGTTGAATAGTACATTTTGACCAAGAGTCATAAAGTAAATTTGACTGCTGCCTCCTGATTGTACAGATGCAAAGAACACCTAGAAAGGGAGGGAAAAAAAAGGGAGGTTACTGCCAGATTACATTTACAACAATGTTTTTACCCATACAGGAAATCTGAGAGAACACCAGAGTCTCAAGTGTAAGGATGTAGAAATCACAACTCAATGTTGATTCCATGAGGAACTCCTAAAAATGAAACTTGTGCTACAGCCAGCAATATATGGTATATTTCTACTTGGAAAATCACAAGAACACGGGTTAAAAGAAGCTAAGCAATTTGGGGGACTAGTTTTTCTAAATAGGTTTCAGATAGTATTTATCAAGCACTGTAATACCACATGCAAGAAATGCTACTTGATTATCCATACATATTCTAGTGCCTGCAGTATCAGAGAGTGTTCTGTGGCTTTGTTTTGTTGGTGGTGTGTCAGTCTGTTTGGACACTGCTGGCTGCTCTGCACGTATGCCATTTCAGCAGCACAGGAGGGCAGTCCTGGCTTTGGGCATTACCAGTGCTGGCTCCCAGGCTGCCCACTGCACTTGCTTTGCCCAAGTCTGCCCAGTTTGAACTGTCCGTATTTGCTGTTGCCTTCAGAATCAGTGAAAACTATGTGGAAAGCAGTCGTAACACCTCTGGATAAAGCAGGGCTGTGTCCACGTGTGGAATATCCCCAGAGACTGCTTTGTGGGCTCACATGTCCACACGTGTTAAGGTGAGAAATAACCGACGTAAATATGCAGTTAAAACACTGAATGGTCTTAGTCTTATTATTACTTGTTTTTGTTTCGACCAACACACCGCAGTCATCTCAGTACCTTGTCATTTCTTTCACACAGAAATTTTAGCTTCTGCGCTTTCTTGTGCATAAATACTCCTTCCAGATTCCCTGTTTCCACAGAGCGCAGTTCAATCGCCTTCTCTCCCCAGCCCATGACCTGATTAGATTGAAGGTAAGCTATAGGAAGAAAAGAAACGGATTTGGTAAGTTAAAAAATGCCAACAATATACTTGCTTGTTACTATTTGTGATTACTAATTCCTGTGTACTATTTCTAACCCATGGGAGAATTTTTTACAGAACAGCAGCCCAAACACAGCTACAGTCACTCGTGAGAGCTCAGTCTACAGCTGGAATACAGCACTAGCTTCAAAAAAGGGATTCGTGCACAAAGACTTTGCTGATATGTTTTGAAGGGCTAAATCCTAGCTTACAATGCAGAGCTTGAAAGGAGACGAGCAGCGGTGCTGTAAAGCCGGAGCTGCTGAGGGTGCAGCAGGGAAGCCTCTCCCTGGGGATGCTGGCACATTTGTGTTTGAAAAGCAATTCTGGACAGAATTTTGAAGTTTTCCAATGGTAAGCTTTTTTTTTTTTAATTAGTTTTCCCGTTGCTGTAATTCTATTTCTTTGTATTTCTGATGTCTCCACTCTAGCTGTACTACTGCCCTTTGTTTTAACTCCTCTATAGAAGAGTGAGCACAGTGCTCCAGGTAACCCCTCCCCTTCAGTTCACTCAAGAGGCTGGAACCTTTCTTTCTTTTTCTTACAAACTTTTTTTTTTTGTACTGCAGATTTGAGAAATGAGTGCTACAGGCTGTGAAAATTAGCTACTTAACAGCTGAAAAACTGATTCTTGCCTTGTTTATATCAATACGGTTCTGAAACATTGCTGTTTGATAACAATTTTTGATGATTTTTATGTTATGGATATTATGGATGATTTTTAAGTTTACACAAAATCTCTTGGGAAGGGCAACTGAATTTCAGTTTCTCAGACTTATTTTGGACTCTACATTTACCTAAAGTATGCATCATTATATATTTTAGAATCACAAAACGTGGGGAGAAAGCTGTGAAGGGTATCTTGTGCAACTTCCCATTCAGAGCAGGGCTAAACTAGACAAGGTTACTGAGGATCTTGTCCAGTCATGTTTTGAAGGGTATTTATTTCACAAGCCCTCTGTGCCCTTCTTGCAGTGCTTTGTGACATTGGTGGTTAAACATGTCTTCCTAATACCTAACTGGAATTTCTCTTGCTGCAACCTGTGCTCATTTTGTATCTCATCCTTTCACAGCACACGTCCAAGAAAAAATTCAGTTATCTTTCTGTACCCGTGCATGAGGAAGTTAGGTATGTATTAGGTATGTACATGTGAACTACTGAGTTTGAGGTAGTCTGAAACCTAAATACTTTCAAATCTGGGACTATCGAATCACAGAATCACAGAATGGCCCGGGTTGGAAGGGACCTCAAGGATCACGAAGCTCCAACCCCCCCGCCACATGCAGGGCCACCAACCTCCACATTTCACAGCAGCCCAGGCTGCCCAGGGCCCCATCCAACCTGGCCTTGAACACCTCCAGGGATGGATGGGGCATCACAGCCTCTATGGGCAGCTGTTCCAGCACCTCACCACTCTCACAGCACAGAACTTCCCCCTGACATCCAACCTCAATCTTCCCTCCCTCAACTTCAAACCATTTCCCTTGTCCTGCAGTTATCTACCCTTTCCAAGAGTTGATTCCCCTCCTGTTTGTAGGCTCCCTTTAGGTACTGCAGGCTGCAATCAGGTCACCCCGCAGCCTTCTTTTCTCCAGGCTGAACAAGCCCAGCTCCCTCAGCCTGTCTTCGCAGGGGAGGTGCTCCAGTCCCCTGATCATCTTTGTGGCCCTCCTCTCCAACAGCTCCCTGCAGGCATAAGGTGCCATTATTTGGTGCCTTTTAGCTACTGTCTTCCCATCATTTGCTTTGAAGATACTGCACTGTAGAAGCACACTGTGTTATTCCCTTTGAATATGGCAGTTAGATGAGAAATCAGGATAGCACTGAAGGAGTTAACAACACAAATCTCAAATTAGGCACCGTTTCAACGGAAGACCTCTGACTATTGTATGTACTGGCTTCCACGGTACAAAACACATTATTTATGCTCTAGATAGCCAACACTCAGAAATTATTCTTGCTCAGCTATGAATTGTCTTCTTATTAGTCTGAGATTTGTGGCACTCTGAAATGGTCTAGTTGGAATGTGTGCAACTGACTGGTTTTTTAGCTTCAGTGCCTGCCTGTCCTACATTTTTAATGCAAGCAATGTCTGTTTCTTAAAGCCTTGCAATAAAGTAGGCTTAGACCATAAAAGTAAAGATGATACAATATAATACATCTGCTGTTTTTTGCAACCACTGACACTGCGTTAACATTTTCAAACTTAGCTTTTAGATACAGCAGACACACACACAGTTTGGCTATGATTCGGGAGGGTGGGACATTAAGGGAGGTGTAAACAATTGTATATATCCAATTGTTTATATACAGCATGAAGATATTCTGTGGCTGCACAGCTTAGTATGTACATCCAACGTCAAAGGCCTAATCCACTCGTAATTCTCCTTCTTATCTTTTCTACTTTGTGAAATCTGCACTCAGGTTGTCAGTACCCTGTGTCTGTATCAGCTGTATCAATGCCCCTGGCAGATGTCAACTTGAAATCATCCTTGCAGCTCTCAGTAACAGCTTAGTCAGCCTATGCTACAACCTCTAGGTCATCCAAAATAGAAGGCCTTGGATGACTGGGTCACTCATTCCTATGGCAGAATCAAGCAGGCTTTTTCTCATCTGAAGACATACATGCCAACAGAAAGACCTCGCTATACCATCTGTGGGGCTGTCCACACATAAGGGCTAGGGTATACATGGAAATTAATTTGGAGGGCAGCAGATTGTGAATTCAAAATTCAGTGCTGAGTCTGGACATTCTTCCCACGTGAGAGCACTTACCCTAAAATACAAGTGTGTCACGTGGAATCGATTGCCAGCAGGTCAGATACTCAGACTAAAGTCTACTTATTCCGGAACAAAACTGCTATCCTATAAGCAAGTTTGGAATAGTTATTTTGAGTCCACTTTCCACCTCAACAAGCTTTATATCAAAATATTCTCTGCTTCCAGCTGTTAAAACTGAAGCATGTTTATATTACAGTGCAAGACTGTACTGGTTTCCAGCAATGCTAGGCAGAGTGAACCGCTCATGTCCTTTGGATAGCTCGGCAGAAAAGGTGTGTACCAGTTCAGAGCAGTGTGCCAACACTGCTTACACTTCTGGAGCAATGCCAGAGTGTCCCCTGCCTCACTCATGTTACCATGCATGCCAAAGACCAGCAGTGGTGCCCGAGCTGTGCTTTTTGTTACGACATCTATCCCAGCATTACTCCCTGGAGATCAAAGAATACACACCATAAACTCAGTTTAGGGAAGTGGGATCAGAATCAGTCTCTTAACATCGTGAAAGCATTAAGATTGCTCTAAAACTGGGGCAAGACCACCTACTTGGTGCTTCCTGTTTACACTGTGTGTGAAGCATTAGGCTTAGAGAGCCCCCGCTCATGGAAGTGACTGCTTCAAGGGAAAATGGTTGAGGGAGGCAGAAAAGGTGAGAGAAATAACTGAGCCATATTGAAGCCATTAGCTTCTATGAAGTGCTGCTGACGTGAGCTAGCGATCTCTTGCTCTCACATCAGCAGCACAGCAGTCTGAGAAGTGCCCTTTGTATCACAGAGCCAGCCCAAGTACTGCTAGAACCTTACTTGCCTTCTGTAGCTTTTCAGTTTTGTTTTTTTCCCTTCAAAAATCCCTCTTCTGATCTAATGCACTGAATGTGACTCACCGCCCTAAGCAGTTCTTATCAATTTATCTGTGCACGAGAGCAAAACCAGGCCAGCTTTTAGCAAAATAACAGGAAGTCAGGATTTTCTGATTAGTGTTACAGAAATAGGGCAGGAAAGGACCTACTGCACCTTCTCTTCCACCCGTCTCTGCACCACACTGGCATCACTTCTGATAGTTGTTTGTCTCACCTTAAAAACCTTAAAAGCCTCTGGTGATGGAGACTCCTAAAATTCCCCAGGTAACTGATTCCAAATAAGCCAAGAAGTTTGAAGTGAACAAACTGAATATGAATTAAAAGATTCTGACCCATTTTGGTATGCCTACGTCATTGTATCACATTCCTTTTTATGGAGAACAATGATGTACTGGCTTCAGTTTTGGAGAGTCAGCATATGCATATGTGAAATTCAGTGCAAAAAAAAACCTGTCTGAATTTTGCTTTTCTGTACATGTTAGAGAAAATTGCTTCAGGCAAGTATGCAGCTGGGCATGAACTTTTACAAGCAGTATGGCCAGTGACTTTGCTGACAGTGAAAGACAGCAGCTATTACAGACCATACAGATCTTAAAACTGAGTCCTTCTTTACTTCTAATGAGTCATTCTTTGACCCTTCAGTCAAACCCCATGTGCTCTATGAAACCATGACTTCTGTTAAGTCCTTCCTCTTTGGGAAAAGCCAGAAATGTGGGCAGGGTGAAGGGCTGCTTGTTTGCGTGCCGTCTGCTGGAAAAACTGGGCAGGAGATCTGAGCAACAAAAATCGTTCAGCCAGAAGCAGGTATTTTCTGAGTATTTCAACTTCTGCTAAGGATAATCGATACAGCACTGATACAGTACTACAACCAGCATTTGGTAGCATAGTTTCTCCACACAAAGTCCTTCTTGCTTTTAATATGTACCCAGCAAAGGAAATCAGAACCTCTGTGGGTTCCCCACTCTTTTGGAGTACCTGGTTTTGTGCCAGCCCTCCAAGACGTGCTGTGAATAATTCATTATTCACACAAAAGGGCAGAAGGTGCTCCCAAATCTTATTAACTTCATGTTTCTTCAACCCTTTTTAAATCTTGTTTTATAGAAAAAAACACAGCAGCCCTATTTATATTTAGCCCCACATATACGAAATGTCTTTCAGATTAAAGGTGGATAGATTACTTACACAATTTTAATTCCCCAGTGGATTTGAGTTTCCTATCTCCAATTTGTTATTAACAGATAGGTCATAGAGGTCCCAATTGGAAAATTGTGGGAGCAACTATATTTAGTTTCCCTGCCCCAAATCGCTCAGTTATAATATGGGGTTTTTATTTATCTATTTAGTAGTTAAGATGCACTGAGCCAACTGCAGACATTTTAGTTCAAAATAATTAAACTAAGAAGTGGACAAGGAGCCATCTGTTTGCTCAGCTCTCCTAACCTTACCATCTTAAGCCCTGCCTTGAACTCACCCTCTCCTGTCTCAGTAGGATGTTTTATTGCACCCATCCTATCTACCTGTCCCCAGATGGGATGCTTTCCCCTCTGCTGGTGGCAGTCTCTCCAACAATTCACATGCAAGACTCCTGATACAGCAGAATTCATCAGACAGGGTACTACCTCCAGAAATGTTTGCTCCAACCACTATCTGTAGGACTGCCCCAGAACTGTAAGTGTCTGGGTGATTTTGTACTGACGGCTTTCTGTGCAGATGGTTATCGTAGTGATAGAAGACAAATGGCAGCATGAAAGTGTGTAGAGTGCCCAAACAGCACTCCTTCTCTTAAGATGTAACCAATCCTGAGAGACTGAGAGTATCATACCTAGGCAGATGCAGACAGAACTCAGAGTAATGAGCTGGCACAGAGGATCACATGCTCAGCTGGCCCAAAGTGGTGACGCTTCACTTCAAGGCAAGGAAGTTTCTACTGAAGCGGAGGCAGTGCGACTCCCAGGCACAAGAATGCTTGACAAACCTGTCTCACATCTCTGTGGGTTGGATGATTCAGTACTTCCAGCAGCACGAGGGACTTACGCTGCTGAGGCATTCCTGCAGACTGTCCAGATGAAGGGAGAAAGCTCTGAGCGCAGCCAGTGCCCAGTGTCACAAAGTGCAGATTTCTAACTAGGAGTCATAAATATATGCACCCATTCTTGCAACATCTCTCTTTCTAGAGCAGGATGTAAGAAAACCCTTTGTTCCTTATGTATCTTCTTTGAAATGCTTTGGCTAATTATCTAGTAACAGTGACCAGCTTGATGCTTTTGTTAAGGCTTAATGAAGTATTTCCCAAAATGAAATTCATCTGTAATTCTTGAATGCAGCTTTCAGTTATATTCAGTACTTCTCTTTAGAACTCTTCCTCCCCTTCCTGAGTAATTGTTCTTTGATTATTTCTTATGGATGTCTAATATTAATTCGGAGTGGGTGTAAAATACAATTTATTCATACGACTATTAGATATTCATATGAGAAACAGTGAATTTTAGTTATGCCCCGCAGCTCCAGATACAGGCTGAAAAGCAGAAAAAGGCAAATCTGAGGGAAGGAAATACTGTAATGCTGTAATACTAAGAGTTAGCTTATATCTTTGTGCCTCATTCCTGGAAGTGAAGCAGTTTTGGTGCTGAGTTTGATTCTAACAGTGCAAAAACAACCAGTTCTCTTGTAGCAGTCTGTGTTCCAGTGGTTGCTTTCATGCTCCCACTGCTGTTGAAAACTCTCCACAAATGACAAACCTTCTATTTACTCAAGGGTGTTACTCTACTGATTGTAATGGGCTTTTGCTAAAATTACCCAGCTAGAATTGGAAGGAGAAAAGTGAACATTCTCAGTGTTTCACTACAGCATCCAGTTCCTGGCAAGCGAATAATTTGCTTTTGAACAGTCTAAATGTCTCGGGCTTCATTGTTTGTTTGTATGTTTGTTTTAAGATACAGGAGAACTGGAGCGAGCCAGAAAATAAATTAAAAGCAACAAATAATAAAAACAAAAATCTGCCTGTGTTGTTCTTGTTTTTCCTCACGCTGATAAGGGGAAGCCCTCTGGGGAAGGTGAAGCAAACAGCTGTCCTGGCTGCAATTACAGCGAGAACCTCCTCCTCCAGAGTCACTGGAAATGAAGAGACTGAGAATCTCTTAGAAATACCCTGCGATAAAATCAAGGGGCCGTTTGACAGCTGTTACAAACCTTTTCAATAACCCGCCTTTCTACAGTTGTGAATTCTTACATCAAGTGCTGTGGGCTGTGACACGAGCCCCTTTCTGTATGATTCACACGACTCTCTGTGAAACCTTATGGTAGGCTGCAGCCTCAGCAGAGCCTGGCTGCACAGCACAGCTATGATGCAGTGAGCAGTAGGACAAGAGCACAAACTGTGATCCAAACCAGAAGACCCTACGGCAGTCACTGGCTGTCTCAGCACACGCATACCTAACTCTCTTTACTCCTCAGATACCTGGTTTACTCAGAAGTTGCTTTATGTGCCATGTAACCACTTTGCTATAGACAGAACCTCATAAAGAAGTCAGGTTTCACGCAGCAGAATCTTACACTTAATCAAGTGCTGTTTTTCATACGTACCTACAGATGCTGGCATTTCTCCCCACTGCAAAACTGTTTCCTTAGTGAAATGCCCATATATATCAATGTAGATGCCTTCATCTTCGTAGGCGAGCAGAAGTTCCATTCCGCTGGTATTCGGGAGGATGATAATGGCATGTGGGCGAATGGTTCCCTGGATCTAGGATCATATGTTATGTGATTGATATCAGAAAACAGACCGCGGTTTCAGCGATCACATCAATCCAGCTTGCTTGGCAGAGCACTAAAGAGAACTAGTTCATGGAAAGTGAAAGAGACCTGTTCTCAGAAAAGCTGCACAGTTTGCTGGTTAGCCTCTGAAATGGGTTTTCTACTCTCCTCCCTCCTTCAGATATTACAGTACATTTGCAAACAGATCGCTGTTGAATATTTACTTTATATTTACCAGTATTAATTGGCTTCATGGAGTCTCTGAGACACAGTAATACTTATTCATTCACAAAATATCTGCATCATATAAGTAGAAGAAAGGTAAAATAAATTTGAATTCAGTTATTTCAGAAGATGGAGGAAGGACAAAAGCTTCCACATTACAGGAAATCAGTGCTTTCACTTTCCATGCTACTTCCCTATCTCCAAAAAACCTGTAAATATAACAATATTTACATCAAGCTGAAAAGTTACCTGGACCTTTCAAACACAAGCTGCCCTACATCCTTCACTTCCAACATTCTTCACTACCAGTAGGTCCTTCTTTAAATGCTGTTCTGCATGCAAGACACAGTGCGAGTCACTCACACCAAGTATTTTAACAGCTGTTGGATGCACCAGGCTCTCTCCCACAAGCCGACGCACGTCCCAGGTGAGAAAACAAATGGCTGAGCATACAGCTGTGAAGGTGGGGGTTTATGAAAGCATTTTTGAAAGAAAACAAGGAGAGCCTTAAAAACAGTAAGAAAGCAACTCTGTTTTTTAAAGCACTACTCCAAACAGGATGTTAATTACATAGAAAATTAAACCACTGCAATGATTTTTTTTTTTAATAGGAAGCAAACGAGTGGAGTTTCAACATCATTTTCACAAGCCAGCAACACAAAGATCTGTTTTCCTGCAAGCACACACACATTAACACATGCCGTAAGGGCACAAAGAACAGTAAAGAAGCACTGAAGCTGTACTTGCCAAACTGAACACACTCAGGCCAACCACTTGACTCCGTGCCTCCGCAACAACTATCCGTAACACTAGAACGGGTATCCAGAGTCGCAGAGCAATTTTAATGCGTTGCCTTGGTACTCGCATGAGCGATCGGAGCAGGTAAGAGATGGAGAAAGAGGTGGGGAACCAGGAAAAGAGGCTACCAGAAAGCAAGAGTGTCTGCAGTCAGCCTGCTGAAGTCTGGTCTGCTGCCACCACAAAGCTCCGTGAGAAAATCATCCACTCTACAGGATGCTCTTTGAAATAATAAAACACTGAAAAAGTTAGAGCTACGGTAGTAGCAGATTTATTTCAGGTCTAAAATTCTGGAGGGAAAATATATTTTTAGTACATGCTAATTTCTGGATGAAGAGCACGCAGGAAGGGAGCTGTTCTTAAAGCTGCCCCACATACTCAGGACATTCACCTGGGAAATCTCTCTCCTCACATACATAATTACACCTGCAGCCTGTTGAGAAGCTGAAGTCTCTAAGAAGCTTCATTTTTTTCTTTGCCTTTCATATCTTGGGCAATTACGCTGATGATCTTTCTGACGAGTCATTATTCACCTCACTTAGCAACCAACTTGCAGGGTGGCATGCAGGCCTCATGCTTGGATTTATAAACTGATGTGAATTTTCCATGGTTGTACAACTAAGGAAGTTTTTCTAATTGTTGAACTAAATCAACCCGCTAACACGACAAATAAGCCCCTTAAACACCAAAAAGCACAAGCTTGTAGCAGGCGATTCAGCAAACTGTTCTGAACAGCCAGAAGAATTACTTTATAAACCAAGAGAACTTTATAAACAATCATCTTCAGAGATAGAGAGCGGCCACCAGGAGCGCAGGGTGACGGGACTGGAACTGTCACTTGGCAGCGCGACGGGGCGAGCGGCCTGCCAGGAAGGCGTGGGTTTTGGTTTGCTTTGAAAACCCTGGGCTGGGGGTTGTGTGTGGAATAAAAGGGTCTAAAGCACAGGCTGCAACACACAGATCTGGGCTGACATCTCCTCAAAGCTCTTGAGTTGCTGGAGGTCTTACTGCCCCGGGATACAAGTAGGCAACGGCCATTAGCTATCACTGCCCATACAGAGCACTGTTGACTTCAAGGAGGTTTTCAAGCAAGCACAGGAGTTCCCTGGCTGGGATTCTCCCATCAGACTGGAGCCATGGAAACCTGCTAGCTTTCTGGATTTAATCCCCATGTTTCTGTGGCTTTTGACACCCAAAACACTGAAATGAACGGCTAAAAAATAACAAAAAAAACCCAACAAACAAAACCAAAACCAGCACTAACTTTATACCCCACAGCCCCACATTCAATTCTACAGAGGAATGACTTGAAGTTGGGTTTTAGCAGTCAATATCATCTAAGCAAACAGGTACACCATGCAGCATGTGCACATAAACCTTCCTGCCTACTTGTGAGTTGAAAATTGAACGAGAAAATCCTGCATTCTTTGGATGAAAGGAATGATTTCATGGCCAACTAACCAGCAAGAAAATCAGCAAATTTATTTTGTCTGGAAGCTGAATTTCTGCAAAGTCATGACTGAGAAGCAAACCACATCTTGCACACTGAGCTCAAATTGGTAATGATGTAAAATGAACACACGTTTGCTCCATGGTGAGGAAAAATATATATGGGTGCACCTGTATACTCATCTAATTTACTTGCATCTGGCTCCTCTACGTACAGGTACTCTTCTGTGCACAGCTAACGTGCTGGTAGTGGGTCAAGATTTAAATACATTGCAACAGTCCTTTTAAACAGGCCAAATTTCAGCTTGTTCCTGTGATAATGTAATCAGCTTGTTATCACAATGGAAAAGAACACTTGCAGATTGTGAAAGTCACCTAATTCGTGGAGATATTTTGTATTGCATGCTTTAAAGAAGTCCTAATTTCCAGGATCAACTGATTAAAAATAGTGAAGTCCACACAACAGGCTTTCTGAAATTAAACCATTAAAATAGATATTCTAAATCTAAGAAAAGCCCTTTAACAGAACTTCACTATTATGAAAGCACATGAAAAGTTGATTTCCACTGCCTGGAATACAGGAATTATTCTCCTACCCTGTGTTTTGAAATACAGCACACCACTCAACCAGATTATCAACACTATACAGCCCAAAGAGCAGAGGCATTCATGAAATTTCTTGGGGTATCTTACGTGTGTTGGAAGGTAGAGATCATAAACAGATCCAGAGTCCACATCAATAGCGTGAAAGCCTACTAGAGAGCCATAGATCACTTTTAATCTTTGTCCATTTTCAACCGTCAGGTCAACTGACAGCGGTTTGTGATGAAGTGAGGTGAAGGACTGGAAGAAGAAAAAGCACAACAAAGCTTTTTGTTACAGATTAATGTACACAATCTTAAGAACTTTCAGAACTGAAAAGTCTCCTGTTTTTCCTGCACTAACATGTTATATTTAAGGAGCTAAGTAAGGACCATGCATTGAGTAGCAAAGAGAGTTGGATAGTTCACTTGTGTTTTGAACGAATCCAGATTCTAGAAATGGACGAGTCAAAAATTAAGCTAAGTGCTGTTTTTGTTAAATTACCTCCTCCTCCGAGGGAAATCAGAATCAGCTTTGTGAATTCAAATGAACATCTTGGCACAGCACTGAAATGAGATGTTCATGTCTAACAGAATCATGACTGTGACAGTTCTATGCCTGCCATCTCCAATGCATGTCAAATGAGCTATATTTTCTTTAGAAGAACATCCATTTTATCTTTAAATGTTATACAAAGCAACAAAAAGCAAAGAGGAGATGAGAGACGGTGGTACATCTGAACCAAAGTGAAGTTTCACTTACCTTAAAAGCCATGAATTTGTGATAAGGCTTCGGAGCCCAAGCATAAACCTCCACTGAGCTTTTCAAAGCAATTACAAGGAATTTGATTCTCTCATATTTTACTGTAATACAAGAAAAACAATTCCTTAGGTATCAGACAGACTCTCAAATCAAAGACCATCTCAGTAAATGAAATAATTTCAATGGACTATTGGTAGAGGTAGGCATTATCCATCAAGGGAAACCAATGGATTCTGGACACTGGTGTTTAATATCAGCAGTGAAAACCCTGACTGCACACCTGTACTTCATTTACCCTTAGTAAAGCCCTATATCTCTCAGAATCATAGAATCAGAATCATGGGTTGGAAAGGCCCACAGTGATCATCTGCTTTCAACCCCCTGCTGTGTGCAGGGTCGCCAACCAGCAGACCAGGCTGCCCAGAGCCACGTCCAGCCTGGCCTTGAATGCCTCCAGGGATGGGGCATCCACAGCCTGCTTGGGCAACCTGTTCCAGTGCCTCACCTCCCTCTGTGTGACAAACTTCCTCCTCAGATCCAACCTAAACCTCCCCTGTGTCAGTTGAAAACCATTCCCCTTGTCCTATCACCATCCACCCTCATAAACAGTGAAACTGTAAATAGTAAATTGTATTTACATATTGCATCTCATATATGTATTTATCTCACTAGCCAGAAAAAAAAAGGTATTGACCCTACAGCAAAGTCAAATTTATTTTCCAAATGTGAGCCCACCCTGATGATGCTGGTTGTGACTAAACTACTTTTGGAGGAACGGTGACTGCGGGTGAATGATTTTGTTACGCTCTGCAGGCTACACTTTCGTTTCACTGCTCTTGTATGGGGCTAAATCCATGTGCTAGTGTGGGTGAATGACTCTCATGCTTCTGAGATGAGTGAGCCTTTACGAGAAATGAGTAATTCTTCCTAGTTGGTTAAGCTCATGTTGGGCCCATCAAGAATAAACAAAGAATTGTGCATTGAAAATTTAGGTATCCTTCGCTCTGCCAGAGGCAAGTGTTCGGTCTGCTGGGTGACTGTAATGCACTCTCCATGTTGCATTCAGTGTCTGCGTGGCAGTGATTTACAGGAGGTGGAGGTGTTACACTCGTGAGCTAAGGTGCGTTGCTGCCTGCAGCAGGAGCAGTTCACACCGACCCAAACGTAGAGCAGAACTGTTAAGTGTAAGGATGAGAAAGGGAAAAACAAAAACAAATGAACAAAACATACCGACACACAGAGCAACCCAACCTCTCCTTAGCAGGACAAATGGCTGTAAAAGCAGATGGGAACCTCTAAGAAGGTCCACCAACAGGTAAGCAACAGAGCCTTTGTCAAAGCAGTGACACTGGCTTGTCACATGAGAACAGAAGCTCACAAATGTTTGCCTAATTTTAGAATAACTATTTTTTTTTTAAACACACCAAACCCAAAAACGAGCAACTGAAGTGGAACGTGGTGTTCAGCTCTAACCGCAAAGGAAACAACACATCTGCTACGTATTCTCTCTTGGATTTAACCCTCACCACTTTTAATGAGATGTAAAAGCAAAGAAATGTCAAGCAAAGCATTTATGAGAATCAACCACCTCACTGTCTCCTGCACTCCTTTGTATCATTTATCTTTGTTTTTGAATAAAAACACCACTTTCATATACCATATCTCAAAGCAAAACTTGTGCTATACTTTACACCCTCTCACACAGTTAAGAGACAGAAACAATCACAATACTGATGGTTCATCTCCAAGAATGAACTGTTTGAAAGCCAAATAAAAGCAAGACAATATTTCAACTGCTGTAGCACCATTTCCAGTGGTTAAGTTTAAACAGTGGTATGTTTAGGTCCTTAAGAACTAGACACGAGGTCTGGGGCATCCAATCTCATCCGCCTATGGACACTGTACAAATACAATTTACTAGCAGTTTATTACTTCAGCTTACTAGCAGCTAACTCAGGGCCAAGACAGAAGCAGATGCACAGAAGTGGAAAACATCAGCCTAATTAAAGTCTTAAGTAACTACAGTATTTCTAAACCACTGGCTGAGCTGAACAGTGCTGGTATTCCCTTCTTCCAGCTTTCACAGGACACAGCCACAACACCATATGCAAGGAGAGATGTGATCTGGACTGACAGGCAGCAAAGCATCTGCCATGTAAAACAAGGAGGTTTAAAAGCAGTCAGCCTAATGCAATTTTGAAACACAGCTGAAGAAAAACACCAGTGGCATGGGATGCAAAGGGATGATTAAGCAGCTCTCCAAGGAAAGAACAAAAAATGACCTCACCAACTTTGTAGTGTACACAGCCCTCCAGGTCACCCACAGACACCCAGCCTTGTCGCTTCTCCACCTCTGGATCATTGCGCAGAATCTTATTTCTCAGCCATGACAGGTAATAGACTCTCAACTTATTCTTCTTCCCTGGGGTTTGAAAATAAACACATAAAATGAATAAAGACATAACGATTCACTGAGGCACAAAATCTCCTCCGCATTAAAAAAAGAACAACAAACAAAGCACCTGGAGTTTTGTGACCTGAGTATAGCAGTTTGTCGTGCCTTGCCATGGTGAGAGAAGAGCCCAGCAGAACAAAAGAAAAGCCTGGTGTCAGTAGGATCCTGGGTTTTTGGCCCTCAGGAGCAAACTGGTATACAAGCAATGCCATAGCATTTGGCACATGTGCACCTGTGACTCACGCTTCATGTAAGATTTTAATATCTGACTAAAATCCTTCCCCCAGGCCAAAGAAGAGGTCTCTGTAGATGCATGTATTATCAGAGATAATCACATTGCCTGGCACTGGCTCTCTGATGCGAAGGAAGGAATACAGACATGACATGGGTATTTTGAATCAGTAACAAAGTTCTAATTAACTGACAATCTTCTTTACAGCTAACTGTTTTCCTTTGGATGACTTTCAGGGTGAGAATTACTTTGTCATCTTTTATCTCAGTCCTCCTATTGCTTTGGTTTGTAAGTAAGATCTACAGCAGTCTGGGATCGCAGGTCAGTCTAGAGAACCACGTCACAAGTCACTGAAATGGCCATGCAGGACAAACAGCTCTCACCATCACCTACTGCAGTGAGCCTGGCCTGTAGAAAAGTGGCAGCCATCCCCTGTTGGACTTCTGGCTTTGTTCTGTACTCTTTTAAGGCTGCTCTCAACTGGAGGCAATAAAGGCCTAGGTACTTTGCAGGGCTAAGTCCGAGCTCTCCATCAGGCTGAAGGTGCTACTCCCTTTACTGTTACCAACGCTTTCACAGTATCTACCACTCTTCTGTTAGTGTTCACGCATTGAACTGGCCACAGAACGAGGTTATTTAATTACATTCTAACAGAATTGCACTTAGATGTTTGCAAACATGTGAAAGGACTAACAGACTATAACTTGTTGAGAACCAGTTCATTTTAAGAAGATGAAACACTGCATAACCTCCCAGAAACCATTTTACACATTGAACAGGTAATGAAATATCCCAGAGACTCCTGTGAATCTGAAATGAGAATGTAAGTGTTAAAAATTCAGGAGAGTTTTCCTATTAACACGAATAACTATCTTGTGATTTTCCGTAAGAGGAAATTCCTCAACCTAGTTTATAACCTAGTTCTTCTCTAATTGCTTCCAACCCCAACGCAGGTCAGATACTTTTAGACACGGAACCAACCCGATATAGTAATTAGCACATTGAGTCCTTCCAGAACATCCATTTGCTGGAATCTTCTCCTCGTAATCAGTGAATAAACTCTTCCTTGCCCACTTCTGTCCAGAAGCCACAATCCGTTTTCTGTCCCCACCAGTAGATTTACTCCTGTTGATACAGAAAAAAACACTGCCTAGATCACCCACTGATTCAGAAACCAAGCGTTAATTGTTTTTCAGAATTGATTTTTACTTAGTCCTCTTAATGGTAGCTAATATTTCTCCCTTGCTCTGTGAATGACCTCCTAGAAAAATGAAAAGAAAAAAAAACCAGTCTCACCATTACGATTTTTACCCAGTATCATAGAATCATAGAATCATAGAATCACCAAGGTTGGAAAAGACCTAAAAGATCACCCAGTCCAACCGCTCACCTATTCCCAATAGCTCCTACTAAACCATGTCCCTCAACACAACATCCAGTCTTTCCTTGAACACCCCCAGGGTCGGTGATTCCACCACCTCCCTGGGCAGTCCATTCCAGTGCCTGACCACCCTTTCTGAAAAGTAATACTTCCTCATGTCCAGCCTGAATCTCCCCTGCCGTAGCTTGAAACCATTCGCTCTGGTCCTATCACTGATGACACGAGAGAAGAGGCCGACCCCCAGCTCACTACAACCTCCCTTCAGGAAGTTATAGAGAGCAATAAGGTCTCCCCTGAGCCTCCTCTTCTCCAGGCTGAACATTCCCAGCTCCTTCAGCCTCTCCTCATATGGCCTGTGTTCCAGACCCCTCACCAGCTTTGTTGCCCTTCTTTGAACACGTTCCAGGGCCTCAATATCTTTCTTGCAGTGAGGGGCCCAAAACTGGACACAGTACTCGAGGTGCAGCCTCACTAGTGCTGAATATAGGGGAACAATCACCTCTCTGCTCCTGCTTGCAACACTGTTTCTGATGCAACATTTACATGCCCATGTTATCTGAAGCATGAGCAGTTCCACTGAAATCAATATTGATTTAAAAATAAATTATAATATATTAATAAAATACAACTCAACTGGACTTCTCGGCGCTGTAAGAGAGTCTAGCACCATTCTATTGCCAACACAGGAGGTCTAACTGAAGGATATAAGGATTTCTTCCAATTTCAAAAATCATACAATCCTTCTTTCCCCCAAACACAAATTGCAGGAGGAGGGCTAGACTTGTTAGAAGAAAGATGAGCAGAATATCTGTTTGAAAATTGTTTTTTGCAAGAATGCTTTCATATGCTTAATTAAAGGAATGAATCTATCTGAAATTCAACTGCTCCCAGGGAAGTGAAGGCTCCAGTGGGTTGCTAACATCAGAGGATGCACCCTGTACAACTGCTTCACATGGCAGCCATTCCTAATCAGCAGGTTCTAAAGAAATGACACACATTTCCTCCTGTAGCAAGCAAGCTTCTCTACTGGCTGTGCTTTGACGAGTACCCGATACTCCTCAACCTCAATGCACAGTCATTTACAGACCACGTTACATAAATCTGTTCCTAATTTAAAATCTTGGACTCCTGCAAACCTACACTGTGCAAAACTCGTGAAGCTATGAACTCGACATCTACATTTCTACTGCATAATGTTTCACCTCCTTCATTTTCCATTCTGGAGTCAAAGTGATGACGAGTGAAAGTCTGGGTGAGACCTATAGAATGCATCTGTTCTTCACAGGTAGACAGATGGCTGAAACAACTTGAGAGCTTAGCTACAGGGAGAGTGGGACTAGGTCAATAGTTGCTGAAAAATGATCTGACTACACTGATGTTGGTTTCATGCCATGTCGTGTTGGCCCTGTAAAAATGGACATTTAGCAAGGTTCTAAGTCCTGACTGTGGAAACCAGTGAAGTCAGGCTTTTGGGAAGGCTGATGCCAGACCTGCTTCAGTCTGCGGCGGTTAAAATCTGGAGAAGTTCTTGGAATCCCTGGTTTGGATAACTTCCACTGGTGAGGCTGCATGATTAGCTGTACTGACATGCAGATAAGACAGTATCATGAGCCTTTTTTTGCTTCACGCTACCAAAACATTTGCAACTTCTGGCTCTTCCAGCAAACACACTTTCAGTTTGGTGCTTGATCAAAACATTTTCTCATTCTGATGCACAAAATTCCTTGCAACTGAAACTCATCTGTTTGCCATCTCCCATCAGGAAGGCAGCACCATCTGAGTGATGCAGGCATGTTCTCAGTGAGCTGTGCTAGGATATTCTGACAGGGGAGGTGCAAAACAACTGTGAAATCTAACCGGTATATACCTCCAGCCACTCCTGCTGCTGCCTTCCCTCTACACACCTGCCCAAGCACTTCTGAGCTTACCCCACAAAGCAGCACAAAGGACCTCTGAGTTGAACTTCTTCTTGTATTTACGAATTTCTGGACTGTCGCTCTGTGGGCGGATATTTGTTGGGTTAACATTGACAACAGAACCCTTCCTTGCATTCTCTCTCCTGACAGGCTCGGGTTTTGCACTCGATGCTGGAAAAGAAGACATGTGGAATCATAAAAAATGCAAATGTTTGGCTACATCCCACATTTGACCTGCTCATGGCAGAATGAAACAAATCCAGAGAGGTAAGAAAACAATTTGGGAAGCATTACATAACCAGAGAGAAGACCACACATACGGAAAACTTGTACATTCCTGAGCGAGTGAGGTGGAGCAGAGCAAGCCACATCTGGGAGAAGGGCAGAAGCAAGACACTGAAATTCATAGTAATGTGGAGTGTGAGTTTCCGTAGGTGTTATTAACAGTTTTGCTGTTGCCAAGCAGTCATGCTCTTCCCACCCTTCACTCCATTTCCCTCCCCTCAAAAAAAAAAGTCAGGAAGGAGATTTTGTAAAGCATACTCACAGGAACTACAGGGAGGTCCTACCGGACTGGTAGGAGGGGTGATTGGCAGAAGTCGAGGATCTATGAATGACGTGAAGGATGTTGTAGATGATGTGCTGCTCTTTGAAGGTGTACTTTCAGTGGATGGGGTCTGCAATGAAACACAAGAGCTGCTTCAGGAAGATGTCACTAGGGAGCAGACCACACACAGCAATGCAGGTGCCTCTGAGGCTCAGATGAAATGGCATGTGACATAAGTAGATGTGATGAGCGTGCTTAGAGCAGTGGATAAATGGCACAAATCAAGTGACAAGAGGAGGCCTGGGCTGGGAGTTCTGTCAGCATTTTGATCTGGCACGGCACTGCAATGAAGTAACTGGTCCCCAAAAGAACCTCCACGCACATTTATCACTCCCTGCTGTCTCATCTGCAAAAGGGAGCTGCTTAAACCTCTGTGCAGCAAAGAGCAAGCTGTTGCCTCAGGTAAGACAGCCCAGGGTGTGCATCATGACAGAGCTGTGAACTGTTCCAGTGCCACACATCTGCCCAGCACAGTGCTCACAGAGACAATATCAGTATCAGAGCTCTTCTCAAGGCATGCTGCTCTGGTCTGTGCCTTGTGCAGTCACCTGACACTGGGATGGAAAGCAACCCACAGACACAGCATGGCTGTGCTACTGATGTAGACAGGGTGTATGGGAACTGTTGAGTCACAGCCTGAACCCGATTGATCACCTGAGGCAAGGACTGGGTCAGCTGTGGGAGCACAGGTGAAAGCAATTCAGATGTATGACCTCCTAGGCCCCATTTCCACCACGATAATCTTTCTTACTGTCAGATACCATCCTAATGGTGCTACTCTTCCAACTGTACATTTGTTAACTGTACACAGGGAAGGGAGCACAGCGTACAGTGCTAGCTTGTGGAAAGGGGGAAAGTGGAAAAAGGGACAAAAATGTTGAAAGCAAAGGTTGGTGTGGAAATCAGGATTTCCTATCGATCCCCTAACCAAAACTCTTAAAGAAAAGAAGGGCTGTGGTGACAATATCACTGTAGAAAGATACAGGAGAGAGAAATGTAAATGGCACTCAACGACTCCTGTGGGCCAGAGGGAAATGGTGGCACAATTCGTTTATCCTATAAATGTATCTCATACCTTACTCAGAGATTTGTTCTGAGCTTCCTGGTTAGTCAGTGGCACTTTTGGTGGGTTCACGGCAGCGTTGGAAATTTGGCTTTGCTGGAGGAGATCTGGCAGGAGATAGTTCTGGTTGTTTATGCTCCAGAGGCCTTCTTGGGTGCTTGAAATTTGTTTCCCTAAAACCTGATCCTGCACATGAGAAAACACAGGTGAAGTCCACATTTGGTATTCTTTGACTGCTCTGTGCACCTCCTGTCAAATAATGAGAATAGGAGTGCTCTGCATGATGCACTGGGCAAACACAAACCCTACAGAAGGATTTAATAGGGGGTAATATAAAAGCATGTGGCAAACACCTGAGATACGAATATTGGTTTCCAGTTCTGAATTGCTCCACAAACACCAGTCATTTACTTTACCTCAAGGAAAGAACTTCATCCTCAGAGACACCTGACACAGATCAAATGGCTTGTCTTAACATTACAGACTTGACCTCTACTATGGTCAAAAGTAGGTACTTCTCAGCTCAGGATCTATGTGTAGTTTATAGTAAAGATCTTTATCATTATCATTCGCTTTACTGCTACTCTACTTACTGAATTTGGAGACCTTATTTTGGAGTGACCACATTTAGTAGGATCCAGTACCAGCATTTCCAGTCCAGGCCAAACATATTGGCCAATATGTTAAAAAAATAGTACATAACTCTGAATGAAAGACTTTTGCCTTTTAAAAGCCAACTAATCGACTAGGAGTATAATTGATGGTGTCAGCATTTTTACGTTTTCATTCTCATATTTTCCTGTTGCTTTTTTAAATATATGTCAGTATTTGAGTTCAGGGTATCAAACCAGTACGGTGCTTTTAAATTCAGCTCTGAGTCAGGTTCAGCTGAACTGAGACAAACTTCAGTTTGAATCATTTGGGAAGGATGGTACACCCAAATCACTTCACAGTGGGCCAGGAAAAGGGATGCTGGAGACTTGTGGTGGCTGTGGTTGGTGACACAGAGGTGGGAGGAATGGACAGGATGCTCCATGAAAATCACAGAATGGCTTAGGACCTTAAGGAATGTCTAAATCCAACTCTTGTCAACTTGTGTCTTGGTCAGGTGGCCGGCAGTAGATCTCAGCCACCAGTTGTCTGTTATTGGTCTGGTCCCTAACTTTAATCCATGAGCTCTCAACCTGGTTATGGCTGTTTCTCAGAGGCAGCTTTTCACAATCAATATATATGTTAACATAGAGGGCGACTTCTCCACCCCTCCTATCTATCTGTCCTTCTGGGGTCATTTCCCCCAGGCTCACTGGAAAACATGACCTCTCCACTCTACTCCATCCTTCTCCACTCTCAACCTGAGTTTCTTTCACTTCACCTTCAAGAAGCCTATGCCCAGCACCCAGGAACCAGGAGAAGGAGGAAAAGTTGGGCTGTTTCTGCCATGAGAAAACATAGGGAAGCTGAAGCTGAGGAGTCAGGGAAGAGCTCTGGCACTGCACAAGGGAGTTGGAGATGGCCTGGGGCTGGTAATGTTTTTCCTTCATCCCCACACAGATGAAGATGGAGGTTTGGTGAGAGGAAAAATATTAAATGCAGTACGACCTTTCCCATCATGCGACTACTCTGAAATGATAATCAGGATTATTCTCATCTCTAGTACAGAACAATAAGCATTAAAATTAGTGGGTTAGGCTAATATCAGGTTTGAGGAAGATGAACAGCATGGGCTGCTAAGATCCTGGCTCAGCATGGTGCCCTGTTTATAATTTCTTCTCCAAAGCAGGGCCCTTCCTCCTTGAGGACAATGGGATGCTGGTGAAGTGGAACTCCTTCTCCAGCCTGGATGGATTTCACTCTGATGTGAAGCTTTCCTGCACCAAAGGTGCAGGAAACAACTTTTCTTTCCTAGCTCTGTTGCAGCTCACACAAGCAGCTTTGTGGAAAATACCAGTTTCATGGCAATTTACTTTCCCTATCTGTGAAATGAGAATACACCCAGAAATATGTGGGAAATGCTCTGAGGTTGAGATCAAATCTTATTACTGTAATTTTTTTTTTCCAACCACAAAGAACAGTGTTTTGCTTTGTCTGTCTTCATCTTTCCTGCACCATTTATCATGGGAAAATTCACATAACTTAAGGTCTCTGCTACAAACTACAGACAGGAAAAAAACTAAACATGGCATATGAGAGATGTGTATTTTTGCTAAGCCTATGGGGAGGGATGAAGGGTTTTTCCCCTCTTTCAGCAGTATTTTAAAAAGTAAGAGGTACTTCTCTTTAAATTGGGATAAAGAAGGCCCAGATGTTCACTAATAGCGACAAAGCACACTGGCTATCATCAACAGTATTGCTTTCTGCAACCTACCCAGCACCTTTCACAAAATATGTTGACATCAGAAACTATGACCAGGTCAATAACAAGGACAAATAAAGAGGCACAATTTTGTACTGAGATGTAAGTGTGTTTGTAGGAAGCACAAAATCTGAAGCGGTACACAATTTTTCAAGGCTCATAGCTATAATTTAAAATGACAGAGTAGGATTTCAGAGCAAAAATGCTGCCAAGGAGAAATGGATGCCGTGCTTATCACATACATTAACGATGTGACTCTCCTCACACTGTACCCACCCATTACAAATGGCCAAATTACCTTCTGTTCTGCGATGGTGCTTTGGGGTTTCAGTTCAATCCCATCTGGTACTGCCGTCCTTGACAAATCTGCCACTCTGCTGCTCAGCAGTTGCCTGGTAACAAACTACAATTAATGAACAGAACTTCGGGGAGAAACAAAAGAAAAAAAGAAAAGCAAAACAGAAATGACACACACACACACACACAATGATAAAACAAATGCACAAAACCCTTCCGTATATACAAGTTCAAAACTCGAGCTACCTTGCTCTCTGAAAACCCAGCACCGGCCACACACGGGGCAAGCACTGCCAGAGCCTGCTGCCACTGCTTCACTCTGCATCCCCACTGCACAGGGAAAGGAGCAGGAGCACAGAGACAAAATGGGGCCACAAGCCCATGGAGTCCAGTACCGTCCACAGCAACCAGAAGCAGGTACTGATGGAAGCAGTGAGACCACAGCGAGCACCTCCTGTGACACGCTCTGCGCATGCAGTGTGTCTGTGTTCAGAGCTTTTTCACCCAGGTGGAAAAGCCTCAAAGCCTCTGGCCATGCCTCTGTGCTTTTCCATCCCACAGCTTATTCATTCCACTTATTAATGTACACTCCTTTATTTATTTATCACGGTGATGCATTGAAGTGCAGTAGGTTTCTGCCCAGCACGGTAGCAGAGAAGGTTTGGTGAGAGAGCTGCTGTCCAAGACAAACGTGAAGGAGTAGGAGAGTCATTTGTTTTGTTTTGTTTTTCTTATGGGAGTTGTAAACATTTGCATACTGAACATAGGAGGAACGGCAGCACGTGGAGTAGGATCAAGGATGGGCCTGATCCTAAACAACCTCCATCTCCCATTTGTTGGTGGGATGAAGTACTTACCTGGAAAGCACACATCTGCAGCCACCTTATTTACATTTGGCAGCGTACAAAGAGCAGCAGAAGAAACTGAACTATACAAAATGAACCACAGGAAAAGTGTTTTTAAGGGGGATGGTGTGAAAGCTGCAGGCATTGGAGAAGAACTCTAGGAAGAGTGGGAGAAATGAGTGCTAATGTAGAATACCTGCTACACAGGCAGGTAGGATGCTGGCTCACTGATACCTGTCTTACATCAGAACACTCGTGTGGATGTGGAGGAGTTCAGTGTCATCTCATTGCCATGTCTCAGTCAAAGCCCCCACAGAAACACTCCTACACAATTCTAAGGGCTTCAGCCCTGGTGGCATGCACTGCTGAACATAGTAAGAAAAGCAAAAAGGTTTTGACCTGATCACAACAGTGAGACCTTTGTCTAGAATAGAGTAAGTTTCAGTGCTGGCTGCTGTTTTTATTTTGACTACTATCCTTTCTGTTTTTTACTTTGTAACAATCAGGATAAATTTCCCAAACTATCTTTCAATATAAACGATGCTCAGCTGAGGTGAAAGGACTTGGAGCTGGATTGGGCTGGTCTGGGGAAGTGGTAGAGTCACTGCCCTTGGAGGTGCTCCAGAAAAGTGGAGATGTGGTACGAGGGGACATGGTTTAGTGGGGAAATACTGGTGGTAGGTGGATGGTTGGACTGAATGATCTTGAAGGCCTTTTTCAACCTTGGTGATTCCATGATTCTATGTCTTTGCTAATAGGCAAGACTGTACTTCAGTCTGACTGCAGTTCTTGTGGCGACTCTTTGTATAGAAGGTAAACCTGGCAGGGATCAGCCTGCTGACCCCATTTCTTTAAGGGACTGCAAAGAAGGGATGCAAAAAACACATGCAGGTTTCCAAAGGCAGCAAGACACCTTCAAATCATTACTGCATACAGGGATATAAAAACCAAACACTTTTCAGCAGCAGTCGTTGCTGCAAGGCAAATCTATATTTTTATGTATCTTTCTAAGGTCTAGGATGAGTTCTATGACCTACAGTGAATAAAACTTTTCACGGAGCAGTAAAAAAGTGGTTAAGAAGAGGAGCAGCAAGAAAATAAGGCATTATAACAAAAATACAGATTTTTCAGGTGTCCTGCAATATTTCTTCTCCTTCCTCATTCCTCAGTTTTGAAAATGCACTTCAGAAATGCAAATCAGGAGCAACATGTGGGTGCAAAAACTCTGCCTTCTTCAGAGCAGTTCAGTGGTGAGGTCTGGTGTCAGGCCAATGCTGCAGCTTGCCAACAGCACTACAGATCTGTGCATCTCCTCCAGAAGGATGACAAAACTGCATGTGCAATTATGTCCCATCCTAGAGAGCTCTCTGGGGTAGCAATGCACTTTGAAGTAAATCCTAGAACTCTTTAAACTGAAGTCCTGTTGCAAGGAAATTAGAAGTTCTGTTCATTAATACAAAAAAAGTAATTGTGTGTGCTGTTCTAGACAGTAGGATTGACTGACTGGTCACCTTGGTCTAGCAAGAGATTTACAGTCCATTATTTCACAGCAGAATATGTATTTTGCATGACAGGTAAAACACCACAAGATGTCAGTCACAAAATCATCAAGAGAAACTGGAAAACTAGAAACAGTTCATGTGAGATCAGCTTGGTGGAAGCCACAGCATACATACGATAACTGCAGCCATTGCACAAAATAACATAAAAAATACAGCCCTCTTTATAAGTAGTCCAGGTGAAATTATCAGCTTTTTGGTGGTAATTATTTCCACTGGAGTGAACAGGGTCTGAATAAAAGGGTCACGCTTGCCTTGCTTTTTGTCCTGCAATCTGCATTTAGCACGAAGGTGTATGATTTTCCCTTTTTTCTTTAAAAATTCCATTTAAATGTAGATCAATGTGAAGTAATCTCCAAAGAAGCATTGCCTATTGATATTCAGTTAAAACGAGACATCTCCTCATTGTCCCAGGGCAGCAAGTCATCAAAGCTTATTACATTGCACACATTTGATGGAGGAAACATTTACCCTCGGGAGTTCATTACAGGGAGATTAAACTACTTAATTACAGCTGACATAAGTGACTGATAGCAACTTCAGAGGGGAGGTATTTATGCATGCCAACTTTTTCCAGTTATTTTTAAGCGTGTAATAAAAAGGAAGAAAGAGAAGATAAATGACACCAACCTGGCGTGGTTCGTGTCGTCTTCGTCACTGCTGCTGGCTTCGTCACTTGACGAGGAATAGTCTGCTGCTTTCAGGAACAAATTGGCACTGTCCTTCCCCTTGGCAAAGGAACATGGGCTCTGAATAGAGAAAACCTAGATCAGTTTTTCTCAAGCAAGAACACATCACTAAACAGCACATGCAAGATCGTACTGTCCTGGCAAATTTAGCTGTAATAATTCCCGTACCAAAAGCTTTCTTCAGATGCTGATGCTTTTCTTGGTCTATCACAACCGTGTATTTCACACAGGAGAATCTTCTAAGCTTGTACGGCTTGCAATGCAGCCCCCTCCCCTGTCCTGCTCCATTGTGGCAGCAGCCAGAGTGAATCCATCGCTCAGCAGTGACCAACCAGGGGTGGGCTGTTAACCCTACCTGGGCTGAAACCAGGACAAGGAGAGGGCACAGAGCAGTGCAAACTCAAGTTACAGCAGCTGCTGTGATAAAGGAATTTGAGACTAAGTTTCAAGATTACAAAAAAATCACCATTTTCTGGCGTATGTGTGACTCCATTTTCATACAGCATAAATACACCACCTGCACATTTCCAAATGGAATGGACAGAGCTGCCATCAGACAATCAACTCAAAAATCTGATCACGTCTCTCTATCAGACTTTCATAAGCCCTGTCTTAGCAAAGAGAAACAGCCCTCGCTTCACAGTCCTGCTTTATTCACATCATTGCTTTTTGGCACTCTGTACATCTGCGAACAGCCGTTTCCAAGGATGAAGCAAAGGAAAAATGAAATTTAACCAAAATTCTCTTATGAGCACCTTGTGACCTCACTAAAATTGGAACCACAACCATCAAACCAGAGCAATCCGTTAGTTTCACAAAAGCAAGGTCAAATATCCCACCATTTTCATGGTCTTGTCACTCTCCTTTTTATGTTTTCATAACAAATATCAAAAATTAAAATGTTTTTACTTATATACATTAGCCATGTAGTATGTTTTATGAGGCCTGCTCCAAAGTCACGCCTCCTATGTTATGATGTTGGCCCACACCAGAGGCGGATGTTGGTGGGAAGGCAGTAGGTAGTTCACACCAACAGAAGAGCTGTCTGCCTAAGTGTGCCCTTAGTGAAAATCAAGAGTAAATCAGAAAAAGCAGTTACACAAGAACCTACTGCCATCTGGCCCGGATGAGAAACTTGTTCAGGCTTCTTATGCAGCTGCAAGTGGTTCTGTGACAAAGCATTCTCTCCCTTGGCAGGTCCTGGATTCCCTGAAAAGAAATTATCTCTTACAAATGTGTGTGCAGAAGAGAGTGAGAGAAAGGATCCGTAAGACAAGCGTGTGGAGTTATCACCCAAGGCAGGCAAGAGTATCTGCTAACAAACTTTTTTTTCCTCTTTTTTTCTGTTTGTTGCAGAGTGAAGCCTTTTTGTGTTTCCTGGTGGTTCTGGATGCCACAGTGCTATAAATCGGTACACGTCCAGATTCATGCTGCACAAGTAGGACAAACAGAACAAAACTGTGGCAGCACTCTCACTGCATACCAACAGCATTTCTATAGACTAGAAGAAGGCTCAGAAAGGCAAAGGGTGAAGGCACACGAATGCCTTCCTCTGATCCCTGCACTGAGGGGCAGCTCATCACACAGCAGCAGCTGCACACATCCTCACGCTGAGGTGCCACCAGCTGCATCCCCGTGCCTGCAGACAGAGGCTAAAGCCCAGGGTTTGGGGCAAACAGCTGCACTGAACTCCTCTCTTCTCAACACATATCGGGCTAAAAGCAGAAGAGGATTCACCGCTTCCCACAGCAGCACAGGGAGAGCCATTTTTCCGTCCCTGCTTCCCCTACACATCTTGGACTCAAGGCTCCCACTTCCACTCAGCCCCATGGAGAAGTGGGCAGCGAGAGCCTGCATCCATGCAGCACCTCATGACACTGCCGAGGTCAGGCCCTGGTGACGGGGAAGCTGTGGCATTGCTCTTCCCCCCAGGTGCAGCACCGTGCCTGCATGGCCACTGAACACCCACGTAATGGAGGCAGGAGGAGCCAAGGCTCCTGCATGTGCTGCTGCCATCTGAGGAGGGGTTCCTGCAAGTGATCAAGTGAAACTTCCCTTTCAGTACCCCAACAGAGCTATGTGGGAAGAGAGAACACAGCCCTGGAGGGATGCTGCCTTCTGCACGCAAATCATGAGACAAGAGAAGAGCAGGAGGGCAGATGTGCCCCTGCCCTCCCAGTGGGACACACGTGCCTCGTTCAGCAGTTTCTTCCAAGGCCATTCCACTGCTACCGACAGGACTCCTTCCCAGACTGGAAGAGAAAATTCAGGCTCCCACAAATTAAGATTGGTATTTGGTAATTTAGCTAGTTTTATCACGGCAGCTTCGTGCATTTGTGCATTTTGCAAAGCTTTTAAAATTCAGAATTCCTTATTGGTCAATGAGTACCTAAGCAACTCAGAGGCAATATTAAAGTATTTATAGGCCTTTCCTGCACATTTCACTGTCCCTGTGGGTTTGGGAAAGCAACAAACTCTGGAACACCATATGCCAGAACTGGCTGTAATTTCATGACACTTAAGAACCCAAGGAGACAGTTTAAACCACAAGGGAGGTTTACTATTCTTTCCAAGGCTAGTGAGGTTTTCATTTCCCCATGCCAAAATAGCACAGGAGTTACACATCATGCAGACGCTGCAAAGTTGAGCTGGGCTGCTGCTCGTTGCTCATCATCATGCTATTATTCAAACATAAAATGACATAAGAGCAAAAAGAAACAAACCCCAAGCAGTTTAAACTGTGCTCCAGTTTTCAGTTGAAGCAACGCTTCCTACCCTGTATGGTTAGGGAAAGCAAAATTGGCTTGGTTGTGTAAATGTAATAAATAAGCAATTTGTTCTGCATTTATCAAGGGTTTGCAAATTAACAATGTGAGCCTCAGTTTAAAAATAAATGACCTCAGCAACTCGCTGCTGTGGTTTCAGAACATTTTTAGCATCCACCCTGCCTTGAACTGGGCGTGATTCCCCATGTCACCCATCTGCATCAACCCGGATGCAAAGTACTCTAAAATACAGTTTTGCAAAGAGCTACACAAGAAATTGTCCTACAGCTGACCCACAGAAAAGGCATCGGAGGAATAGCAATGGAGGAACAAAGCTTTCCATTTCTGTTTCACGTCTCCCTCTGCCCCAGTTTCAGCTCAGGATTCAGGAACCAGAGCCTGTACCACAAAAAATCTGTAACACCATCAGCAAGCCCCGTGCCTTCTTCCACTGCTACCACTGATATTGAGATATCTTACAATGCTGCACCGTGCTTACACTGGATGAGGTTATCTCCACCTTTTAACTTCCTGTGCCTTTTTTTTCAGTTCCACTTTCTTTCTGCAGATTAGAAGAAGAATGTTCCACAAGATGCTCAAAGGAGAGTCTTGTGCTTCCTAAGGCTTCTATCAGGCAGCACAATGTTGAAGTGCAGAAATATAGGTGTGCAACAACTGCTCATCTGTATCATCTTAGCAGTGGGCAATGCAAAAAATGGCTAATGCAGAAAATGGCAATGGGTGAGCATTAGCACTGAATTAGATCTGTGTATCTGCAAGGTCAGCTCTGTTCAGTTTCAGTAGTGTCAGTATGTACAAGAGAACCATTTTTTTCCACTTCTTAATTGAAGTTAACTAAGTTCTTTTTTTGTATGCAAATATGTTTGTAGTCACTTATTGACTCCAAAAAATTTGAGGTGGTATTTACATTTATATCACCTCATTTACACAAACAAACCAATCCACAAAAGCATAACACCCAGCACTCCAGAGAAGCCCATTTTATGTGAAGGAACTTTGCTTGTTTTGACTGACGAACCATTGACTTGGGAATCACCTGAGGTGGGTCGGCTGTTCTGATGAGATGCCATCTCCCATGGTGTGTTGCCAGCAGTGCCGCTGCTGCTGTTGACCTTCAGAGCCTGTCCCCCGGGGGACAGCTGATGGCTGTTACTGAACAGAGAAACAGACAGAATGTCAGGCTATTTGTATTCAGGAACACAACCAAAACGTAGCTCCTAGGCCATGGAATCAGGTTCTCTGCTGTCAATGTATGATAAAGTACTTTCTATACAAAAACTGCTTCCTTGGTGCTCTAGGCAGGGCCACCCAGTAACCAGAGAAGATGGAGGGGGCAGTTCCCTCTGGGAATCTGGGAGCATGCAGTGCCCCAAGTCACTGTTAAATACCCTACTCCATGTAATTCTCCCTTGGCCTCTACAGATCAGCCTCGCTCCTAATTCCAAATCTCATGGTTTTCACAAATAGTGAAACCTGCTCCACCCCCCTCCTGCAGGATACATCATCACCTACTTACCAGTGGAATAAGGAATGCATAAGGCAGTAAAACAAGCTGCCAAACTTGCAAATCAAAAGTGAGGTGTACCCAACAACTCCAGGCTGAGAAGCCCCTCACTCGTAGCACTGTGTCTTACCTACATGTTTCTTTTCTGTTTTGCCTCCTATAATTTTTAAGCAGAATCTATAACAGGTTTGGCTTCACTTGAAGTTTATTTCAGGTGATGTTTCTGATTTTGGCTCATCAGAAGTTACCATTCCAAAGCACTGCACATTACTTGGTTATGTCAGCAGGGCATGCTGTCAGAATATTCAAGATACATCTACAGACAGCATATGTGCCTGCACAAGCTACTATCGAGCAGGTCAAAGCTGCACCCACCAGCTGTAACTACAGTGCCTAGAAAGGGAGCTGGGGACAGGGCCACCCTTAGCAAAGTATCCAGGCACAGAATTCCTCCAAAACAACAGTGCAGGTGCAAATGTGCCACAGAGCATCTGCAAAAGCATCCTGACCAAGCCACCAGCAGCACCACTCCTGCCACCCCCAGGTGCCAACAGGCAGGCATCTCACAGAATCTGCACTCTCAGCAGTCACTTTCCCTGATGGGAAGGAAAAGTAAAACATTATCAGATGATAAGCAGCTGCTAAATGGCTGCACTACAGAACTGGCAAACCAATGAAGAACTTGTGTGGAAACCACTCTGTCAATCTGAGCAGGCTGAAACAAATGAAACAACTCATGGCATGATGCAGAGCAGCCTTTATATATTAGAAATACTGCTTTCCATTAGAGAACAAAATTGCCTTATGAGAAAAGGAGGAGATCTACAACAGGTTTGTTGGTCTTTAAATCGGGTCCATCTGTCATTAAAAGGAAGCTTGCTCAGATGCTTCTGTCAGGTTTAATATTGGGGAGTTTGAATAGTTCAGTGGGCAAACTGACACAAAAGGTAAAATAACTGTAACTGCCATCACATAAGGCACGAATCCATGTTAGTTTTACTGAGTTTATGCCTTTGGTTTTAAATAAATTGGCTACAGTTTTCCTATTGGCAATAAATCAGCATTAGTGTAAGCATCAAATTCTTCGGAGCTTACCTTGAATGGCATCTCTGTTGGCCAGGTTGATCCCTGCTGTAAAATTTGGAGGTTGTCCTTTCTGGAACCTTAAGGATTTAATCAAGTGTTTTAGTGCCACTGATGGACTCAATTAATAATCTTAATATTTAACTCCATCAATACAGAAATGAGACTAACCAACATAAAAGAACAGTGCTTTAGTGGGACCTGTAGAGCTGTCTTTCATATAAACCCTGGAAGGTGCAAACTAGCAGCAGGTCCTTCCAATTTGCACTGCAATCTGTCAGGGTGCAGCCTGTGAGTAGTTTGCACCTTTCCCTGGAGTCAGCACTATTCTTGGTCAATATTTAAAGCAGACAGGAAAACACATCTGCAGTCACTTAATGCAGCTTTTTGTAGGTGGTGGATTACCCTGCATTGCTATCTAACTGTGCATATCAAAAGGGGTGTGGAAAGTGGGGAGGAGAAAAAGGACATGCATACATCCCACCTGCAAAGCATTAGAAAGAATACATACATGCATGCACATACACACATCCCAGACAAACACCCTTGTTTTTAGGAATTGTTTAAAAAAAAAAAAAACAAGAACCAAAAAACTTTCACCTGAATTGTATATATTAATGTGCTTTTCTGAAACAAACCAGTGTGCACAGAAATGGAAGCAAATCCTTACCTACGGAGTCTTCTTTTTAGATTAGTGAGACCCAATTACTGTACAAGCGATGGGATTCATGAAGTGAAGCACATGGGTAGCAGAGTGCAGGGGAACTGAGCTGAGTGCTATCAGCTGTGCACAGGGCTGAACACCTGAGTTTTACACACCTTTGGGGGCTGTTCTCCACTCTGACTCCCACTCCAGAATACGTCATCCTGTCCAAGGCCGACCAGTGTGGTCACCATGTCTGACAGCGAGCTGCTGTGGTACACATCTCTACTGGCCTGGAAACTGTCACACTTAAAACAAACAAAAAATTGAATTGCACTTCTCCATTCTGTACAACATGTCCCAGTGCCAACAGTTATCGATGGTTCTGTTTGAGAGATCTAACTTTTAGTAAATGCATAACAAGCACTGTGATTCGATACAGCCCTACTCACCTTGTTTGGTGCAAAGTTATTCATTTACAGCTGGCTAGGCACAAACATTTCAAGGTGAAGGGCCCAATATATTAAAAACATCTGTGCAGTACATGCATCTTGTGCTGTTTTACCTGTGGAGGAGCTAACACGTCATTGGCGATGCACAGAGAACCGTTTAACCGAGTGACACAAAAATTACAGCTATGCAGACTTCAGCCTTTCTACAGTCAGTAGACAAACTGCCAAGTGGAAGTGCTTCCAATTCTCCAGCAGTTACAGGGTGCACTGGTTCCCCTCCGTAACAGATGTACAAGTGTCCAAGAGGAAGAAAACTTGAGACTGCACTAAGAAAGAAATCAGAAACTGCCCACACTACACCTCATGCACAGTAACATCCGGGTGCCCCCACTGAGATCACCTCTGTTTAAAAGCTGCCTTCAGTGCTACCAGGTTGGGTAACAGAATAGCAAATGCCCTAATTTGGGTGAAGGGAGGAGCAAATTGTGGCGTCCATTCCAATGGAACAGAAGGTAAGCAGCGTACAATCGATCTAAAATACTCCAGAGTTCTTTGGCTAACTTTCTGTATTAAAATAAATAAATAAGGAAAGTTCCCTTGAATTCGACACATTAATAATCTATCACATGCGAGTCTTCCAAAGGGGAAGAAAGGAAAAGAGCTAAAAATGTCAACTGAATGCACTGATCCTCCCTGAAATGAGAAATCTTCTTGGACACAAGACTGAGGCAGAAAACATGGAAATGCAGTGAGATGGGTCCATCCGGTGGGACTCCAATGCCAGAACCAAAGGAATGTGACAGAAATAGACAGGCAGCAGAGCAGTGCCTGAAGCCATGCCACGCGGTGCTTCCCCTTGGCATGCAAAGAGGGAGCAGGGATCCCCATGGACCCCCCCAGCTCGGCTGACCCAGCTCTGCACACCAGCATGGGAGGCCCCTGGCCTCAGATGTGCTGCACACCAGCAGCCTTGCAGCCCCCAGGACAAAGAAAGAGGCAGGAAATTTTTGTCTGCATCCAAGTTTAAATGCACGAGAATTAGTTCCCCAGTATGAAGCTCACTTTTAAGAGAAGTTATTCATGCTATTAAAAAATAGCACAGAGTAACAGAACCATAATGTGAAATATGAACTCCCCGTGATTCTAAAACCATTTAAATACTAAAATTCTAAAACTCTTTCAAGATGTCAAATAACCATTCAAATGTTCCGTCACAACCTTTGAGTCCAGCAAGGACAAATCAGCTGCAGAAAGACACTTCTGAGGAGTTTGCCTGGTTAAATATTCAGGTGCTTCTGCTGCCTTTTGGGGATAACACGTTCTGTGGGCTCTCTTTAAAGAAAACAGCTTTTTCAGCAGTTACAACATCTCATAATCCACGTCCTTGCATTCTGTCAAAATCCTTTTTTTTGTCCGACATGATTGTCACTAATAATAGTTTTTAGTTAACCAGAATTATTTTAACAGCAAAGTGTTCCCCTGAAGTGACTCATCTTAGGGGCAGGAACGGCTTTTATAGCAAGTATATTATTATCAGAATATAGGAAGATTTTTTTCCTGGCCAGTTTTTCAACAAGATACTTAAATTTCTTCCTAAATTCCAGCTTTGGAGTCCTGCAGCGTACCAGAAAACTGTTCCTGCTTATAAGTGGGGATGAGCTTTGCTGAATCACAATTCAAGTGACCGAGAAACTCTAAAACACAAATATTCCCTCTGCAGACGGTACCCACGTACCTTCTTTGGCAGGGACAGTCCAGCTCCCCAGCTCCATGTAAAACTGAGACATGCTGCCTGTTTCTGGGATGATTTTCCAGGCTGGATGGGGCTGTGAGCAACCTGGTCTGGAGGGAGGCGTCCCTGCCTACAGCAGGGGGGCAGGAACTGAATGATCTTAAAGGTCCCTTCCAACCCAAACCATTCTGTGATTCTGTAGGACTTAAAAGATCATACGACTCCAAAGCAAAGTGAAAATGTCTCAGATAACAACATTACCTACCAGGTGCCTTCAAACCACAAAGGCACACCTCACAGAGCTAAGGCAAAAGACCTACTGCTTCCTAACAACCACAAGGCTGTGCAGTACCACAGACCAATTAGATCAAGAAGATTTAGGAAGAAGACGTTTTAAAAAGAAAGGCTATGCTCTCTTTTTTGGGGGACATCCAAGTGATGAATTTGAGTTGAATCTTCATGTGGGAGTAGACATGTGCAACTGCTGTTACAGAACAGCATAAGGAAGAAGACTGCATTAAACTTATGAACAGATCTGGGATACTGCATCAACCAATGACCTAATGCACAGCTAATTATTCTAATACCATTAGCTTTCTTGTTCTGTTTTTGCTGCATTACTCCAGACAGTAGAGAACTAAATAGCAAATCCTACAGGACGAACAAAAGAGACGATTAAAAAAAGGAGTTCCTTTCAGATGTGGGCTAAATCTCTCCTCTACTCAGACACTGGGAGATGCTGGGCAGACAGACAGACACAGTGACTCTATTCACAGCCTGTGAATCCCATGGGCTGCCCAGAATGGCTCATCTCACTGCCAGAAAGCCCCACTGCCCACCGTGCTGCAGCTCACCAGAGGCAGAACCGGTACAAAGCAATGGAAATGGGATATTCTGAGCTGGGAATATCTCACATTTCCCTCACCAGACAGAGTACAAGACACTGAGAAATCATGCTTGCTGTCTCTCAGGAACTGCGTTAAGATTTCCAGTGAGATCGCTGCGAGAGAGGCTTGGGGACCTGGGAGGTGCCATACAATCTTACAGGATGGGATCATTTAGAATAAGAAGTCTTTTTGCCTGAGCAGAGCAGTGATGACAGATGATTGCTCCCTCTCAAACATGCTGAAAGTTCTTCAATGTAGACATCTGTGATGAATTCAGCTTGCATTTTTAACTCTGCGGTTCACTTCTACTTTAAATCAACAAGGCAGCCACGTACTGAACTCTGCAAGTATATTGCTGCAAGTCTTTTCATCTCCAGGTGACTAACTGGAGCATCACTCATATTGCCTTCTCACTTTACGAAGTTAACACAGGCAGCGTTTCCCAGCACAGCTATTAGCATCAACAGCTGCTGCCAGCCAGCAGAACGAAACACAACCCTTAAGAAGATTTATAAATTGCCCATCGAAGTTCATCTGGTTTCCATGCTAACACAGCAGGAAAGACCACGGACTGGCTTCTCCCTGTCCACATGGTCCCTACCTGCTGGATCACCAACCTGTGTGTGGGTAACAGGGCAGCTCCCAGCAGGGAGTGAAATCACACAGTAATGACTATAAATTGCTGCCCGCTATTACCCCTAAGTAACACTATCATTTAACATAGCATTAAACTTTTATTATGTAGTTTCAATCAAGGAATGTGAAAGAGGATGACAAACTCCACTTTGTTCCTTACCACTCCCTGAACAGCTGGGAGAAGTGCTCCCAAACAGAGAAGCCCCAGCAAGGTGCAAAGGGACAAAGTGACATATCCTGGGCAATGTGGGAGGCATGGTCATAGCCATGCTAGGATGCAGCTCCTCTCACCCATAAAGTGACACCATAACAGGGCAGGACTCCCCTCCGTACAGCTAGTGTGCTTCTGCAGAATTCCTGAAGTATGTGCTCTACAGCTTCTATTACAGGGCCAAAATATTCACCTGAAGGGAGCTGCCCAAGGCTGAGATATAAGCACCTTACTTTTAGACCTCGCAGCAGCTCTCCAGGGAGTCAACGCTACAGCTGTCAATTTAGACCAGTCACAAAACCTGTGACTTAAGCTGCCAAATGTGCCATGGAAAAAAAAGGATGTGGAAAGATACACAAATATTTTCTCAAGGTAATGCTATTGGGTGAAACTGGGCCTTTCCTTTCCCAACAGCTGCCCACGTTGATTTTGCCTTCACCAGCAGGACCTGAGGAGGCTATCAGCCACCTATTACCTGCCTCATGCAGACTCACTCCAGGGCATGTGCAGAAGCAGGGCAGTAGAGCACTGGGCCTGGAAGCCTGCTCTGGGGGAACCCTGGCACTGGGAGCAGGAGGAGGCACAGCATTTTATTTGTTTTCTGCTTGCTGACTTGCTTTTCTTTTGTTTATATATGCTTCTGAAAGAAAAAAAGTAACCGCAGTCTAAGCTACTCATTTCAAATGCTGTCAAAAAAATAGGATGTTGAAAGGAAGTTGAGTTTTTGGGCACAGTGGGTACTCTGAATTTGCAGGCCTGGAGCTGGTAGATAGAGCAGGAGCTAAAATGCTTCGAGGAAGATTCTAATGCAGGACTTCCCCAGGGTGTTCTCACTGTATGCGTAGAGGGATCTGCTTAGGCACCACTTTAGGTACCGTTTAACTCTGAAATTTTTGAAGTGATGTAACAGATTCAAGCGACAGATGTTGGGTGAGTTCTGTCAAGCTGATAAAAGTATACAGAAGCTGCAGAGCTAAGCACAGAAAACAAGGAGAAAACATTTAGAAGCACCCTGGAACAAGGGAGGAGTGAAAAGCTCAGTCTGGGAGGTGGAACAACATGGAAGTATGTAAAATACTTTGTATCTCAACAAGAACCACATGTACAAACAAGAGAGATCATCTCAGCCGGTAGGCCCATCATAGGACAGTGTATTTGTTGGGGTACCGTGGATGTGCACAACACAGGACACAGAGGACATCTGTTTTTGCACTCAGGAGTCCCTTATGCACGTTTTGAAGTATTCACTCTTATTCACAGATGTGGGCTAGAAGATCTAGAAAACGCTGATGCAGAAATTGAAGTCTAGAAACAGGACTTCACAGGCCTGCCATGCCCTACCCACAGGCAAAACCAGACTCTGCATTGGTAACTAGTCCTTATTCCATCTCCTTGTACTTTTAGATTATTTCATAAGACCTCTAACAGTCTTGCTTGTGTACCTAGTCTTCAGGGATACAAATTTTGACTTCAGAGTTGTTTTGTAAACTGCCACATATATTTATGGCACCATATAAATAATACATCATCCAGGGGCTATAACAGCACAGTCATTCAGGCTTTTTATGAAACAGTGAAGAGTAATATCAGAGAGTCAGCAGTCAGGCATCAAGCATATTAAAGTAACTGTTATCTAAACCTATGCTGCAACGCCTAAGTAAAACTCCACTTGTAACTTAGCAGCACAAGGTGGCACTGAAAATCGGAGGCAAGCTCTCATGGGCCTCCATCGGTTATGGCAGGAGAGAAGGGAACCAGGCACCTTCCTCCCCGTGTCAGGGCAGTGACACCACACTGGTACTCACACCATACCTGCACTAAGACGGCTCTCTGCAGTGCAGGGGTGCAGGGGCTGGAGCTGCTGCCAGAGCCCACCCTCGCCTGAGGCATGGCATCGTGCCCCAGTGCCGCAGGCCACTGCAGGGCAGGCTGGATGCCATCACTTCTCTTTCTTCGGTCCTCGGCCTGCAAAGGAGAAAGGAAGAGGCGTGTCGTGCACTCAGCTTCACGGCCTGGATGCTCTCCAGTGGCAGCGCAGAACCTCACAGACTCTGCGGACCTCCCTCTGAGGAGAGGTCAGCCCTGGCACGATACAAAGCAGCACTGCCTCTCCATTTGCAACTCCATCTTTCTCATCAAGTTTCCAAGCCACAGCAGGACAAGGGGCAGCTGACATGCCTGAGCTGCGCTCTGCTTTATTCGAGGCTATCCTGCTTGCTGCAGGCTAGGATTTTAGCTGGGAGGAACCATCTCTCTGCATTTATTTACCTTCGACAGCACGCAACCTGTTTTGCTCTGAATTTATTACCCTCTTCTACAGCACTGACTTTACTACAAGCAGCTTTCTATGTTGAGACACTTCTAATGCTCTGTTGTTTGGTATGTTAACTGCCCTATGGAAAGGACTGAGAGACACTATCGAGGTCCAACAGAAAGAAAGGAAAGGTCCTTCTATGTCCCGAGGGCACTGCGTATTACAAAATCTCCAACCCACAGTTTTGACCCTGCTGCTCTTCCCAGTTTGATTCCCATTCTCTAGCATAAATCTTTAGCTCATCCTCTGATTTAGCAGCCTAGGAACTCTAACTTTAGCAGCTCTACTCTGTAAACAAGAGATTAATGCCATCTTGTACCAAGTTGTCTCTGTCTGGATAGATGTTCTTAACGGTGCCTCTCAATATATCTGGGTGTTTGTGCCTACAGCAAGGAGTAAGCATATTCTGAATCCAGTTTAGGACCTGCTGAGAAGGTGGAAATGATTCCCCTTAGTCTCACAGATCTTAACTGGGGGCAGAAAGCAGCTTTAAAACATATTAGACATGCAACCACAGCCAAATACTGAGGAATTCTAGTGGTGAACTGAGAAGTTACATTACTCTTGAGGCCAGATCTTCATTACTTGCAACTCCTAACAATGAAAGGCAAATTTTACCAAGAAGAAAATGTAAAAATCAGAGTGGTTTCACTAAACTAGAAATGATAATTTAACTTCCACCTCTGCTCTCAACAAGTATTTGCATGCAGCATACTATGATCCAGATGCAAGCTCAAGAAGCCGCTCCAGGCTTCCAGCACAGGCACTGAGCACTAAACTTCACGATCCAGCACCAAACCCGAGCTCACAGTCCTTTCCCCAGCTCACCAGCTGCGGTGCCACTGGGATCAGATACAGCACAGGGACAGAGCTCACATCTGCACACAGAAGGGAAATCTGCCCTGACCTGCCTGCCACAGGATGAGCGAGATGACAGAGATGAGAAACTCCCAAGGAAAAGTTCCATGGCTCGAAATGTTAAACTTGAGGTTTTGGAAGGCTGTAGGATATTTTTTGATGGTTTTTAATGCTTCAGCTCAACAGTAATTCTGGAGGTCGTTAGTTGCCTATATCAATAGCTGGTCCTGGAAATGCCACTGAGAACCAAAAACCATGGGAAAAAAAGAACTCACTCTACATTTATGTTGCATCTAACCTTGTGCAGACCTCTCCCAGTGCAGGAACAGGCATATTTTTGTCTAATAAACTGCTAAAGACCAATATTTACAGGAACAAATTCATTGAATTATCACTGTTAAAAACAGTCAAAGCATTTCTGACTCCTAAGCAGTTACGTCCGCTGACATCACTGCAAAGCATCAAATTTCAACAACAACAAAAGCAACCTTGTTGCATTAATTAGGATTCAATAGAAGGACCTGCATCTTCCAAGAAGTTTTGAGATTAGTTAGTATTGTGAAAGAATTTGCCCTCAAAACCAGAGTACACGATGGTACCCAACCACTGTCATCAATACCAGCATCACGCTATGAACCTCAAGGGCAGATCTGTGGATGCGATTTCCCTTTTGTTTTCCTACTGTTTTCCTTCCATGTGTGCCTAACTCACCTGCAATTAGTAATATTATATTTCACCATTGCAATAAAAGTTAACCGTGACTGCCTACACTAAATTCCACAGTACATTTCATTCTGCTATAAAGGGGTCATTTAGAAAACGCATGACAAAACTACAGAGTGTGCTGACATTTTACAGCTCCTTTGACTTCTAGCTATAGCAAAATGGAAAAGGAGGTTAAATGAATTAAACAGAGTTGCATTTTCTTCCCCCCCGCCAAAACCTAGCAAAGGCAAAGTATTTCAATGACTTAGATGTCATGTATTTAGTGAAAACAGCTCACTGCTCTGTCCACACCCAACTTTCTCTCCAGCCAGAACAACATCCCACCCTCTGTCACTACATAAACAGTGATTTCCAAAAGAGCTCATTCAAATTTCAATAATGATATGTTTAATCAGTCAATGCAATAAAGCCTTAGGATCTTGGGCATTTTTTTGACAGTTAAGTTTTACTTCAAACAGAATTAGACATTCTATTGTTTTCACAAACTGCTGCTCTAACAAGAGACTTAATACCCTTTGTTTTGTTGATTTCACACTGCAGATTAGCTGTTTGCATACTCCATCCAGTTACTGAAATTCATCATGTCAATAATCCTACCAAAAAGTGTTTCATTTAACTGCTTATCATCATAGAAGATTCCACCTCAGGGAGCCAGCTGCATGCAGACAGAGGTGACATCAAAGAGGGCACCTGCTTAAAAGCTGCAGCAAAAAGTTAATAAGCAGCACTCTGCATTCCTTCTACAAACTTATGCATGTGCTTGGTTTGGGTATTTATGAAAGATGCTTTGCTGCCACCCCCAAGGAAAGACGTGTAAGCTGCTGAGGATTTTGACACTGACCAAGCCGAGTTCTTTGCTCTGGTAATGTGAAATCTTACCAGCTATAGAAACAGGTTCACAGACCTGTGAAAAATAAATACCAGGAATGGTGAGATATGTGAAACGGACTTGAAGCTTTTAAGTAGAACAAGCTGCAATACAGAATATTTCAGAGTTAAAAAAAAAAGGAATGAAATGGACAAGAATTCTTACTGAGGACTCTATGTGTACCCCTTATCCACCAAATCTAATCTACCTAAAATCTGAGGAGAAAAAGAAGATGAAAAGGCACCACAATCTGACATCAGGGACACAGAGACCCATGCCTGGGAGGCACAACACTATTCTGTGTCTGCCTCAGTTTTGTGAACCCAAAAGTCAGGCAAAGACATCTCTTAAAACCTCAGATGACACTACCTTCATTCTTATTCTGGGATTCCCAAATCTTAATTTGGGAAACAAGAGAATGACAGCTAGCTGACCAGAGGGATCATGATTCCTGGTTCACCACAGCTAAAGACTTAAAGGCTTAACCATTCCTTTTCCTTATTCTCTACATTAATGGAGACAAAAGGACTTACTGCAGCCTGAATGTGTAGGAAGACATAAGTCAAGCTGTAAGTTCAAAGATCAGACTGTACTCTAGCATCTCCACAGCATAATAAACTGCACCAAAACACTACACTGGCTGAGCTGGTACCTCTTTGGTTGTGTTGCTTGATGGAAGATGTGCTGCTGAATTTGAACTCTTGGAAGGCTCCTTCTTCTTTTGCTTGTGGTCATGCTGGAGAGACAGCAGCTGTGTCTGATCTTTGGGTAGAGTTCGATGCCCCTTCCTGTTGTGCTGCACCTCTTCCACCTTTTTCTGAAAGCAGAGTGATGAACATCAGAGAGAATGATGCCTCGGAGGACAACTGAGGTGACTGCTGAAAATCCTGGCTTTTCAAAAGAGCAAAGTGAGCACAGCTGCAAGACTGACAGAAAAGCCACAACTCTGGGGAAAAGAAAGCAAAAAACAACTCCAAATGCTCAATGTTTGGCTTTTGAAACAGCACAACAGAAAACTGCATTTTTTCTTTTTACTTTTCCTAAAAACAGGGCTTTAATTAAACACTCCTTGAGTGCCTCTTGTTCGTTATGAGTCGGCTCATCTGCTGCAACTTTAGCATAACTGTGCAGTCAAGGTGCCAGTCTTGACAATGAGACCTCAGCATTAAAGTAACCTCAATTTCATTTTTACTTTGTGAGTAAGAGACTATCCTTTGTACAATCCAAAGCGAAACTGTAGACTCTGGAGATTTAAGCTTAAGTTGAGCTTGTGCTGGAAGCTTTCAGGGTAAAGGTACCTTAAATCAGATTGAAGTGACTGAAGATAACTTCAGCAAGGAGAAACAGCAGTGACAGAACTGCCACCCTCAAGGAGAGGAAGTGTCATTGCTGTAGCTCAAGGGGGTAACTCAGTAAGTAATTTGCATGTTACATCCAGAAAAGGTTGTATTCGACAACAAGAGGCAGTAAATGCATTAAAAAGTCATTCTCTGATCTGTGACTCAGAGGATGGCAGCAACCCCAAGGGGACTGAGAAAGACATCCACAGGAACAGGGAGCTGCAAATTGCTGCCAGCAAACCCTTTCATACCTGCTTCTTTTCTGGTTTCCTCTGCCCATCTGCTGTGAACCGTTCATCATCTTCCACGGCCCTTTTGTCTTCCTTACACCTCTCCTCTCTCCTCTGAGCATCCTTAGCCTCAGCCCACCTCTGCTCGCACTCCTGCTGCCTTCTGAGCTCTTGCTCTCGCCTCTGATGCTGGAAGAGAGCCAGGGAATAACACTGCTTATTTTGTTTCCCTTTTGTACCCACCAATTATTTGTGCCAGGAGTCATTAATCACAAGGCTCATTTCCTGAGGTGCAGGCAGTAATACGGGATGCCCGATCACAGCACTGCAGGAGCAGCCAGCCACAGATTGCCACCACAGTAACTATCAAATTCAAAATGAAACCTTTGCCCTTTTGGCAGCTGAGGGCTGATGTGCCATTCATTTAGACAAATACGTGAACTTCTTTTTTGTGGTTGACAGCTAATCTTTCTGTCATTTTGAGAAGGAAGGGTTTTCTGAGAGTTTTCCCCCAGTTTTGCTGGAACAGCATCATGCTTCACAAATGCCATTGCTTGCACAATGCCTGAATTTCATCAGATGCTCCTAAGAACAGACCCGTTGATGATTTAGCAATGCCTGCCACACCATAATGTGTAAGACAGCTGAAAAGGCATCTTGTCTTGTAACATCTTAAAAAGAAGCAGAGCCAGAAACTCTGGATCAGGAAGAGAGACTCAGTATGAATAACGCACAACAGAAAGAAAGCAGGACCTCTCTCCCCACCTGCCTGGGCTTCTACAGCCAAGCTCAAGAGAAACGTCCTGCATCTTCAGCTCCCAAAGCTCAGGGCAGGTTGTCAGCAGGAAAAGAACAAAGCCCTTTTTATATCACTTAATATCATTATGTTCAAAAGCGATACATTCTCCCAGTGTGAAAGACTGCATGACAGGTTGTACTGACAACTTAGCACAGCCTTCTTGCCTTTCATAGCCTACTCTCTACAGGCATATTTTTCATTTGTGAGGGGATGTGGAATAACAATGCAAGCCAGTCCCTACATCCTCCAGCCTCCTCCTCTGCTCTTTCTGCTGCTCGATGCGTTTCTGCCGCTCTGTCAGCAGCTGCTTCTTGTATTTCTCCTGGTCCTTCAGCTGCTGCTGCTGGCGTTGAGGGTCAGAACGGTTTTTGTTCTCCTGCTGCAGCCTCAGAAACTCACGACGGAGAGTTGACTCCCCAGGGAGATTTACTATGGAGCTGAAACAAAGTACAAGTTTCAGTATGACTAAACATAGCATTAAAGCAGGGAGAATACAAGGAACTGCTTGTTGTCCCGTGTCAGCAAACGAAAATGACTTGATATATCTCTGCCATGTTGACTATGCATCTGAATGCAGCAGCTTGTTATGCTCAGCATTTATATTCGATAGCTACGAAACAGTTCAAGTATCAGAGTGGATACGGTAGATGAGGGATTTAGAGTAAGGTAAAAAAGCAAATCTGCACGAGGAGAGCTGCCTTCAGTGAGAACAGGTTGGCCAGTCAAATTTTATATTCTAATCATAAAATTAACCTTGGTTCTCCTTCATCTTCATTCAGCTCATCGTCTTCCTCCTCACTTCCACTGTAATCATAGTCTGTTTCCTCTATCAAAAAAAGAGAGAGAGACCAATAAATGCCAGTGCAGGATATTGTTATTTAAGATGTTATCTTGAACTTGGCTTCTGAGCACTAAAACTGAACTACATGGAGCTCATCAGGAATTTAAAAGCCCTAGGTTGCACTAAGAGGCTGAGTGGATGCAGCAGAAGATATTCAAGTATGCAACACAAAGCCTACTTCAGACCATGGGTCAAAGGGCCCCTTTAGGTGTTTCCACTTTTTCCCCTCACTAACTACATAGATTTTGCAAAACCAACTTGCTTTTACAATCTGCAATATAATAAGCTAAGCCCACTGCAATAGCCAACCCTCCCAACAACATAAGCAGCAGGGTCATTTCATATATAAATTTAGATATGGTATAAAAGACTTATGCCGACTTTTTCTGCTATTGCATGCCTGCTGTGTAACTAAACTGATGCCTTTAGTGAATCTGTGTTTCTTTTTGTACTAAAATGAACAATTTTAATGGGGATAATCAAGCAATGTTAGTTTTGACACTGCAGTTCAGGAGAAGATGACCCACATTTTTCAAGTTCTCCTCAAGAGTACCATGGAGGTAACTCATATGGGAAGACTTCAAATTAGCATGCCACAAAGCTAAAATACAGAGCAGGACCAAAGTGGGACTCAGTTAACTTTTTTTGGCATCAGTATTTTGAAGTGTATAGTCTGGCAGTTTCACATTGTTCTTTCAGGGGAATTTTAATTAAAACCAGCACTTTCCAGGTCCAACTGTAACTAGTTATCAACACGTGATTGTTATCACCACATCTTTACTCCTTCAAGTGCATTCGTGAAAACCTTTTAACAGGATGTTTTTCCATTTGAAAGTGCCCACAGCTGGAAGAGATGACAGAATTTTCTACAATGGAGTGACAGCAGGTGTGGACAGAGGAAGGGCAACTGATACAGCCTATCTGGACACGTGCAAGGCTTTTGATATGGTCCTGCACCACATCCTTATCTCAACATTGGAGAGATATGGATTTGAAGGCTGGATAAAGAATGGGTTGGATGGCTGCCGCCAGAGAGCTGTGGTCAATGGCTCTATGTCCAGGTGGAGGTTGGTGACAAGTGGTGTGAAGGACATGGGGGTCCTGGTAGACAAAGAGCTGGGCATGAGCCAGCAGTGTGCGCTCACAGCCCAGGAGGCCAACAGTGTCCTGGGCAGCATCAGCAGAAGGCTGGCAGTGGGCAGGGGGGGGATTGTCCCCCTCTGCTCTGCTCTCATGAGGTCTCATCTGCAGAACAGCATCCAGGCCTGGCCCCAGCACAAGGAAGATGTGGGGCTGTTGGAGCGGGTCCAGAGGAGGCCATGAAGATGCTCACAGGGCTGGAGCACCTCTCCTGTGTGAAGGAAGGCTGGGGGAGCTGGGCTCATTCTGCCTGGAGAATAGAGGGCTCCAGGGAGACTGCACTGCGACCTTCCAGTACATGAAGGGAGCTTACAAGGGGAATCAGCTTTTTACCAGGTTTGATTGTGACAGGACAAGGGAAAATGGCTTTAAACTAAAAGAGGAGAAATTCAAGTTTGATATTAGGAAGAAAAGCTTTACTCAGGGCGGTGAGGTGCTAGAACAGGTTGCCTATAGAAGCTGTGGATGCCCCATTCCTGCAGGTATTCAAGGACACACTGGATGGGGCCCTGGGTAGCTTGAACTATTGGGTGCCAACCAGGGCACAGTAGGGGGATGGAACTGAATGATCTTTAAGGTCTCCTCCAATCCAAGCCCTTCTATAGTGCTACAATTCCATGACTACTGGAGTCAGTAAATTTACACTGCAACACCAATTTCATTTTAGGCACAAATATTCCTATTGTCAAATCAATTCTTAAGAGTTTAAAAATTAATTTATCATCTTTACAGCACTTTGTGAGTTTGCCCTCATAGTCACTAATCTCCACAGTGCCCCTCACACAGAAGAAAACACACAAGAGAATGAGAGGTGAGAGAGCAGGGAAAATAACAGGTCAGCAAGTTACTTCACTCTCTGTTGCACATCAAACTGTGCACTGACATATGGACCATTCTCACTCCAACACTGCTTCTTCCAAGTTTTGCTCTGAAGAATAAGGAACCAGCTCAATTTCTCTCTTTTACTTCATGCATCTGGTATAAAAGCCAACCAATTATATCCGTGTGCGTCACTGGATCTTGGAAGCCTTTTCAAGGACTTGTACACTCCACTACAAAATGCTTCTGCCTCCAAAGAACTCACAGGCTATAATTATTTTACTTGCTGCATCACCATATAAAGGTATCAGGAACCAAGAGATGAACTGAGACTAGGAAAGGCTCACGGAGTACAGTTTGGATATTCTACTTAGAAAATAGAGGCCTAAGCATTACTTGGACTCTGATCACATTAGCATTTGGGTTGTGTTCAGTGAAGCAGCATCAGTCCACTCCTGAAGACTTTGGCATTACACACCACTGTGGATCAAGGCTGTTGCAGAGATTTGCAAAACGACCCCACTGCTACCAGCAACAGAACTTTCTCAGTTTTTTGTGGTACCATATTTCAGGTGGATCCACCTTTTACTCCACCATCAAAAATCAGAAAAGGAGCTGCTATTTGCAGTATCTTTTCTTCTCCTCTCCCTTTTTGTTTCTTTTTGCCACGTTACCCTTTTCTCCTTTCTTCTTCCTGGTCCTATCCAGGTGGTCTTTCAGCATGATGCGCACTTGCCGTTCATTCTGCATGTCTCGGATAAAAGAGTGCTTAAGCAAGGTTTCAGTGGACGGACGATGCAAATAATTTTTTACAAGGCAGCTTTCAACAAAATTAAGGAATTTCTTTGACCTTAAAAAGACAGAAAAACAGGGTAAAATAATAAACCTTTCCAATTGGTTTGCCAAGCATTACCCCAGAGTGCCATAAAGCACTACATTTGCAAGGCTTCATCTTGCACTGGGACTAAAACTGCAGTCACTCATGTCAGCCTTCAGTGACTGCAATGGATGCTGCAGATCATCCAGAGATCAAAAGAACAGGGTTGGTTCCCAAAGGTAAACTACTTCTGCGCCCATGGCTCACCCCAGCACTACAGACAGTGGAGGACAGACAACACAGATCACTGCAGGATTTAACAACATTGTGATTTCTTGGACAAGAGCGCTAAAAATCATCAGAAATTACACTTCACACGTCTTTTTACCATTTTCTGGATTTCAGCTTTGGGGGAGGGTTCCGTGGGATGAGGAAGAGTGCTCTCATTGGGTGCATGTCACACAGGGCTGCAAAGGAGACCACAGAGTTCAGTACACAGCCCACGTCCAACCTCTGCCACCCAGGCAGACCCAACCAACTTCTCCCACTGCCTACAGCACAGCACCTGCTGCAGGACCTCGCTGTTAGTCAGTGAAATTCATGCTACAGCCAAAAAATGAAGTCTCAGAGTACAAAGAAAGCTTTCACAATGATGCACTGCTATTTTACTGGTTGCACGAGATTTAGTTGAAAGAAAGGCTGCGTGGTAACAGCTTTATTCTGATTTTTATACGTAAGGCTTCAAAAGGACATTATAAAAACTCACAACTCTAGTATATCAAGAGGTAATTTTTCATAAACAGAAGTTAAATTTAGTATTGAAATATATATAATTTAATATGCTTTGTTTATGGTTCAAATAAACGATAAGATACATTTTCATCAGACTCTTAGCTGTATCATTCATGGCATAAAAGAAAATGTAGGATGAAGAAATGTGATGCAAATTGGAGAGCCCACAAACCGTGCCAGTGGAGCAGAGCATAATGGCTGAGCACATATTTCATCTATTTTGTGTTTCAGGAGCAGGAGCACCATGATTAGGCAATTTGCAATAGATCCTACCAATGCGTTCAGATGCTGGTTTCTTTCCAGCCCACTGTACTTCTGCTCAGTGCTACTGTTACAGAAATGTAAAACTACAAATAACTCTGCAAAAAAGAAAATACCTTAATATCTCATGTACCAGAGACATTTTGTGTGGAATTACAAACAAGTCCCTATCTGTCACAAAGAAATATTGAGGGTCAGAGGTCTTTCTTCACAAAACAGAGCTACTGAATGGCAACTGAGAGAATCTATATGGAGGCTGATCACTCATGATATGCAGGTGTTCAGAAGTGATTCTCTTAATAGAAACAGATTTGCAGCGTTGCAGAAATAGTAAAAGCAAGACTGTGGCCTGGGTATGCCTTTACTACCTCCTATTTCTTTCCTTGCCTGTAGCTGCCTGCCATCACTTCTCACATCTGAGTTGACTTTTTTGTCTTTTTCCTCTGTATTTTCAACAGCGTGTGATATAGTGGGGGTGGCAGTTCAAAGAAGTCTGGTTTCTGGATAGGGATCCTATCACCTCACGTAAAACAAGAAGAAAAACACAACACAATGCAATAGAATATAATCTATTACATTCTCCTGCCAAAAACAGCGATCACATCAATTACAAGTGGAGTGAGGAATTAGCATGTGAAGCCACAAAGTCTCTCTCAAAGGAAACTGCACAGAGCCCTGTCTCAGGACGAAGCTAGGCTGGAGAACAGTTTCTGAAAGTGCTTCTCAACTCCAGCTGGATTCGGACCATTGCTAAAAACCAAGCTGGACAGGAAAACAGCCAAAAGTGTTTCTTAAACACAGCCTACGTGCTCTTGAGCTCAGGCCAGGGTATAATTTATTTCATCTCCTGTGCTCCCGGCAGTGACCACGTACACCCTCACAACACAGCTGTGCCTTGGGTGCAGGGATGAAACAACCAGGGTTCTGCAGAAACAAAAGATGCACAAAAGAGGTCTGTGCGACCACCCTGCAGCCATTGATTGCTGCCCACTGCCTGTGAGACACTAACCAGAGTAGTGAGGGGACAGCAAGGGTCTCCCGGCACACTCCTGCTGCTTGGCGTCATGGACGGAAGCAATTACAAGACACAAAATTTACCTAATGCTAGTAAGAAATCAGGATTGAAATCGAGGAGGGGAAACAGGGACTTAGATGTGGGAAGAGCACAGCAAGAGAGCTGAAATGAGAAAAATTCAGAGATTATTTCTAAGGATCCAGCCAGAACCAGAGCTTTGTACATCTGTGCATTAGTCAAGCGTGAGTTATTTTAATACAGAACATGTTCAGAAAGCATAGAGCCCCCTCCCTGAACCAAACCACTTACGAGGAGCTCCTTCAGCCATTTCAATAGCAGTGATTCCCAAAGACCAGAGGTCACTCTGCAGGAAAAAAAACATTGAACGTTGCGACTTGAAACACTCATGCTTTTTTTCAGTTTTCCTTTGTTTCCCTAGAATTCTCTTGGATCAAGTCATTTTCGTGTGAGAGCGACATACATTCTGCTCCCTCCCTTCCCTCCTGAGCTTTTAGGAAAGAAACGAGTTAGTAGCCAGAAGCTTCATTCCCCACGCAGTTGTGAGTAGCTGAATCATCATTTAAGCAGCCAGCTCTAAAATGCAAACCTTTTGCATTCGTAAAACCCAAAAGAATTGGAGTACAGCAGACACCATTTAACTACACAGCTTACATCTTTAACCTATTGCTGCGAGGCAGTGAGACACAGCACTGGATGATCTTGAAGGTCTTCTCCAACCTTGGTGATTCTATAAACAGTGCCTTGTGCTCTGTTCCAGGCCAAAAAAATCTTTGTCTTAATGCTTGTACCACAGTAGTCATTGCTGAGTTTCTACACTGACAAAGCTTAAATTATAATCTGACTTTCTGTCCACAAAGTCTCCAGTCACATATTTTTGGGCACATGAAAGGAAATTCAGGCTGGAGATTTCATTATCAGCTTATCTGAATGCTAAATGATTTTGATCATGAAAGATTAATTGCGATCATGACCAGTGACTGTAAAAAAATGCGTCACAGGCTTCTGTTTGATTAATCAAGTACAGTATTTACTACTTTTTGGTGTCCAAAAGCAGTTAGATGAGAGGCATGTGACCAAACTAACCTGCAAGCTTTATTTAAAGTATATTTTATAAGGGTGCAAGAGAAGACAAATCTTCAAAGATTAGCAGCTCATATCCAGCCTGGCACTCTGTCTAAACCTGACTTTACCAACAGAACCTTCTCATCTCAGCTGCTCTGAACTGCTTCATGCAAGCTGGAGGCTGTTTGTGTTACAGTTTGTAGAGACATCTGAGAATATAACTAATGGGACCCTGACTTGCTATGAAATAGATGACAGAAAGTTAGAAAAGTCTTCTAGAGGTAGCATTGCAGGCTCTGGGGATAATGGGAAAAAGAACCAGGCTGCAAAGTTTTCTTGCAAAGGTTTCTTGTTTTTCTGCAAAGGTTTCTTGTTTCAAAGTGTGAGTGGCAGACAGCTGAAGTGGAAAATGGTAGCAGTGTTTGAAAGACTGATGTGTATAGGTACACATGCATATATTTTTTCACTGATTTGTTATAATTTTAACCACTTTTTCACAGAACAAGAAGTTACAGGCACTACAGGATGGCTTCCTGCTACTTTCTCCATCGTATCAGCCATAAATCTCTGTAGAAAAATCAGTTCTGTGCCACCTTCTGAGTCACAGCAGTTTGTGTGGCTGTTTGTTAGTGAAGGCAAGGAAAGTAGATATGCACGTTCCTAACACTTATATCTTCCAAAAAGAAAATCAAGTGGTTTCAGAAAATGAAGACAACCTCATTTTCTGAGGTTTCAGAATGAAATTTACATGGTATGAAAAATAAAATAACATCCAAGAACATTCTTTGGTCATGACTGCCACTCACAACATGACTTCACAGTGCAGTGCAGAAGGTCTCAGCAAGTGAGAATCATAGCTCCCGAAACAGGAGGAAACAGAGGTAATAGCAGGCTCTTCTAATAAAATTTCTCTAGCCACAGTCAGAGCAGCCAAGTGGCAACCAGGAGAACACCAGGACCAAGGGAGTGACCAGGGGAAAGGCTGCTCAGGAAGCCATCCCTGGAGAGCCAGAGAACCCAGAAGCCTAGGTGTAGGCAAACAACAACACTGCTGGAAATAATTCAGAGGACAAAGAGTCCCAAGTCTCTTCAGAACAGCACCAGTCTATTAACAAAGGAGAACCAGAAACAGCATATGAACAGCTGTTGTTGGTATCCAAAACGCAGAGCACGCTGGTCATCTCAAAAGATAAATTCTTCTTTCAATGCGTAAGTTATCATTAGATGCTTGCGTAGGAGCAAAAATGATGTCAGGGACCACTGAACTAGTGCATATAACAAGAGCAGATAAGGCCTCTTATTCACTCAGTCATTTCTGTTGAGAAATTGGTGGTGAGTAATCAGCCGCATTAGGATGGGCACTGCTATGGGTCTGGAGAGCTAACAATTCCCACCTCCTTAGCACTGGTGAAGTCACCTGTGACCAAATCTGGACTGCATGTGTGCAGCAGAGGCCACAAAGATTATTAGGGGCTTAGAGCTGGGAGGCTTCAGATTGAGAATGCCTGGACCATTCAGGGGATCTTAGCACAAATTCCTCATGGGAAAAGAATAAAGAAGATCAAACCAGTCGCTTCTCTTTTCAGTGTGGCCAAGTAAAGGAGAAGAGGCACCTAGGTGCAAACTGAAATTCAGGAAATTCTGTTCAAACCTAAATCTTATTTACTGTGACTTTTGCAAACACAGGCACAGGTTGCCTGGAGATGCTGTGATCCCTAATGTTGAATATATTCAAAACTTGAGTGGACATAAGTCACAAGTGGGCAGCCTGCTCTGGCTGACTCTGCTTCACTAAGAGTTTCAGCAGACAACCTCCAGAGTTGCCCTCACCTCTCAGCCATCCCGTGAACAGCCAGAAATCATTCTGGGACAGAAAACCACTTGCAGTTGCATGTTTATAAATGAGCAACGAGTTATGGTAATTATTACCAATTAAATCAGGATTTACAACTAAGTACAGAGTAAAATAGCTCTTTTACAGAAGAGAGTAATACCTGGCCACATTAGCATTACATTGTTTGTCAAGCATTCCTTACAAATTTACCTCTTTCTTTCCTTTTCCATCCTGACCTGTAACCTCCACATATATCTATCAGTATTTTGTTGCACAGATTAATGAACATGTATTACAGATACGAACAATTCAGAAAGAAACCCCACTCATAGTGAAACTCCACGCTCAAAGAGCCACCACCCGCATACTACAAATATTCTACTTGTACAGTTATAACATTATTGTGGTTTAAAAGAAAGGAAGATTGAACTTTTCAAGAGAGTTCTTCTCTCAATTTGAGAAGGATTTCAGCAACTCATGTGTTTTGCGATCTGATATTAAGTTGTAACACTTACTCTGTAATCATAGGTAGAATCTGGGTTCTCCTCACAGGCAATGACTTCAGGTGCCATCCAATATGGTGTTCCAATAAAAGTGTTTCTTCTCCCAATGGTTCTATCCAGTTGGGCACTTACACCAAAATCCACTGAAAGGCCAAGCAAGGGTAAAGGAATTACTAAAGGGTTGCATTCATATGGCAGAGCACTTGCTTAACTACATGCATACTTTTTGGATACCAAACTTTTGGGCTAGAATGTGTATCAAACCTGATACAAGTTCTCATAGTACATCTTGTCCAGTAACCGAAATTAAGTGGAAAAACTGAAGTTTAAGCCTGAGTAGGACCTGAGATCTTTAAGTAGTACTGGAAAGGAAAAAATAGTACCTATGTATGAAGCACACTTAGATGTATCTTACATATTTGTTTATATATCGCTTTGAGTTATTTCTAAGAACTCCTTCCCTGCATTCAAAGACTAGCTTACAACAGGCTGGAGAATACACTGGTTTATTCTGATCTTAGCCTCATTATAATGAGAGAATTGTGCCCTGCTCTTTGTGCTGAAAGGATATTACTTTCCTTGGGACTGTACAGCAACACAGTGTTGCTCAGATACGAAGAAGGGTCCATAAAACCAACTGTTATGTGATTGTATTCTTCTTTCAATAAACCTCTAAACCACTAACTGGATCTACGAGGCACAGCATCTAGTGCTATTCACAGAGAAGACTGGGAAACAAAAAATAACAACAATCAAAATAGACTAGCAAGGAAAAGAACTGGAAGGAAGCAGTCCTCTCCTATCATCAAGGAGAAGATTTTCACAGCTGTGTTTCCTCAGTACAGAACATCTGCATACCATTACTACATACTACCATTACTGGTTGTCCCTGTTCAGCAAAATGTCTTCAACAGAAATCTGGACCTGACTTTTGGGTTCATCATACCTTCTGTGCTTCTAATGGGAAATGTGAAAAGTGCTTTTACATAACATGCTGAGATGGAATGGAACCAGACTGAGGATCTCTTGGTTTTCTAGCTTTGCTGCTTTAAGAGGCACTCAATTTAAAACCCTCTGGCAATACTTCTTTTTTGGATTAAAAAAAAAGTCCTTATTTTGGCTTGCTCCAGTCAAGCACCCTATCCCATACTGATAGGCCACGTATATCCTTCTTCTCCATCTCTGTAGTGATTTCTTTCAAATGAAGACAAGACAGGATAAATAAAGAATCATCCCAAATAAGAAAAGGGTTCTCAAGACTGCTCCTTTAAATCACCGCCATGCATCCTGTGTGAAATCTTCCAAAAACACCAAAGACGTCCTCCTCAAGAGAGATATATACTTGAGTTTAATCTTAGGAAGCTGGAAGTCGTTAACAGTTGACACATCATAGCTAGAAAAGGAAATGAGTAAACAGGCTGACATTGTTGAGAGATGAGTATTAGTAAGATCTATTCGTGTGAGAGGGCTACCACTGAAGAGTAATTTCACCTACCCTCAGATTTACGAAAATCTCTAAGCCTGTTTCCCTTATGGATCCGTTTAACTTACTCTTGGTGTGAGGGTTTTTGTTGTTGGATTTTTTTTTTGATGCCTTTGTACACTGGGAGCCTGCTGTGAAGACCTGGTGGCGATTTGACTGACTACAAGGTTATCTGTGTGACTGTCTAGAAGTAGCTGCATTTCCCACAGGCTGTGAGTGACACTGCTGTAGAATATATCACGTTTTCACCTTCTTCTAGCTGACAGACATTTTGTAAGCCCGAGCATTAACAGTATTTGATACATCTTGGGTTCCTGAAAGTTCTTTCCAAGGTAAGACAGAAATTTTAAACAAACAGGTTTGTAGCACACATTTACAGAAACATACCCAGTTTTACTTCTGCATTTTCTGTGAGAAGAACATTCTGTCCTTTAATATCTCGATGGATGACATGATGAGCGTGAAGGTGTGCCAAGCCCTAAAAATAAAGCAAAACAAAAGCAAGACTTCCCTTATTCTCATTATCATGAACTTGGCATTGTTGCCTTTTTACACTTTTATCCTTCTCAGACTTCATGGAGAAAGTCCTGTTGTGATCAGCAACATCAAGTCCACAGGTTTGGCAAGGAGAGAAGACAACAACCAGAAGGCACGACTGTAGTGTAGCATCTCTAAAGTAAAGTGTGAATAAAATGAGGTACCAATTTTTTTTACTTCTCTCTCAGAATCAACACTACATATTGAAAGCAAAAAAAAAAATTAAAAAAAAATAATTGTGAAGAACATTGCAGAATGCTCTCAATGAGGTGCAGAGACAGGATGTGTCTGGCTGCACTGGGCTAAATTCTACTTTCAACAGAACAGCAAAACTCTGAATTCAATGAAAAATTGATCACAGAGAGCTCAAAATACCATGTCAGATTATTGTTGAATGCAACAGATATTGAATAGTCGTCATTCAGCTAATATTTGCAATATTCTGTCTCCTTCTTTCCCAAACTGTTCATGGATAAGCTAGCAGAGATATAACACTGAAATAATACACTATAATAAGACAAGGGATACTCTGCTGAAATGCTTAGATTCTGTAATACAGTATTAGTGACTTCAAATGCAGCTTCCACCCAACTCCTAAGTTTTCCAGAAGGAAACATTTTCAACCCAGACGCAACGAGTTATTCTCTGTTTTAACATGAAGATGATTCAATGCAATCGCTTGTTTCAGGCAAGCTTGATGTTATTACTTTCTGCTGCAAGAGCATAAATCAAAGGTTTTAATATCAACTGCTTTAATAGAGATATTACAGCCACACAACCACAAGAGCTTAACCAGACCATCATGATTTTCTTTTTCTTTTTTTGCATAAGAGCTCTCCCCACAGTCTCCAGCTATAGTTATTGCAATATGCAGTCTAATGCCAAATCCAGGTGAGATGGCTGATGCTCTCCACTGAACATACTGATCAATAACACCTGCAGAAGCAGAGACTTACTCCTGCTCAAGCATTACCTTGGCACACTATTTGAATTCTAGTTCCTGGAATATGCAGTTATCTTAACGTTATTTAGAAAAGAAGTAAAACTCCATTACATGGAAGATGGATCAGTAAGTCTGTAATGGGTTTTGAATTTACAATGATGGGTTTCAATCATGGTTGTTGGTTTTATTTTTTTTCCAGCCCAGTTCACCAGATTACACTTTGGAACTGTTTTATCCTCTCTACTTTCTAGGAGCACATACACAAAAATAATTTTAAAAAGAATCCCAAAGCACACACAGAATGAAATGTAGTTGCAAGAATTATCTTGGGGAATATTGCTGCAGCAGGGCTGCCTTTACAATTTTGAGATGCTATTTAGCCAACACTGCTTTTAATAGTACAGAAAAAAGGTCCCCTACTGTGTGCAGGAAAAGGAATTGTGAGCAGACTGACCTTACACAGCAAGAACAGTCAAAGCAGTGAGCAGTAGTAATATCACAAGATATGGAGGAAGATGGTATTTGTCACAGAAGACAATAATCAGTGTGCTCTTCATACAGAAAATGGGATTAACTGGAGTACTACAAGATGTTAAGTAGCCATCATGCAGGCTGATGGACATTTTGGCTCTTCTGAACTCAAGGACCACAGCTCACAAGCCCCATGGATCAAATTCTTGAAAAACTAGAGCTTACTGTTGCTTTACATTAATGACCAAGGGCCAGGAAAGGCTTTTTTGTTCCAAATGAGCAACAAAGTTCTGGTCCACAACTCACCCTGAGAACCTCTCTGCAGATGTATGCAATCCAGTCTTCCTTAAAACAGTTCCCTTTTGTCTTTTTCACCAGATCAGTGACAGAGCCAGCACCACAGTACTCCATCACCAGCTGCAGGAAGACAAATGCAACATCATTTGCAACACAGCATCATCAGAGATATCAAAGTGATGCCTGCTGCACCACTAACAAGGTGAAGTGAACTATGTGCCACCCTCCTGGGTGCCAAATGATGCAAAATCTCATTTCCTGAGCAATGCACACCACTGAATAAATAAACAACAAACAAGAACATGGGAGTGCACCTCTCCTATTACAGGTCAAGGGTAAACATTTTCTTTCTAGTAAACAGAAGAAAACCAAGAACAAAAATAGCACTAACAAAGGTGTGATTTTTTTTCAAAATTTAAAATATCTCATCTTGCTGCAGATCTCTTGCAGACAAAAAAAAATTGAGAGTTTATTTTTCTTTGCTGCATTGCCAGCTCCTCTGTTTGCTTTTTTATTTTTCAACTGGAAAAGAATGTAGAAAGTGACAAGGAAAAAGAGGGGAGAGGAAAAGACAAGTTCTATTTCATCACTGTTAAAAAAAGACGGAAACATTTAATTTGGGAAAGGAAAGCTCTAACAACAAATCTGATCAACAACCTAAGTCACAGCTATTATACTTTATGCTCATCCTCTTAAGGGAGGTGGGAAGCAAATGGATGAGGCCAGCCTCGTCTAGGTTGTGTGCAGTGAAAGGACAGGGAGCAGCGGCCTAAAACTTGATCATAGGAAGTTCCATACAAACATGTGGAAGAATTTCTTTACGGTAAGGGTGATGCAGTACTGGAATGGGCTGCCCAGAATGTGCTGGAGTCTCCTATGGAGATATTCAAGACTCGTCTCAACGCCCACCTGTGCGATTTATTGTAGGGAACCTGCTTTAGCAGGGGGGTTGGATTCAATCTCTTGAGGTCCCTCCCAAACCTTGTGACTCTGTGATTCTGTGTGTAAAGGAAGAGGGATGTTTCTTTTTTATTACTCCTCAGAACGATGACTTCAACATTCCACCAAGACAAGGTCTGAGACAAGTACATTGGAGCTCTAAACAAAGGAGGTGGACATGCAATGTCCAAAAGTGTCACAAAGCACTTACCCAGAGCTGATCATCTTGGCCTGCAGGACTCTTCTTTACAAACGCACCATAATACGTAGCAATATTCCGATGATGGGAATATTTTTTTAGCATATTTATCTCCAACTTGATTTCCTCCTCTTCATTCTGTGTCAGAAGAGAACAGAAGGCTCTTGAAGTGCTGAGAGGTCACCAAGGCTATGCACACTCCAGCTTTGGCAACGTTTGGGACCCCAATGAAACAAGCCCCGAGCAACCCACCCTGCTTTGGGCAGGAGTTTGGGCTGGAGTCCTTAGGCCTCTCCAACCAGAATTGTTCTATCAGACTGCAGTCCAAGGACAGCTCATAACTGAGCATGGAATCATTTGGATCCTTTTGCCTAGGATTGAGCTAGAGAATCAAAAATATCCCCATATGGTTGTAAGAAAATCACATCATCCCCTCATGGGACTAGCCAGGATCTATAAGCCAGGATCCTGTTTGCTGTTCCAGTATGCAGTAATTTAGTCTTGGAGAAATGAACTGGACTTAAACAAATAAAAATATTCCTAACACTCCATTATGTGAATACTCAGAAAGTACTTGAGAGCACACATCAACCAATTCATCTTCCCACTGCCACCAAGGGCCCAGCTGAGAGGAAACTACAGCAAAACAACAGGCTCACAGCCACACGTTGGCCTCCAGGGCCAGGGCTTGCCCCCTTTCCAGCAGCCCCACACCCCACACAGTCACAGTGTGCCCCACATCAAGCCATTGGCCGAGTGCTGGGGAGTGGAGCCTAGTGCAGCCAGTCCAGCCAACGCTGTGGGGTGCTAATGGGAATAGTTTTACAACCGCCCTATAAGGAAACAGCATTTTTCAGTGAGGTCTTTTTTCAAGAGGTCCTCTCAGAGCAGCCTGTTTGTTTTACTGTCCCCGAGAGAAATGGTGCACAACACTCTGTGAAATGTCTGTAGATTTTGCTGTCTCATTTGCTTTATTAGGAAACGCATAGCACTGCCAGGTATCCATGCATCAGTTAAAGGGAGTAAGACCAAGTTGAAAATTAATTTACCTTGCTGCAAAACATTCCAGTCAGCACTTACTAGCTGAAGGGAAAAAAAGGAAGCAGCAAGAATAGTTCAGACCCACAGGACATTCTTCTGCACTTTCTCAATGTTTTCCAGTCACTTTGCCATTGAAGCTTTCTTTTAGCCATCACAACAGAGTGCTTACAAAACTGGCTGCACTGTCCCCTCAACCTGTACCAAAACACTGAAGCCTGGCAGGCTGAAACCAAATTCCCTCAAACATCTTATTAAATCTGACCTGAAAAAAGCATTCCCAGCAGGAATAGACAAGAACTTCCCTAATAGCTTCAATACACAGGAGATGTGCTGCCAAACCAAAGCCCAACTTTCTTAAGTTTTAGGAAAAGGGAAATGTGAAATAACTCAACTTGAAGCAAAAGCAGCTATTTCTGGTTTCAGAAGAGCCTCTCTGCTGAACAAAGACTCTCAAGACACACTTATTACACCAGGTACTTAATTTGTCTTTTGTTTGCAATTAAGGACAAAGGAAAACCTTTAATCTTTGGCTTAATAGGACCCTGGGTGTCATACAACTTAGAAAGGGTAAGGACAAGGCTGGAGTAGCATCTGGAGCATCCAAGAGAAATCAGAGCTGTCTCCCAGACAGCATGCAGGAAACCCAGGAAATACGCAAGGTCGTATTTCTGTCTGTGTGTAGCCAGGCCCAGATCAAAGGGAGCTTGTGCTCTTGCCTTCTGGAGGGGAAACAAAGCCCTGCTCCCTCTGAGACTCCAAACTGTGCATGTGAAAAACTGAAATAGGCAGGTGAGGACAGAGCGACTGGAGACAAAGGCACCCTTCAGCTTTTCAGTGCGCAAAGGTATTAGGGAATTCCACTTTCCACCACCCTTTCTGTTAGTGCCACATAAGCCACATCTCCCAGGGGTCTGGAACTTGCTCGTGACTCATGTGCTTAAGAGAAGAAACAAGCTCACAGATGTGCAGGTGCAAAAAGTTGCTGGCTTTCAAAACCGATGCAGTTCTGGGTGCAGATGACTGCAAGCACAAAGATGACAAGCTCACAATCAAAGGCAATGACACTAAGAAGCAACAAATGAGAAAGCACATGCCTCTGACCTCAGGCAGAAACAAAATCATCAGCTGGTAAGTACTCTACCAAAAGATCCCTCGGTGCTGGGGGTACTAATGACAGGTTTCTCTTTACACATTATTTCACTATCAGCAAAGCCTGAAAGCAACGACAGGGAATGGCCTGCTGCAGAAGAGCCCCTTGACCAGCTGCACTGACACTCGAAGAGAAAAGCAGCAAGGATCATCAAGGATCCCATCTCTCCATGCATCCTCTGTTTACTTGGCACAGCCAGCAAGCAGGAAGCTCAGCCTGCACAGAGACCCAGGAAAGCACACCGCCATCAGCTCCACTCAACAATTTCAAAGGCTCTCCACCCTGCAACTTCCCCCAGCAAAATGTGACACTGCAGCACTTCCTGACAGATGTCCATAAGATCCCACAGTGACCACAGCATCCTGCTGCTCCTCTTCAGAAAGCAGCCCGGGGCTAGAACTTGCAGCAGCAAAGGGCAGATTTGCTCAGCTCCTGGTAAGCCTCAGATCTCAGAGCTGAATAATCACAGCTGAAGCTGGGCAGTGGTTTTCTGATGAAATAGTTTATTGCCAGAAAAAAAGAAACAAACAACAAACAACGCAGATTTGGTGAAACAACATCTGGCTGAGATGTACCAGTTATGATGAAGCATGAGCTGGAAGACTCCTTGGGTTGGATTTTCCAGTGAAAACAGAATGCTGGGGGAGAAAAATCCACTGCAGAACATCGAAGAGGCGTAGAAGTGCCCCAGGCTCTCTTGATATGATTGATATCCTTGTTCAACACCCTTCTCTCTCATGTCAGATAACAACGACCAATTGCTGAGCAGTGCTGTGGGCTGCTGATCAAACTGCCACCAATCTACACTGACATGTGTAGACCTGGTGACTGGAACTGCCCTAAGAGAGATGTCTCCTGGAGGCTTGAAATGCAGAGTCTTGAAAGCAGGCATTCAAATCTCCAGGCTGTTACAGGCATTCAGCTCTTCTCCACTTTTAGCTTTTGGACAGAGATGAAGGTAAAAAGACTGCATTTGTCCAGGTTTCTTTAAACATCTACCTGTCTTCCATTACATGAAATTTTGCTCCACAAGAAAGCTGCTCCCAGTGAAGCACATTCAGTCACTACCCAAAGATGAAAATGACCAGAGGGGCTAGAAGCCTCCCAACTCACTCAGGCAGGATTACTATGACAGCTTCCATTTCTCACAAACCAAACTGTGAGACGTTGCTCTCAGGTGCAATTTATATGCAGGACACTGAAGATGAGGATTTCAATATTTTAAAGGCTTTATTTAATGCCTCAAGCCAGCTTTTCAAGCCCAAAGGAACAGAAAATAATTTCAACCTGAGCAGACTAACAACACAAGAGAAACACTGAATCTTTGGCAGGCTCTGAATTGATCACACTGGATTTCTGCATTACAGTTCAGTCTATTGCCTCAGTGCCCACACACTGTGAAGCAGAGGAAGGCTATTCCTATTTTAGAGGCAGAGAAGTGAGGCTCAGAGATGCTGTGGACTCATTTAGCACCAGCCTCAGCCATGCTGCACCCATGCTCCTACTGCCTGCAGCAGCAGAGCAGGCACCAGCTTCAGCCAATCTGCAGTACAGGGGGCCAGAAGCACAGTCCCTGATCAGACAGACCAGCTCAGAAGGCAAGCAGTGAACCAGAGCAGCCTTAGTTTATCAGCACGCTCACTATTAAGCTCTTAAACTGTCACAACTGCTTTTGTGTTAAGCGATTCAACGTGAAAACAGCACGAGCTGTCACTGCTGTTCAGCCCCTCTTGCAATGGGACAGATTCCCCAGAGAGGTGCTGACTTTCCAGCCCACAGAGAAGTAGCAAATCAAACCTGAGCAGCTGTGTTTTGTCCCCAGAATCATGCAATATGAATTCCTGAAGCTTTCCAAGGCTTTCTTCCATCTAAATTTTGTGTCCATGCAAGTAGGCACTACTGGATGCTGCATTGCATTGCTTACATACAAAGGAGACTGTTGTGTACAGCAAAGGAAATCTTCCCAAGGTTCCCTTCCTGAAGTTTTTCTTCAATTGTTACATCAAGGAAGGGACTGTCACTGGTGTGAACATGACAGCCTACAAGTGACATCTGTGACTAGCCTTCAAACAATGCTGGCTGACCCAGCAAGGCGTGAAAGCCATCTGCACAGAAGCTCTGGCTCATTTCTGAGTCCCACATAGGATCTGTTCTTTGTCCAACCACACGTTTCTTTTTACAAGGTAGTAGTCATAGACAAACCAGCCCTTGGACATTCCTCATAGAAGCGCTACAGCAGCATCAACCAGCATGCAATTCAGACCACTCTCTGTTCAGGGCTGGATTCCCATTTCATCAGCAGAGACACCTGGCCTGGACCTGCTCTACGTGACAATGCTCACATGGACTAACTTGCTCTGTTGCCTTCCAAGACAGGCAGAAGACATAAAAACATAGACAGAGCTTGTTGATGCTTGCTCAAAATGCTCCACATAGCTGTACCACTGGCAGACTTGGCCCAGAGGACCTATTTCTTATCTTGGGCTATGACCCTTCCACAACTTCCCAAGAAGACCAACTTTATCTTAGAGTTTTATGCACCACGTTCACGCTGCCAGAGCAAGAAAATGGGGAGCTGGTCATCCATGCAAACGGGTGTACTCCATGGAACCAAAATTCCAGCACACTTTGAGAGGGTGCAGGCTCATTCCAGTCCTTCTGGGGCACAGGAGCGTAAGATTTCAAGAAGGCAAGCTGCTTCACTACTAGCTGTGCTCAGAAACAAAAATCAATACTTAGCTAATTTTTTTGACACCTTGTTCCAGCACTGACACCACTTTATAAATGTGAGCAGGGACAGTGCCAATTATGCTGTCTGCTTCTCTCATCTGTCAAATAACAATAAAGAAGTGCTACATTTGCATTTCTAACATGTTCTTGCTTGCCTGCTGTCACGGTAGCTACACTGAGGAATGGCTGGCATGTGAAGGGAGAGGATGTGATAAAACACAATAGGGGTATTGCACAGCTACAGGAAATCTTTTACGTGCTGTCTTGGGAAGACAGTTCTCTTCATTACTTTAGAGCAAGAAAACATATAGAAATGTATTCCTTACTGCTTTGTCCCCACTGGACAGGTACAATTGAAATTCTGGTTGCACTAACACCTCTCAGAACTTCAAAAAACAAACTACTGCTCAGCGACCATAATTTATACCACCAGATTATCTTTCATAAGCTATCCACATTCTCATGATCTGATTCTTTACTTTCTCTTACACCTTGATAATTGCTTTTTGATTTTTGGTTCTCTACTCACCTCAGTAACATTCATCACTTTGATTGCAGCTAGCTGCCCAGTCTTAACATGGCGGCCCTGTTAAAATAACAAAATACTGTAAGCAAAACAGGCATGCAAACTAAATACACAGTAGCTAATGATGCATTTAACAGGGCTGTTGGAGCATAATATCAGAGGAGTTTATGGGTCTTCATCCAACTGCCATGGAGGAGGTGCAGCCACTAAAGCTGTATGTACTTTCCGGCTTCTTAAAACAAAAGTTTTTTGAAGACTGTGAGGAAAAGGAAGGAATAAAGCTATAAAAAGAGCAAACTCAATACAAAGACTGACAACCTTTGGTTCACAAGAACGTGTATTAGAAATGCAATCAGGAATCTTGCTACAAAGTGCACAGTTTCTTGGCTAGGCAAGAACAAGTTACTCCACACATGCAAAGCATAGTGCTTTCTCCTGATAACCAGCACTAATCTCACACTGAAGGATGGTATCAAAAGATTTGCATGGACAGCGGATTGGCTATGCATCCTAATTTCTCCCTTACATTAAACGTTCAGAAATGAGTCTGAAGCTTTAAGACTGCAATTTTGTTCTTTAAATAGTGGTGCCTGAAAAACTGTGCATTAAAATATCTAACCGGCATCAGCTAAGTAAGCAAACCATAGGAAATCAGATATGAACGGCTGCAATTTGGAGACTAAATGATTTGCAGGTCCAATTTACACCTGCAAAATTAAAAGCTGAGTTGATGTAACTTTACAACTCAGGTCCTGTCTGTACACAACTGCACACAAGTATTATTTCAACGACTAAGCAATTCTGCATCAAAGAAAAGTGATGCCTCATTTCTGAGTGATCTGTCACAGTCATGTTTTCTTTTACAGACAACTGAACCCTGCTGAATTTTGTTTATTTGCAAGTGCCCTCGATCTCCAGGAACACCCTGGGACTGCAAAGCTTTTTCTCAAAAAGCAGAGCGCGGGGATTTCTGCTCCATCAGACACTGGGAGGAAGGCGAATGGCAGCCTGCTTCCTCCACACTGCCACAGCCACCACTGCAGGCCACTGTGAGCACTTCCAGGCACTGTGTGCCATGGCAATACAGCGAGGGGCCTGCCACAGAACACAGGCACACATACCATGCTGGCACCATAAGGTGCCTCCAGGAGCAGGTGAGCAGGCTGCTGGGTGCCCTCAGATCGCTCTGCATCCTGCATAGGGCCATGACAAGAATCGACTGATTTTTGTAATTACAATGCTGCATTGAGACAAATTTCTTCACTAAAAAAAAAAAATAAAAATCAATACCGCTGCACTTGATACAGAGCATTCAGAGTCCAGTGTTCATGGCGTTCAGTTTTATTTCAGTGTAGAAGACCTACTCAGATTGCCCCTCTCCATTAAGCTCCCAGGTCTGCAATGGTGCTGACTGTCGGACGAGAGGAGCTCAGCCCTTGCAGAACCTTGTCTCAGGGCAACGTCTGCCTTGTACCATGCAAAGTTTCCCTCCCAGTGTGCAAAACCCATTGGCCCATACATCACCACTCACGTGCACAAGCTCATCTGCATTAAATGCTCCCTGACCAGGTAAAGCAGCATGCTATGGTAACTATGTGCACATCCCATCCTTTCATTCTCCTAGACCCCTTCACTGTCCTAGAACAGAACACAGTGAGGGTTGGCGCATGGTAGAACCCAAACCTTTCTGAAGAAGGCAAAAGGAAAAGTGTGGAGTGGAGAGTAAAGGAGCAATGAAGACACATTCTTGTTGGTTCAATCCAGCTCTCAACTTGCTTCAAGTTACTTCCAATAACTGTTATCACATCTCTGTAAAAGAGTTTCCACGTTTCTTGGCTGCATTAAGCTGGAGAGCCTCATCTTCCTCCACACAAAAGCTGGTGTGCAGTCACACTAAGGGCTGAAGGCTTACCCTCACAAAAAGGTTATCCAAACCTAAAGGAAATGATCTAAGAGGAATTAATTTACTTGTGTTTCGAGACTAAGGGAAAAAAGAAACTTGGAAAGCATGCCTAAATGCTTATCTATAGATATATATCTCAATGTTGAGATCATTTTACTGCTATTTTTTGGCACATTTAATTTTGATTACAATGCAATTTCCTTAAAAAAAAAAAAGATTCATTATTATTGTAGAGTGATAGATGTCTCAAAAGCCCCTGTACCAAAAAATGTGTCAGAATTAGATAGCACACAGCATCATTTACATAGCACACAGCATCATTTCCGTCTGTCTGACATCATCTCAACATGCACAACTCAAACCCTTCCTTCAAGATCTGCCAAAGGAAAACGCTCAGCTTGTCACCGCCACCCAAAATGGCAGAGCACACATACAGATGTTCACACAAAGTGCCATTAATGCCCGGGCAGACTGACTGAGCAGGGCAACAGGCCGCACACTGTGCTTGCTTTAATGCACAAACCACAACGGTTCCGTCAGTCAGAGTGAAAACCTCAGGTTTCTCCCCTTTTTTTTTTTTTTAACTGTTTCAAGTACATTTTCCTAGAAATCTCTAAAAGTGGTAAACATCCTGAGCTCAGCCCTGGGGTTCTCGCTAACACACCAATATTAGTGCCTAAGTAAGAGTTTCAGGGCCCGGCCCCATACTTTTTCAGTTATCAATAAATCTCAGAGGCTAGGCAGGGTTCATGGGAACTCTTACACACTGTTGCTTCTGCTGAAGCCACAAGGTTGACCATGTTTTTAGAAAGGCGATGTTTTGATTTTTTGATTTTTATTATTTATTTTTATTTTGCATAAAGCTCCCCAGCAGCAATTGGCTGCTTTAACTCTTACCCAACTAAACAAGGTCAACACATGCACTTACTTCTGGGACCAGACATATTAATGTATCCCTCACGATTCACTCAGAGGGAGGTGAGGCACTGGAACAGGTTGCCCAAGCAGGCTGTGGATGCCCCATCCCTGGAGGCATTCAAGGCCAGGCTGGACGTGGCTCTGGTCAGAACAGGGACTGTCTGATGATAAGAGTTTAAATGTGACTGTTCTGGAGCAAATAATCACTTTGGAGACCCACAGCTATTTTCTGCAGGATATTGATTGTATTAAAATCAGAACTACACAAAATGGCACCAGAGAGTGATTTGTACCACCTCTAATTACAGGACACCTCGGCTGGGTGTCCAGATTTAGTTTTTGATTATGACAGTGCAGGAAATGGTTTCTCAAGGTGGGCTTTCCAGCTTGGGGCGGTGCGGATGGGGAGCCTGCTCTTTCAGCAGAAACAGCTTTGTGAACTTTTTTGAGTTGCGCTCCCGTGATTTTAACCAAAAATGGTAGCAATGCAAACAGCGAGGCATTCCCTTGTTGTAAGCTGGGGGTCAGCAGGAGTGGATTCAGAAGGAAGGAGCAGGAGGCAGAGAGCAGGAGGGGAGAGGAGACGCGGGCAGTGCCTGAGGGCTGTGCAGTCGGGCAACAGCAGTGACTTGCTTGAGAGTGGCCCCTCTGCTCCGCTTCTGCTCACAAAACACACCAGAACCTTGATGAGGTTGTGTTTGCTAGGACTTTCCTGTGCTTCTACCCAGCCGCTTAAGCAGACATCCTCTGCCTGCTTTTGGCACAAATGCTCTACTGCTAATGGCAGAGGCAATTTCCAGGTCTGCATGGGAGCTAAACTACACGCCGATGGTTGCCAGGAACTCCACTACTTATGGGTGTGTATTTCCTCCGTGGGAAGACAGCAGCTAATCTGTGGGTGCCCAGCCTTTTGGCTTGCCCGGGCTGCTCCCACAGAAGAGGGGCTGCCTCGGTTTCCCACAAACCAAGGTGTCACTCGGGCTTGATGGCCATCTCAGCAGTTCTCAGGGAGCTCTCGAGGTGCTGCTCAGAGTTTAGATCAAGTTTTACTCCTGCTGTGCTTCACCCTTGAGAGCAGCTGCTCACGCAGGCACGTCCTGCCAAGCAGCCATGGCGTGAGTGAGGCGTGACTGTGGAGCGGGGGATGTTTTTCTCCGGTACAAGAGACCTGATCAAGTTTTTGAGCAGAACACCTGACTGCAGCTCCATGCGCTCTGCTCACAGGTATTGCATTTCTGTCGACTGGGCACTGAGAACCAGAGACAGGCTGTAGGTACCACCTTCCAGGGTGGACACAGAAAGGGAGGGCGGGCACTGTGATGAGCAGAGGGCTGAAGCAGCTCTCCCATGAAGAAAGGCTGAAGGAACAGAGCTTGTTTAGCTTGGAGAAGGATCCAGGGAGACTTTATTGTGGCTTTCCAGTACTCGAAGGGAGCGTACAAACAGGAGGGAGAATGGCTGTTTATGGGGTGGATAGTGACAGGACAAGGAGTGGTTTTCAACTGACACAGGGCAGGTTTAGTTTGGATGTGAGGAGGAAGTTTGTCATACAGAGGGAGGTGAGGCACTGGAACAGGTTGCCCAAGCAGGCTGTGGATGCCCCATCCCTGGAGGCATTCAAGGCCAGGCTGGACGTGGCTCTGGGCAGCCTGGTCTGCTGGTTGGCGACCCTGCACACAGCAGGGGGTTGAAAGCAGATGATCACTGTGGGCCTTTCCAACCCAGGCCATTCTATGATTCTTTAGCAAGAGATGGCTTGAGAAGGTGGATGCTAGTCCAGACACGGGGGCAGACCCCCCTTGTGGGACAGTGGGAACCAGCAGCTCCAAGAACAGGAATGGAGTGCCACTGGAGGGGCACTGCTGGACGAGGGCAGCACCCTGGTGGTACAGGACATGCTTGAGGTGGAAAGACTTCACCAGCACGGGCGGCCTTGAGAGAGCTGTGCCCAGTCTCGGGTGCCCAGCACATGGGGGTGTCGGAGGTACGGGAGAGCCCACAGAGGAGCACGGGGCTGAGCAAAGGGAGGCACGGCAGAAGAACACAGGGGACCCTGCTGACCCGGGCCTCCCTGTGGGCACGCCAGCTGCTATCCCTAGGGCAGCTGCAAGCACATGGGCCTCTGTGGGCCCACAGCCACAGCCAGGCCTTTGTGATGGCTGGGCGGCACCACGCCCAGAGGCCATTGTGATGTGGACGGGTAACCGCAGCAGCGACACCCCTGGCAGGGCCAGAGCCCTCGGGTGCTCACTCCGAGGAGAGCAGCTCTGTCAGGAGGCAGCAGCTCGACTTGGTGCCTTTCTCTGGTCTCCGGACATGGAGATGCCGAAGGAAGAGGAGCCTAAGGCTCACTCTCAGCCCAACCAAGGGCTGCCGAGCGGACAGGAGCAAGACGAGGTGAGGCTCAGGGAGTGAGGGAGAGACCAGCAGCATGACAGGATGATGTGGAGAGCAGTAGGAGGAGGGACGTGGTGCTGGGGAGAGCCGGCCAGCTGGCCCTGAGCTCCTTACAGCCTGAGCACTGCGCTTCCTGACACCTGGGAGCATCTCCACACAGAGCCAACGATGCCTGGGAAGGCCAAGGCCCACGTGGGCCTGGAAGCTTGGAGGCGAGGGGCAGAGAGCAGCTTGGCCACGCTCAGCTCTGCCATCCATGGGGCAGGCAAAGCCCAGGCCCAGGCCCAGTGGGCCCAGTGGGCCCGGTGGCACAGCGGGTGCTGTCGGGCCAGTGTGGGCGCTCAATCCCTCTCCTTCTGTTCCCCGCAGGTGATCCGCAGGCCACCTCACACAACGACAGCAGGCAGCCAGGAGCTTTGCACAACTGCTCTGGACAGCTTCAGCAAACAGGATGAAGCAGCAGGATCAGGCAAACAGAAAACTGCTCCACCGAGCCCAGCTGTCCCTGACGCAGCAGTGGAGAACACTGTGCAATCCCCCGTGCCACAAGTCCCGACAGAAATTATGGCTGTACGCAACACACAGCAGGACCTGACACAAGCTCAGCAAGCAGCGGGAGCAGCAAAAGCAGACAAGGCCCAGGAGGCCGCAAACAGAGTGCACGTCACTCCTCAATCAGGGCCTGATCCCCAAGAGCTTACAGCAGCAATAGCTGCCCACAGAGAAGTTGCGTGCACTTCCTCAAGCTGGGGCGACAAGTCAGGGCACCATGGAGGGCCAAGGGCCTATCGGAACCCAGCCGTCCTGAAGCCGTGCATCCGGTGCCAAGTGATGGGCGCTAGGCTGTGGCTGCACCATGAGACTCGAAGGTCATGTCTAAAGGTCCTGTCAGAGAACACAGAGCTTCTGACAAAGATGGCTAAAAGTTGTGCGGCCTGTACCGGGCACAGCCTAAACGAATTGTGGGAAATAAAAAGGCAGGCGAGGAACATCAGGAAGCAGAGAGCAAGGCAGAAACTCCCGTGTGTTCCAGAGCACGAGCCACGGGGCACGGCAAAGGAGGATGAGCTGGAAGAAGCTGATGATGAAGAGCCAAAGATCATAAGCCACTGGGTCAACCCCAGGATCGCAGCCTTCATCCGGGACCCGCAGGCTTCTCCTCAGCAAACGCCCGGCTCTTCCAGCATCACGGACACAGAGGTTTTGGCAGAGTCAGATGGCCAGGCACAGAGCACGGCTCTTCCTGCCTCAAGGCACACAGATGCCAAGGCTGGAAGTGATACGCACGATGGCGATGGGATGCCAGCATCCAGGCCAACAGTGGAAGAGGAGGATGCTCCAGCTTCATCTCTCCTGAGCGAACAGAGCCCAGCGGCGACGGATGAGAGCCAGAGGCCTTGTCTGCATGAGCCAACAGCCTGTGCCATTCCTCTGCAGGACACAGCCCAGGCCATGGTGAGTCCAGGCGTCGGGAAGTGCTGGAGGAGACAGGTGGGCCGACCCCCTGTCAGACTGAGCCGCACCGAGCGTGGTCAGCTGTCGGGGCATGGCGGGGGCTGCTGCAGGGAGCCCCCAGGCCCAGCAGGTGCCACATGAGGAGCTGCTCTCTTCCCGGCCAGCTCTGTGGAGCAGGGTGGCAGCGGCCCATGCGGCTGCGCCACCAGGACAGGTTGCAGGAGCATTTGCAGCAGAGCCATGGAGGACAACACAGGGAAATGTCCCAACTCACTTCTTTCTTCTTGCCTTCTCTTGCAGGCGAACAAGCTGGAAGACAATGAGACTTTGCCCGGCAATGGGGTCCCACAGGGAGACACGGCCAGCGTGCCCACCTTGCCACCAGAGCAGGCAGAATCTCTCCCGTCTTCTGGCGCGAGTTGTGGTGAGCGCCGGCCACGGCGCAATCTGCTCAGGAGGGCGCTTGGGCGTCTGTTCAGGGTTTGCTGCTGCTGCTGCATCACAAGGCACGAAGAGTAGCGGTGTCGGGCCACCAGTACCAGGCGACTTCTCAGAGCTGATCTTGCCCAGGCATGCCGAGACTGCGACGCTGGCTCCAAGATGAGACCAAGACCTTGGCCTGAGACAACAGCCCATCTTGCTAGAGGACACAGTCCTCTCCACCGATGGCACGTCGATTGAATTGGGCCCCTCCCTCTGCCTGAGGGGGTGAGATATGCCCTCATCTGCGTCAGTCAGGTCCCTTCCAACCCAAGCCATTCTGTAATCCTACCTGATTCTACAACTGTGCTTTACAACTTCTCTGGTTTTCAGACCTTCAATCAGATTGTAGCTCTTGCTTGATAATAAATCCACCAACATTTAACACCCCAGAAAGACGTTTGAATTCTCTCGCCAACTCCTTATCTCACGAATTCACAAGACCTGGGCATAAGAACTCATAGGAACATAAGAAAGCAGAAGGCTCTCTCCCAGCTCTGAATAAGGGATCCAAATTGCCTAACTACATTCAACACAGACCAGAGGGCACTCACACCCCATGTCGTGGTTGCCCCCATCAGCTGTGCTAGCTCCACTCCTGGAGATTTCCAGCTTTCCTGCAGGCAAAATCCCAAGCAAGCCCCAAGTGCCACGCTTGCTCCCACAGCTGGCTCTGCCTGGACAAGGAACCTTGGGCTCCCAAGATGACAGCTGTTCAGGCATTCAAGGCCAGGCTGGACGTGGCTCTGGGCAGCCAGATATGGTGGTTGACGACCCTGCACATAGCAGGGGGTTGAAACCAGATGAGCACTGTGGACCTTTCCAACCCAGGCCATTCTATGATTCTATGATTCTCCCCAAATGATAGGAGGAACAATGGGCACAGCACTTCCAGTCTGCCATGCAATGCGCAGTGCTCATCGTCTGCAGACCACCAAAGGGAATCAATCTGCTGTGATTGAAGATCCAGCATTCCATATTTCCCCGGAAACTGGGCTGAGGACAGTGTGGTCCATGGGCTCTTATTTCACGAATAGAAGGTTTCATCTTTCATCCAAATCCTTGCTTTGAGAGTACCTTTCAACTCTTGAGAACGCAGCCAACACACTCAGTGGCTATCTGCAAATCACCCATATCTCCATCCAGGATTAGAGCATTAAATGTTATCAATTCCATATACAGCTCAGACTTGAATAATTCTGAAGCTCAAGGACTCTGACATCGAAGTTCCTGCCTGCATTTTGGTGAGGTATCCAAGCTGGAAGAAGTTTTCCCATTAGCTTTGAGTCCAACTAAATTTCTCACCCAGAAAACACTTCCGTGTAAAATCTTCCGCAATTGCCAGTTAGTTACTACAGTAACATTCTGCAAACCCGGGGCCAGCACTCAAATTTTTCAAATCTGAATGTTAGTCATTGCAGCCACATTTGCAGGTGGTGCTCTGTGCCAAAGATCTGTTTCTGATGAGGTCCAACTGTGCGTTATCTCTGCAGGGAGAGCTATGGGGAATGGGATAGATCACCGGGTGCTTTGAATACGCGTTTATCTTCTTAGTTCAGATAGATAAAGGCACCATTTATTTATGTGCTCTACTGAGGGCCAGGACATACATTTTCCTATTTGGATGAAACAAGAATGTCAGCATTAGCAGGTAAGTTATTAGCTGATAAGGGAGTTTAACTTGCATTAAGTGTATTTACATGAAAACATGCTCAATTATGTACAACGCCTTTTCCTTTTAAATCCAAACTAATTCCTGAGGCCTTGCATTGGGCCACGTATCTCTGGAGATCAGAGGGGCCAGCCCCCCGTGACAAGGTCCTGGTCTGACAGGGTCACCTCTGCCATCACACATGCATGTGGGATAGTAGCATACTTAATGCTGTTGGTCAGAACACGGGCAGAAAGCCGTGGGACTCCAGAGTGACCCTTCACAAAACTGTCTACTTGCTTATAACCCAGATACCACACCCTGAACTATTAGGACAGCCTCTGTGTCTTCTTTGTACTTGAAAGGCAGCCTGGCTGTCAGAGCTGGAGGACCTTGCTATGGGATGACCTCTGCAGCCGGCTGCCAGCCACCCGTGCAGAGCGGGGTGAAGGCTCAGCTGCTCAGCTGCAGGCTCTTCCTGAAAGTGAATTCAGCGAGCAGATTTCCCGTTCAAAACCCACATATGAACTTTGAAGTCTGAGCCCATCTTGGGTGAGCCAGTGCAAGGCTCTGCGGTTGCTGGTGCGCTGCCAGCTGGGCTGTCTGCACCAGGGCGGATCCCCACCCTCTCGCCCCTCTCCTCTCCACCCTTTCCACCCTGGTCAGGCAAGGAAAGCCTTTAGGAGACTACAGAGCAAGCAAACAATGCTCCACAAGGGGATTCAGGAAACCCCACATTCTGTTCCACATGACCTCGATGAAGTCATGATCCTTCTGTTTCCCTTTCCACCTACACAGGGCTTCTCCACTCAGACTCAGCAATTCAGATGAGTCAAGCAATGCCTGCTGTTGCCAGCCTGCTGACAACATGAGAGCAGCCTCCTGTGCAGCTCAGCCAGGAGGGTGCCCAGGGCATAAGACCTGCTCTCAGACTGCTCGACAGAAGGCACTGCTTGGAGCCAATGCTGCCTTCAGATCTTCCTAGAGAAGTATTTTGCATCACCCAAACTGAAAAATAATATTTTGTAGCTTTTTTAAAAAAAATATAGTTAAAAAAAAAATCACTCATTTCACTGTAGAAGGCAGCTAAGCTGGCATTTGTGTAAGACTTCCCTTAAACTAAAACAGCAACTCATCAGCCAGAGAAGAAATCAGAACACACATCATTTACTTAAATTTCTACTCAAGTCCACACTGGCTAGAGGGGAGGCACGGACATGGGTCATTTCTATGGCACCAGATACTGCAACCTTCATCCCTGGAGGACAAGGACATTCCTTCACCCCTGCAGCAAATGTCTGTGCCACAGTTCTCATGAACAACAAAAACCCAAAAACCTACAAAAACCCCAAAACCACCAGATGCAGTTTTTCTGTCCAGTTCTTTTTTTTTTTATTTAAACTCCTGCTGTTCCTATTTCCTCCCATTGTACAAGTGGAAATGCAGATTGTTTGCTTTGCTTAATGTTTGTCTGTGTTTGACTGCAGACCAGTGGGAAAACAAAACGAAACAAAGAATTGAATTCAAGCCCTTGTGCAAACACGTACTTGAGTATCTACACTTCTGCAGTATCTATGTTACTCACTTGATCAGATTACTGTCCTGAAGCAAAACATGAACCACTGAAGGCTACTCCATTCTTGTGTAAGATTGGACTAGAGATTTATCTCTAGGGATTTTGAAATCTGCCTCCAAAGAGGTCATATGTGTTGCAATTAGCAAGATCAAGGCATGCACTAAGAAACAGCAACCTGAGAAAATACCCTGCTAGACATAACATGGCAACAGAAGCCTTATCTGGGACTTACTTGAAACCAAGGGGCAGAGGAACATCTATTGTCACCCTCGGCACCTTCACCTCATTTAGAGGAGTCTGGGAGGGCAGGCATGAAGAGCTGCCTGTCCAGTTCTCCTTTTTTCCTCACACTTCACTTACTAGGACAAAAATCCTGAATTCCCTGCGTCTAAACACCAATATTTACACAAATAGTGGTTCCAGCAGCCTTGCCATTCACTCTGGGCTGAACCAATTGTCACATCTCCTGACACCTACGGAAGCCCACCACCATTCCAGCCCTGTGTTGGGAGACAGGGATGTCATCCTGCTAAGGATGCAGCCTTGTGCCCATGAAGCTCTGGCCAGAAGCCAGTCCCTCTCAACACCTGCAGCACCCAGCAGGTCCACCATGCCAAAAATCTGTACATTCAGAAAAATAAACAAACTGAGAAAGAAAGAAAAAAAAAAAAGGATCTCACTTTGCTGACAGGCCTGTTGAGAAGTTGACTGCAGGGAGAGGTACAAATCCCTCCACCTCAGTGACTCACATCCATCCGCTACAGAACTGCGGGACACTAGAGAAAACCTCCATGCTACACATCCCTGCTACATGACATCATGGGCAGTTGGAGGCGTCCCATGGCCCCATCCTGCAGAAAGGAGGTCGTGGCAGGGCTGCAGGTTGGCTGATAGGTGGCCAGGTTTTGGAGCAGGCAGCCAAAGGCGGGACTTTTGGCTCACCACCACTGCGAAGCTCTGAAGGTCAAGCTGTGCAAAGCAATTACAGACCTTGTGCACAAGATTCATGTTTTAAGCCTGTAACACAGACTTCCCAAACACACGCTAGTAAGCAAGGCTTTAACTCTGCATGTACATAAGATCTGTTACTACGTGACTGAACTCTTAACAATTACGATTAAAAAGTCCTTCAGCACTCTCGTGAACAATAAGAGTAACTTAGTTGAATTTTATGTTCTGTACAGTGTACAGCATGGACAAGGTTATGTGTGGGTTTAAAATGCATTGCAGGTTTCTGTTTCTCTGTGCAAAGGACAGTAAGGAGGGGAGCACAGAGGGCTCCAGCCTACAGGATGAGAGCTGTAACAAATTTAAAGGTGATTTACTTTCGCACTCCAGTTCTGCTGGTACTTTTCTTACATGGGTTGCAGTATGTGTGTCTTCACTGATTTTTGCATGAGCCTGCATTCTGCAAAAGACACTCAGCCCAATGCTAAAACCTGTTACATGGGGGTTTTTGTAGTCTGAGCCTTTCCTCCAGTAGGACAAATCATGACCTACAGTTCCCTTTACCTAAAGTGAATCCTGAAAGCCAAATACTGCATGGAGAACCATTGTTGAGCTCAGGTCTAAGATCTGCCTAAGGAAAGGGTGCTATTTCAAACAAGTGAAAATTAAAAAGCAAGGTCTACTCCTGGGGTCTTCTCATTAGCTTCTATTTCATGCACCATCTTCACTATAAAGGTACTTAATGGGCACGATTAGTCTGTGAGAAAACACACCAGCCATTAGATTTCTCAATGAGCGTTTCAAGAGATAACTGTAAAGCACTGATCTTTCAGGCAGCTGGTTCCATTCCCTCCAAAATCCTATTGGCCAGATGGTCCACAATTCTCAATGGAGAATGAGTTACAAATTTGAAAAGATTCTCAGCATCAAATTGTCTCCAGAATGAAACTTGACTATCTTTCTAATTATTCTTAAAAGCAAAGTACACTTGGCTTTTCTAATTAACTAAGAAAGAACAGTGCTTCCAAGTTCACTTTCCTAAAGAAAAATTTGGATTTGAGAAGAGTCCTGATGTTATTTTTCCTAAACTGACCGAATTAGCTACATAAAGCAGAAGCCTGTGCCTGGTTAAGGCTCCGTCTCAGGCAAGCTGTAGGTCAGATGTGCAGCAGTAGTTCCTCCACAGCTACGAGCTGCTGCTTTCCAACGCTGTGTCTTCCAATTTTCTGTAGAGAAGCATAATTTCACAAAAATAGCTGAACGCATTATAGCTGAAGAACCACAGAACATTAAGCAACGCAGATGGTAATTACCGGTACGTACAAAAAAATAAAGCAGAAGCTAACTGTAGGAAGAGCTGTTTGCAAAAGGGACCAAGAGTTTCCTGTACCAACCACAGGAGAGCTTTACCAGCGCTCTGAGCTGTGATCTGAGCTTTGCCCCGTGTGAAGGATCTGCCAGCAGTGCTCAGGGCACAGGAAGCCCTGGATGCACAGCTGCGGTCCCAGCAGGCAGGGCCGGCCCCACGCTGCACAGCCCGGCCCAAGGCCTGCACTCCTGTGTGCTGCTGCTGCCTCCGCTGAAGCCAACAGAATATTCACTGCTGGATTCACTGCATCTGGATTTACACTGTAACAGCCAAATTTCTTTAAGCGAATCCCACTTTGCACCAAGTTTTACTACCCAAAGCTACTGCCCATTGGAAATTAGTCTCCTCGTATGGCTGTGGATGTAGGGCAGATGGAAACAGAAAGCACTTGCTATCCTGACTGACTGTAGACAGGCATGTGCTCACTGTCATATGCATAAGGGCATGTAGTGACAGGACAAGTGGAAATGGCTTTAAACTGGCAGAGGGCAGATTTAGACTAAATATTAGGAAGAAATTCTTTGCTGTGAGGGTGGTGAGACACTGGAACAGGTTGCCCAGAGGCTGTGGATGCCCCATCCCTGGAAGCATTCAAGGCCAGGCTGGATGGGGCTGTGAGCAGCCTGCTGTCGTGGGAGGTGTCCCTGCCTATAGCAGGGGGTTGGAACGAGATGATCTTAAAGGTCTCTTCCAACTCAAACCACTCCATGATTCTATGATTCTTTTCCCCTCACTCAGGATGTCATATCAAACTTCCCCAGTTAGGAAACATTGCTAACTTGTATGACAGCAAACACTACAAAGTCCAAGGTGCTGTAGATAAATGTACACACAGACCCACATTTTCCAAACTGAAATGCATGGGCTCAGTCCCTGAAGCTACAAGCGTCAGTGAAGCTGCACCACAACCTTTCTTGAGACTCAGTTCCAAACCCAGTTCTCATTTTCTCAGCTCTGAACACTATCTACTCATTTGGAGATTCTAATGGCAATAGGCTGTCCAGACAGCTGCAGCCCATCACAAAGCAGCTGTCATGAAAGAAAAAAACCCCAACAAAACAGAACAGCAAAACAACCTAAACATTCCACGAAGCATCCAGTGAATGCAGGCAGCTGAGGGGAGAAACGCCTCTATCAGTAGCAGTGTGTGTCTGTAACCTGGCTTATGTGTGTAAGATAAACTTCCCAAAGTAGCACTCCTGCCTAAATGCCTTCCTCTAATTGTATTCACATTAGACTTGACTCTAAAAGTTTAACCTTCCACCAGTTTAAAAATAATTTCCCTTTGCAGCTTCCTTGCACGTGCTGTCATCCACACCCAGATGCAAAAACGCACCACCAACAACTCGCTGCTCCTTAGGATAAATTTGGTACTAAGTACAGAAGGAAAACTGCGCAGGGCCAGCTAGAACTCTCCAGCACTGCCAGTGCACGTATTTAGATATCACAAATACCAGGTTTCCACGAACAACAAAAATGTCTTTCAAAAAAATAAATCAAAGAGCATACAAAAACAACACATGAGCAAATCTATTTCCTGAGTGCTTTCTACTGCCTTCTAGTTTCTGAACCTTTGGGGGCAGAGAGGGATATGGAATTACAAAGACCTGCAAGCTTTCCTCCTGTATCAAAGCCAGACGCTTAGCCAAGTTTCTTGCTCTCCTGAGAAAACTAGGTTTAGAGGACTGCGCTGCCCTTGCGTCCACCCGTGCTTTAACCCGTCAACACATTTCAACCCCAACTGACAGACAGAAGCCACAAAGACAAGCGAAATCCACTGTACTCTGTGAGAAGTGCAGATGAGCCTCTCACCCTCCGAAGAGGAGGGCTGCAGCACGGCTCCCTGCCCCACACTGCCTGCTGGCTGCCTGCAGCCAGTCCAGCCCACCCTGCCCACAGCGCAGCAGGCACACACGCAGCCCAAGCTGCAGCAGCGCCAGGCCGTGCCCATGGGCTAGCACAGACCACAAAGGACTCAGCAAAGGAACCGGACTGTTGAGGTTAGGAGTGAACAGGGTAAGGAAGGACAAACTTCCAAGCAACTGCATTTCCCCACCTCCCCTTCCCCCCAAAAAGTATAAACTTCAGGACTTCCTTCAATGTAAAAACTAATATTTCGTCAGCACTTGCAGGCTTCTCACCCTTAGTCTTAGCAGTAACACTATGAAAGTGCCATCATGTTTGCACCACTGTAGGTTATAGAACATATGTATTTTTGACATCTGCTTGCCCAAGAAAACAACTATATACCATAACAGAAGCATTAAAGAAACCCAAATACCAGCAGGGAAGGGGTTCTGAAATCAGGCAGGAAATGGCTCATCAGCACCAATTTTTATTTGCCACTTATCTGCCCGATGAGTGCAAGGTGAGCAACCTCCCGTCACTGCTAGGATTTTACATCCACTTGGAAGAAATAAAACAAATGACATCACCGGAAAAGGACTGGAAAAAAACAAAGTTCCAAATAATTATTTTTAAAGACTTGGCTCGCAGACGTGGTTGACCCAGTTAAATCAGAAATGTATTTCCAGCTCAGTTTTGTTAAGTGTGGACATGCTCACTGGTTTGCATCGCTTTTGTTTGCCACTTCCTTTTTGCTGATCCATCCAGACATCATTTTTCAAAGTGCTCTGCATAACTTTGACCCTGCAGTTTCACAGTGGCTTTAACAAATGAAGAAATGAAGAGAGAGATTAACGCTGAGTTCTTTTACCTGTGCGACCTATGGTATGGAATCTGCCTTAGCAAGGAGGTTGGACTCAATGATCTCTTGGGATCCCTTCCAGCCCCTGTAATTCTGTGATTCTGAATTTTTCCTTTACCAGGTTTGAAGATTTTTGTTGTTATTGTTGTTTTTAAATAAAGAATTTGGTTTAAGAAAGTCGGCAGTTAACAGTGGTGAAAAGCCTGACTGGTGCTAGGCTATCCACACTAACTGGGACAGCAACTTCAAGCCAGAGCTGGGGGTGGATGCAGTTGGTGGCTTTGCCCTTGCAGCAGCCATACACAAGGGCATGTTTCTGTGGCAAGGCAACAACATTCTACCTGCTAATGCTTCCTATTGTTTTTGCCAAGGAAGTCAAGAATAATAACGTACGAAGCTATTTTCTGCCAAACCACAGGAGCACTGCTGTTCTGCTTCATCACCAGCTCCATGCACACACCCAGTTATGTAAAAGCAGCAGCAGAGATTGTACAAATCAGCCCAGAGCAAGTGGGTTAGAAATGCCAGGCCTTAGAAGCACGTCTGCAGAAGTGAATGGCTACACTGATGGTAAGCACAGATACGGTAAACAGAATAACGGGGAAAAAATAAAAAATCCAGGGGCAAAAAGCTCCACATCATCTCTTATACTTCATACCCTGCTCACCAATGAAGCTTCCTTCAGTGGGTGATGAACCACAAACGTAGGCATCTGCAGCCAGGCCACGAGCCAGACTTAGCTTATGAGATCCCAGCCAACCCTAGGAGCACCTAGAGAAGAGCACAGTCAGCAGCCTGCTGGGGGGTGAAAAGTGCAGAAGCAGCCAGCTTCCCCGTTTCTCTTTCTGACCATGCTCCCTGCTCTATAAAGAGGTCTCTGGAAATGGAAATGCTTCAAGCAGTCTCTGGGGACTTTTTACAAAGCACAATGACTACAGAAAGCAGACAGTTTAGATAAGAGGGCACTGTATAATGCCATTACTTGCTTGGCAGGAAAGGAAGCCAGAGAGGAAGGAAAACCCACTGCTGGCATAACATACAGCAGTAATCAGAGAGAACAACCCCTCTGGAAGTTCCAGGAGTTTATACACAGTGAAATTCTACCAGCCAGGCTTAATAATCAATCAATAATCACAGCTTATTTTGCACAGTGACATATCCATCCCCACTTCCTCCAGGCCAACAATCCCAGCCCTGCCCCAGCCCAGAGCTGGGGACAGCCCAGCGCCACTGCAGTGTCTGTCAGAGTTGCACCAGGAGCCCGTCTCAACAATATAAAGCATTCTATACTGATAACATCTAAAAGGTGAGGCCTGCCAGAATTCTGTGCTAAATAATACAGCAACCCCAAAGCTCAGAGCGCCAAGCTGCCTTTAATCTGCTCGCAGTGACACCCAAAGCCCATCTGTGCGGCAGGCAGGATCAGCACCATGCGCGCTCCAGGCATCACCCTGGGCTGACAGGGTAACAGACACTTTCTTTCCTGGTCAGAGATCTGTGAATTTGAAAGTAGTCAAATGACATCAGGGGAGTTAAACAGCAATTTGTTGCACCTCTGAGCAGCGTAATGAATGCATCAGGTGTTTTGTAAGCACATCTAAATGCCCGCTCCCCAGCTGACATCACATGCACAGCTGTGTGTGCAGATTCCTGTGCAAAAGGAAAACACTAATTTCAACATGCAAGCCATGGCCACATATCATGCAGAGTCTTTTACCAGGTGGGCAGCTAAAAACCGATGTGAAGCAAAGAAAGGAAATCAGGAAGAGAAGGAAGGGTGAATCCTGAATCCTCTCTCTCCAACCCTTATTCTCCAGCACGCAGGATGAGAGACCTGAGTTTCCAGCTTTTGTTTTGCAACTTCCTTTATTCCAAACATTCCCGACTGAAGTCTTCCAAGTGTCCAAGAGAGAGGAAAGCTGGTGCTTCTCTTCAGTCCTTCATCCTTTCTCCATGTTCAGTTGGCTACAAGACATTTCGTTTCTCCAGACCCTATCTATTTTGGCCAAGGAAACGTGGGCAGCCAGAAATCCCCTGCATCCTGTGCACATGCACACCTCCTCACCACCATGTGAGCCGGGAGCTCAACGCATCTGGGGAATGTCAGGTGTACTTAGGCTGACGTGCACATGTACAGCAAGCCCAGCGCTGCCCACATGTACTCCACTACAGCACGTTCTGCCATGCCCAAGCTGCCCGGGACTCCAAGCTTCTGGGAGCACCCCACACACCCAGTGTCTGTGCTGTCATCCCAGAGCAGCCTGGCAGCCTTCCACCAGAAGAGCTGGCAAAACAAATTCCATGGCTGAGGGAAAAAATCACCCCTCACTGTGTGGAGCAAACGGTCTGGTGCACCCACCTCACGTTTTGGTGTTGCTCGTCCCCTCCTCTGGGCCAAAAAGCACAGGCAGCAGGGCACGCAGGATGGAAACCCTTCACCTCAGCAGTGGGACACCTCAGTCCCCAGTACCCACCCCTGCCCCCTAATACTGATATAGGGGAACCAGGCATCTGCTGATGTTATCTGGCTTCTGAGTGCAGAGCATTTGCAAAGAAGCCTCTCATGATAAATATTTCATGTTAGATGGGAAAATGCAAATATTAAAGCACAGAATTTTTCTCTTGGTTCTTCTCTTTTTCCATGCTACAAGACAACATCACGGACAATCTGTGTTAATAATACATTACAGAGTCCATTACCTAAACCATAGGCATATTTATTTTATATTGTTTTGTTGCATATTTTAGTATAATTGTTCACATGTTTTAAGCAAAGAAAAAAGGAAGAGTAGAAATAATACTCTAGCAGAAATAATCAGTAAATTGGTTACTTTTTTGCCTTTATTTTTAAATATGGAAAAAAAATCATGCCAAAATGTAGTATAAACAAGAAAGCTAGAAAGTTCCTCAAGTTCAGTAACATATATTTCCTGAAGACAATACTGTGTTTCTCTTATGTTCTTTTCCTCCAAAATTTCCCATTTGTAACAAAAGAAATAAATAGAAGAAAACCCACCTAGCATCGAAACTGCTGATGACAAATGTAGCAAGTGAGTAACTGTAGTCAGATAATGGGATTTCATCAGCCCCAGTATTCAGCAAACTCAACAAAACGTCCATGTGCTGCCAATGTTCTCACATTCGGCTGTAAACAATCCGCACAAAACGGAAATTCAGCAATGTACGAGCTCATTAATATTTACATACATCTTACGGCGATGCCAAATTACTCCAGTGCGACAGCGCCTCCTTTTAGAGCACGCGGCACTAAAGGCAACCTATGAAATATTAAACATCCCGCTAAATTAAAATGTACGTTCAGACAAAGGAAACAAACAAAATGCAATATTTGGATGTTTCTGAAGCAAAGTTTCCAAATGAAAGCCAACACGCCTCATAAAACGTTGCCATCAATGCTCCTGCTGAACGCAGTGTGTTCCGACTCAGACGCGGCTGTTTCCGAGCAGCGTGCTGCTCACCACTCCACAGCCAGCTCCCACGTACACCAACTCCTTTCAAACAGAATCACGAGATGCTTCACAAAACAAGGACTGCTCCATCAGAACAGCTGCAGTCACGTGGACAGCCCAGGTCCTCAGGACTTTTTGAGCACCCAGAGTTCCAAGGAAGCTCAGAGCCTTGGCTGATCCTTTGGAAGCCTAGACAAGTACCAGCACTGGAGGAGTTGCTCTGTGCTCCTCACCTCCAAAGCCTGGCCTTCCATCAGGGCAGCAGCGCCTTTGCAGAAACACTGCTGAGACAGAGCAGGAGACAGGCAGAGGGAGGAAGGAAAGCTCCATCGCCTGATCTGCAACTGCCCACATCAAACCTCTCTCTGACCTCCAAGAAGTGCTTCTCTCACACAGCGGGAGTGCATAACAGGACGGGCTCAGACCACAGGCTGGCTGCACATCAGCTAACACAGTCATGCGTGCAGGGGACTGGGAAGGTCACTAAGTTTGCTACGAAGAATGTCTGCTGGATCATCCATTCCCTGAGATCTCAGAAGTTTGTAAGGCTCTGTGCTTTGTTGAGGGAAAAGGAGATGAGGCGGGAATGGCCTTTGAAAATGTGCTTCTAAAACAAATCTCAAAACCTTTCAGGGATTTCACGACGCCAGTAGGGTTACAAGGGCAGGATCAGAACACAGCAGGCTTTAAAAAATAAAATAAAATAAAAAAGCCTACTACAAACAGCTGAAAAATAGTTTCTTTTTCAGTTTTATTCCTAAGACCTGTATTTGCAGCTCTGCACAGGCCGGAAAAATTAGCACTGGCCAGCAGACTGATGGCAGCTGAACACCAGATAAGGGTTTTATCACATTTACGTACGTTATAATTTAAGATCACTTACTGAAAATCGCATTACAATAGAACAAGGGCCAGCCTACACCTGTGCCCACTGCCTCAGCAAGCTGTCCAACCCAGCTGGCAATGAAAGCCAGCTTTCTGCCCCACTTCCTCACCCCCCCTCAGAAGGGCAAGATTACTGTCTGTCCCGCCAGGTTCCACTGCTGTCCACCCAGGCAGCTGCAGCCTCAATAGCTGTGCTGGGGCCAGATACTGCCCCACCTGGCTCAGAACCCAGCAGGAAGACAAATGCTGCTTTCTGCTGGGTGCTGGAACTGCAGCACCCCAGGGAACCCCCCAGAAAAGCCACACAACAAAGGGGTTGCTGCTGCTGCAAATCAGCTGCGGCCCCATCCTGAGTGCAAGGATTGACCACAAAGCTCCCTGACACAAGCGCTTCTATCTGCTGCTGGATGACCATCAGACGGCAAAATGACATCGCTACAGTTACAAGGAGGCAGCTGGTAACACAAGTGCTCGTGGAGCATGTCCAGGGACGGGCAATAGAGCTGTGAGGGCTCTGGAGCACAAGTGTGACGGGGAGTGGCTGAGGGAGCTGGGATGGGTCAGTCTGGAGCAGAGGAGGCTCAGGGGAGATCTTAAAGCACAGCTCCCTGAATGGAGGCTGTGGTGAGGTGGGGAGGTGGGGGTCGGCCCCTGCTCCCAGGTAACAGCGATAGGATGAGAGGTGACAGCCTTAAGTTGCTCCAGGGGAGGTTCAGGCTGGATATTAGGAAACATTTCTTCTCAGAAGAAGTGATAACGTAGTGGCACAGGCTGCCCTGGGGCGGTGCAGGCACCATCCCTGGAGGTGTTCCAGAGCCATGAGATGTGGCACTGAGGTATGTGGTCAGTGGGCAGGCTGGGATGGGTTGGATGAGATGATCTTAGCGGTCTTTTCCAGCCTTAGTGATTCTAGGTTTCCATGATTTTGTGGCATGCCTGCTCCACTCGAGGACAAGCTGGGTGTGAATGTGCCTCACCTGTGCAGAGCAGGCAGAACAAACCACAAGGTGTGTTCCACAGCTCGAGCAACCCGACGTCCATCCTAACGGCGTGTGACATTCAAAAAGGTACAGTTACTAAAGTTAGCCTGAACCAGGACTTAACACCTGAAACAACACGTTGACTTTCTGCTGTTTAAAATCAAGAGACACTGTCTCACTTGCTCAGCCACTAGCTCATGACATGCCCAGAGGTTTTTTGGGCTGCGTGTGGTCTGTTTGTCATAAATCTTCCCTTAACCCCGCCAATTCTCTTTAAGGAAGTGGTAACAATAAAACATTTCACAGTAGTTAAGACACAGTAAAACCTCCATGCAAACTGCTGGCCACTGACCCATACCTTCGCGTGGGCACAAACCTGCTGAGCACTCATCTAATCATTGGGGTTCAAAGGGTCCTTAAGGCCCGCCCGGTTCCAACCTCAGTTCAGGATGGGATACGTCCACCAGCTCGGGCTGCCCAGGGCCCCATCCAACCCGACCTCTAACGCCTCCAGTCAGAAGTACTGAGACCACTGTGCCAGTAGGGACTAACAGCGCAGCTGTGTGCAGGACTGGGGAAATTAAGAGGCTGAACTCATTTTCTACCACGCTTAAATTATCACCAGTGCTTTTTTATTTCTTCTTCTTCTTTTTTTTTTTTTCCTAGGATATTCTCTTAGCTTCCCAGCAGCATGTCCCACCGCCGACATCCGAGCTCAAAACGCCTCCAGTCTGTGACAGAATGCACTGCGCTCTCCCATGTGGACATTCAAGTTGAAAACATGGAGGAGCTGGAAGTGGCAGGCCTGACAACAAATTATTTGCAAGGATTTTACTATCCTCTAATGGCTGATATGGCACATCTAATTATTGTACACTGCTCTGCTCAAAGAGCATTTACTGTATTAGAAGCACACCACAGCTGAGAGGCCTTTTTTTCACATTCTTACTCTTCTATTTTTGATAAACTAGCCCTATACTTAAGAATCTTAATTGAATTCCTCTAAAATATTCACTAACTAGAACCAGGACTTCATGACTTGCTAATTAATTCCACATGTATGAGCCATTATTTTAAATTCCCATGCTGAATATTGTTTAGCATTACCATGCAATTAAGCAGAGATAGCAGAGAAGTCAAGATTTAAAGAAAAAAACAACACAAACCCTAAAAAAAACTGGACTCAGGTTCTGACAACCGAATACACGAGCTATGTTACTTCTTTAAAAATATATGTTCATAAATAAAAGATATTTTCACTACTGCTTTGCTTATTCTTCAAGTCACTTACACACTACCTGGTGACACTGATGTTGGGCATGATGTATCCATTAAGATTAAGAAGTCCTGCACACAGCACCCAGGTGTAAAAAGCCATCAGGAATATAAGATATAGAGTACTTCAAGTCTAGAGAAAACTCCCTTCCAGAAATACAAGGGTGATCTAAAGAAATTAATTTTAGGTAAGCTCCAGCTGCTCTTCAACTCCAGCACATCTCCCCTCAAGGTCTGGAAGCATAAGCAAACCTTACTGACCTGTTACACAAGTATGGGCTTTGACAAAGCTGAGGATGAGGAAATAAGATCCCAAATTGTTCACGATGGACAATGATGCCTTAAGAACTGGCCACACTGGAGTCACTCATGAGAAACAGTTTGAGTTGACGCCCTTAAGTAGCTTCTCAGATGGTTTAATGGGAAGTCCAAGACAGAAAATTCCAGCACTGGCACGTACCAAGCGATACCAAGTGGGATGGCAACCCCTCTAGGCACACTCAGCCTCTGAGATGCGCTCACAAGCACCACAGCACGTCAGATCTCATCACGATGGCACTAGCACATATCAAGGTCAGACTTTTTCCTTAACAAAGCCCCTGCTGCCAGGATGAGCAGCTCAAATCCACCGGCTGCTCACACTGCTGAGCCCAGGACACGCACACCTACCTGCTGACTTCCGCTGGTACGCTGCTGCAGCACTTTCTTATTCGCTGCTCTCTGCCATTAACTCACTGTGCACGATCATAGAATCACAGAATCATAGAATGGCCTGGGTTGATAATCAACAACGCCACTAAAAACCCAAGGATAGAAATGAATAGACAAACACTGCTACCAACTGTTTGTGAAGCAGAAGCAGTGTTCTGTCATCTCTGTAAAGAACAACCACTTGTCTGACCAAAATCTCAGTGCCTTGAAGGCTGAGATTGGCTTTAAAAGCATAACTGACCACAAATGCTAACAAGATGCCCTGAGATGATATGACATCTGTAATCTCTCTTGGCAGCAGTCTGGAGACTGTTTCATTTCAGCTGCGAGAGGCATCCATCATGTGGCTGCTCCTGACTGCCCCAAAGAGAGCTCTTGGGAGTTTTCAGCCTATTCACGTTCACCCTCTGGACTGCAATGGGCATAACGGTAACATTCCTTAACTTGAGCTTTCCCTTAACTGCCTGAGGCACTGCCATCACACTTTGCAATTTAGCATGGTCTTGTGATCTTCCCATGGAGTATCAGATCTTCCTGAAAAACCACACTGCTTTTCCCCTTCCCCCTGCTCTCAATTACTTCAGCCATTCAATGAAAATAAATACGAAGAGCTCAGCAGACAGACAGCAAATTAAGACAAACTGAAAAGTCGTATTTGCGCCTCACAACACCCCTGCCACCATAGCTCAACAGCAGAGTAACTCATCACTCACATCAACCACTGAAGTGTGGTTCAATGCCAAGAAGCAGCCGTATTAAAAAACAAAAAGGCACTTCCTTACACAGACCTGCTTCTTTTACATATCCAGCATCTTATCTGACTATACAGAAATAAAGGCATTGGTTGTGCAGAAAGACTGCAGGGTAGTTCTGTTGCTTCTCCTGTCTTTGCTAATCCCCAGCAAGAACACTGCTTTGCATCCATCAGTTGCATTACGGGGAATCCACATCTTCCTTTTTCAATTTCACAGCCCCAAAACAGCACTCCTCTCAAGTTCTCTGTGCCTTCAGACTCTGTGACAAACACAACCATTCTGCATGCCAAACAGCTGCAGATCTGTCATGGTTTTCCAGCAGTCTTCAAGACCATACTCCAAAAAGTCAGCCCCTGGATCATGGCAAAGCCACCAGCCTCTCATTCCCCATTCTGCCCAAAGATGCTGGCCCCAGAAGAGGGATAATCCACCTCGTTATGACGAAGGTAAGTCAGACACCCCAGCCTCTCCACACCAGCAAATGAACAGTGTGTACAGTTGCTGACTTCATTCAACTCATGAAAGCCTTCTCAGAAGGCTGAGGACTGCCACAGTCCAGCTGAACCAGTAGGATTCAGAGAAATTCATCTTATTAACTCTACCTTGATGACTGAAAAAAACCAAAACAATATGGAAGCTATAAACAGAATCCTAAACATCTCTTCCAGAGTTGGACCACATGCGCAAGAGCAGCGTCTGACTCAAACAACACATCCACGTCAGGTGCCCAGCTCTCCCTTTCCCTACTCACCCACCAGAAAACTGACCCTGCAATTAAAGCAGAGCACTGAAAATTAGAAGACAGAAAAGACATTAACAGGCTTCTGTGGAAGCCACACACAACGAAACTCAGAGCTGAAATCTTTGCAAAAAGTAGTATTTCACACACACATGCACAAAATTACAGTTCAGTTACTACTAACCACACAAGAACAGACAGAGCTAGAGCTGAGACTGCTCTGCATCAAGGCTGACACACAATCACCATCCGGTTCTTCACAGTAGTAGAGTACAATTGTGAAAGGAAAACAAGAGCATTCCTATAATTAAAGTCCTGGAGGTAGTGGGAGCGGGCAAAGGGTTATCCAGGAGGGGACACTGCTAGCTCTCCAGTGCAAGACAGAGCCTTGGGCACTGGTGAAGACCAGTCTGCTCCCCCACAGTGCCTGCAAAGGCACTCCCTCTAACAGCACGCTGCTGTGTCACCATACTGCAGCAACTTCTAGCAAATGAAAAAGATGCTATCGTCTCCTACGTTGCTTCCCACAGCTCCACTGCTGCCCCAAAGGACAGCAGCTTCTCTTCTGAGCTGCTCTGGGAAGCAGTTACAGGGTGAGGGGGCTGCAGCTCAGAAGGGAAGCGAAACCCCAGAGTTTGCGGGTGACACAAATCTCACTTCCTTCCAGAGGACAGCACCAAGCTCACAGCGGAGCATGCAAAGCCCAGGAACTTTGCAATCAATGGAGATGGTGCAGGGCCTGGATGCTACCCGACCTGCACTTCAAGCCTCAGGAAGCGGGGGCATGAAAGAGCAAATATGCATACTTCTCCAGCTGCCCCAAATGCCTCCACTGAAACAGCCACCGCCTGCCCTTCCCTGGTCTCACCCAGAACTGCTCCGTGCATGGCTCTGTTCTTCAGACTTTGTCACCTGGAAGCAAGCAATTAGCTGAAAAACTCATCTGTCATGTCAAGAGATAATGAAGCCCAAGTCTCATGACTTCTAAGCACTATCAGCATTTTTAATATCTAATTCATACTTTTCCAGAGGCTGAAGTTGCCAATGCTGGCCTGCTTACACCCCACTACTGCGTAAGTTGTCCACAAACCCTCTAGCTTTCAGGCAGTTATTATACACAAATCCTGACTTTATGACATTTGTAGACAGCTCAGCGTTATCACCGGTGCATTTATCCCCCTTCCATTTCATTTAGAGGACACTGAACTGGAACTGGTCCGGAACAATTCACTACAAACAACATCCTCCTCCAGCAAATCTGTTAAACATTGTTTTTTAAATCCAACGATAAATCTCCTAAGTTTTATTTTCATTTTTATGCAGCTGCATTTATTAAAGCGCAGAGCCTTCTGAGTCATCTTCAGAGCCAAGCAAACAGTTTAGTAATCTTGAACATACTTTATTTAGCTTGAAATACACTTTACTTTGACACCATGTGTATCTATTTCTGAATGCACGGAAGAATTCGATGCCTCCAAAAAATGAAAACATGCACTAGTGACATGACAATATATGGACAACCAGCACTGCTTTATAAATTATGGTCTCAAGCTTACACTCTAACTAGATAAAGTAAAAAATAATTACAATATGCTCCATCGGTCCTAGCAGTGAAAAAGCAAAGGGAACATCAGTGCCCAGCTTCTTACGGTCCTTTCAGAAGCTGTGGTACTGCAGGCCAGGCCCTCGTGGTGCTGCCACGATCCCAGATCCAGATCTCCTCATCCACAGAGAGCAGACCTTGCTCTCACATGTTCAGTGGAGAGCAGCCTTCGGTACAGTTTTTAATCTTTACTGTCAATATTCCTTACTTGTTTTTCCAGTGGATGTCTAAGAGATCCACGCGGTCATACAGAACATTTTCTTTGGCAGCAGAGGAGTGAGCTGCGCTGCTCCTTCCTGCTCCTGCCATGATTAAGCAGCTGATTCACTCTCAACATCCTTACAAGATGACCAGATTGAATTTTTTTTCTCCTAGTATAAAATAAATCTAGGCAAAGACATAAATGCTTGGGAGTTTTCAGACCTTCTACAAGAACAGATGTCAATGGTTCCACCAACACAGCAACCCTACATGCCTCCTGGCTTCACACAAACTATACAAACCCCCCAAGTTTCCATCTTTAATGTCATAATGTTCAGTATCTGAATGATAATCTCACAAATGATGCAGACAAACAGTTACACAAGAAAAATTCTGTTTTCTGACAGAAAAATAAAATAAAAACATATATGGGAAGGCAGAAACTTCCCCAGAAGGTCTTTCGTGTCTTTTTAGAAAGTGTCTATACTTTCACGTGGGAACCAAAAGGTGGTCACAGCAGACTGCAGCCAGGAGATGGACTCTGAGATGCAATGTGTGGCCATGTGCTGGGGGCCCGGTGCTGGAGCAGCCTGCCCAATGCTGAGGCTCACGGCACAGCAGTCTGGAGCAGCAGGACTCCAGGGAGAACAGCACCAGACAGCTTCCTCCCGTGCCGCTGCTCTTCCCTCCTGCCGCCACCCCGATCCAGCAGCATGGCCCTTTCCTTCCTTCCTGTCTTATTTCTCCAAATCAGAGCAACACAGACCCAGTGCACTACTTTATCCCTTAGATTGTCTTGACCACTTCCTTCAGGCAAGTTCTTGCACCTCAAAGCATGCACAGCGCATGTAACATATTATGGCAGACAAGGTTTAACTGCTGCAGTTTTGTGGCCAGTAGGCCTGCTTTGGCACCAACGTGACAAAGGTAACACAAAGCAAACACCTGGCAGCCTGGCTACTTCACACCTCTGTGCTGGAGAGCAGTGCTGCAGCAGCGTGTGCAGGGCTCTCACACACCCCAGGCCAAGTTCAGCCATCACCAATTTCAGTTGTGCCTGTCAAACAGTTGTGAAGAAGAAAAAAATAACCACAGGACAGAAGAAGGGCAAAGGGAGTAGCAGAGCCAGCAGCCAAATGATCTGCGGCAGGACTGAAGGCAGGCCGGGAGGAAGGGCACAGCTGATGGAGACAGACAGACAAACCAGGCTGCTAACAGGACAACATAGCTCCCAGCAGAGCTCATTTCTGCTTTAGGAAACACGGCTTTATAGAGATCACCATCATAAAATAAAGAGAAGCCCAAACCTTATAGACTTGTCCATACGTCCCATTGCCAACAACCTGCACCAGTTCAAATATTCCCGCAGGGTCCTGCAAAAAGCAGAAAGAAAAGAACATCACTTGCAGCAAAGCAAACACATCGTAATGGAGTGCAACTATTCACAATCAAAATGAAAATGTCTGTGGCATGTCTCTTAATGGTGTGCATTATACACTAAATGGGGAAATAACTGGTACGTAAGGGTTCAAGAAATATATTTCTATCAAAGTTTCCAGTCAGATTGCTCGAGATAACTCAGAAGATTCAATGCACGGCAATAGAGCAGATGGAACAAACAAATGGGAATGCAGGAGGAATACGAGCATTCAATTGATTCAGGTTAGCAGTAGAGCAAGCTTCAAAACACAAAGCTAGTCTGGAGGCTGAGCTGCTGTCCTCTGCTATGAAATGCTTGGCATCAGCAAGGCAACAATGGAAAGAACCTCTGTAATGGAATAGAAAGGTGCTACACAAAGCTCAGGCCTGACTGCCTTTCAGAAAGGAGATGGAGCATCCCAAGCAACACAGGAACACCACACAGGCTGAAAATGCTCAGCTGGCTGTTCTGCAAACATAACATGGTGAATTTGAGCAATGTACTGAAGTCTTGGTTTTGAACGCGAACCAGATTGCAGTTTGTTTTCATGAAAGATCCATGTGCCAGCAGTCAGTGTGCCACACGAGCCAGTGCACATCCTGCTGGTCTAGCACCAGTTACCCCAACGCCAGCCGGTTATGAGATCCCACAGCTTTGCAGATGGAGAGGAACATCCCATTGCAAGGCACAGGCAAGGAATTGTTTGCTCCTGCATGAGTGAGCACATTAATAAATCTGTACCTTCAGCTGAAACTCACTTGAGATCTATATAAAAACATTAAGAAACCAGTCTCCCGGTTTCTGAGCCATTTTATCAGTCCTGCTCATTTCTTGAGACGATTTCATTGCGAGATGTATATAAAGTATTATTAGTTCCATGTGTCAGTTTTACCACATCTGTTTCAGCAATCTGTCATGCCAGTCAACGCATATCAGTACCGCTGAGGGATGTGATACAAAAAAACAACCTTTACTTCAATTTCTGTGACACTACATGAAAACTTTCTTTTTTTTTAATTGTAGCAAGCTTCTTGTCCACTCCACTTACATGTTATTCTTTTAATATAAATATTGCCTTCGTCATATCTCATGTGGAAATTTTTTACTTACAGAATATCCCAGAGGAAATACGTGGGCGTTTTTCTGAGCAGAATCTGCCCCCCCCGGCACGACTATCATGATAAATGGCAGCAGCTTCCACTGCCAGGGCAACACAACAGGGACTTCCACAAGCTGGGGAACCCATGACTGCCAACTTCACAAAACATTTTTTTGTACCAGGGCCTCCTGGTGCATGACATCCCTGTGCACGACATCCCGCTGCTCACACCTCTCCCCTGGGAAGCTTGCTCTCTGCTCCTGTCCCTCTCCTGCAGAAAGCAGTGCTGCTGAATTGCAGTGCAATGCATGGGACACAAAGCCAGGAAGGAGCTAAAGTGTATTTTTCAACTCAAAGGAGTTACCACCCCTCTCATTTAATTGACTGCCCTGCCCTGACTCTTCTCCTCTGCATTTGTTTATTATGCAAATACAATCATTTCACGCGCCTCAGAATCAGCTTCCCACTCTCCCTCCACTCAATTTCATTCTGATTTAGCATCCTAGTAGCTCATTTCAGGAGGCTTCAGACACTCCAGGAAAAACCCAAACAATTACCTAAAATAAATGACAGCATTAACTCGAATATAGCTGAAATCCTCCCCATCCTCGCAGGCCAATGGAGCACTAACGCTGCTAGCCTCCGCAGCTCTGTGCACAGCCAAAATACTTGGCCATTTCCTTTTTAATGAAGATGCAGGAGTGAACTGAGCCTAAGAATCATAAAAGATATTAATTTGGGCTCTCACTTTGGTCCTTGGATTGTCCTTGTTTGCTTGGCCATCAGCATAGCATCCTCTGCTGGCAGAGCCCCCACAACCAGCTAGCTTCCTAATTACCTGGGAGCCAGCACCATCGCTGCTGCAGCACTTCCTCACAGCTAGAATCTGGGACCCTTGATCCACCTAACCCTTCCCAGCCAGCCCCTGCACGTCACCAGCTTCACTTTGACAGATGCCAACACCTTGGCCTGCACATCCATCACTCTGAGGTTAATTACTGTAAGGCACAGCACCATATGGTGAGCTTCTTGCCTTCCTGCAAGTTCATGGCAGAGTGCTCCAAAGGCAGCAACACAACTGCTGGCACAGAGGCGACACAGCCATGTCCACTTCCACTGCAAGGTAGAATGAAAGCCCACGTGCGCAGCAGGAGCCTGGCCAAATGCACTACCTTGCAGGTAACAACAGACAGGTGCCTGAAGCCCAGGTTTCTGTGCTGGGCACCTCTGCCATCAGCAGTTTTTTAACCACCTGACTGCCCCAGTGAACCCACACTTGGAAAGTTTGCAATTGCTACTGTCACAGCAGGGCAGGGCTGCACCAAGATGCTCCTGCAGCATCTGCAACTGCAACCCAAAGCGCCTTGGTCCAGGAACAGGGACAGGACAAAGCAAGCAACTCTGGGGCAGGGCTAGCTGGTGCTGGAGAATGGCCTGGCTGCAGCTGGCCAGACTCCGCCGGGAACCAAGGGTGAGGGGAAAGGAAGCGGCCATCCCTGCTTGGTGTGCGTGGGCCTGGCCCCCCTGGGTGCTGAACACAGTCCAGCACAGATCCCCAACCCCCCCAGACCTTTGCCCCTTCTGCTGAGGACCAGGCCCACACTGCACAGCATCAGTGAGGCTTCTCCTCGTGCAGGGCTTTACACGAAGCCTGCAGGCTACCTGCAGGACGTTGTGAGCTTAAACTGCTTTCTTATCACTTACTGAAGGAGATCAGATTCAGCTGCTATGCTCAGAGACTCGCGCTGCTCCGAGCACAGCTGGGCTAAAGCCCTCCTCCCAGCCGGCAGCTCCGTGCCAACCCCGCGGCCGCTCCCGACCCCGCTGCTGCCTTTCTCCCTCTGCCTCCTCTCTAGTGCACTCTCCCTACCATGTGATTTTGTGCAAAGCCTTTTCCCAACCCTCTTTCTTCGATATTTTTAGCCAGCAGCTCTCTGCGCTCCCTCCGGCCGCGTTCCGTCCCAACCCAACGCTTCCCCGCGCGGTGCCCGGAGCAGCGCGGGGCCGTCAGACACCGGCGGGGCGGCTGCCAACGCGGCCAGCCTTCGGGCGACGTGACAAGACAACGAGAAGCGCACGATCACAATGAGAAAAACAGAGTAAAGCGGTTGCGGGCTGACTCGTTAGCTCCACGACCTCCCTCCCGGCGCTATTTTCTCCGGCACCCCTCACGTCCCGCTCGCCGCCCCGCCCCGCCGCCCTTACCCGCAGCGCGGCCAGGTCGATGCCGTCCAGGCTGCGGGCGGCGCACTGCCGCTCCATGGCGCCCCGCGGCCGCGGCTAACGGTCCGCTCCGGTCCGCCCGCCTCGCCTCAACCCGCGCCCCGCGGGCGGCCCGCGGCGGCCCGGCCGTGCTCCGGCGAGCGCAGGGAGGCGGGCATGCCCGAGCCGGAACGCCCTCCCCGCTCAGCGGGCCGGGAGGCAGCCCCGGGGCCGGGCGGCCGCGGGCAACTTTCGTAGAGACATTTCCTCGGGCCAACTTTGCGAGGAAGTGACGCGGCTCGGCGTGCCGCGCCGGGGGCCACCTGCACGCCACGAGCGGCCCCCGCCCCGAAGGGGGTGCGCACGCGCCGCCCCACGCCCTGTGCCGGGGCGAGGCGAGGCGAAGCGCGCTCGGGGTCCGGCCGTGCCTCCCTCCCCTCGGAGCGCGGCTGTACGGCAGCCCGGGCACCGCGCCGCCCGCGGGCCCAGGTGCGCGCTGCGCCTCAGGCAGGGCTTTGCGCCCCGCGTCCCGCTGTGCGCCGTGCGGGAGGCGGCCGTCCCACCGCGCCGCCGGGCCCTGCAGCCACGGCGCGCAGGCAGCGGTTCTGACTTTTCATTAAAATTAGATACATCTCGATAAGGAATAGTCACGCCTGGATCCCATCCCGAGGGCCTGAGAAGCCGCTGGCAATGTCCAAGAGCCCCATGGCTCAACCCCCCGGACAGCGAGACAGCGTAAAGAAGGGCAACGAGCAAAACTTAAAAATGCTAAATGAATAATAGAGAAATCGGAGCAATAGCAGGGTAGAAGAGGGAAAAAGCAGCGGTTGCAAAGTAAAACTCAAGCTAAGGGTCACTGCTGTGCAGACACGGCCCTGCATGCAGCGGGTGTGTGGCGTGGAAAGGGAAGTGCAGTACATGGGGACTGAGCTTCCTTTACTTCCCCCAAGGAAACTCTGTGCCCAGGGCTGCAGAGGCTCCCCAGCCCGCTGCGGACTGCAGAAGCTCAGCCAGCATGCTGCCTGCTTCCTCTGGTGTTGTTTGTGCCCTCGCTACAGGTGTGAGGTTGGCAGGAAAAGGAAAAAATAGATAACCCCTAATGGAGCAGGATTTCCTGTCTGCAGGAAGTAAACAGCTTCTTGAACGTTAGTTTTAGCCTGCATTGGGCAAACTGACTCCTTTCAGCATTTCTCAGTCCTCTGAACTGCTCTGAAAATTCAAAGTAACTGTTATTCAGCAGAGCTGGACACCAGGGCTGCTCCGTGGCTCCAACCCGCAGCTCTGCACTGGGAGGCTGGGAATCCCAGCACTCAGCTGGGGACAAACCCTGCTCCAAGCCCCGTGCCTGCACTCCCCAAGCCCAGGCAGAACAGGATCCCTGCAGGCCCCAGCACCAAGCACTTCCCTTCCAGCTTTGCTGGAAGCTCTCTGACTTCCTGGGGAGAAATCACATCCTGCCCATGCCAGAGGTGCTGCAGGCTCTAGGGGTCAGGGATCAGCACCTTCCTTTCAGAGCACAGATCCTTCACAAAATTCCCTGCAACTTCTTCTGTATAACCTGGAGATTTTGGACATATCTTCAGAGCACAGCCCTTAGCTGAGAGGTGCTAAAGTGATTCCAAAGCACATTGAACGTCTGGACTGCACTTCCTTCTTTCCCAGGAGCTCTGTGCATTGCTTAGGAAGGAAGGCCAATGCTTTCCCATCTCACATTCTCACAGACTGCTCTGCCCTCCCTTGGTAGCCCCCAAGTTGCCCAGTGCTGACCACAGGAGCTCCACATTCCCCCACCTGCAGGGCTCCTGCCTGCCCTCTGCATTCATGGCGATCTACAGCACCATTCTGGAATGGATTTATTGGTACTAACAGCCTCTGTGAACTGGAGTACAACATCTCTGCTGACAGAAATCCTGATTCAGTAGACCAGCCACTAATTTAGAAGCCAATCCCTTCCATTTCATTTGTTGTGTGATTTCTTGCCATGGCTGACTGTGGAAGGAGGTCAGGAGCAAGACTACACATCAAAACCAGTACAGGGCGGTGCACAGTCTGGGACTGGCTATGTGGTGTCTGAGCACTGTGTCTGCACTGTGTGTGGAGCCTCACTGCGTCGTGCCTTGAAAAACACCTTCATGGCTCAGCCAAGCTGCACCACATCCCTGAGATGGCCGGGGAAGGTCTGAGCTTCATGCTGGGGGCACCCGCTTGCTTACCTCTCTGTTTAAAGGGCGTTGAAGTAAATGTTCCTCCTGCCCAGCCCACTTCATAGCTTTGCGCTTTCCAGGACCCAGCCCTGCTTTGAAACCACAGCGAGATGTCTTTGTTTGCAATGGATTTTTGGATCAGGCTCTGATGGCTCTGATGGCTGATGGATTTTTAGATGAGGCTCATGCTTTCTCCTATTTGAACTAAAGAAAATTCCTCTTCTTTCCAAACGTGGCCAGCGCATGCAAACCTGGCTCTGCCCTCAGCCCTGTGCTTTGCAAGTTGCTGCACTAGGACTGAGGGACAGGGCCACTGCTGCTGGGGAGCCAGCAATGCAGAAACCCAGACAAACCGAGCGGCCACTTCCCACGCGGCAGCACACGCAGTAGTTTGCAGCCCTTTAAAAATTAAACAGCGTTGTCAGTTCCTGGCAGCCGCACTAGTTTAGCCACACAGGATATCCAAAAGGAGACCAAGCAGCTTCCTTCCCCGGTGATTCCTGAATGGATGGGGCGAGGTGGAAAGATTGCCTCTCGCTGCTGGCCTGCGGCCAGGACGCCCACCACACTCCCACAGAACCCAAACGCCACTCACTGGGACTCCTGCAGAAATTCACATCCTTTCTAGTGGCAAGCAGAGGCCTGCTGGCAGCACACCCCACACACCAGGAGCCCCTTCTCCAGCTTTTCCCCGCTGGCAGCACAGCCCACAGCACTGTCCAACCTCAGCAGCTCCCGGGCAGCAGTGCTGCTGCGGGCAGTGCTGGTTTTTACAGGCGAGCACACGTCCCTGTCACTCTGGCAGCACCAACCCCTCCAGCTAGGAGAGCTGGAGCTTTGGGAATGGCGACATTCTGCATTTTTGGCTTTTGAATTTTCCGTTTCAGAGCCAGTTGAATCCCTGACTTGGTGTTGTAACACACAGATCACATCTATGGCCATGTCCTTGTGTAAGAGCTATTTCTACTGTGCTGCCTCTCCATTAGAGGTTCTTCTGCTCCTGTTTTCTTTCCTTCTCCATTGGGTATTTCACCTCGACTATATGCCTGAACACTAACACAGATCTGCACGCTATGGCAACACCAGTGCATGCAGCCTGGCTTGCAAATTTGCAACATTAAGAACAAGATGATTTATGGAAATAAACTGAACTCATACATTTTACACTGCTGCCGTCTGCTGAGCCAGGGGTTATTCCCTCCTTTCATCTGCAAAGTTCTCTCTTCAGTCAAGTGGCAACTGCTGTAACTGCTTTGCAAGGAACGGTAGCTATATGTTACTGGGTCATCAGATCCCAATGGGTTTTATGAATACCATAATGAATTTCAGCCCAACATCTGTCTGCTCTCTGAAACAGATGCAATTATGGGAAAAAATAGCTGCTGCCGCTTTGCAGGCAGATTTCTGAGAAGGAGAAAAAAAAAAAGAAGAAACAAAATACAAAGCAAACTGACATCTCACAGTTTAATGACTACCACATTAAACTTAATCAGTAAAAATATAATGTAGCATACACCCAACTCCTTTTGTGGAAGGAGAAGACGAGATATGACAACTTCTCTGACACACAGAGGGTTTTTTGACATTTAGAAAATCTCGTAGGCACAACTTGGATTTTGCCAAACAAATGCTGACCTCAGCTGACTCAGTCCGGGGTTCCCTTTTATCCAAGCCACTGAAGTTTGGTGGTTAGCTAAGAGGGAACTTGTCTCTGAATCACCCTTCGTTTGAGGGAACTGTCAGATTACAAAAAATCAAGAAAAACAGAAAAAATGGACACGGGGCCTTGGGCTTTGATTTTTGGTTTGTCCCCTTCCATCCCAGAGGGAAGGAAAATCCACCAACTTGAGGTAGAAATGACATTCATGTACTGACAAAAAAACCCAAACCCTTAACTTTGTCCTATCTTCTTAAACTTCTCCGTGCCACGTGTCAGCCTGAGTGCATTCTCAGCAAATTGAGCAATTGAACAGAGTTCTTTTTTCTGTCATGGTGCAAGCCTAACTTATGCGTAAAATTGTGTAATTTTGTGAGGCACATCTTCAACTACAAAAGAAATGCTTACATCATTGCTCAAGTACAGCCACACATCTGGAGCCCCCTGCTTCTCCTTTCTTAGAGGAAAGAAGGAAAAAAGTGTAGAAGAGGAACTGTACTTTAGGAGGCCTCCTCCAGCCCTTCGCAATAGAACCTGCCCTTTGTGACCCATCAGACATCTCCAGGAACGTCTCTATTTTCACTTCAAATTCCATTCAGTTCCAAGCTGCTTTTCATCTTGGTACTTTGGCAACTTTGAATACTGCAAACACGCTCGGATGCCCCAGTGCAGTGCTGGAGCCCTTTAAATCCTTTTATTTTCCTCAAGGGAAATGCATTCCCATCCCTGGGACGTTGCCTAATTTTGTATTAGAGTGTGAGTGAGACTGCTGGATAGGGAAGCTCATATGATCCTTGAGCAACAGTGTCCTTTTCCAACACTAACTCGTGAATAAGAAGTCCGTGCATTTTGCTGCCAGCCCTATCTGCACGTTTGCTATCTTTGTGCATTAGCAACCAGTGCACAGCCCCCAGCCAAGTTTCACTTCTGCCCGCAGCACAGTGCTCAGCCTGCAGCAGGCAGCGCTGATGCTTCGCTGCACCCCACGGCGCATGGGGCAGCAGTGGGTGGCTGCAGCCACTTTGCTGCTGTGTACTGCAGCTGTCAGATGAGCCTGTAAACATTTTAAAAATTAAAAGTAACAGGTTGTTCAGCGGCTTGGGAAGCACACTGAGTCTCTGTTCATCTGCCAGTCATTTACCAATATCAAGTCCTGGATGCACTGTGGGGAAGGAACGCAATCGTGACAGCAGTTTGAGGCTGGCTGTGTTCACCGTTTTCAATTGATGACCTGGAAGCAAACACTCAATAATCGCTGCTTCGTTCCCAGAGGGCACAAAGGAAGTGAATGCCTTGGTGCCACACTGTGCTGGGAGTTGTGGTAGTGTGAGCAGAAAAGTCAGATGCTCCCACTTGGCTTTGGTGAGGTGATGCTCCAGATCCACTCTGTCCATTGTGAGAAAGGTGCTGCAGGCTTGGACTCCGTGCAAGGAAGTGGTACAAACATTAACAACCAAGGACAAAAGAGCTTATTGTGCCCTGAGCTGAAGCTCTTACCTTATTAACAGAGCAGTGACTTGATATTTTCTTCCAAGGAGAAAATGGTGGGCACTTCAATTACAAAAGACACAATGAGAACCAGGAGTTGAAGCAGAAACCAGACAAAGAACCAAAGCAGAAACAAAGGCTGCATATGCAGGCAGACCAGTTGGTTCCCATTTCTGAGCCTCTGGTTCCAGCAAGGGCGAGGAGGAGTGCTCAGAGCCCCCAAGGACAGTGGCTCCCAGCAACTGCCCAGGCTGCTCCCAAGCTTCCAACAGGGAGAGCTGGGGATTTCAGCCATCACAGCGGCTTAAGTTCTTTATGGAGTTTAGCTCCATAAACCAATTAAGCATCTTTAAGTCCTTGAGCCCTCATACCTTCTCCGAGCAGTTTGCGTGCCAACCCTGCTCCAAGGAGTGAGAACTGAGTTCGCCTCTCTGGGACCTGATCTCTGATGGGGCCATGAGCAGCAGCCTCCAGCGCAGCCCAGAACTCTCCAGACCCACGCGAGGCACTTTTTTCCAACAGCCTCATTTCTGCTGGCGGATGCTTACAAGTTTGGAAAACCACATTGTAAGATCCTATGGGAATACCCATCACCAGCCCCTTTGGTTTCCTGTAGGACAGATCTTGCAAAAGTATATGCAATTGCATAGGAAATGCATAGGTTTGCATGATAAGCATATAAATAAAATCACTGCACATCTCCTGCTGTGGCTTTCATAGACACTTTTTATGCAGTTACCCTACACCGTTACCTCATACTAAGACACAGCTGTAACTCCTGCACAGGCTGAGCAGCAAGCTGTGATCGCAGTGTGGCTCCGTGGGTGGTTGTGGATTAGCAGTCAGTGACCACTGAACCTTCACCGTGACTGAAACCCCCACTGACCGCCTAACCTGCCTCTGTCAGTGCCTTCCCACGATGGGCCCCAGCACAGCACTGGGTGCGGTGTTTCACGAGGTCTAACCGCAGCCCTAACCATGACACCTCCGGCCTCACATCCCCCCCAAAAGAGGAGCGCCCTCAGCAGTTGCTCCCCGCAAATGCAGAGGACATTTTGGACAGTGAGCTCGCCTTCCATCCAAAGCTCCCCAAGGCCATGCAGCTCCCGCTGAAGCCCTCTCCACACCCCTGCCTGCAGCCCAGCCTGCGCACACCCATCACTTGTGCCACCCTGCAGAGATCAATCGTTCTCCCGGCCCAGACATGCCTTATGCCATTTGCTGCATTCTGTGGGCTGGGGATGGTCATGCTTCTGTGAACAATGCAGCACAGTCACATGTTTGTATTCCCACTTGCTTTTCTCCTTTTGGCTCATTTGATGGCTCTCCCATACTGATGCTAGCTGTTTCTTCAGCCATATTTAATCCCCCCCGAGGCCTCCTACACTTTTTCAGTGCATATACTGGCATTAAATTGTCTGTTATCCTGTCCCAGTTTCCACGTTACAACTGCAGGAAGGATAATCATCACTTACCTTTTTTTCTTTTTTTTTTTCCCTCCTCTTTGCTGCGTCCCTTTCCATTGTTTATTCTGCATCTAGACTGGGAGGGCTTACAAGTCTTTTCATGATTATTATTTTTTCCACATGTCCAAGCTCAAACTGAGAATGAGAGAGCTTCCAAGGCTGATCCTGACTTGGCCAGCATTTCTGTTGCATTTTTCTTTTTAACCTTTTGAGAGCATTTTCTGTCGTCCTTCCTCACTTAGCAGCTGTGAAGCTGGAGGTGCCAGGGGTGGGTTGGGGCCAGGTGCTGAGACCTCCTGGTGTCCAGGTGCAGGGACATGGCTCAGCAGAGAGGCTCCTGAATTTCACTTAGGCTGGAACCTGCCTGCAGCTCGGTCCAGGGAGGTGCTATAGTCATCACCCTGTCACTTCTGTGATCTTCGGTGCAGCTCAGCTGGGGCCCTTTTGGTTGACTTCAAAAATACTGGATACCTTCTTGAAATTCAGGTGGAACGCTTGGTTTTCTTCTTTGGATAGCAAACTAGAACTACACCTGGTAAGAACTAGTATGGGTACCAAACCTGTGGAGTGCAGGTGCTTTTTTGTCCTCAGTAGAAGCTGCTGGATCACCAGAAGCCAAGCGCTTGGTGAAAATGCCATCTTTTAAGCTGCTCAGATTAGTGGGAAAATCCCTATTCAGAGGAATTGGGTACAGATCCCCAGTGCCTGCACTGCCTTGACTCTGGCTGTAGAGTAGTACAAATTACAGCAGAATATCATCATTAATTTCAGCTGTCCTGTTCTGGTAAATTATCATTCATCTCCCGAAATGGATATCTCAGCAGGAGACCTTTATTTTATTGCCTCAGTGTAAAAGATCCCCACCGGTACCTCCCTCTCAATTAGCAGCCTCTGATTTCTCTGGGGAAGTCAATCTTAGGCGTAGTGCTGTGACTTACGCCTGACTAACAGCATCAAGACCAGACACAGCACCAGGATACTTTCACCTTCCAACACATACCTGCAATCTCTCACCAGGGCCTTGTCTGCCTGCTCAGGAGTTAGTCACTTCCTCCAGCCTGTGGGGAAAAGAGCAAAATTAAAGAGGTTTTGCTGTGTTCCCACAAAGCCCACAGCCATTGCGCCAGATCTCTGCTGTTCTGTATGCAAAGCACCCAGGAGTGTGAGCTCACACCTCATCTCAGTATCATTACTGCCTTCACCTGACTGGGGGCTTCACCCGCGCCTTACCTGGGATTATGTCCCTGAATTAGCTGAATAGTATAAAATGTAATTCGCAATTGTTACGGTGAGCTCTGCTGTGGTGTGTGGCTGTTCAGCTGAGCTTGGCTTGCCTCAATTGCTTTGTGGAAAAATGCCTCCCACATTACCATTTGTGAGTGCTATTTAAGAAGCTCGTAACTTGCTACAAATTAAAATAGTTGAGGAGGTTACTTAGGGATGCTTTAGACTAATTTTGATGTGCAGCTTTGCCATTACTGCCAGTGCTGTGGTGTCTGATGGTTCTGGGTTAAGAAACAGAAACAGGACAGACCCTGTTGTGGACTTCCAATACTTAAAAGGAGCTTATAAGCAGGAGAGAAAGTGACTTTTTACACAGGTAGATAGTGATAGGACAAGGGGGAATAGCTTTAAACTAAAAGATGGGAAATTTAGGTTCGCTATTGGGGAAATTCTTCCCTGAGAGGGCAGTGAGGCCCTGGTTCTGCTGCCAGAGCTGTGGGTGCCATCCCTGGAGGTGCCCCAGGCTGAGCTGGGTGGGATGCAGGTAGCCTGAGCTGGTGCCTGGTTTAGTGGTTGGCAACCTTGTCTTTATCAGGGGTTGGAGCTGGGCAATGGTCCCTTCCAACCCAAGCTGTGCTATGATTCTACAAAATCATACAGCTTGGTGAGGTTCTGGGGCCAGCATGGCCTCATGGCGCGGTGTTTTAGTGCCACTGCATCTCCTTTAGGGCAGGTGCCCAGGATGCCAGCCCCAGGCAATGCCCCCATGCCACCAATTGTGAGCAGACCCCTCTGCTGCTGAACTGGGACAAAAATTCAGTCTCAGGGCTTGCACTCACCTCTTGCTGAGTGAAGGGAAAAGGCAGCCAAGCGAGAAGCCCAGACCTGGCACTGCCACACCAGGAGCAGCCATCACACGGTGCAGCCGGGCACTGCCTGAGGTGAGCGTGGCCATTCCATGGGGCCATGTGGCTTCATCCCCTCCTACCCATGCCTACCTCGGCTTCTGCTACAGCCCACCCAAACCACTGCTCCTTCCTTGAGCTCTCCTGGGGACAGATTGTGCTTTACAGTCTTACTGTAAAATAACAAGAACCGGGCTTCTAAAATCAGGAAGTTTCTCCGTAAGTCTTCTGTGCTTTTACTGTAATTGCTCCATATGCTCCTCTGACAATTCCTGTGACCTCACCTCCACCCTCCAAAAAACCAAAAAGAAAGAAAGAGAAGGCAATTCCCACCATGCCTGAGACTCAGCAGAGCTCTCTGCACATTAAAGAAGTAGAGGCTGCCAGCTCTGAGTCTGGAACTCTTCTCATACAAGATTGTTAACCCTCAGGGTACATTGGATGAGAATTACTCTCTTGCAACATTTGCTTGGCTGCCAAAATGGAAAAATGATTAGCAGCTCAAAGGTTGCACTGCTGTATTTTGCAAGAGAAGTCCTTGTCATAGTCTGCCACCATTCTGCTGCCTGGAGGCAACATTGCACAGTCCTGGCACTTGTGGTCACAGGGAGTTCCTCTGTTGCCCTGTGGACACATGCCTTCTCTTTCTCCCATGGAAGGAGTCTCTCATCTCACCCGATGTCTGCACCCAGCCCTGTGCTGCACATAGGCCCCCTGCTACAGCAATGCTGTTTCAATACCTCCTCAAGGACTTTGGCACCTGAGTGAGAAGGAGGATGATGAGTTTGGAACATACAGCTGCTGGCTTAGCAGAGGGATTTGAAACAGATTTCTGGATTGTTAGTATAACTGTTCTCACGATTAGCCACTTCAGCCTCTGGTTGCTCCTCACAGCCTGTCAGCTGGGAGCAGAGCAGTGTGGGTAGCTGTCTTTGGGCCCTGTGGAGCACAGGAGTTGGGTACTTGCATTTTGGAAACCGTGTCATAGAATCACAGACTGACAGAATGGCCTGGGTTGGAAAGGCCCACAGTGATCATCTGCTTTCAACCCCCTGCTGTGTGCAGGGTCGCCAACCAGCAGACCAGGCTGCCCAGAGCCACGTCCAGCCTGGCCTTGAATGCCTCCAGGGATGGGGCATCCACAGCCTGCTTGGGCAACCTGTTCCAGTGCCTCACCTCCCTCTGTGTGACAAACTTCCTCCTAAGTTCTAACCTAAACCTGTCTCAGTTTAAAACCATTCCCCCTTGTCCTATCACTATCCACACTTGTTAACAGTCATTCTCCCTCCTGTTTATAAACTCCCTTCAAGTGCTGGAAGGCCACAATGAGGTCTCCCCGCAGCCTTCTCTTCTCCAAGCCCAACAAGCCCAGTTCCCTCAACCCTTCCTCATAGGAGAGCTGCTCCAGCCCTCTGATCACCTCAGTGCCCTCCTCTGGACTCACTCCAAGAACTCCAGTCCTTCTTGTGCTGGGGACCCCAGGTCTGGACGCAGAACTCGCACAACCCTTGAGACATTTGTGTGCCTCAGAGCATGCTGCAGTTACCACTGAAGTGCATTCCCACCCGTGACTGATCTTCCAAGCACACAACTTCAACAGTGAGTGCTGCTTTGGGCTGTGGGCCCAGACATACCCATACCTGTGCTGGTGTAAGCATTTTGTAAGCAGAAATTGTTCAGAAGGGTGACTGAAAACTTCCGGCCCTGGACTGAAGCCTCCCCCTCAGGCTGGCAGTACCGTATCACAGATGCTGACTCTGTTCATTATGTTGATGGGTGTCAGCAATAAAGTTTGAACTCTGTTCAGATTTTCCCTGAGATTGGCAGTGAGGAGCCAGAGCTTTGAGCTGGGTTCAGGCTGGTTGTTAGGTATAAATTATCTGTCAGTTCCATTTTTTCCCCACCATCTCCGTTTGCCAATAATTTGCTACAACAGAGATTTCCTGTCATCTCATCTTCTCGTCAGCCTGTGTTCTTCCAAAACCACTTTGTTGCCAGTGATTAGCTTCTGTCTTGTCATCTCTCTGCAGTGAGCTGCTGATCCCAAAGGAAGCGTCCCAGTCAGCTCCGGGAGAGCCCTTCTGTGTTCTCCAAAACGTGCAACCCATGTACAGGACATTTGGAGGCTGCTCACGCAGACTGGAATAATCTTTTCTTTTGGTTGAGAGAAGATGTGGCCCCCGAGCCAGGCTGGGGCAATTCGCAGTCTAATCACCAACCTTGTCCAGGGAATGTGCAGAGCTTGGGACTGGGTGATGCAGCATGACCCCACCTCTGCCTATGGCTTTTGTTTGGATCTTGGGCAAAATGGATCCTGACCCTGTTTTTCATTTCCTAAAGAGAGGATGAAAAGATTTCCCTAGCCCAGTTAGGTGTTAGATTGATTCATGATCATAAAGCCTTTGATATCTTTTAATCAAGGAGCTGTTAAGGGCTTTAAAAGTTGTTTTTATTTGTGGAGTAGATGCTAATTTTCTCTGCACAGCCTACAAGGAATTCAGACTAATGCTATCTGGGGTGTAGGTATTCAGTGCTCCCTCCTATGTGCTGGCAGAAGTTACCTTTAAGCCATATACACATACCGATCAGAGTACATTGTACTTTAAAAGCTTCTTCACATCTCATTAGAGCTTCTCGAGTTCTCTCATAAGAGGCAAATTTACATTAAGTCTAGGCTATGTCAGGGTCTGGATTTCTCAGGAAAATGTCTTGGTAGTAAAGACAAAGCCCCTGACACTACCAGCATGAGAATCGTTAGTGCTCTCTTCCACATAAATCCCAGAGCCATGATCAGAATCTCAAATAATTTGAATTTAAATAGAAATGAGAAGCATGGTTCTCCCTCTGACAACTCTTACTTTCACCTTGCCTACACTGCTCCACTAAAAGAGGTCACAAGAGACTTTGTAAATCCCTCCATATAGCACAGTCTTTACTCGTGTGTTATTCTCTAGTCATTAGCCAGCACATCAGCAGCCAACAGCCAACACCTGAGCCCATCTGTCACGCGTGAGCGCGGTGGCTACTGGCTACCCCACTGAACTCCAGCCCTGTTGGCCCTTTCGTTCTGGCGGATTCAGCAGTAGCTGTCGCTGCTCACGCTTTGGCCATCCACTTGCAGCCAGGAAAATATTTATCACTCACTGCTTTGTAAAAAGGAATTATTTTACAGAATTGAAAGAAATAGTGAAACTCATCTAATACAAAATACGTTGTTTTCTCTTTGTGTTTGTCCTGAAGAGAAAGCTCTTAAAATCTTGCCAAGCCTATTCCACTCTATCAAAATGAATTACAAAGGGTGTTTATGGAATACCTACCATGAGAATCTGGCTCAGCTTGACAAACTGTATTTTTATTATTTATTTGTTTTTCTGCTCGGCCTATAGCTGTGCAATGATATTGTAATGAAGCAAAAATGCTGACAGGTCATGTTCTGCTTCTATTGGCAGTGCTGCTGTTTTAGATTTAAATGACAACTATCCTGGCAAAGCTCGGTAACTTTTGCTTCATAGTTCTTTCTTTCAGACCTTGTATGCCTCTCCGAAGCAGCCTTATTAGCCTCTGGATTTCTCCAGCAGCACTGAAATGATGAAATGTCTTTTTGCAGTGAGCAATGTAAGCAATGCAAAGCTGTCCCCCACTCATCACCCCAAACACATCACGTCATTTCTTTAGGGAAGCAAAGTACATTTCAGCAACAAGAAAGTGCAAATCAACATTGTTCTCTGTGTTTCCCCAGATGTGACATGCCCCCGCTATCCATTTTCAAATTTTTATTTCCTCCTGTAACATACAGCATATTTCAGATTCCCATATTTTTAACATATGCTGTGCTAACTGGAGTCAAAAAGGAACAATTTGAGTCACTGTTGCTTACCAAGTTTAAAAACCTTAAACACTTTCAAGACAAAGGGCATGGTACTTTTATATGTTGGGAGTACAGACTCCCCAGCGGTAGGAGCCATGGCACAGCACAACCTGTGCCCCTTGTGCTGCTTACCAGAGGTGACTGAACAGCACTGTTGGCATCACGTGTGAGCTCCAAACCCACAGGACCAGCAGGAAGCACAGATTTCTACTTTGTGGGGAATTTCCACACACATAAAACAGAAGGGGTTTTTTGTGTGTGCGTATGGAATACGCCAAGAAAATTTTCTGTTCGATGGGAAATGACAGTTTAATTTTAAAAGGATCAAAACAAGAGTTCTGAAGCAAGTGAGCTGGCAAAAAATGGTATTGTTCAGGGGAACTTTGCCCAGCGACCACTGAATAGTGGACAAACATGAAGTGTTCATGCAAGGGTTGTCACTGTGCTGTGCTGAATCGGCATTTCTGCCTGCAAAACACTTGGACTCTGTGACAACTCTTTTCTTCCTCTCCTTTCTTCACGCTCCGCACTCTCTTTGCCTTCCAATAACTCTGCGGCCCCAGCACGAACCTTCAAGTGGGACAAGATGCACAAAATGCTGCACGGAGGAAGAGGCTTCCTGCATTGTGCTGCTCATCAAGGTCACAGGGAAAGCCCTCGGATGGCCCAGTGGGACACAAGAGACATTGCTCCCAACTCTGGCACTGAGCTTCCAGGGCAATGTCACTGCCAAGCTGGTGAGCACCAAGGACTGCCTGTCCTGTACCCACGATGGCAAGACTTGCCAGCTGCTCTGCCACAGCACTTAAATCTATGCAGGAACCAAAATCAGACAAGCTGCTCTGAGGATCTGCATAAGGGCATAATTCTTAAAGTGCTTAAATACCGTTATTTCAGGCACTGGTCTATGAACCAGTCTTCTAAACCCCACACAGTAAAGTATTTCTCACCCAATTAAGGGGAATTTAAGTATGTCCTTATGAATTTGCATGAATTAAGTCTGTTGAATCAAAAGAAGCTGCTGAGAGCGGAGTAGAAGTCCTTAAAAACCACATGGGTTTTGTTCTAGAAGTATCTGTTATTTATTCTCAAGTCCTTATCTTGTTTATAACAAAGAAATGAACAGAATTCCTTTCCCAAGGCTGGACAGTGCTGGAGCACATCCGCACCAGAGACAAAAATAAGCTTGATTCAAGACAGAGTAAATAATCAAATGCTTATTAGTCTCTAGACTTACTTCTTTCTGGCCCTTTGGTCTTCTCTTTATTCCCCTGAACACAGTAAAAGTACTGCTTGGCTTTATAGCTTTACTCTAGGTCTACTGCATTTGATGGAACTATTTTTGTTAGACTGGAGGGTTTTTGCAGCAGGCTTTGCAGACAGAAGATGGCAATATGTTAATACAGCTTTCTCATGCAGTGTCTACAGAAAGGATTACTAGAACACTGGCTAAGCACGCAGTCCCATTCCCACACCCCCCTCCACAACTGCCCATCTTCACTCTGCCTTGTTACTCACATCAAAATTACCCTGCCCTCTCTCTGAATGTTCTTTAGGAGTGTAAAATCTGTAGAGTGAATAGGTTTTCAATTTCTATCCAATTTCTATATACAACCTTCAAACCATAATTGCTTCTGAAGCACATCACACACAAAGGTAAATATCCAAAGAAACATTACAACCAAAGCACTTAAGATGGACGTGCCCCAAATCAGAAGATGTGCATGGCTGCAGGAAGGATCTTTACTGCCTGTGAGCTTGTCAGGCTGTTGTACAGGTTGTCATACAGGTTGTCATGCAGACATACAGGCTGCATACAGGCCTACAGTCTGTTATACAGGCTGTCATAGAGGCCTGCAGGCTGTTATACAGACTGTTACACAAGCCATCACATAGGCTGTCATAGAGGCCCACAGGCTGCCATAGAGGCCTGCAGGCTGTTATACAGGCCACTACACACGTTGCCATACGGCACCGTGGGTGGCAGGGGCTGCACAGCCGTGTGAGCAGGATGCAGCCATAAGCACTGCCAAGGGAGAGCCCTGGCTTCATCCCCAGTATCTCCAGCTGAATAAGTACGAGGCTTTGGTGAGACAGAGGAACGCAGAATGCCCTTCTATTTCAGCTAATGAAGTTTGTATGAACGAGCAAAATGTTTTGGCATCTCTGGCCCCGATCCAGCTGCAGGGCAGCTACAGCACGACGCCCATGGCTGCGCACTGGGAAGGCCCCCAGCCTCGGTGCCATCCAGGTCCCACTCACACATGCATTTCACTGCTTGGCAGGATTTTTCCAGGCCCTTCATCGCTACCTACAGTGATGTCTGACCTCCTGCACGTCACAGCCGTGCTACACGAAGCTGAGACAGCAGAGGCCTCCTGAGCTCAAGTCCCTTCCCCGCACTGAAAGCAGAGGGGTACAGGCAGTTCTGATTCATGTATATATTGTCATCGTACTCAATACACACTCTGAAATCTTAAAGCAGATTGTGACTTGTCATCTATAACTAAAATATATCGATACACGGACACACAGTGTGCTTTGCAAAATGACAGAAAAACTGTTCTTTTCATGTTACTTCAATACAAACATGACTGCATTTTGCTTTTGAATAGCTACTGCTCTAAGAGTAAGCTGTCAAGTAAATGAATTTGCTATCCAACTCTAATCATTGTAAGTAAAAGAAGCAGACCAATCTGTATGTGGATTTTTCTTTTTTTTTTTTTTTTTTTTTTTGCAGTTTGCATGCTTAATACAGAACTAGTAGGTTTGAAATCTCACTGAACATTCTATGTGAATTAACCGGATTCTAAAGTAAAGTGGAAAGGAAAATAATGAAAAGTACAGCTTTTCATTTAAACATACGCAGCTCTCTTCATGCAGGGTTTTCTTTACTTTTTTTTGTTCTTTTTCAAAATTACATTTTGCATTAAAGGACACAGCCAGTGTAAACACAGTCCGTAACACTTATAAAACAGTGCAAATTTCATAGATTTCTGGGAGGAGGTTGAGATACATATATTTATAATGGAGGTAAAATCACTCTCTTTCTCAGTAGAAAAATATGTATATTAAACACCTATCGATATGTTCCGAACTTAACTTCACAAAAGAGCAAGTTATAGTCCTACACTGTGTAATAAATCAGTATCTTTCCTAGAGAACCGTTGTGGTGTTAGTGTCAAATGCATAATGACAATACTGGAAAAAGCAACAGGAGAAATGTATTTTTTTAGAACCTAAGGAGAAGTTTACAGATAAAACTGATGTAAGAGGGCACAGAATAAAGTACTGGGGAAAGAAGCAATGGAAAAGTATCGACCTCTATGAATTATTGCATGTTTGAGATCGTTCTCATGGCCTTTGGGCCAATTCTGGATACTTCTAAGTCTTATGTCAGTGTTTGTTTTCACTTTGACCGTAGGGTACAATTTAGGAACCACTACTAAACATTAAAGATTTACTGAGCTTGTTTGCTGATGGAACCACAGGCAGCTGAGTGCAGAATGCTAACTTTTATCCATGCAATCAAAGAGGACAATGCAAAAAACATACTGAAATACAGGCGAGATTGCCTGCCTTACAAACATTTTTGGGGACTTGCTCCAGCAGATCTTACTGAGACAAAACTCTCATGCCTACTGTGTTTTCAGTGAAGCTGTGCCAAAGGCTTCTGCCTTTGTTATTACAGCTTTTTCCATGAGTACGGCTGTCTTCATGGTCTGACTGGAACCTGTGATCAGCTGGGTCTGGAAATCCTAATGAAACATCCTTGTCTGAGCAAAACTCAGATTCAGTGCTTTCCACAGAAGATAAATGAGAGAGTCCTCGTTTGACTGATGGGAGCGTGTACAGAAGAAATGGAAGAAATGCAAGACTTTACCAGCTTCTTAAAAATATCACTTTTCACCAGTTGCACAGAGTGGAAATATTCCTGCTTCAGCCATATTTTAAGAGGATGTAAATTGTCAGGTAGATAGAGAGAGAACTGCCTCAGGTGATTATCACTGCATTTGAAGTCAGTTTACTAGTAAACCTGGATAATTCAGCACTTCATCTCTGAATATTGCTGCAGTAATGATTTTCTATTGCTGATGTTTTCAGAAAAAAAAAGGTTAATTTGAAATTTTAACTGTTCATTTTGGAAAAAAAAATACCGTGTAAAGTTACACCGCCTTTTTACAAACCTGAACGCAGCTCGGGAGATCTTAGGAAATTTCAAATCAATGCATTCACCGACAGACAAATTTATACTTCAGTCAGTTTTAAAAATGTCATTAAAAACCTGCAAAAATAAGTCTGAAATAATCTATTAATCACAGAAAAGTTGTTTTAAATCCCGCCAAACACCTCCCAGTACCCTAATAAGCTGTTTAACAAAACCATATTGCTAACCAGCCACTGGGAATGCAACATGTCTCAACAAACAAATGAAGAGGTGCTGATGCAAGCAGGTGATTTATTCTTTAGGAAGTGTTACTGTGCACTTTATTGATAAAGCTTCATCTGCATTGTTTCAGCTCGTCATCTTCTAAAATGCATCTGAGAGACAACGATACTGGGAGGAGTTCCTCCTCCTTCCTATTGAACAATTAACCCCTTGTGGTCTGTGCAGGAGATAATTTCTGTAGCATGATATGATACTGGAATTTCAAACTGTACTGAAGTTCACACGAAAAAGCCAACAACTTCAGTGTATTTGAAATACTGTTACTTAGATACAAATGCTGGAGATCATATACAGCAAACTGCTATCCATCCCTAAGTGCAGAATGACGGGATGTGCTTTTTCTCTCCCCCTTTTTTAAAGAAGCAATCAAGCTGTACATTAAAAGACAGGAAGGACATTGCTGACTTACAAAAGAATGCCCTCTTTGTCAGTAATTTGTAAATGTAAACAAAAAAGTTCAAGTAGAAAAGCAAATAAGTGTGCCGCTGCTTCAAATATGATTTGATGCCCCGTGGGGTTTGGGCAAAGTTCTTTAAAAATGTGTCTTCATGGCAGTCATGAAGCATCTCAAAAGTCTCCTGATCTTCACTACCAAATATCACTGGTGAAGCTAAGCTCCCTTGCTGATAAAGGTAGCAATGGGTTGTTCCTGTGAAACTCCTGGGAGTCCTTCATGGTATTGTTAAGAGGTAGCTGTCCATTTAGGAGTGTCAAAGGTATGTTACAGTATGTATGATGGTTGCTTATGGAAGCTATTGGCAATGTTGCTGCTGACACATCATATTCGTATCCTCTGCAATAATGTCTCATTTGCACAGAATCTGCTCGATGGCAATCAGTTAGATCAGCCCGCGACTCTACCAGCGTGGCAGAAGTGCCTGTGACGGCAAGAGAGGGTACAGTCTGGAGGTCTCCAAAAAGGCCCTGCTCCGCAGAATCCAGGACCTGACGCCGAGACACCACCTCCTTTTTCTTCCCTGGCATTTCAAAGACTAGGCGCTTCCAAAACTTAGAATTCAGTTTGCTGCTTTTTGGTCCTTTCCACTTGACCACTGAGAGAAGTTTGATGGTGTGCTTTAAAGATTCCACTTCATGATAATTCACTTTCCCTTTTAATTCAGTACACTCAATCAAAATAACTTTGATTTCTCCACTGACTAGCATGTTATGGAGTCTGTTTTCCATCTCAAAAATACTCCATCCTCTCCTGAGAATATAGTCTGGAGTTAACACGATAATGAGTCTTCTGCTTTGCTCAACACATCTTGTGAGATCTTCAATGTAGGCTACAAATTATAGAAAGAGAGAAAGAGTAAAGAATAAAGAAGACTATTGTATCAAAACATCAGGCTTGCAATTAAGTTTAACAAAATCCTACGGCTCACTGATCCACCCCACTTAAGACAAGGGGCACTTCATTACATACTCCAACAGAAATAGGATTGTGTATCACAACACATTGCTATTAATAGGATATATAGAGAAAATGCCTTCATAACATCCTCAATCCTTAACTGTTTTTGTCTGCTCATCTCAACAGGATGACATTTCCGTCATCTCCTCGCTGTGCAGATGCATTAGTGCCTAAAAATACACAGTTCACTTACTGAGAAATTCTAGGTCAAGATCAATGTAATACTTGTGTAAATTTTAACATTAACACTGCTTATGATTAAAGTCACACTGAGGGAAGCACACTCTGGGAAGCAGTTCTTGTGTTTCGGATGGAAGGACATGAGGATGCTGTGGGGTGTGGAAACTGTAACTAGCAAGAGCTTAAAAAGAAATCAACCCTGAACACATGCAGAAATTGTGCTATTGCATAGAAGCAGCAAGGCAGCTCTTTCTTCTTCCGGTACTGGCCACAAAATCACAAGAGTGTTCTTTGTAGCCCAACAGTCTGTTTTAATATTGCAACCTGTGCTTCTATGTACCCTAAGGTATTAACAGAAACTTCACAAGTGATGGGAACAAATGGAAAATTTAAGCATATTGGATGTGTTTATTTGCTCAAACATCAGTGACAAGGAAAATAATAGTAATCTTCTTTTATTCATGCACACCAAGTAGTTGTGAATGATCAGTGTAAACAGAAATACCAGCCCCATCATCAGCTCCATGGTGTCAGCTTACTGATCTAGAAAATAATCTTGAAGTTGGACTCAGGGTTTTGATCCAGAGTTTTATTTGTCCAGGGAGGGTAGGAAGAGATGCCAATTGTATTCTTGACATGGAACAGGATGGGAAAGAGATCTACTTACAGACCTGATCCAAAACCCATATAAATGACCAAACTTCACCAAATTTTGAAGGGTTTTGGGTCAAGACCAGAGAAATGAAAATAATTTAAAAAAAAAAACAAAACAAACAGCTAGGATCAGAGAAGTGTTCACTGGTTGCACAGTGTTGTGACTGCAAGCTTAGAGACATGATATAACCACTGTTTTTTCTTTATAACTATGTGACCCTCTTGATCATGCTACTCAGAATGTGCTGCTGACAACAGAGGAGAAGCATGTGTTATAAATGAAGACTTGGACACAAGAGCTGCACAGAACAGATCTTTACTCAGCACAGGGCAGGGCCTCTCTTACACACACTGCCCTCTAGCAGGAACAATGATTACAAATAACATCATTAATCAACATCTGTTACTGCAAGACTCATTTTTATAGAGACTCATTTTTATAGCCTCAGGCACCATACCACAGCATGCTTATTCACACCACTTCCAGTAAAGCAAATAGCTACAAAATAGGCCAACAGGAACACATTCTAAAATAGCTTAGAGATTGAAGGCGTAGTTAGCATCAAATCTGCCTTTACTAATGTTTTATTTCACCACCTAGCAGCAAGAGGAATTTCTTTCACAAACGGGAAAAAAGAGGCAATTGCAAACATCCCACAGACAAACAAAAATTCAAGACATACACATACATTACAAATCTCTGCGCAACAATCCTGACTTTTAGTTAACGCTTTAAGACTCTTCAATCATGCAGCAATTACAGTTATTTGATTTTTTTGTCTTAAAATATTTTATGAAGAAAAACCCCACATTGCTCTGTGTAAGATGGCTACTCATTAATGAAAAAACGCCAACATTAGGATCCACGGGAGAGGCAGCGGAGAGGGGAGAGAATCAGCAACAATAAGAAAATGATAAGCAGAACTGGTGAAACAAAACTTAAGGAAAGGTAGAAATGTTCAATACAATGGAAAGAGATTATCCCAATGTATCAACAGCTCAGACTCTTCATTTTCTTCCTTTCTTTCTGCTCCCAAAAAGAAAGAATTTAGGTGGGAAGCTTCATCATTAGAGGTTGAATCTGCAAGATACAGTAAAACAACATGCTATCATGCATCTTTCCTGAGACATATTTACCCCTCCTCCAAACAACTCAGAACACTGCAATGTACAAGACATTCTCAGCAGGACACAATACCATTCAGTACCACGTATCCAGGTTAGAGCTAAGCACAGCCATGCATATCCTATACGCAACAAATTAAAAAGAAAAGTCACTTCCCTTTCACATCTCCAAATATCCAGCAGTAATAATTTCAATAGAAACAATCCCTCCGTTACTCATTACATCATTTCAATCAAAAACTCACCAAACATTGCTTTAGTTGAAATTAGGTGGGAAGATGACAGGAAAAATCCCTTATTTACAGGTGGACACTTCTCCCCTCTGTGCCTCTCCCCTGCTATGCCCAGCTTACTTGATGGACATTGCAACAATTTAGAGCTCTTCCTACAGACAACTGAATAGAAACCTTCACAGATGAGCACGAGGCGCTCCTGCAAAGTCCAGCAGCTGGTTCAACGACAGACACAACAAATGTACAGGAGCCTACTGGTGCACTGAAGATGAAATACGCTGTATTACAGAAAAATGGAGACCCAGATGAAAAGTAAATACATTTTCCAGCCATCTGCCCCAGAAGCATTGTATGCTCTCAATAACTTCAGCCTGAGACTACTACTAAGGTCAAGTGACAGCTTCTCTGGAACGTGTGGTTCCATTGGGCAAGCTCTACAGCACGTCCAACGCGTACATCGAACATTCCTGCATGGAAGAGCAAAGAAAGACTGATTCTTGTCTTAGTAAGGCCTGTGGAAATCCACACCTTATTTTCTTCAGTGGAACAAAACTGATTGTATAAATTGTGGAGTTGCTAAATCATCCTTCACTTCCAAATTAGACACTGCTCCAAAAACTGTAGGTTGATGCTGCAGTGTGGGACGGAGAAAGAGAGTTGATTCTTCCTTCCAGAGAGCTAAAAAGTAATTGTTAGGCAATGGCTGTTTCACTTTCATGAAGAAGTTAAAAAAAGACTTCAGGATTCACATCACCGACCGTCATCAACTGCAAGACTCCACAGAAACATATTTCCACCAGGTAAATCTCATCTCATTAAGACTTCATTTCTTTTCAAAAGAAGAGTCAACTTCAATGACATTTCATTGTGAGGGGAGAAAAAAAATCTTCAAAAACATTGGTATGGAATAGTCAGCTTTTCTTCCCCAAAAGTATATTTTATCATAAACTTTAATACAAAAATAAAACGCCAGAATCAGAATTAACCCACTTGATTTTAATGAAGAACACCTAAACCATTTTAACCTTTTTTAAACCTTTTTTTTTTTCTTTTTCTCCTTTCCTTAAAATACCATTTTGCAATATGTTGTCAAACCAGTTTCACGTTAGCATTTCTCACAGGTCAAAAAATCTTGCACTTTGGGTAGCTGTATCAGTAACTTACTTACATCACGTACAGTGTGATGTCCAAGGAAGTATGAACAAGAAATTTACACCCATGAACAATCATGGTTTTTTGCATGATTACCCTCATTAATGAAGATAAACGACCTGACAGCAAATACACACACACTCGACACTCAGCGTGAAGTGATGCTGAACTGCAGTTTGGAGCACTGAAGTCCAAGATACGCATCCTATCTGGAAGAATGTAATTATGCATAATTGCCTATTGAATCTTGAATGAGCTACATTAACCACGGGCTAAAAGTAAACCCAGACAACCAAATATGCAAACAATCCAAGATCAAGAAAACTAATAAGCACCATGGACACAGAGTTGCTTACACAAAGTCTGACTAACTAGACTCAGATGATCTTCAGAAGCAGATAAAGAAAAGCAATTATGTCATGTTTTATGTATGTTTTTAACCAGGGTAGTCTGCAGCACCACAAAGACCAAAGAGTATGCACCATCAACCATGCTGGTTCCTAGTGCCCTGAGAACAGCCATGCATTCGGCAACATGACTATTACTTGAGGGTGAATTATGTATAGAACTATAATTCAGTCCTACCTTCTTAACTGAATATTCACCAGACCCTACCTTAGGTTACTTCAATACAACAAAAATAATTACATCTTGCTATTCCTATTTCAAACAAATTTTATATTTGTTTGTTGTTTATGTTAGCCTCAGTCAGAACAGCAACACAGTTGGTACTGCTGGAACACAGATAAGAGTGACAGCCCTGCCCCAAAGACAGCATAATCTCATATAAGCTAAGGGTCAGCTCATGAATACAATGGGAAGGAGCAAATAACACAGATCAGCTTGACACGCAACCCTCTCAGTGCTAAGGATGAGGAACAGAAGAACAGCTCTGGCAATGTCTCCTTGCAGACTGAGGTGAAGTTGATGATTTTGATGACACTGATACGGTGGTGGATGTTGGAATCATAATTCTGGATATTTGGAATCAAAAGTTTGTAGAATCACACAAGACAGAAGTGGGATCTGGGGGTCTCTGGGTCAATCCTCTGCCCAAACCAGGAACAGATAAGATTGCTCACGGCCTCGTTCAGTAAAACTTTGAAGATCTCCAAGGATGGAAGTTTCTCCTCCAGTGATTTTGGGTATTGTTCTGGTGTCTGAACACCCTCATGGCAAGGAAATATTTACAAATGATTAATTGGAATTTTCATTGTTTTCTCTTATTTAACAACTGTGCATCTCTGAGAAGAGCCTGGCTCCATCTTCTCTGTGTGTTCCATCAGAAAGAGAACAGTAAGATTCCCCCTTGGTTTTATCTTTGTTGGTCTTTTCTTCAAGAAACACAGCTCTCTTGGCCTCTCCTCTTACGCTGTGTGCTCCAGCTTCCTGATCATCTTGATGGCCTTCAGAAAACCAGGGTGGCCAGTCTGTCTTGGCTGACTCTAAAGACGGGTGGGAGTTTGTTCATATTTGTTTCGTTTTTAACTGCTGTTCCTCTGTATTTCATTTTTACATGCTTGTCATTAACTGTAAGATTCATATTGAGCAGACAATGAGGGACTTGTGAAAGGACTTTGTGCTGCTGAGCACTCTATTTCCATTCCACATAAATGGTGTCACGTACCTGATGAGCGCTCCTTGGGAACCCCAGGCACACTGTCCATGTGTCCATCTTCATCCAGGAATCCAAAAAGTTGGAATCACCAGGTAAAAAAAAAATCAAAACCCACAAGAACAACAACCCCCCCACACACATACCCCCCTACTCACAAAAAAAAAAGAAAAAAAAACCCAACAACCAATAAAAGAAAATCAAACCAAACAAAAAAGAAACCCACCACACATAGGCAGACAAAACTACAAAAAAATAGAACTGTAACATTGACTGATGGGTGCTTTTTATCACATGCCTGAGGTGCTCTCTTGTTGTGCTGCCAACATCTCATTTTCCAGTAAAAGTGGATTTTCATTTTCAGTGCCTGATCTCTATACCCTGGGCTGAGCTGGAGCAAATTGCTGGTGTGTTTCCAATCCTGCCAACATCAGATATAAGTATGCTTGGAAAGCAACTAGATGATGTTCTAAGAGACTTGTGTTGCTGGAATTAAAAACACAGATTGACAGTCTTGACCTCTTTACTTTCTGAGTTTAAAATAATTTGTAGAAACGACGGGAAAAAAGTATCTTTCTCTGGTGTGGACCCAGTTTTAGAAGAGCCAAGTGCAAACATATTATTCTCTTCGTAGAAACATCATCCTTAGTGAGACAGAAAATGGCTCAGGTAAAAATTTAAGTATTTCCATTTTTTTCTTTCAACAATTCAGGCTCCTCAGGTCTTCTAACATTGAATTAAAAAGCTCAAGGGGTTCAAGAGTCTGCTTGGTTGTGGGAAAGGGTTTGTTGAAACAAAGCCCTGAAAATGAATAGTGTGGAAAAAATGATAACAGCTAAGGAATTCATAGCTACTGCAACTGTTTGTTAGTGATCATAGTGTCCTTATGGAGGTCCAACACATTCAGTTATGCCTCAGGTGCCTAAGCAGAAAGCTCCATGTGCTGTCAGCTTCGAGGGAATGAAGAGTGCTCTCTACTAACAGCAAACTCTTTAAGAAAAGCTGCAGTGAATGTCGAACTTGGTCTTGCTGCTTACAAAACACACTGCATCTACGTCTCGTTGCCCTCTTGCCTCTTCTCCAGCCTCCATGGTCACGTGGGCTTCTGCATGAACCGGAGCAGAGGAGTAGTGGCTGTCTGAGCCCTGCTTACACCTCGCCAGCTCAGGAGCTGGATCCTTTCTCTCAGACAACACCAAGAGTGACTTCAAAGGTCCTGGCTGGCCATTGCAAGGTGGGCAACACTGAGACCCTCAGTGCCCTTCCCAGCAGTTCTGAACTGCTGAACAAAACTGCTCTGCAGGAATAGTAATTGTATTCCAGCTTTGAAGGACTCAGAAACGAATGCCTACTGCAAATGTGATGCATTTCCAAAAGTGAAGAGGTGGCCTTGGCCTCCACAGCCATCATCTTTGTCCTTGAGTTGGCAACAGCTGCTCCATATGCACCTTGAAACAGTCTCAGCACTGAGCCAGAGTGCCGAGCTAGGCTACGCAGTGGGGACACTGCCAGGGTCTCCCTTTGGCAGAGGAGCAGTCTGATGGGTGAGTGAGTCCCTGCTCAGGCACATCTGGATCTGATCTGTCCTTCATCTGCAGAGGGACATGCATAGCCTATCATGGCTTTTCCCCAGAGGTTAGAGATGAACCAGCTGGCAAAAGCATAATCAAGCTTGTCCCTGAATTTTCTGAAGTCAGCTTTTCAGTTTGTTCAGGGAAGAGTCCAAGAAAGATAAATGAAGTACTATTTAACAAATCTATTTTTTGCTAGCTCTCAAATCTGAATAGCAGCTGAATGTACTGCTTCATGCCAAGAAGCAAGCCCAATAATGCACACCCTCCTGTGGCAGCACCTTAACATTGCAGAGACTGTACAAAACAACCCGTCTTATAAAACACATCTGATTTGCTGGAATCACACATTTAAGTATTCAGAAAAGATACATAAGGAATCGTCAGGGCAGAGACTGGAAAAATATAACATAACACAAGGTCATTTACACGAAAAGACAGTGAAATGCAATGCATGTGAGAATATTTCCTAAAATCAAAAAAGGTCACTAGGATCAAAACCTCATTCTGTACAAACCTGTCCTGAAGCGCCACATATTTTGTCGCATCTGAATACGTTCTGTTCAGCTCTAAAATTTCTGGGAGGTCAGTGCCATCCCATGATGCCTGGTCTCTTCGTTATGCACTCCAAGCCCTTGTAAGACTGGTGAGTATTGCATAGAGCACAAGAAACAGCCACGTTCCACCTCTCACAGGCACACAGAGAGTTTACAAACAACTGAGTCCGACTCCTCCATCCTTCTCCATCACCTCTCAAAATAAAATGTCATCCCCACATCTTTTTCAAAGCCAAGGCATGCAAATCACACTCATTTCAGATCCGCATTTTATTCTGCATTGCCATTATGTCTGATTAAGCACACTTGAAGCTTCACATGCTGGTGTCAGGCCCCTTCATAACACTGGAGAAGTGAGTTTGAGAGGAAAAAAGAAGTATTAAGTCTGTGAATTGAGAATTATGAATAAAGAGAATAAATGAGAATTGACATTTTAAGGTATCTTACATTTTCAGGAGAGTTTTAATGAAGACCCAAAGTGATGACAAGTATTTGCTGAGTGTCTGACTGACAAAAATAGACAAGAATACAACATCATGCTGGATAGCATGGCAATTGGAAAGATGAAGCTCATTTCAGATGAATCTGTGCTTCAGTGCAGTTATCCCCGAAAGACCAGATTTAAACTGCTTAATAACTTGTATAATTGCAATATATAACTGCTTCGTTGCTGGATATAAAACAACCATTCACTATAGTTCTGTGATTTTTAACACAAAAAGACGTACTTTTCCCTAATTACCTAATAATTCAGTACCGCTTGCTTGGGCTGCCTTAAATAAAAAGGCTACTTTTTCTATAACCTGTCTTTTGTTTCTGGGGACTAATGGAGTAAAACTCATACTTTGCAGGGCATGACTTTCCTCACAGAGCAAAGGAACAGAGGAAGCAGCTCCAGCCTAGGAGCTGCAAAAGCACAAGGTCTGTTCAAGCCCCTACAGAGGACTGTGCCTGACCTCAGACTAGGCTCTGACTTCTCCCAGTGGGACTGGAGTCAGAAATCTGCTTCCAGCTCCCTCAAACAGAGAAGAAATAGGCTCCAACTTCTAGGGCAGGCACTGGGGTTTGGCAGCAGCATCAAGTCTTTGGCAGGCAGGCTGCTAAAGCAGTCGTGCTGTAGCTGTTTCATGTTTGGGGACATCTGCTCCAGCACTGTCACTGCTTTGTTCTCTTGTGCATATTTCCTATCCAGTAGTACAAGCAGAGAGAAGAACTCTCTTTTAGCATTTTTCATTGAAATGATTTTCAGACAGAATTAGTTAAAACAATAAAATAAGGAAAGGGATGGATAGAATTTCAGTATTTCAGAGGAATAAATAGATACTAAACAAACCTACTATGCATTCATCAACATAGTGCATTTGATTTATCCAAAAATGAGTCAGGAAGATGAGATGCTATAAACACAGCTAAGAAGGCATTCAGTGTTGATTAAGTGTTAAGGACGCCGCTGAATGTTCAGACATGCCAGTAAAACTGATTGAAATGGACATCTGTATTACACTGTCAGAGTGGAAGATGGCATCAGGTTGCAGGGCTGTACAGAGCTGTCTGAACAATCAGTACTACACAATAACAATCCTGCTCAGAAATGCAACATTTGGACAAAACTCTAATGAAAAACTGCATGTATGGCATTGATAGGGAAATTAATGTAGCTATTTACGAGACTTCAAAGTAAGGGAAAAAAGACAGACAAAAAAGAAATTACTTCCAAAAAAAAAAAAATAAAATCAATTTTCAGTGATTATACAGAGACTACAAAATCTTTCTGGGGAGTTGCATTTTTAGGTGACTGAGTCTGACAGAAATTTTAGATTACAGCATTGCTTGCAGCACTGCAAATTCCTCTGTAGAAAGGTCTGGCTTCTGCCTCCACTGAAATCAATAACAGCTCCCTCTGGTTTCAGTGGTGCAGGAACTGCCTCTAACCTAGAGTTCAAATCTGTAGCAGCAGGGAGACTTATCCACTCCCTAATACTGCTTCACAGAGAGAAGTTTTTGTACCAAGCCCTTGTTGCACAGACCAGGCCTTCGTAAAGCATCAGAAATTAAATTGAAACTTGAAGGTCAGAAATACTTACTTCCACTAGGGATCAGGTCCCTATCTGGAATGAAGAGCTTATATCCATAGTGCTTTTCTAGAACATCCGGCAGAATTTCTAGTGCAAACTGCTCCTCTTCATTATTATCACAATCCAGTGCATCAGGATCCACTTTGGTGTATGAAAGATACGCATCATATTCCTTGTTATCTGTAAGGAAACAAACTCACACTCAGCCTGCTGTCTGCAAGAACGCTACAAAAAGCACACAGCAGTTCTAGAAAACTACATTATTCCTATTAATGATCATGGAATCACAGAGTATCCCGAGTTGGAAGAGACACAAGCCGAGCTCAGCCCCTGTCTCCCAGCCCACAGAGCACTGACTCAAACCCAACCCTGCTGCTGAGAGCAGTGTCCCAGGGCTCTGGAGAGCTGCTCCATGTGCACAACCCTCTGGTGCAGAACCTGTCCCTTGCCCTCACCCAGCCCTCCCCTCACACAGCTCCATGCCGTCCCCTCAGCCCATCACTGTCACACAGAGCAGAGCTCGGCGCTGCCCTCCACTCCCTGTGAGGAGCTGCAGCCGCCATCAGGCCTCCTCTCAGCTCCTCTGCTCTGGGCCCAACAAACCCAGGGGCCTCAGCTGCTCCTCACCCCTCTTGCCTTCCCAATCTTCCAGTCCCTCCTCTGGATGCTCTGTAAGAGTTTTATGTCTTTCTTATGTTGTGGCACCCAAACCTACACGGAAATTTCTCTTTTAACTCCTAAGTGCTATGATTATGGGAAAGTTCTGAGCTCTCAAGGGAGAACTTTTTTCTACAAATAAATGTAAGAAATGCATGACTTAAGTGAATACTCACTGTGCAGAAAACAGTGTCAAGCACTAACAACCTAAAGCATTGTTTCAGATCTCTTTTCCCTGTTTTTAAAACTGATATAATTTTAGAGGTCACTTAACCCAGAATGTTATGGGTTCACAACATCAGAACTAGGAATAACTCCAGGAGCAGGAGGGATTGCTCCTGCACTGTGGTACCTGCAGCTGTGGGGTGCAGGGAAAGCTTTGCTGCTTCATCAAAAGGCAGAGGCAGGCAGTGGGTGACAGAAGGGACCCCGAGCAATGCCTTGCAAGCATAGCAAGGCTGCGAACAGAGGTTTGGCTAGAAGGGACAACATAATTACTTCCTCCTGCAGAGCACTGTGGTAATCTTCATCTCTCTGCATCTGACACACAGAGCTGAGAGCTTGGCCAAGCGTACGAGAACAGAAGTGGCACCGGTACTGAGCCTGGGATCAAACTGTCTTAGCAACATTTGCCTTTGTTACTGCCCTGCGGTAATGGAAAATAGTGCACTGAAAGTCAACCTGGAGCAATTCAGTCTTGGGCAAAGAGCACAGCTGCCATTATTTACAGAAAATGAAAAATCAAATAGTTAATGTTGTGAGGACAAAACTGAATAAATGGAGGATTGCTGAGCACCAATTATGTGTAAAGAATTGTGCACATCAAATATAATGAAAGCAGTTAAAACTCACCAACATTTTCCAATAAGAAGAAAAAATAGCTAATCATAACGCAAAACATTTGATGACTTTAAAATTATGGTTCTTTCTTATGATTGTTGACGCAAAGCCAGACTCACGAGGGTCAGAGCTACAGACTAAGCATGTGAATAACTGTATGTCTGTAAAAGGCAATTTGCCTACTGCCACTGGAGCTGTATGGGAGGAGGTCCACCTGGCTTGCTCATATTCCTCTGAAATCAACAGTTTACAAAAATAGTAATTGTTGAAGGAAAGATGACAGAAGAATAAACAGCAAACAGAAAAAGGCCAGTCAGCTTTGGAGGCCTGTCCAAAACACGCTATCCTGTCCATAATGAAACTTGTTGAAAGCTTTCAAGAGAAACCAGCGACCACGAGATACAGGGGGCAGACATCCCTGAAAATACTTGAAAGCTCTGCAAGGCAGCAAAGCAAACCCTGGAGCACTGATGTGCTTGGTTACAAAGCAGCCTGGAAACTCTGCACACACAGACAGGAAGGTATGGGCTGGGAATGGTGTGCGTGCAGACTCTGAGCTGAGTCCTGCTCCTTCCAGCTGCGTGGGAGTGCTCCCTCGTCTCCTCTATTCACAATGCAAACAAGCAAGAGGAGTTCCCCTGGGCCTCCTGTGAGCCCATATGCTTGTGTTATATCTCCGCAGCCTTGGCTCCCTCCTCACAAGCTTCACATACACTGGATTTTAGCAGAAGGACCTATGCTTGCCCACTGCTTCCTCTGTGTGCTTTGGAAGCAGTGTTGTTGAGGTTATTTTCTAAATGGCTTCCCTTAATCTTCACTATTGCCAGAATGTTTTGTCTAAAAACAAAGCTATGTACAACACAGGAAGTAAATGCATCCAGCATAGCCTACATGGCTATTTTTAGAAATAGGGTTAAAAAATCTGTTAGGTTTCATGTCTTTTGTTTTAAAGAAATGCACATACAAGTGGGATATATGCAATTGCACCTACACAGATGATGGCTCACAGAACCTCTGTAGGCTCACTCTGTAGCGAGAAGTAGAATGAATCACCGAAACACCCTTACATACACTTTGACTTCAGCAGCATTCTGCCTTCATCTTTCATAGTGCAGGATCAGAATAAGACGCACGGCTGCAATAGTTCTAAAATGATGTACTCAAAAAGCAAGAGATCGATCCCAGAACTAACATGCACACAGAATCCTCTAAGTATCACGGGGTTGGTCTAAACAAGTGAAAAATAGCAATGTTTCATAAATTAAAAAGTAACAGAAGAAAAAAAGCTACATCAACAAAAACGTGGCAGCTTAACATTGGAAAAAAAGGGACCAGAATACTTTCATGCTGGAGGAAAGTTACTACTTTGGGTCATTTTTGGTTGGTGTCAAACAGGGAAATCACATTGGTATAATCCCGAAGTATTAGATACAAGTCACCTCTGAAACCATTCAGTCTTACTCTTTGCTTTCTCCTCTCTGTCAATATAAATATTTCCCTGCATTGTACGAAAAAAAAGCGCAACAATTTCAGGTTTTCCCACTCACACAAAGCTTGAGAAAGGAAGTTTCCTGACCTCTGTTCCTGCTATTTATCATACCACGTTCTATAATCCGTTGGATGTCATTCCACCCATCCTCCAGCACTCCTATGGATTTCATTGTAGCCAACTTTTCACGGCTTATCTACCCAGTGCTTAACAGAACGCTTCATTATTTTGATAGTGGTGATGCTAGCTGCAGAAAGCAAAAGGCCTGTGCAAACGCACATTGTTTTTGCACAATGGGGGTAATGTGATTCCTGCTCCTTTTTCAAATATGTTATTGTTTCTGAAGATACCATTACAGACTGCCTACGTGACTTGTAAGTGCTGCAGTAGCTTTATTTGATCACTACACCTGGGATCTTCAGCAGGTACTATTTTTAATACATAATATACAATCAATGTGCACATTATAAACACTAAGAATATGATGATATGATTTAAAGCACTTGGACTGAGTTCACCAATGCTTATTCAAGCTTCATAGGAGCAGGGAATGTTCTATATTCAGAGGAATTAAAGCTTCAATTTGAAAAACAGCTTTAGCTTTAAGCATTAAAGAAACCACATGCCTGCTGAAGCGGGGGATGGAGGGAGGAAGTGCAAAACACCCCTTGCTATTCTTAAACATACTCTAGAGGCAAGCTATGCAGCTGTGTATTTCCGTTATGTTTCATATTCTCAATTAACAGAGGTAACTAGTTAACCTCAATAACAATTGACTCACTAACTCCTAGAGGTAGTTGGCTGATAACAATTTAACAGAAAAGTTTAGTGGAAGATACCTGGTGAATTTATGTCAACATACAGTACGGATATCAAAAGAAGAGATGCTGGGCACTGGGACATGCAAACACAGAGTTTTCCTGAGTGATCAGTTCAAAAATGACATTCAAACCTCTATTATACACTCCTGAAGAATTCTTCCTATTCCTCTTCATACGGAATAGACCTGTGACACTTCAGTGAACAGATTCATTGATTTAAGCAGGCTTAGCGAGAAAGTGTTAGAGATTTACACTGTTGAGTGCTTAGCAGTTTGAACTTAAACTAGAAATTTCATCACTTTGGACCTCTGGAGTATTTCCATTGTAAATATTCCATTGTATGTATAAGCAACTTCTTACCGTCTGCTGCTTCATCTCCTCCAAAGTTTTGTCTGTAGAACAGCATTAACTCTATGTTGTAGCACTTATAGATGGTCACAAGCAAAATAAGCAGAAGAAGGATGGCTCCCAATCCTCCAGCAAGCTCTATTTTGTAGATCAAATCTAAAATTAGCAAGGAAAGACAGAAAGGTTATGATCTTTCGAAGCTCTAATTGCTGTAATCCACTGTACAATTCCACACGGAACTGCACAACTTCCTGTTATAACCACTGTAACATTAAGGATGTCTTATTTTTGTTCTTAGCCCATTATTTAACTTCAATCATTCTACTGTCTGTCCGAAATTTCAGACAGAATGCATTTGAGGCTATAGTGATAATTCTAGAAGGGAATTAGGCAGTGATTTGATACTGAGGATTAATCAACCTTTAATGAACTTGTTTGAAACTTCCACTTTGTAGGAGAGCATCAAATGTTGAATGCTGCATGTGAGAATAGGCTTACTAGGCATGTTGTACCCCATTTGGGACCCCAGCTCTCCAAATAACATTAACTTTAGCTTTATAGCTGTGGTGCCAGTGGATGAGCTGATGTCTGTTGCTCAGCCAAAGCTTCAGCTGAGTCACCGGTAGTTGAATCAGCATCCAGAATGCCCAAAACATTGTGAGAAGCAGAAAGCACACATCAGGCTGCTAAGAGCCACTTTGATTGAGTTGTGACTAACAGAGGTCTTACATGATTGCTTAGTACACATTATACTGTAATGGAAACTAGCACTAGCTCAGATTTCTGACTGGGATACTTTTGTTAGGAAACATCACAAGCAGCTATCTCAAAGTACTTCACAAATTCACTGAAATGCAATTATCCATCTTTTATAGCTGAGGAAACAGGCATGGAAAAGCGAAGCAGCATGTCCAACGTCATTTAGCAAGGCAACGCCAGAGCAAGATAAAAAACCTTGGGTAGCACTCCAGTGCTTCACCTGACATAAGATGCTAGATTTAACAGTGTTGTACCTTAGCCTGAAATATCCTCAGAATGCAATATTGCTCATGCCACCTCTTGGCGTATTACATCACCATGAATGACAAAAGACAGAAATTTGACAATAGCTACCCCCAACAATCTGTATCAGTTCAGATAAGATGACATGAAGATACACTGTGATAAATACAGTACAAAGATATGCTGCTATAAATACAATAGGAAGATCCTAAATGCAGGAGGGAAAAAGTTTTTGAGATCTTCAAGCTTCTAAAACATACGTCAGAAGAAATTACTGGTATGTCATTTGTGTCATTTTCAAGATAGAAAGCAAATTAGTTGGGTATCTTTTGGGGTTAGTCTCGCCTTTCCATGCCTTGTATTTCACTAATTAACATCAGATGACAAGTTATTCCCAGTCTGCAGTATCTCTGGTGTCTGGTGAGAAGTCCTGAGCTAATAGAAGGAAGAAGCCTATTATAACAGCTATTTAATCTCTCTGAGAACAGGGAATTTCTGGGACTTTTATTACACTGCAAAATAAAGTTGGCATGTGCTTGGGGATAAATCTGGTCAAATGGAGAAAAGAGTTGGTTAAAATTACTTTTCAGTGAAAAAAAAAATAACCTTTCTTATTGTACTGAAACTTTTCTACCAGGAAATTGGGATGATGGCAGAACTGCCAGGTTGGAAGGAGAGAAATTGCTGAAGGCCATTCAGTTCTGATAACTGAAGTTGATCTGCGCTACCTTGCAGAATAAAGTCCCTATACTAAGCCTGTTGTGTTCTCTGATCCATACTGCAGCTGTATCCCAATTGCTGGACAATGAACGCCTGTAGGAAAGCACTTGACAAATCCCTCAGCACCTTATGCTGCACAGCGTCAGATGTTTTTTGGTTTTACTTGCTTGCTTCAACAGCATTTGAAGCCGCTGCATGGTAGAGAACTGAGCAAACAGCCCATCCATGGCAGTGGCCTGCCTACACCACCAGAAGAGCCAGGCTTGTTGGCCGCGCTGCGTCCTGCAGATCACGTGCAGCTCAGACTTGCACACATGTGCCAGGGCGAGGGCAGGATACTGAGCAAAAACACAACCTGCAACTCAAAACGCAAATCAATCTGCTTTTGCATCTCCTTTACCTCTCCTAGGCTCCAAACTTACCTTTTGGTCTCCTTATCTGCATTCCAAGGCAGAGGTAATGGAGGAAACCCCCAAAAGCTCAGTTTTCTTGCCTACTCCAGCTCTTACTGTTTGCCCCTGAGTTGTGCTCACTGAGATTGGTGGGAAAGGCAGTCGAGTAAACACAATACCAGGAAAGTCATAGAAGCTGAACTTTTGCTTTAACAGCGACTGAAACCTAGTGAATAATAATATTCAGGTGGGTTCTAATATAAAATAATACAGGAAGACCGAGGCACAGCCTATGACGCAACGGATTATAATCTTTAAAATAATTTGAATCTTTACTACACCTCATGAGTGGCTTGAGACCAAGACACTTCAGAATGTCCTTCAGCATTTAATACTACATCAATATAAAAAGAGCACTCACTTGTTCCTGTATGTCTTGAACAAACGCAGTCTCCTTGAAAGTAAAAGCTGAGCCAACATAGCTGCAATATTTACTTTTACCTAAATTCACAGCTTCTTTCACTAGGAGTGCTGCTTGATTTTGCACTGCATTTCCTGATAACTTATTCTCTTTCCAAGACAGCTGTTCTATAGTGCATTGTGACTTCAATTAGGAAAACATGCTTTTCAAATTAATTTGAAGGGAATCCCAAGCTATTTCCACATCTAAGGATCAAGTGTATACTGTTACTGCAGGTAATTCAAACATGGGGAAAAAAAAACAAAAAACAAAGCCAGGACTGCCCAGAATTTATATTTGAATTTATATTTGAGCTACTTGAAAGTGAAGAACAATGTGTCTCAAATGAAGTCAGTGAAGAAGAATGTAACAACAGAAAGTGGTATCCAGGTCTCAGCAGCATGCCTAATTCTGCCTTTTCACTGTTAGGTCTAGGGTCTGAAGCTGGATTTGGTTCCTTTTTCAGTCAAAAATGAAAATCTCAAGTGGTGATACACGCTGCGAGGTTATCAAAACACAGTGTTGTACAGAAGGCACTCCTGCATTCTAAGAAAGCATTCGTGAGGTCTGTCCCACTAGTTAGCAAAAGACTTCAACATTTGTACCTTAAATATTTGTGCAATTCCTTTTTCTTCCTCAAAGAACTCCGGAGCTTTAACTTGGATCTGACTTTCTGGCTTTTATCCCTGTTTTTAGTTAGTTTTTTTTTTTTTTTAATTCCAACCTTCCTAATTTAGCAGTACTCACGACCGATGCCATCTCGGGTACCCCTGATGTGCTGCAGTCACTCCTTAGAACTGATAAAACCTGTAGTACTGTGGCAAGCTGGAGACAAAACCGAGCTAAAGCACCTCCTGGTGAACAGGGATAAGGCAGCCCCAAGCAGGTTGGATTTTGGGGGAGGTGTGTTTCTCTGAAAGAGATCTGTGCTTCTCTCGTTGTTCCCAGCTTCTGAAAAGCTGAGGCACATTATAATAGGAATCCATGATCCTCTGACACACATACAGGGTACTGGTAAACAGCCTTCTACCAGTCCTGGCCTAACTCTTGCCACAGGTGAATAATGATGTAGTGCTGCCTAGCTTATGAATGCTCTACAACCAAATCCAAGCAGGAGAAAGCTAGAATAAGAAGTATTATATCAAGGTGCAGAAGGGAAAAGTTTGGTCAAGTGCTAGTAAGAATTTAATAAAACCATGACAACAGGATATGTAGTCAAAGCACAAAGTGAAAATACTGGGGATATTTTAAATGACACTTTAATAGCTTCAAAACAAACCACTTAAAATGCCTGAGGGGAATGGAGAAATGAAATAGCAGCTGAGAAGTGATTCTGTCCACCTCCAAATTCAGTATTCAGCAGTGCTTCTTCCATAATTTCAGCAGAGGTCTGAAATGTCTGCATTTTCTTGTTATAAATAAACCCAGCTTGTTATTCTAATATATGCAACACAGCTGAACATTTAACAGTGTCAACAAAGATATCAGTTGTGTATTTATTAGGTTCAATGGATGGGAAGGTAGAATGCTTTCTGCACTAACGAGACTAATCCTTCATCGTGATGACCAGTTTCCTTAATTAAAGTTGTGACATTCCGTCAATTGAGATGTTGAATAAACATTTGTGCACGTTCTGCATCACAGCAGCAGGCCCCTGTTTTTCAGAATGGTTTTGCAGCTCATGTATTTCTATCCTTAGCATAAAGCACAGCCAGTGAGAGGCAGTGAAGATATTAAAAACCTGCCTGCATGCTTTCTGGGCAACTGCTGGAAGGGACTGCTTTCATATGGGGTTGGGCTGGGGGGGCTTCAGAGGTCTCTTACAAGCCCTATGATTTGGTGACTCTGTGTTACACTCTTCTTTCTGGGAGGGCATAAACTCCTGCATGAACAGGAAATGGTTTAAGCAGAATTGATCCAATTTTGTCAGGACTTAGTAATGTACTTTCATACGTACAACCTGTGGGTCACAGGAAAGAATAGTAAAAATAGGACAATGACTCCAAAATTTCTTCTTCCCATTAGCCCTTTTTTGAAGCTATACCACTTCTCCCTCACTGTTGATTTTATACAAATTATCTGAAGGCACAAATTATGGCCATGAAGCACAGCAGTTAGCATTCAGCACGGCTCTAGGTGAACCTAGTGGCTAGGGTTGTCTTCTGGAACCAAGGTGCTGGTGGACCTGGTCACAACCCCACCTACAGATACCCTGTCTGGTCTTCCTATTCAGTCACCTGCTCTTAGTTCATTAGTGCCATGGTGGCCTCTAACCCTAAGTTCAGCCTGCAGCATGCTCAGATAACAATGGTCTATTCAATCCTTCTTGAAAAGGGGATATCTGTGCAGATATCCCTGCTAGGGTGATGATGGAGAGCACTGCTTTTTTTAACTGACACTAACGTGCAACATTTCCTTGCTCTCTCAACAGCTTTTGTACTCACTCTGCCTTAAAGAGACCACAAACAAGTTCAAATATCACTGTACTAACAGTTAGAGGAAGTAACTGAACTAAGCAGGTAAGAACTGTAATGAGATACTGTTGCATGCCTTATAATAATGACTACAAATGGAAGAGAACAGTAGCACCTTGTAGTTTGGAGCATTCAAACTCAAAGGGTTCCTATTCTACAGACAAATTGTCAGTAGCAGTCCCAATTCTAGGCAAATCTCAAGACAGGTAACATGAAAAGAAGTAATGATTCTCCATCCATCTATAGCTCCCACTGAAAAGTCTTCATTCCTCTTTGCATTTATGAATCAAAATGTATGGCAATATTTAAAGATTTCAGTTTAAACACAGCTAGGAAGTGGAAAAGTATGACAACATCTGGCCTTGTTTTGAGGTACCTAATCTAACAAATGCACATTTTAACTCTATTAATACACTTACCTCTAGTCTAATCTGTCTACTCTTGGTCAGTTTCATGAATTGTTTGCCCAAAACATATGCACTGAATTTTGTAGGGCTTTACAGGTAGCTGTGTCCCAGGCAAGTGCATCAACTGTGAGGCCGATTCGCTAGTGGTAGTTTGTGACTTTTTCCCCCACAGATGGTAAACTGAAGCCATAACACAACCATACTTCAGCTCCAGCAAGCACAGAGCTCAGCTTGGCTCAGCCAGATTAGCAGGACCTCTGCTGCTGGCGGACCCATGGCTGCAGAGGCAAGAGGGAGCGTGGCTAATAAAATTAAGAGCGTTACCTTTCTTGCGCAGAAGGATGCTGGCATGTTTCCGTCCGTTTCTGTTTTCCACATGACACGTATAGTTAGCCAGATCTGCCTCCTCGACAGCATCAAAGATCAATGTCAGTTCAACTTCTTTTTCTCCAAGATGTTCTCTGAGGAGTCTGAAAGGAAAGATGCAACCTTCTGGAATTTTCCTCTTTTTTTTTTGGTGCAGATCCTAACTTTTAAAGGTGACAGTATCAAGAACAAGAACTCGAAAAGACAGAATGAACAAACAAAATCTCAACAAAGGAAAAAGAAAGTTGTAGTGAGGCCAGAGGTACAGCCTTTTCATGTCATTGTTCCAACATGAACATGACAAATAATGCAACATAAATGCAAGTTTTTCTCGGTGACGCCATAAGTCCAAAAATAAAATGCCCTTCTTTTTGTGAAAGGTTTCTTATCAGTTGCTCAAGAAAGTGACTGGCCCTTTGAACAAGGAAATGTAACGTCACGTGTAGTCTGCCAGGTTTATTTGATCCTGTTAGTATTCTGCTGCAAAATACAGCAGGCGATAAACATAGCATGCACGATGCCCTCACAGTCCGAAGCCTGTGAACTCAACCTTGCACACAGCTCTGCTGGCAGTCTGACGTGGCTTTACAGATACAACTATTTCGTTTTTATTTAATTTAATTTAGTTTTATTCTATTTACCAAAATGAAATCTCTTCTCCAGAGACAGGTGGGAGGCACAAGGGAAAACAGGTAATTAACCAGCATGCTGCTTGTGCTGGATGGAAATTGCCTCTTCTGGAGACCTTCACACTTTACATTAATAGCAACAGACACCAAAATTCTCTATGATAAGCCAAAGTTGTTTTGGGTTTTTAACAAGAGATGTTTCAGCTACTGCCAGGGGAACGTGGTGACAGATTTTCAGGCACCTAAGTAGCTCTTATGTCTTAAAAGTTTATTTGCTGGAGAGAGTGTATCTCACGCTGCCCTTTCTCCAAGTCATTTATCAGTCTTTAGATGCAGAACTGTTTCCAATTCCAATTACAAATGTGTTCTGAAAACAAACCACAAACAGGCTTTTGGGACGTACCACATTTCTAAAACTAAGCACTCCAAAAAGTACCTGATTTCACCTTCTCTAATGTGACCTTCTAATTCTTCTATGAATTTTTCCCCTTTCATCCAGTAGATCATGGGGCCAGATTCACCACTGAACCCAAAGAAAGCTTTGCAGGCCACAGTCAGTGGGTTGCCTGAGGACCACAAGAAGAGAGATGGTTAGAGGCATTGACACAGCTGCTGTGTGAGAAAACCCAGCACTTGATGAATCTCTCCACCTAAAACTGGGGGGGTGGAAAAGTGTGCAACTATAAAATGGAGGAAAAACACCAATGTGGATTTGCAGCTAGGAGGAAATTGCTGTGAAAGGAAACTTTGAGGTTATGCTTCATTTCATTTTTCTCAGAAAGATACTATGTGAGCAATGAGAGGGTATGGAAATTGTGACAATGTACAGACTTGTCAAATTGGTTATTAAGGAAAAAAAAGAAAAGAAAAAAGATGACTTTGTCAGACTCCTGGAATTCCTACAAGGACTGGAGAGCGTGCCCTAAAAGGCAGGTAAATCACCAAAGCTGCTCACTGCTGCCTACCCACCTGCAAAGAAAGGACTGTGGTAATTTTTTCCTCACTTGGATAGAAATCAAATGTTAATGAAGGCTTGGAAAGCTGCTCAGAGGGCTTTTAAACATCCCCAGGTGATATGTGCCAGTAAGCACCAACAACACTTCAACAGGCTTTTGGCAAAGTAATACAGGAAAGAACTCTCCCTTTCAGCTCTTCAAGAACACTTTCAAAAGGAAGAAAATAACACTTGGAAATTAATCATTTTCCTTTTCTTTCCAAGAATTCAACATTTACATGGCTTTCTGTCTGGCTATGGCTTTAGCTGTACTAGCTAGTCAAAGACTGCAGTGTTTATGCCAGGACAGATGGTTGTCTGCCTGACGAAGACAAAGGAAAAAAAATAAGCCAGGAAATTCAAGACAACCACCCCATTTCCTAGCGTGCAAATACAGCTGCTTCTGCATCCACTTTTTCTTTTTACCCAGCATAGGTAGTTTGGGTCACAAAAGCAGCTGTAGTGTCACCACCCTACATGGGAGCACAGGCTCCATCTCATGTCAATGGAGACTACTGTTGAACCTTCCAGGACTCGTATCAAATGGGGAAAATCCAAGTAATGCATTTTACTGTAGTTAGAAGGAATGTTTTATCATGCCACTCATTCTTAGTGCCAGCAGGAGACTCTTCTGACACTCAAAGAAGAACAGACTTACACTTTGGAAAGAGGGCTGCCCATCTGGAGCGCATCACTTGGCTGAACATGGGCTAATGGTCTCACATGCCAGACTTTCTGTGCCTTAATCAGGGCCTCTTGTCTGCTCAGCAATGATAACTGGCTGCGTGCATATCAGAGCATATCAGAGCTGTGTGTTTAAGCATCTTTGCCTAAACCCCCACGGAGCTGTGCTAAGTCAACTTCTTGTAACTGCCTATCCATTACTCCAGTGCCCAATTTAAGATGCGTCAAAAGAGTCTGATTATTCAGGAAGAGCAGCATTCCCAGCCACTGAAAATCAGATGCCTTCACATTGTTTCCAAGAGCCAAAATTACAAGTCCTTTTGAAACATCAGGACACGGCAAGAAAAAGTTTAAGGGCTGTACTTGTGTCTGCGTTTCTCAACTTCCAAAAGACAAAAATGGAAAGAAAATCAGAATGTTTATCCTGAAGACGTTCCACAGAAGCTTTCATTATCCTGGCATTCTCTATGATCTCGGGTCCCACAGCTGGCCACTGAGCACGTGCTGACGCTTACAGATTACGCACAGCCAGCTCGAACATCCAGCAGATGAGGAGCAGTGGATATCCACAGCAATCTGTGCATCCCAGGGCACTGATCGTCATCTCTAGGAAGCTTCAGACTCCACCAGATGGGCTCCAGGCCCATCTCTCGTTGCACCGCAGGCCAAGCCGGCAGCCGCCTGCCTTCTGCTCCCAGCCCACTGCCCAGCACTGCCTGCCCCAGCAGGCGTGGAGAGCTGGAGCCCCGCGTGCCTCCCAGCACGCACAGTGCCAGGTGTGAGCCTGGTGCCGCCTGCCTCCCAGGTGTGATAAGTGTCTATTTAAACACCACTTAACGATTCCCAGCATGGAGCTGCTCGGTCCATGCTTGATTTTAATGGAAAAAGACAATTTTAGCAGTGTGAAAAAGGAAGAAAGGCTAGACGTGGCCTATCAGCATTGATGGTACATGCCCTTTACTTGGCACACTGTGACGAGCACGAAGCGTTACAGGCAAGATATATCACAGGGTGTGCTTCTTCTCAAACCAGAAGTTTTTTCACTTTAAAAAAAGCACCGCAAAGCCCTGTGGAAATGGAAATATTCCAAGGTGAACCTAAAACTTCTATACTCGCAGAGCAAATATCCTGAGGTAATATGCCAGTTCTGAAACAAAAGGCATTCTATACAAATTGCAAAAACAACTAGAACATTTGTTGGTACACAGCTTCCATAATAAACCCAGTACGAGGGGTCGGTAGCCCTTCCTGTGACAGCCTCTGTGCTCTGAATGTGCTCAGGTAGATTTGTTTCCCAGCTCTGCTGCCAGGGAAAGCCCTTAAAATAAACTGACATGGCCAACAGCAACCTTTGTTAGAGGGAATTAGTATGTTCAACTCTGAGCCTGGGACTGGTCACACCCAAATCTCTCCATCCCATGCCATCCCATGCCATCCCTTGGAGGGAAGGTTTAGATTGGATGTCAGGGGGAAGCCCTTCACAGAGAGAGTGGGGAGGTGCTCAAACAGACTGCCCAGAAAGGTTGTGGATGCCCCATCCCTGGAAGTGTTCAAGATCCAGACTGGATGGGGCCCTGGGCAGCCTGGGCTGGTACTGAATGTGGAGGTTGGTGGCCCTGCCTGTGGTGGGGCATTGGATATTGATGATCGTTGAGGTCCCTTCCAACCCGGGCCATTCTGTGATTCTGTGATCCCATCCCATCCTATCAGAACAGCCATCACTTGGCAGAAGAAGGTGGAAGCGGCTGCCTCATAGAAACAACATGTCCCTCTCAATGGCAGCATGACACACATCATCTGGGTCCAGCTGACCTGTCCTGAGATGGAAGGAGCTGGAGGTCTGATGACCTGTCCAGGTCCCACCCAAATCCCAGCTTTCCCACACCACTCCTCTCATCCCCAGGCAGACAGGGACATCCCACTCTTCTGCAGCTTCTGAAGCAGAGTATGGATTGCAGCTCAGTCATTCTTCTCTGCATCCACAAGTAGCCAGCAGGACATAGTCAGGAAACACAACATGGGCTCCTCCTTGCAGCAGCTCTGTATCTCCTCAGACAAGTTCCTGTAAGGACAGCTAGGGGCATGTCCCTCTCTGGCCTCACTAAGATACAGCTGGTGACAGCAGCAACCTGTTTTTAGTGTTTTTCTGGGAACTCCATGCAATTCCCATCTAGAAGAGGACAGGGTGTGCCTCACTGCACCACAGCCCAAGAAGTGGAATTCTAACACTGCAGCCAAATTCCCCCGTTCATAATTGTAGAACATAAACACTGAGCCCAGAAAGTGCTTGTTACAGGTCCTGATTTTGGCTCCCAGAACAGAGGGGCACAGCTAGAGGCAAGAAGAATGGGCAGGCAACCTGCAACTCCAACAGCTCACTGCATGCAAGGCCCAATGCTTCCGGACAACACTCTGTACCACTGAAGAGCTCCACTACTGACTATTCTTATTAAAGTAGAATTCCCCCTGGCATCACTTAATTAACCACACCAGAGTTCCTAGAATGACTAGTATCCTGAAAGTTTTCCACTTATAAACTGTTTCTGTTTAAGTCAGATTGACATTTCAGCTGCAATTTCAATTAATAAAACAAATTGCTGAGAAAGAGAAAACGACTAGAGAGGTTTCTCATGAATCAACACTGAAAGAGTGTTTTAAGAAACAAGGGGAGGAATCAGAAAAGTCTGCTGCTCACAGACAGCACCAGCTCTCGTGCTTTGCTGGGTCACCTTGCGACAGAAAGCCGCAGGTTCCAGCACTCTGCTAAGCCTGAGCTTTGTTCCCTCCTCTGCCCATCATGCAGACTTGTTGCAAGCTCCCAGCTGACAACACACAACTGCTGGCAATGAGAATTACTTACATTGCTGAATCTTGTTGTGTATTTTTCACCTGATCATTTTCACAATAAATCTGTGGAACTCTGCTACACGCTTTTTTTTTTTTTTTTTTCTTTTTCCCCTCTGAAAAAGAGAATTCTGCAGAAATGCAATTATTCAGGCAAAACAGCTGCCTGGTGGGGGCAGGGGTTCTGGTTAAGGATGGAAAAGGAATCTGCAAAATAATTTAGCCAGGCATGATTCTGGGTGTGCTTACTGCAGGTCTGACATGCTTTGAAAGAGAATGACAAATACTGCAGCCCAGGCTTTCTGAAACAAGTCATGCTCCAAGCATCAGAGAAATGAAGCTTAAAATACCTAAAAGTTCTTCAGCCCTCTAAAAACTTAAATGCCAAGGCTAGATGACTGACCAGCACAGAAAACAAAAGCTGTTCACAGACCATGACAAACTTTCAGTGATTTTTTTTCCCCACAAGGCAGTGTATTTATCTTTTTATTTATTTTTGCTAATATGCCAGCATCCAGTCAGGGTTGCAGTGCAGTTCACACACTCTGATGTACACATTCTGCTGCTGCTCCATTCTTGCAACAAATCAGGCTTTTGCTCCCGGAGCAAATCACCCCATCTAACAGCAAAAGCCATTTGTGAATCCTTCTTTGGCTTTTCACTACAGCATGAAACGTTTGGGTTTTCTTCCAATCCTTTTGTGGTTCTGCATCAGACACAGCACCACTCACAACAATCCTGATCTGCGCTTCAGCACCCACAGCAGTGGGAGGCTGTTCATCAACCACAGCCCCAAACTGCTGCCACTCCTCTGAGAAACAGAAAGAAGCAACGACAGAAATGAAAGCCAGAGGTGACATCATTGCAGCCTCTTCTCTCACAATTCTGATAGTCGAAATTAAATACCGACTGTCGGAGCACTGCACAGTTACTCTCAAAAGGAGGGAGCCTGTGCCCAGCACTGCCCTTCGGTGCTGCTTAATGTGAAGCAAATAGAGCAGGTTAGAAAGGAAGTAACTGTAGGGGGATAACCACAGAAAGGTGTGTTAATCCTCGGGAGAAATCAGATGGCTGAGCTGGATTTCACTGCTGGGCCGAGGGGCAGAGGTGCTGGCAGAGTCCCAGGCCCCACCTGTACCTCCGGGACACAGAAAGTGGCAGACAGGGACCCTCCTCTTGAACCAAGCAACAGCATTGCTGCCCACAGAGCTAGCTGGATTTCCATCAGCAGCTCCACCAGGGTAGACCAATGTATCGCTGCTTTGGTCCAACATTACCTGCAGCAGGGTTGGATGATGTACACACACAGAAAGGAAGACAACCACACTGCTGCCACAGAAGAACTTATCCCATCGCTCCAAGCCTCTGCCATCAAAGCATATGCACTGTGCAGGTCCTCTGCTACCACTGCTGTGTCTTTTTCCCTACAAGGCCGACAGAGGTGTCTGCAAAGCAGCTGCCTTAGCTCCCCACCCCGCACAAACAGATGGAACACAGGCTCTTTGCTGGCTTTGTTCCCTCACTTTGCTGAGGCAGAGGGCGAGGAAGTCAGGCCGCTTATCACAGCTCTGTGAGTGCACTCTGCAGGCTGTCAGCAGGATCGGCTCTGACTCTCCAGGCTGTGAGGCTTGTAAGGCAAATCACCATGTCACTGACAAGAACATTATTGCTCTAATGTGTTTTACAAGTGCTAGAAACTGGCCAAAGAGCAGCAGAGTGATTTAAATTCCTCTGGTAAGGCAGCCTGGGTTGTATACAACCACGAATAAAGAACACATTTCCTTTTCCTTCAGAAGGATGCCCTGGACAAGAAGATATGGGAGACAGAGCTTCTGCCTGCAATTTATCCACAAAACAAACGCCCGGGGCACCACAGACCTTGACTCATGAAAAATAATCTCTCTGTGTGTGGTGGCTTCTATTTGCTTTGCGGAGAACTTCTATTTTCTCCCAGTCCTTTGCAAGGACATCCTCTTCACCATTCCAAAAGATGGGTGGAAGCCAATGGCATGCCGCTGGGGCATCTCATGGGATACGTCTGCCATGGTTCACTATTGTGTTTGATCAAAAAACTGCTGCTTGTCCACTTATCCTCAACTGACATGGTAAGCAATGAATGCTGATATTGCAAAGTTTGGAGATAAGCTGCAGACTGTGGAAACGAGGGAACAAGACTGCCCTGATTCAGTATTCAAATTCTGTTTCTGGATGTTCTGACAAACCAGCACTTACAGAGAAGCCCATCTTCCATGGTTCAGAGCTGGTCTGCATGTCCCAATAGAGCACCTCCACGTACCATTTAAACTCACAACCCCTGAAGTATGACTGCAGTCCCATTCACGAGAATGAGTAACACAATTAAAAACGTGTTTTCAATTGTCCTTGCTGGTTGCTCCATCCACAATCTTATGCCTACCCAGAAGCTCTATGATTAGATGAGCAGCTCTGAGCTCCACTGGCCTGTTCAAGGTCTGAATTCTTTTTTTGCTTCATCATCCCGCGCTGCCCAGCTGGCTCCACACAGAAGAGGATGCTGCTATGCCTCATCCATGACCCAGCTGGGATGCCTTCCTAAAGAGGTCTTTTTATTTTTCAAGACAGTAAGATTTATAAAGTCTGTGCTAATTACTATACCTGGGCTTATTCTACCTCCTCTTTCACTTGGTTATTCTACAGAACACAAGCCTAGCTGTGTGCTAAAAGGTTATCCTTGTTAGATACCATGCTCGTGGAAGCCAGTGGCTATCTTGAGCATTACTGAATCAAATGAATGTAACGTACATTCAAAACAAATTATTTTATCTGACAAAAAAAAACAAACAAACAAAAAACAAAACAAACAGAAAAAACCCCCACACACAACAAAAGATCAAAACAAACCAGAAAATCCTGTGGTGTTTCAAAGCTCTATTTCAGCAGCCAGGAAATTTATGACTGAAAGTGACCCTTACAAACATTTGCATAATTAAAGATCAGCTAGAAATTAATGAACTGAAAGCATTTTAAATAAAATTAATACAGAAAGAAACCTGCTTTGTGCAGTGATAATAATTGACTTAATTAGAGAAATTTATTGTGAAATCAAATCTACCTAGCCTCCAGACATTTCAAATCAGTTTACCAGAATTTAAAAACATTTGTACAGAATGGTAGAATCATTTGAGTTGAAAGGGATCCTTAAAAGCCATCTGGTGCAACTCCCTGCAATAAGCAGGGACACCCACAGCTCCACCAGGTGCTCAGAGCCCCGTCCAGCCTGACCTTGGGTGTCTCCAGGGACAGGGCATCACCACCATCTCTGGGCAACCTCTATCAGTGCTTAATCATAAAGAACTTCTTCCTTATATTCAGTCTAGATGTCCCCTCTTTTAGTTCAAAACCATTTCCCCTGGTCCTGTCACAGCAGATCCTGCTCAATAGTCTGTTCCCTTCCATCTCACAGCCCCTCTAGATACCAACAGGCCGCTCTCAGCTCTCCCCACAGCCTTCCCTTCTCCGTGCTGCACAGCCCAGCTCTCAGCCTGTCCTCGCAGGGAGGTGTTCCATCCCTCACATCGTTTTTGTGCCCTCCTCTGGATGCGCTCCAACAGCTCCGTGTCTCTCCTGTGCTGAGCACTCCCCATCTGGACGCAGCGCTCCAGGTGAGGTCTCACAGCACGGAGCAGAAGGGCAGATCCCCTCCTCGCCCTGCTTGACCTCACCCCAGAGCTTGGCACCATCTGCAAACTGCTGAGTGCATTCATTTTCACTGCTGATGTCACTGACAAAGATGTTAGAGAGCACTGGTCCCAGCACTGACCCCTGATCTGCACCCAGACATTGAGCCACTGACCTCCACTCTTGGGAACGATCTCACAACCAGTTCATCACCCATCGAACAGTTCACCCACTAAATCCACATCTTTCCAATATGGAGAGAAGGATGTTATGGGGGACTGTGTCAGAGGGCTTACTGAAGTCCTGATAGGTGACATCAGTGGCTCTTCCCTTGTCCATTATTCTCTGAGTTTGTATGAAGAAACAGTCCAGTGCTTCTCCCCCTCCCCTGTTATGAACAGCATACACTAGCCACTGATATTCTCTGTCAGCTGTACTGATATATAGGAAAAAATAAATGGCAATACGTGGCATACAATTGGCTGTTCACTCAAATAAAAGCTCCTTCTCTAAGGTAAAGTCTTCAGTGAGAAGAAATAGCCAAGGAAAAACTCTGACAGGAAACGTGCAAAAGCTCTTTAGGTCTCGTTTTGTCCCCTGCAATTTACGGTCTTAATTCTAACCTGCTTTGGTACCCTGTTCTTATTTCTTATGCCCTGAGACATCACAGAACGCACAGCCACCAGATGTTTGTGCTCTTCTGCCTCGCTCAAGTAAGCAAATGGCATATATAAAAAGCAGCGTAAAAACAGCACTGACTAACAGCAAGTAGCAAAACCCCAAACATGAAACAAACCCAACTCAATCTCTAGACAGCTTGTTGCCAGAAACACAAGTCAGCACATTTGCTGTCATTCCATACAGCCACAACCATTCCTAATTTAAACACCACAAGCATGACCCAGCGCAAGGGCTACTTGTAGGCTTGACTGTGGCTCTCACAGAAAGAGCAAAACAAAACTAAAGCATACTCAGGGCTGAAATTCTGCTGATATAAATTTATCAGATGTTCCTCAAGCCTTTAGGAAAACAAAGCGAAAAAAACCCAAATCAATCAAGGCAAAAAAATCTCCTAGAGCAATCTTCTCTCAGAAAGACGTCCACAAACAGCTCCCCAGCTCCCCAAAGCTCACCTGAACCATCTAAAATCCTTAATCTCCTTTTCAAAACTGTCCTAAGGGCAGCTTTAGAAGGTCTTGGTCATTGAGAGCTCAGGTATAAATGATAGCCAAGGATTTTTGCTTGTCAGTTATTTGCCTGCAATGTAGATAGATGTTAAGTGGGATTTCCAGAAGCAGCTTGACAGCTGCCTTGTACTGACGACCCTGTGCTCAACGTTGAGATCCCTTTGAGAATCTCATTTCTGTGCATTTTTAGGCATAGGGATATGATTTAAGAAAAGCACTGTGATGAAGGTCCTCTGTGAAAGCAGCGCAGGAGCCAGAACACAGTTCTGCACAATTTGCACATGGCAAAAGCAGGCACCGTGTTCGGCTCTGCCAACTTCCAAGATGCACTGCTGAGTGACAGGCCAGGTGGGGAGCTTTGATTTCAGATTGTCACTACCTGTCGCTGGCATCCAGAACCAGAGCGCTCTTCTCCCATGGCCATGGCCTAATGTAAGCTCTCAGTGAGCTGATTCAGAATTGCCCCAGACGGATGTGCTTTCATTCAATGTTGCGATGAGTGTGAGAATGGGCTGCAGATTTCTGGCTCATTTCTTCTCTGTTTGAAATAAAATCTGTTTTCCTTTCATTAATTGCATTCTGTGGAAGACTAGGTCTTGTATTCCCATCTGACACCTGGAAGGAAAATTGTCTAAAGACTGTTTGCTAATGACTTGACTTCTTTTTCTAATAGAAATGTATCTTCCATTTTTGCCTATTCTTGTCTCCTTTTGCTCCAGACAAGAGCTGTCCTTCATCCCTGTGCAGTCATTCTCCTTTACTCTTCTGAAAAAGCACAAAAAAGCATCAGCAATCAGCAGAAGGTCCTCCAGAATAAATGCCTTAGGAGATGAAGTCAGTGGAACAGAAGTTCACCTTCGAGCCTTCAGGCGCACTGCTTCGGGAGAAGAGCAGGAAGGGAGAAAGTGTTTGGCAGGATGGTGAGAAGGGGAAAGAGACGAATGTTTGTTTCAGCCTCAAAGATATGGGCCAAAGAGATGCTCCTGTCTCCTCCTAGCAGTCTGCTGGCTGAAGGAGAAGGCAAGGACCTGTCCCATAGTCTGCTGTGTTTTGCCAGTCTTGGGACTCTCCTGCTCTCCAACTTGCCCCCCGTTTTTTTCCTACAGAATTCCATTCCTTTCCTCAGCAAGTATGTCTTAACCTTTTCTTTCAGACATGAAATCCAGTCTCTCTTTCTGAAGGGCAGTTTAGCTTCATTAGAAGAAAGAAGTGCATGGAAAAACCAATCCAACCAAGATAGGCCACCACTGGTATGGACACATCCTCCGCTTTACTCACGAGAGTGTGAGCTGTGGGCTGCATCAGGCTGAAGAAATGACCCTAAAGCTCTCCCAGCTTGTACTCGGAGCTGACTGATGTGCTTAAAACTCAACAAATGCTCCAGCATTTTGCTGAACAGGAGAGGTTTCCTTGCTTTTTAGATTTAAGCATGTATTTAAGTGCTGCACTGAGTCAGGGCAACAGTCAGTGTTCAATACTGTATTTACTAAAACACTGCAAAAAGAAAAGTAACAGCTCCACAGATTGGCATTTTCTCCAGGTTAACTCTGGTAAATGATTTCCATTTGTTGTTTGCTTAAGTTCAGACATAACATTCAGGGAGAGGAGGAATGTCAAGCAGTTCAATAAATACAACTTGCATTTTGCTCCTTGAGCGAATCAATGCTGCTCATCACTTACCCAATAAAGAATTTACAAGGAAGTTAGATCTCTTTAATTTGTCAAAATTAAAGGAAATACTGTTTATTTGCCCTTCCTATTGTTAAAAGGAAAGTACTGATAAAAACCACAACAACATTAAGGTCAGCAGTATTTTTAGAAAAAAATAAACAGAATTTCAATAAAGTAGGAATGGTTTCATGTTGTTTTTTCTTTTTCCCCCTTAGAATCTTGGGTTAAGAATCTTCTCATCAAGACACGAGACACAAGCCAGGGTCTTGTACCTTGGGCACAAGAATTCTGCAAGCACATAAAGATGGAAAGAGTGGTAAGAAATTTTATAAACTCAGACAACTTCCCAGTGTTCAAAGCACTCCTCAAAGAGATACAGTGACATCCCCATGTGCTCAGTGACTCGAGCCATAATCTATCAGCCCAGGTAAGTGCCACTGAGAACGACCTTGTTTTTCTCACTGACAGATGTGATTTACAGGAGTCAGTAGACCAATTGCCCTAAACCTGTTAGTGGTGAGGACTCAGAATTACTCCAAGCCTCATGCCTTGTGTGCAGTTGCTAGCCCTCACATTAACCACACATTAAATGTAATTTTAGTTGCACAGGAGTCTAATAACCCCAGATTTCCCTAGGTGACTGCCAGATTAGAAGCCTTACTCAGAACTGTGTTCTGCCACGCTGCTTTCTTCCCTGGCTCTCTACACACAGGGAAGGCAATGTCCCAGATGCATAACTCACCCTTCCCTCTACACTACTGAGCAATGATGAATAAACACTAAAAATCAAAGAATGTTCTGCTGGCCTAAGTAGGGACCCCACAAGGGGGAACTGCCCCATTCAAATTCATGGTGATTTGTGCCCCAGAACCCCAGGCACAGAGCCTGTGTGGCTAGAGAGAAAATTCTCACTAACTACCCCATCCCACAGATACCTCCTGGAGAGACAGGTGCTGGGTCCTTTTCAAGTCCTTCAAGTCCTTAAAAGATGCTCTGAATTTGAATCGGAAATATAGTGAGGAGGGGGAAGCTCCCCATCCCTGCTGTGGAGAACTCCATGACCTTGTTCCATTTGGAAGAGCCTATTAATCTGAGTGACCTCCTGAGAATTTAGTCTGTGCTTATGTGGTTGATCTTAAAAAGGCAGCTCACTATTCTAAAATACAGGGCATGGAGAGCCCTGTCCCTCAGCCTGCAGCTTTCCTTTCCTACAGTCCCGGAGCCTCAGATTGCCCTCCTCATGTCTTGCTCACGGTGCCACTGGGATATAAGGCAGTACCTTAGAAGCTCAGAGAGGGATCTTAAAAACCCTTTCTGAGAGAGCAAAGTTTTGCTCTTCTTTATTGCTTATCTCTTTTTGTTGGTTGATAGTGCCAAGAAAGAAATTCAGCTGCAAAATCTAATGTGAAACCATGGGCACTTGGGTTTCAAGACAGCTATTTTAGCTCTTTTCTCGGGCCAGAAATGCATTTGCATTAACCAGGCATGTTTGCAGACCTGCTCACTCGGGAGAGCTCAAAATGGAGCGAGGACTCAGGTAACTGCGATGGTCTGGCAGCACAATGTTCCCATCACATAGGGACATGCAAGGCAGAACTGGAGGACTGTCTCCCAGAGCAGTGCTTCTGCTCCCTGCCGGAGCGCTGCACAGAGCTGTGCCTCAGCCTAGGATGGATTTTTTGGCTCAGAAAAGCCACTAATGCTTCACGCACAGGGCAATGTGAAACGCTGGCAGTGCTTTGAGGTTATTTCTCCCTCCAGATCTCTGAAGTACAGCTCTGGGATACAGAGTCTGAAGTCAGAGAGGTTCTTCTCCAGCTCTCCTCTGCTGAGTACTGGAGACAGAACATGCTGCCTACCATGATCCCACTGGTCGAGTACCTTCTGTTGCATCACACTGAAAACTAACTTGTCTGAACTGATTTTCTCCATTTCTCTGTCAAAAATATCATTATTTCCTTACCCACTCAATTCTTCCTTGGGCTGGAGCTCAGAGAAGGACACAAATTCAATTCTGTTTGGCAGGAATTGGCACGACCAAACTCAGCTCCAGAGCCAGACCTCCCAAAGCCTGAATCTCCACCAGTGCCACTGTGCTGACTGATGGATAGAAATATTCTTTTCTTGGGTCTGGTTCATATCCACTGGGACTGCACTGGAGGCCCTAACTGGTGGGTTGCTCTGAAAGTAAGGCCTCCTATTTTATGGTGGCATGGCAGTAGGGGCTGAATCTTCCCACCAATGTCCCATTACATTTTACAGCTGTGTGACAAATGGCAGCAGAGGGGCACTGTGACAGAACAACATTTTGAAATGGAAGTGTGTATGGAGCCAAGATGTGTTGCTGAATTCCTCCATGCACCCACTGCATTCACTGATGCTTGCTGAATGCTGATGGAGACCAAAGAGTGGATGTGAGCACAGTGAGGCAGAGGGTGGTGAGTTTCAGCAGTGGTGACAGTGACAGTGAGGTACCTCTGCTGGTGCAGATTTGTACAAGCACATCATGCAGGCTCTTCCTCAGCACTGGTGTGTGAAAATGCAGAGCTAATAGTGATGATTATATTGAAAAGCAGTGCTTTGTAGCTGGGAATTTGCCCTATTTGGTAGTGTTATTGTGCACTTTGTGTCTGTTTTAATTTCCATGGACAGAAATAGGAGCCATTACTTTTGGAGCAACCTATGTATCTATATGTGCTAACAAATAAATAACAAAAATAAGTTAGCTTTTTTTTTTTCTTCTTTTCCAGTGCTTTTTCAATTCCAGTGTTTCTTATTTTCCCAACACCCCAAAAAGGCTTCAGAGAGATGGCTTCAATAGGTAGGTAGTAAAAGGGGACTTCAGGGAAAGGAGGAATTAAACCTCAGAAGAGGAAACACCTCCCACGTGTCTGGCAGGGGGACGTGCTGGGATAGGGAATGAGCCTTCAGGGCACGAAAGCCTCAGCTGGCTGAATGCAAGGACCCATGTGGAGATCCTCACCTGTGCCTTATCAAAGCCATCTCAGCAGCCCAAGAGTTAGCTCAAACAGAGGCTTGAACTCCCCAAAGATGTTGATGGGAGCAGGTTGCCCTTCAGCTGCTGGAGAAAGGTCTGTTCTCTCATTTCAAAGGAGACCAGAGAAGAACTTGCCCTGCGTGCCAATGGAAAATGCCAAGACATGTCTGGGGAGTGAGGGATGACACAGCCCATGGAGCAACTGCCTGGAGGAGCAGCCACAGAACATGTCCCCATGGGGCTGACCGCCCAGATCTGGTACTCAGAGCAGCCAGGGAGATGCATGGTACTTCTCATCCCCTGGTTCTCTGTCCTGCCTCCATCTTCTGCCTCTCATCTTCACAGCTTGCCTTGCCTGACCCTCAGACAGTGCCCCCCATCACACTTAGAGCTAGCACAGCTTTTCTCAGAGAGTTAAAGGAGATGCAGTCTCACCGTGCGCAACCACCAGCACAGCGGAGCTGGAGGGCTCTGTGCTTTCCCAGGTCCCAAACAGCCTTGCTCCCTGACACCATCTGGCCACACTTTGCCTGGCTTCAGATGCACAGCAGAGGACAATGTGACAGCCAGGCTGTAGGAGCTCCTGCTTGCTGGCACCCCACACTTTAGTTTTGTCATGTTGAGTCATCTGCAAGCTGCTCCAAGCCTGTGCCACGGTGCTTTTTGCTTGCTCAAATGGAAATGAAGTCAGAGCCAGAGTGACATTCATTATTGTGCAGAGAGACAAACACAGAGCCACAGAGTGGCACTTCCACCCGGTGTGAGGCCATCAGCCTCCCTGATGCCTGAGGAGAGGATATTTCACAGAGAGGAATTTCACAAGGAACTAAAGGAAGACAAGGTTTATGTAACCTCAAATGCAAAAGCAATCAGAGGAGCATCCGTGCTGCCTGCAGAAGCTGGCTGCTCCGCTTTTGGCTGTGCCTTCCCTTCCTTGGTCTCTGTGAAGGGCTTCACAGTGGCTGTTCACCATGCAGAGCTGTCCAACCTTGCAGTCACCTTTTGTGTGACCAGCCCTGGGCCAGGGGCTCTGCTCCTGTGCAGAGAAATCTGAGCACCAGGCAGGAATGCAAGGAAGTCACCCTCAGCTGCAAGTGTGTATCATGGCCCTGCTGGTTTGCAGCCATCCATACAGACAGCCTCTCTCCTCTATCTCCTCCTCTCTTTGTATGAAGAGAAAGTGGCTTCTTGCACAACTCTTTTAATGCATCCTGCAACCTATTTTCTTAATAAACTGAAAACATATGCTTATTCCCCAGCATCAAGAACACTTTTTTTTTCTTTTTTTTTTTTTTTTCATTTTGCATTTTGGGACCACAGCTAAACAGAGAGGAGAAACCATTACTGAATAGTAAAGCAACAATGCTTCTGTTTGCTCTGAATGGTAAGTCTACTGTTGCAGTGGATTTGATTCCCCATAGAAACCTGAGCAGTGAGGCCTGACATGACCACAGATGACAGCAGTGGACCAGCCAGGAGCCAGTGGTGGCAGTTCCTGTCCCATGTGCAGATGTGTAAGTGTGGGTGGCAGTGTATATTGTGCCCTCTCCAACGAAAACATGCTCAGATACCTTCAACTGCAGAAAGAAGACCATAGTTGTCTCCTAAATACCCTCATCTGACACAGAAATGGTTTAATTTTCTGTTGTTTCACACCAGCTATGCTCCAGATGTGCCAGCCTGGTCTCTGAGGGCTTCCCTGCCTATCGCAGTCTCCTCTTCCAATTTCTCATCAGAGCACACTGGGTACAGATTTCCTGTGCACCTCTATGCTCACTGTGACCCTGTCATTTCAATTTCTCACAACTTTTATTTCCCCCTTCCTATCTCCCTGCAAAGTCTCATCTCTCCTGCTTATTGCCATTGGCTACAAGCGTTGAACAAAGCCCTATCAATTTCATAATTTCAAACATAATGAAAAGAAAAATCAGTAACACAAAAGAGAAGATTAACCATGGAAACCACTCTCCCAGGGCCATGCCTGTTCTTCAGGTTCAGCTCCTGAACCGGCCCGGCAGCAGCACAGAGCTGCAGCGCTGCTGTTGTCCCTTTTCTCCAAGGCTGCCCCACCAACGGCTGCTGCTGGCAAGGAGGGACAGCACTCAGAGATGCTGAGAGCCCCCATGCCCTGCTGAGCAGCACAAAGGCAGTGCCGTGCTCCTGTACACCTTCCATGGGCATGCACACAGGACCACGCATCCCCTGCAGCAGCCCAAGATCTGTTTTATAGCAAGCAGCAGTTAAGAGGCACTTAGGAACCATTCCCTCAATTTTTTTGAGATATGCAAACCCTTCCTGCATTCCTGGTGGGGTTCAGGCAATGCTCACATACCAAACTTTCACTTTAATGAGCAATTTGTCAGCACAAAGGGACACCTGAATGTTACATATGGTTTGTGCTGGGATTTAGAGTCAGACAATACACAGCAAAGCTGCCTTCTTCAACTGGGGGTTGCTAGCCAAAACTCTGTGCTAATTGCCACTGTTTAAACTTTTAAAGGACTTAACATCAACAATGGCTTCTCAGAAGTCAGAAGGAGGGGAGGGGTGGACCTGAAGACACAGCCTGCACTCGGCAGCGCTGATAAAAGCACCGTAAGCAGGCTTTCTCACAGGACACCGTCTCCACATTACCCAGCGCTTCTCATCTCCTCATTTTTCACCAGACACCTCCCAGCTGCTGAGAAAGTTCTGGAGGGGCTCCAGCAGCATCCCAGCAGACAGCCAGGGAGCTGCTTCCAAGCCACAGCCTGGGGAAGTGATTCCTGAGGGACTGCGAGGAGCTGTTCCCAACCCGTGGAAAAAGCAGATCCCACAGCCAGGACACGGCCAGGATGGAAGCATACAGCAAACGCTCCTAACAGGATGTTACGATGAGCAGACCGAGGGTCACAATCACAGATCAACGATTCCTCTTTACCAGTTCTATCGAGCTGGAGGAAAGGAGGCCAAGGTACAGCAGAAAAGGGGCAGTAAGAGCTGTGGGAAACCAGAGACCGTCCTGCAGCTACTGAAGCTCTGCTGTATGACCCCACTACTGGCTCACCTTGCTGCACTGCTTGCTGCCCACCTATGGGCTGGCAAAGGCTTGCACAGCCAACTGTATTGGCAGTCCCACAGGGCCACCAGCTGCAGGCACACTTGTGCTTTTATCCCAAAGCATTACACAATTAATAGATTTAGTTAATAAATTCCTTCAATTACTTTAATGATGCCTTGCAGGAAATTACCTTTTGATCAAAAAAGACAAAATTACATGAAATAAGTCTCACTCCAGCTGACACAAAGTGGGTGCTACACGTTGCATAGGTCTTGAAGATTATACGCAGAGGTAATAAGCATGAACAGCCGAAGGTGGTACACATCACAATTACAATAGTGCTGACCTGAACAGAATAGGAAAAGCAGATGGACACAGCAAGGCACGTGCAACACACACAAACATGACTGGGAGCACAGAGGATGTGACAGACAGCTTGCTTTTAACTGCAGCCTTCCCTAAAAAGCTGTACAACAGGCACAGTTGAGCCTCTTAAGATAATGAGCCTGAAAATGTGGTGGAAATACAGTTTCACACGTGTCATTAGCTATGTACCTTCAGAGCAACCAGCAAAGAGAATCAATGTGTAAATTACTCAGAAAATGCTTTCCCAAGAGCATGTGAGGTTTGCACTGCATGCTCAGTGACCATCAGCTCCTTTCCCTTATGCACTTGGAGGCCAGCCCTCCCAAAGCTAATGCATCTAAGCAGTTCAGAACACGTGTATAATCCTGCTGAGGACGTTAAGTACACATACATGCATTTTCAGATTAGGGTCTTAGATACTACACTGCTTTATGACTTTGAAGAATGACTCAGTGATTTATTTATTTACCTTGCATTTTGCAAGAAAACACAAATTTGAACTTTACTCTTGTCCACAATGGCCTACTGTGCGCATTCTCAGTACTGGGATACACACTGACATTGCATGTTTGCTTTGTGCATCTCCTTAAATAACCCTAGATGGAATAGCCCCCTGTAGGTGCTGCACTGTGAGATGCTGACCCAAATTTTCCACACATTGTGGTGTAAAACAGGAGAAACAGCGACAGCCCATGCAGTTACACAATGGCTAGAGAAGAAGAATTGAGAGCATCAATGCTCAGGTTGATGTAAAAAAGAGGTCCTGGAAATCCACCTGAGCCCACCATGCAGCACATCGCCTCCCAAGCCATCACGATTACGCAGAACATTGAAGCTTTCTCCTGCTGTTTAATTGGTGTTGTTTTAGTAACAGCCAGGATTCACTTGGCTAACATTGCTTTGCTCCCCCGGTAGCTGCAGGCTTTCTGCAGGCATCATGGATTTTTAAGGCCAGAATGGGCAATGAAGACCAGCTCTCCCTGTCGCTGCTCATAATGCTGTTCTTACTGACCCTCATGTTGTGCCCATTAATTTGTGCTTTGGCAAGAGCACGTCTGGAAAGAGGCTGAGTCTCTGTGTTTTCGGGAATGGGAACTGCTTTGTAATCTCTGATCCAGTACTCAGAAAAGCTGTGGGGTGAAGCTGGCTGGCAGGTCTGCTCGGGAGAGAGCTTAGCTGTGACAGGACGCCTTCTGTCAGGATCCATTTGCTTGGGCACAATGTGTTCAAGAAGCCTTGCAAAAATATTGCCCTCTTATAGATAGCTCTGGCTACACCAGAAAGCCTCTTGCGTGCACTTCCCCAAGGCAAGAAGGGTTTATAGCTTCTTTGTCCTCAGCAAGATAAAAATCATACCGAATCATCCGTTTTCTCCTTCAGCACCCCTCCTTGTCTACGCTGCTCCGACCCACCTTAAAAAAAACTCTGGCAAAGAGCCATCATTCACTTGGAATATAAGAGCAGATATTTCATGAAACTTAATAAAAGTAATACCCATATTCTTCACCCAGACATAAAACATGATAGATATGGATCGGTTGCCATTTTTTATGAATCTGTTTAGAGCGTTAGTGGATAAATTATGGCACAGGGCAAACTGCAAGTTCTACATGAGCTGGCTTGTAGTAATGAGAAACCAATCCTGCACGCAGCATGTCACCAGATGACATAGTTTTTCTGTACTTATCGTTAGTATCCATCGACTTCTTGCTGGGGGAATTTTCCACATACTTAGCTGTTCCTCTGTGTCAGCGTCCTTGATAACAATTGAGCAGGTTTGGCTGCTTAACCAGAACTGAAGACCAGTGACCAGTTGTAAAGACCCTTGTTTTTCAAAACCAAATTTACTTTTAAGACATAAAGCCAAGGGGAAAATAGAAGTACCTTACTGCTTTTGAAGTAAGCCTGATCTCTGTCATTACGGCATCTCCCAGAGGTAGGTTTTCAAATCCAGGTATCTTTGTGTTGAGGCATTTGTGTCTTTTATTACACATAGCAACATGAGGAGACAGAACATCAGGCTATGATCCTGTAAATACTTATTGGTGTGAGATGCCCAGATCCCGAACACAACGTGATCTGCTGGGAGTAGTGGTGGAGAGGAAGAAGAAAAAAGATTCTCACTGAGACAGAACACGGCCTATGGCAAAACACCAGTGCTTTGATAGTTCCTTCTCAACGCGCAAAATTGAGGAAAACAAGCTATTTCAATGTGCTTTGACCCACGTTCGTCTTATCTTTCTGTCATGAGTACATGGCTTTATTTAACCACCTCAGGAAGCCAGCAGAATCCTTGATACACAGTACCATGTTGCTCAGAGTCAGTGCAAAATTTTCACATAGACCTTTCTCAGTAGAGTCCTTCCATCTGAGGGCAGGAGAAGCATTCCAGCGTCTGTTTGGATTTGCAATTCTTATTCTCCCATCAGGAGAAAACCAAACCATTGCATCCAAAGCAGCAAATGAGAGGAGGAAACAGGCTGGGACAGCACTGTGCCTTGACCTCCCTCAGCACTCCTAGGTACCTCAGATATGCACCCTCTCCTTTACCCGCCTTGCTGACACAGTCCGAGCAAGAGACAAGTGAGCAGAAACAGCTCTGCTTTAAATCACATTCTCTGTTGAGCATCCAATGATGCTGAAGTTTCAGAAGAGCAAAAAGAATTCCTGCGACTGCATTGTGCATAGACATGTACTCTGGTGCTCTGTCTCCTTTAGGCACAGACCCAGAGGAGAATGTTAGGTTTTATCCTGATGGTTACGGGGAAATCTGAAGCTCAGTGATCTAATTGAAATATGAAGAAGTGCCCAGCAATGCCTGAAGACCATTCAGGCATTTATGTATTTTGTCAAACTATCTCATGCATTCTTTTGAGCCTTTTTTTTTTTTTTTTAACTCTTTGAGATACCCATAGTAGAAAAGACTAATGTGACCTTTCAGCTCCCTGCAAGGAAGCACAGTTGACAGTGAATCAGCCACAGGGCTAGGGAATGGATTTATGGAAGGAATCATGACTGATCCCCCTCCTCCCCACTGCCGGAGTGGATGGCTGTGGATGAAGAAGTCCCAGTAGAATTCATGCCAACATGGTGTTGGTTGAGAAAATTGCCACAAGCAACCCACAGTGAACTGTAATCCAATTTACTACCTAGTTCAAGTCCCAGCATTCCCTTTTTGAAGATATACAGGTCACTTCAAAAGTAATGCCATTTATTTATTTCTTTGGAAACTGCAACAGACACAAAGAGCACAATAACAATAATGGATAGAGCAAATTTTCAGATACAAAGCACTGCTTTTCAATATAGTCACCATCATTAGCTGTGCATTTTCACCAGTGAACAGCAGCCTGCATGATGTGCTCATACAAATCTGCACCAGGCAGGAGACCACTCTTGCCATCACCACTGCTGAAACACACCACACACTGCCTCGCTGTGCTCACATCCACTGTTTGGTCTCCACCAACATTCAGCAGGCATCAATGGATGTCAGTGGGTGCTGTTTTTTCCTCATGGAGAAATTCAATTCCACCCCTTTGTTTCACCTGTACTTTCATATCATACACCAGTCTACCAGAGTGCCCCTCTGCTGCCATCTGTCACACGGCCACACAATGTAATGGGACACTGGTGGGAAGGTTCAACCTCTACTGCCATGCCATCAACATCCACCTCTGCTATTGTGGGCCAGCAGAATAAAACAGGAGGCATTACATTCCAAGCAGCCCTCATATTTCAAGAGAATCCACATCAAACTCTTCTACAATACTCAGTTTTTAAATACAGCTGCTGCATATTTCTTTATACTATTATTAATTTTTTTTTTTTTTTTTTTAACAGACCCTGGCAATGCAACAACTCTGCAGAGACGGGATGGATACATGTGAGCAGAAAGGAAGGAAAAGAGGCTCTCCTCATCCTGCACTTTCAAAAGAACTCCTGCAGGGCTTAAAGCTTCTATGAGACAAACAGCTTTTCCCAAGAGGTACCACTGAAACACTATTTGGTGATGTATTGATCAGTGGACATTCACAGTGTTGTCAGTTTCAGGCAAGATAACCTAAGATCAGGTATTATATTGGGTATTGCTAACAAATGTCAGAAGCATTACTCAGGAAATTGATCTTGACTTTATGCAATTTAAAGATCGATAGAAACCAGCAAACAATTAGCAGGCTATTAGTAAGGGTGCACTGATACTGTTATTGACAGTTCCCCTGGAGTTTCTGTACTCACCGATACACACACTGTGTTTACACACCCATCAGCCACAGGTTATCTGTACCCTCAGCACACACACAAAGCTCGCGCTGGCTTTCAGAGCTGCTCCAGAGGCTTATCCCTTCTGTGATTTGGACTTATTATTATCATTATCAGTATTTCATTTCCACCCTAATGCCTGTACATATTTTTCTTGGGATAGGCAATGAAGTTCTAGCTGTACTCAGCAGCTTTGGGATTCTACACAAGCACTTCAGGAGCCCATTTATTAAGGAAGCTGATAAAGCCCATCACTGGGGGATTAGAGAAATCTAGATGGCTGTTTTTACAAAATCCGAAATTACATCAATTACGTTTGCATTACTGTTCTGATGGAATATTTCTGAAGTATTAAGATGTCCAGGAACGCACAGCATTTCTCACTCACTTGTTCCTGCATCTTCAGGACTGACCCTAGCAATCAGAGCCCTACCACCCATATGGAAGAAGATGACCTGCTGCCTCTCTGATCAGAAGGGTGTCAGTAGGCACAGAAGCTGTCTGAGAGATTGCCCTTTATTTTCTTCCAATCTGGCTACTTGTTGGATTACCCTGTTTTCCTGTTCCTAAGCTGCCAACAGTTAGAAAATTCCACATTTTTCATCAGGGACTTTGAAAGGATTTAAGAATGTAGAAAATGCAGCTTGATTTCCTTTTCTTCTCTGAAAAAAGAGGCTCATTAGCCGAGCTGCCAGTGTTCTGAAAGCAGATAATGACTGTCCAGTTGCAGGTGAACAGAAATCTGATACACAAATCTCTCAGCTATGTTCACAGTCCCATGGTTTCATTTTGGTTGTTAAAAAAAATCCTTAAGCACCAGTGTAAGGAACAAGATAAAAGGTCTCCTATGATTCCTTATTGCCATGTTGAATCACACCTGCTTGTTCACCTCATTCACTTCTGGCCCTTTTCCATTCCCTTCCCATCCTCTTCCATGATCCACGAATGCTGAAGACCATTAGAAGATTTGCCTGCAGATGCAAATGCTCTGGGTGGCTCAGGTGAGACTGATTTGAAGCGATAAAGACAGGATTTTGGGAAGCTTCTTCAATGCCTTTCAGCCTGACAGCAAAGATCACAAAGAATCTGCTTCTTCAGACAGGCCTATTCTCACCTTCCAGGGTGATGCTTTAGAGGTTATCAAAAAGAACGAACAGAAGTACTGGTGAGAATCTCTTCGTGGAGTCAAAAGAGGCTAAGGGGAAGAGCGGGAACGGATTTTTGGACAGATCCTCTGAAAAACAAATGTCAAATCAAGTGACTGAAGCAAAAATATCACTGATGCCTTACAGGCTAGTCTTCCCATTTCCTTGCTGATTTGTCAGAAAGAGCATTAACATTGAAGGGCAGACAATGACCCTCTAATGTACATGACCCAACTACACAAAGACATTTTTGTCTTCAGCTCAGTGCTCCTTGGAGTAGTGCAAAGACCAGACCATTCAAAACTCAATGAGGGCTTTGGCTTTCTCAGTTCCAACTCATTTTCGCAAAGCTACAGCCACTCGTTCTGTTTCCTTGTCACTGACATTGCAACTGTCAAATGAATAAATAGTGATGCTTCAAAGGAACATCACACATCGAGAAGAGGGCACTAAGGAAATCAGGACGCTGAGCTGGAGCCCAGCTGTCACAGGAGGCACGTTAGGGACCGACTTTGTAACTGCCTGAGAATGCAGCTGTGTGGTCAGTAAATACTGGCACAGCCTTTTCATTTTATTTCTACCGGCACAGCTGCCAAAGGAAGAGCTGCTAATTTAATAGATTCCTGCCAACTACACTAAGGGGAATGGGTGCATTTGCAGCATCTGAGGGTTTTGTTAGATGGCACCATGTTTTAAAGCTCCCAAAGATCTGTCTAATAATGAAGCGCACAAACTCAGATGCTGCTATTGGCAGGTTCTCTGATTTAAGTGCGCTCGTCCCTTTGTTGTGCTAAAGAAAACAAGTTGTGCTTTTGCATTTTTGATGTGTTTGTAAAAGCAATGTGATATGACATCAAAGCAACTCCCGTAGCATTGCCCACAATCTCTCTCGCAAGAGAAGCAGAAGGCATTATCAGCACCTGGGAATAAACAAGAAAGAATCCTGCTGATGTGCTTCTACCCTGTGTCGAAAAAGTTAACTTTCCTAGAGATTAAGCACTCAATGATGTGACTCAGTGATTACATTTCAGCAAGTTGTGTGCAATTTCCTTGTATGCCAAATGTGGACTGGCTGACTGTAGCAAATTTAACTAAACTGCTTGGCAGCATCCAGTGCTGAACAACGCTTCTTCTCTTTACTCGCCTGTGAAGAGGCACAGTCCGGCTCCCACTGCATCTGATAGGAATTCACACCACTCCACCTACTGAGCCAAGTCCTTGATTTACCATTTGGTCATGATTCTGTGAAAATTTCCTTAATGAAGCAGCAAGATTTGTTATGGTCACCGAGTCCTGAGATGTTGGTGCGGCCAATGAAAGGAATCAGGCAGAATGCCCTGCAAGGGCCGGGGAGAGGCCTTGTGGGAGGCATTCAGTACCAGTGTGGTCAGGCTGTCAAAAGGAGGATCAGGAGGTGCTGCACAATGGTGTACAAGGATTTCACTGGGAGGAAACACAAGAGATTGGAAGTGCAGCAGGGAAGGCATTTGGAGAACTGAAAGGTGAAGCAAGTAGTCCTCACTGCAAAGAAAGCACCAAGGTGGGACGGCGAACACGAAGAGCAATTAGAACAGGTTACTGAGAAATAGTGAATTCTCCAGCCCTCAACAGCCTCAGACTAAAGCCTGTGGTCTTTCTGAACAATACCATTTCTTTTAACATATTCTGTTGGGCTCAATGCAGGGAGTTACTGAAAATTCAATTGCCTGTAATGAAAAAAAAGAAAAAAGAAGTCGAGTGAACTAACAATACTGTTTTTCCTTAAGCTCTGAAAATCTATGGACTAACGTTGACAGGATTAATGGCACGGAAAATATTCAGATAAAGGAGAATTTGTATGGCTGCGTCATGTTCTACTGGTAACTGCTCCCAATTTATATCATCTGTGTGATATACTCCATCTAAACAATGCAAGATGACCTATGCCTTAATTAGCAAAACCTATGAAGAATTTTAGCAAAAACACTTTTTTTTTTTTAATGCCTTTGTTTTCACAGGATTTTTTGTTATTGTTTTCTGCAGACTTGGCTACTGACCTGCTGTTGCTCAAATCTAATCTCACCACATTTCTTATCTTGGAATTTCACACATCTAATGAAATCTTCTTTCTCATGACTCTACACACATTGTTTGATTTTTTTCCCATTTTACAGATAGGAAGAAACACTATTACCCTTTAAATGCAGAGGTCACTAATAGGATTTGGGGAAAGGTCATTTTAGTAATTTATCTGCAATAGAAAAGTTATTCAAAATACAAAACATGAAATGTCCTAAATTAGTTTTAGGTTAAGTAGAGGAACAAACAAATACAAAAGAGGTCCCCAGGCTTGAATGAAAATCCTCTTATCAGTAAATCAATCCTTTTTCAGAGTTCTCTTGGCAGTTCTGGCCTGAGGGAAGGTCTAGAATGGTATGGCTGCTTTCTTAGTGGAACAATAAGATAAATTAGACAGATTCCCATTTGCTGTAAACAGACAGCTCTCTGGAACTGGGCTGAAGATGTAGCCCAATCAAATCATACGTACAAGGATTTCAGACAGATGAGCCAATTCTTAAAGGAGACATTAGAATTTTAAAAAGCCATACAAATATGAAAACATCACTTTGGCTGGTAATGCTAAAAATGGACTCTTTCCTATCCTCCTCCAAGCAGCAGAGGGTAGTGGACCTTCTGTGACTCATTTCTGATTTTTCTGTTCATCTGAGTCTGCGGTGCTGCTCTGAGAATGCCTGCCCAACATACACTGGCAATTATTCTGAACCAAGAGGATGTCTTTAACGAGCTAGAACTCTGTTGCTGACCTGTTTCCAACTCATTAATGCTTCTAAAGTCTTTGCCATCTTTCACTTCCACATCAAGCTCTTCACAGATGCACTTACCAGTACACGTGGCACTTTGCTAACAGATGACACGGGGCACTGCTCTCAGTCTGGACGAGATCTTACACTGGAATTAAAGCCACACTTTAAAAGTATGTTTGGAATGACAGGGGACATGACCAGGCCTTGGCTGCTTATTAAATCCACAGCACCTGTGCAGTTGTCTGAGTTTACCATAATTTTTCACTGATGCTGTACTATTCTAAAGAATATCTTCTATGTTCTTGAATAATTAACAGTATCCTTGAAACATAAAAACGGCCATACTGGATTGGGCCAAAAGTTCCTTCAGCAGTCAGCACGAGGAGGCAGCAGGCCACACTGCATCCCAGCATTGCTGCTGGTGAACCCCATCTGGGAACAGAATCACTTTATCACCTGAGATTTTGATCAACTGTACACAAACATCAGCAGTGTACAAAAATCAATTGCAATTGCTCTGTTAATGATCATTCTCCTTGCAGATACATAATCATTAACAGAAGTCACACACAAAAGTTAGCTTGTGACAAAGACCAATAGTCTGGCTTCCTGTTTCCCTGTTTCCTGTTGGTTTCAAATGCATCCATATAAATTTTTCCATTGTAATTATCTGTGTAGTAACCTCTTAGGCTCAGTACACTTGGACAGAGACCCAGAGTTGTTCTTTCTCCCACTGAGGTATCTTTGATGTGCGTTCTGTTGCCTGAAAGAACACCAAGCATTCATTTGATGCTTTTCCTACATTTTATAAGGTAGACACCTTAAGCCTTCTGCAAGACAGGCACTCATGGGGCTGTAGGCTTTTACACAGCCAGTAGTGCCTGGACTAGGCCAATGGTGACAGTGCACTGACACCAGCACCCCTTCTGCCAGCTGCTGAGCGGGAGCTGCTGGAGCTCTGCTGCTGTGGGAGCCCAGGGTAGGTACAAATTGCTTAGGCTTGATTCTCCATAGCTGTACAGTACGTTAGGTTGTGTCCTGCCTGAACAGACTACAGTGCTGTAGAAAACATATCTCCTTTGAGAAACAGATGCCACAAAGTCCATTCTGAAGGATGGAGCATCCCAGGCAGCCTTGTGGGAGAGACGGGGCTGGTTGAGAACTGAACTCTGGGGAGAATGGAGCTAGGTTATCCTGATAGGGTACTGCATTTCCTCCAAGTCATGCTGTGAACCTGGGATGCTCCCTTTGTGAGCCAGGGGTGAGGGTGCAAGTGTGAGGCTGCTTCCTGATGCTGCCTGCTCAGCAGAGCATGAGAGATGGAGGGGTGCCTGAGTGATGAGAGAATAACACAGCGGCAGCTCTTCCCTGGGGTCTGAAGAGATTATATATAAACAGGGTGCTAAAGCTGTCACAAAGCAAATGTGCTGCGTTGGTTAAGATGTAAATTGTCTGCAGAGAGTTACTTACAAATACAATAACAATAACTCACTGAGTAGGTAGCTGAAGCTGGAGGTGGAAGCCATGCTAGCAGCACAGCTCGCTTGTCTTTCAGAGCTTTTACTGCTTGGATTTTAATGTTATTCCTCTTCAGACATGTCTCATGTTCTACAACAGCAACGTGCTTTGCAAGAAGATTAATGACACATTTATCCAAGAAGTGTGCTCCCAGACCTCGCAGCCATCAGCAGTGAGCCTCTCACTCATTGCTCTGTCCCCTATCATAAGGAGGAGTTCATCCATTCCACAATATATTCCCATAAACTAATAGTACTTTAAGTGCGTGCTCTACCTATTGGAAATCATCAGTGGAAGACACATCTGTTGCCTTTTGCCTCCATCAGCAGAGAGCTGCCATCACTTGCATTCAAGTTAATCTACAAGTCATCCACAATGCTCTGAGCATTCGCAGCTGAGGACAGAGCGGTTCCCACAGTGGAACATGTTCCTGCTGCCCTAATGCCTAAAATTCATACAAAGGATGCAACGCCCCCAGTTGAACTCTTCCCACTATTAGATAGAAAGAGGGGCATCCAGTTTGCATGAGGTCAGAGTGCTGTTCATTCCACAAAGCCAAAAGCTGCCCACCACCTTCCCAGAAAAAAATAGAATTATAATTTTTAAAAAAGCCTTGAAAGCTGAAAATGTTTTCACTGATGCTGTCTGTACAGTGCTTCACATGACTTCTATTTCATACAAGAACAACTTCCTTTGAAGCCCCCGTTCACCAGAATACTTAAAAGCATGCAAATTTGAGTGTGAATACCAGGGCCAGGTACCTGCATGCTTAAAAAACCTAAATGGACATCTTGGGCTATATCACACTGAAAAAATGGGTCCTGTCTACATTAGGACAACAGCCAACAGAAGTGCTGTGAGAAGAAGGTGCTGTAATTCTCACACTACTTTAATGAACTGAGATTACCCTTTTATGGATATGGCCTACTCTGCAACTTCTCAGGTTGGATATTAGGTAAAACTTCTTTGAAAGAGTGGTCAGGTGCTGGAACGGGCTGCCCAGGGAGGTGGTGGAGCCACCATCCATGCAGCCGTGCAAGAAATGTGTAGACTAAGGGACGTGGTTTAGTGGGTAATATTGGTAGTAGGTGAGTGGTTGGACTGGATGATCCTAGAGGTCCTTTCCAACTTTAATGATTCCATGATTCTGTGATTATCTGGACTGAGGTAAGAGAAAGCACTGGCTCCAGACACCACTACAACAGGACAGATCCCAACAGGACTGCAGTGTATCGTTAGGTCCTATAGTGAGAATGGCACTGACAGAGAAAGCAGATTGATAAAACTGCCCCACTGATTGCATGAGGGAAGAAGCGTGCCACAATCATGAGTTTGTCAGAACATTTCTTCTACAGAAGTAAGAAATTAAAAACTACATCATCAGGAGATTTCTGTTGGCAACAGGCAAGTACATTTTCTGAAGTTTGTTTGCCGCAAGCAGAGAGCTCTCAAGGCTTCTTTTTGTAGGGTGGTCCCGTGTTCTCTATTTCAAAGTCTGTAGAAGTGGCTACAGTCCACACTGTGGATTGTTTGGGATTTATAACCATCATTGTAGTCAGCACAGTTTTAAACACAGGATAAACGTGGTGCAAAATAGGATTTTTAAGGAACGGTCGCTATTCGGGATGAATGTTACAGACAAGCTTCTTGGCAGGGTGATTTTATAACCTCACCGCAGAAACCATTTACAGTGCTTGATATATTTATACATGGAACCTCAGAGAACATTTTTTAGTGTCAGTGAAGAAAATCTTTTGCAGAGGGCTCGAGATACTGGTCAAACCTTGTTAATTAGTCAGGCTGTCAGCCTGTCAGATGAATTATGGGGATTTGCAGGTAATAGCTCATTAACAAGAAATAGCTACTGCTAATTATAACAAGGTCATGGAAGCAATATCATTCCAAATTTATGATGGAATTAAAAATAATAAGGCAAATGTCTTTTCATCTGAATGCAGATTAAATGAGTAGTAAATTCCTTTTCTCAGCCTATAGTAGAAAGTTCTGGTAGCTGGTGGTATAGCTGGGTCTCTCTTTTACTGCAAGATGAGATTAAATTAGAGAAGCCCTGCTAATTTAACCTCACCCCATTATTCTGCTATTCACATCTATTCATAACAAGTGCTACTCAGCCCTTACTCGTTTTCCTCTTATTTTCTAAACCAAGGCCCTTGTAAACAACCACGTGTGCAATTACAAAATTTTGCTCTCCAGATCAGCTTGTAAATGGGTTTAACTGCCACTAAATATCATGTTTGTAATAAATTGCTCTACTCTGCAATTTGGTTTAGCCTAAGGTAATGACACATGTAACTTTCCCTGAACAGTTTGCTGTTTTCACACAGGCAAATGTTTGTGTACTGAAATGTTCCTCAAGGCAGTTGTCTGATGCTCTGGAACCCGCAATGCTGGCTTAGCACAGAGGATGAAGTCCTGAGTAGAAGAAGACTGTGCTTCTTCCAGGCTGGACTAGATTAACTTCAAGGTCTTTTCCAACCTTGGTGATTCTATGATTCTTGGGGGTTGGAAGCAGAGTCATCCAAGTGCCCTCATCCTCCCTCACTACACGCTGCTGCTGAACACCTCTGAAGCACAGTGCCCAACCAACGCTCGTTTCTGTGCAACAAAACTCTGCAACTTGTTTGATTCCATAGGAAATTTGCTGTTGATTCCAGAAGGGCACTAACATCTAATTGCATGAATGTATTTCATATCCTGCTGTGGCCAGAATCATAGATACCCTGCTAAAATCCACAACTCCAGAGTAGGTGAAGAGGTTACCTGGGCCTTGGTGATAGAATGGTGGCAGGTCTGCTCTGCTCTGTTATGTGTTACAGCCTGGCAGATGACTTCACTTGCCATCGGTTTCCAAGCACTTCAGTAGCACAGCTTGTGAAGTGCATGGGCTGTTCTGTCACCATTTGCTGGGGCTCTAACCTCCGGCACCAGGAAGCTGGAGATTACATTTGGAACAGCCAAAATGAACAATTCAGCAGAGCTCTAACACTCACAAACCAAGGAGGAAATCATAGCCTGGCCATGCCTGCTGGTAGAAGAGAAGCAGGGCAGTGAACTAGAAAGACTGATACACAGCACAGAAAATTTCAGCCATTACCATTTTCTTTTCTACCAGACAATATGGGTAGTGGTTTCTTCCAGATGGCTGTTATGGGCAGCAAGGACAGTGATGAGGCATTTTCAGAAACAGTTTGCAGTGGTGTCTCAGTGGCCAATTCCATCAGAATTAGCACAGCAAAAGACAGCTGCTGTATATATTTGCACCACTGAACTTAACAAAACGTCAAGAAGCAAATCAGGATTTTCCTTTTGCAGCCAACTTAAGGAATTTTCACTTTGATCTCCTGTACCTGAAGGTCTTCCATTATATCGCCAAAACCCAGAGACAACACATTCCCTCTTTGAAATGAAAACATGAAGCAATTCAAAGTCTGGCCTTACATTCCAATCCATAGCATCTGAACACAGAACTGTTTCCCTGCCAGGGAGCTCTGAAGGGCAACAAATCTAAGGCATAGCCTGTTTTGGATGGAAATGGTAACGGTTTTAGAGCATGGAACCCTACCAGATGATTCTCCATGAGGAAACAAGTCTGTTTGGAGCACACAAAATGTTTCCCACAGTAGTTGAGATAATTGCTCATTTCTGTTCCTGTGGTGGGAAGTACTCCCATGGCTCTGGTGGGTGAACTGAGCTTAAATGCCAAAATAAAGAAGTAAAATAAGCCCACGGGAAAAGCAGGCAGTGACTGAATTTCAAAAAGACAAAAACACATACAGAAAACCAACAATGAAACAAACAAACAAAAACCAATAAAAATACTTTAACTCTTAGGAAAAGCTTATGAACATCTGCCAAAACATGTAATAAAGCCAGAGCCAGCAGCCAAGGAAGCCTCGTTACTTTCTAAGACAGAAAGACGGAGTCAATTCCAAATTCCACTTCTCTCAGTGTAACATATAAAACACTCAAGTAATAAGAAAAAGCTAAGGATTGAATTAATTACTGGACACCACACGTTTTTAGCTTGGAACACTGCATTTCTAAAGTGCTCGTGTGTGCACAACAAAACATTCTCCTCTTATCCAGCTGCAGGTTGTTTGAAGGTCTACCTGGTTTTCTAAGTTCTTTACATGGACAATTAGCAGAAATGTTCTCTGCCAGTGATCTCCAATGCAACAGGGCTCCCAAATCCAACTGGGGAATCACTGCTCCTCCATGCCATTCATCATGCCTCTTAAAGAGATTCAGCACTTTGCTTACAAAGCTTTCTATCTCATCTGAAGAATGAATCTCTGGGTAGGTTCTTCCATCACCACATACCACATGAGCTCACGTAACTGCAGGCAACGCCAATGAAACGAGCAGGGTGTTCCCTCAGTGCCCTGCAGAGGTCCACAGGATTTGCCTATAAAGGCATGTCTCTGTTCCCCCAAAAAGAAGCTTAAGGAGAGAGGCTTCCTGTACTGAACGTCAGGTTAGGGCTGTGCTCCTGGTTTTTTTAATCTGGTCACTTCGATGGTAAAAATAGTAACATATTTATTACTGCTTTTATCACAGTCTGTCAAACTACCCTGTGTCTCCTCCAAGCCTGCAGGAGCACGGTGAAGTATGAGTAGAAATAATCCTAGGTTTATTACTGAAGTCAGGGTGCGGGTTACACTTAGAGGCTCAGTCTCAATTTCCTAACAGGCAGGAGCCTGAGGCCATCAAACACCTGGCAGTCAAACATTTTGGGGAAAGAAGATGTGTGTGACTTGGGGATTCAAGGAGACATTTGCAGAAAACCTGGTGAGTTCCTCAGGGTCTCTACGTGCTGAGGAAATTTTCATCTCAGCAGGATTATAAGCACCAAAAGTTTTAACGAACGTTAACAAAGTATAATTCGTGTCTCTATGATATCTGTACCACCCTACTTCAGGGGAGATCTGGCAACCGAGTCCCAGACTTGGCACCAAGCTATCGCATGCTCTCTGCTCACCACGCTGCTCACCATCTGTCTGTCAGCAGCTGGAGAAGTTCCCCTGCTGCAGTCCTCGGGCACTGTGCATGATGCATGCTGCTGGCAGCTCCCAGCACACTGCGGCGCAACCAGGCCAGCAGCAACCGGACCTCGCAGCTGGAACGTGCTGGGACCCCACAGTGCTTCATTTAGTGGCTGACTGCTTATAGTGCAGCTTAAAGTGATGAAGGGAGGACCTGTGCAGAGGAAATGGGATGCAGGAATTGCAGTGAGGTTATGATGAACATTCCCAGCTTTCAGAAATCCCTAATTAAGCATTTAATGTCGCATCCTGGGAAATACAACCTCTCTGACAATTTGATGTTTCCTTTAGTTTACAGCTCTGTTTTGTTCTGATATTTTGGTGTGCTGGTATACCTGCACAAATAAATAAGACAGACTTGGGTGGGTGTACACTAATAGTCAAGGGCCAGGGAGAAGGAGTGAAACCTGATCATGGCAGTTACAACCAACTGCCAAGGAAATCACTGATGTATAAACTAAATTAGCAGCACAGAGTTATCTGAAGTGGCTCTGTTTGTGAAAGGTGTGATAAGTAACAGACACCTAAGTGTGTGTGAGTTGGAATGAGCTCTGTGTCCTAGGGACTAATGGATAAAGCAAGACATCAGAGTGCTGGAAATCTGGGTTTTACTCCTAGCTCTGTCACCAACCTGCGGCGTGTCCTTGGACACATGTGTGGGTGCCAGTTTGCCCATCTGCACAGCACTGGGCTTCTTGCTATCATGCTCTGAGCTGCAGAGACTGGAGCAGACTCGACCTGAGCCAGCCTGTCTCCAGCACAGCTAGTGCTGAGCTGGAACGTTGGCCTCCATCTGGATTCTTTTTGCCTTTGCAGAATGGCTTCACTAGCCCTGAGCCCTGCCCTGCAAGGCTCCCGGCAGAAGGCTTAGTATTTTCTGGGCTGCACAACACAGAAATACAGGAGGAGCTTGAATCTGGTGCTGCTCCCAAGCTAGCAAGCTCTTCTGAAGCCCAGGAATTGGGTGAGCAAATATAAGGGCTTTATTAATTCCTCCTCCGTAGGCACCATCCCGAACCCACATCCTTGGCTCTGTGCTGCCCAGAAGCAGTAAGCTGCATGCTGCCCGGGCAAATCAGAGAGCCAGTGCTGCTCCTCGGCCTCCTCACCATACAGATAAATGGTAATGAGTGTGTCATTATTTACCTCCTCCTGCTGAGCCCTACAAACACCACTGGAGAGAAGACACACAGGTCTGAATTGTTATGTTGGAGAAAGGAATCTTTTTGGAGTCAGAATCTGAGTTTTGCCCATTGAATCCAAACGCACTGGCAAGGCCTTTTTGCTTATCCAAACCAGCAGCTCCACTGCAGTCACTACATCAGACAACTGGCTACTGCTATCACATTAACAGCCAAGAGAATGTCACTTTCAAGGACTGCAGTTACTGACTTCAACATATCAGTGCACACTGAACCTGCGTACATTTGGGTATTTTGTTTTAGTGATGGCTTTAGAAGTTTTTAAACACCTAGCTCTCTCAAGCAAAATGAGTTTAAAAAAGACTATTCATGGAGGACCATAAGTGCTCGTACAGATGAGCACGGCCTTGCTGTGCTAGCTGAGTAAAAGTCTGAGCACTCACAGAACTTAACTGCACACCTTCCCCTGGCTTCAGGGCTTAAACCTGCAGGGATACAACACAAAAACCCAGCATGGCTTTACCTACCAAGTTTTTAATCTCTTAATTTCTTCTTTCTGCCTGCAGAATAGAGCCCTTCACCAAATTTTCAGCTTATACTTTGCACATGCTCATTTCCTACTTGGTTTCTATCCTTGTTATCACCAACAAAAGTAATACCAATAGAGATGGATAGATTTGAAAGAAAAATCTAAGATGTGCTCATTGAACGCTTGATTTCTAACTGATTTTCATCTGATTTATATTTAAGTGAGCTCTGAGAACACACAGATCAACCCTTCCTTAAGATCCATCATAGCTTACCATCATGTTTTTTAGATGCTTTGAAAGTATCACTCAGATCTTCATTTTAAGTTTTCAGTACCTTGTGCCAAGGAACACTTTTCATTTGGTTCTACTAACACTGTGACAAATGAATGCAATAATGAGATTAACAGTCCAGCTGTGAAACAAAGCTCTCCGATTTTGTAGTTTTGCCAGGACAGTTACATTTTGGGAGGTGTGATCAACTGATTTGCTTTCTCCGGTATCCTCCTGAGTGAGGAAGATGAGGGCTTTTCAAACACCACAAGGGTTGTCTGCACGTCCATTTTGCTGTGAAGTGTCTGTGTCTCAAATTTATGAGCCCCTGAAGAGGTGGACATTCTATTTCCTCCCTTTCAGTAAAATGCCAAAGCACGGAGCAAAACTTTGAAGACAAAAGGACTCTTGATTGGCCTGAAGCGTGAAGACACAGCTGGACAAACAGGGCACAGTGATGTCAGCTGTGGGTATGAACGCTCTGTCTGCCAGGACTGTGCCCCACAGGAGGGGTTGCACAAACAGGCACAGGCACTACTGCATGCAGGGGGGCTCTCCGACACCCTGGAAGCAACCACAAGATCACTTGCACTCATTTGCAGGTGACTAAGTAGTTCGGATGCATGGTGAGGAGACTGTCAGCAAGCTGGGTCTTGTCAAATGAAGTACAAGGCCTTTAGAGACGATAAATGCAAATCTATCTGCAGGAAGGGCAGTGTGCTTGTGACTCCAGAGAGGATCTGCACTATTGTAAAGCACTTTATACAGGTGTTTACATATACACACAAGCTCCCATTCTGATCTCAGCCAGATGAAGATGCTAATTTATTCCTTAACTCTGAATACCAGAGGGTAACAAAGAGAAACGGAGAAGTGCATACAGTACTTGTGAGACCTCTGTTAGCACAGAGTGTGTTCTTGTCTCAGAAAAGCTGGGGAGAACGTAGAAAACAGACCTAAAACCTTGGCTATGGTGAGACTACAGAAATCTCAGTACCTTTTATTTTGTGAAAAGAAGACTGACAAGTGACAAGTTTATGCAATGTAAGCCCTTTCCCAGGGAGAAAACAAACACTGGGTACTTACAGGCCCCTGGGTTGAGCAGGGAAATTACACAAGAAGAACCAGTGGTTGGGAACTGAAGCCTGACAAATTTGTTTGGGAAGCAAGGCATTACATTTAACACTGAGCAAAACAACGCAGTGTGTTTCCTGTTTCTTGAGTTTTCAGTTGGCAGATGCCTTTGGAGAATAATCGCTGCACAGACGCGAGTCTGTGGGCTTAGTTTGAGAGTATAAGGGTAAATTAGGATGTAATGGTGCTTCGTTTTATCTGACCTTAAAGTAAATACATTTGTCCATGCTCATGAACTTTTTTTCTACTTTCAAAGAGATGTAATAGCTTATTTTAATCATCAAACACTGCAGGGCAGCAATGAGGAAACTACTGGCTCGAATGAAAAATCTGCTTCTATCAGGTAGCAGCACCTTTCACAGTCACAGGTATTAAAGCAGTATGCCACTGCTCCTGCTGTAACACTACTAAACCACATCTTTAACATATTCTGCAAAGGACAGCTCATCCATTACTACTAGCTCCTCTCTGGTGATATTCCCCACCAAAATTTGCTGGTAATTTCATATGCTACCTAGAACTGAGCCTAGCTCTGTCCCACAGCCCTTATGTGGCATCCCAAGGTGCTTCTGTTCAAGTTTAACTCACCAGCACTGCTACTCTAGGTTGGCTCCATCATCAACAAACAACAGACATTACACTGACAAGCATAGACAAAATCTACAGATTGCCACTGTAGTAAAGAAAACAGAATCCTAAGCCTAAAAATTGTACAAATTATACTGGGAAAACCTTTTCTTGTACTTCAGACAGCTAGTCTGTGCTGAACACCATAGAAGACCCAGAAGGAAAGACCTGTGGCAGCAAATACACAAGGCAGCACCTCACTGTGAATCCCTCTATACTCTGATGCATGTGGCTTTCTTCAGCAGTCAGGGAATTCCCCATATCACCTCTCTTCCACAACCGTCATCTCTCCAAAAAAACCCCAAAAGGTCACATGAGTGAAAAACCCAGGCACATTTTAGAACAGGCCTTGAAGTAGGAAGTATTCACTTGCAAAAAGAGAAGTGAGATGAACTGTAAGCATTCCTACCACATTAAACATAAACATTCTAATGTTCCAGCCTTGGTCAAGCCTCTGAAGTCTCTTGTTAGGTGATTTCACTTCAATTAGCTCCATTTGCAAAAAAAAAACAAACAACAAACAAACAAAAAAACATAAAAAAAAAAAAAAGCTGGCATGAGAGATCTGTAAAACAAGAGGAGAGTTTGCTTATCCATTTTGCCTTCTTACTATGCATGAAGCCCTAAGAGTGGAACTACTCAAACATGCCCTCGACATTCTTGTCTGCATCAGCTGCTGACACACTAACAGTGGTGCTGCTCGTGTTCTCATCCCAGAAGCACATGTCTTACTGCAGGTTTGTGAGGAGCGTTTACGTTCCCTGCTGTAGAGCTCCTGAACAGATATCCCACTCCACCTCCCCACATCGCACTGCAGTTACACATGGGGTCTGCCAGGTAAGCAGCAGTGGGCAGGTGCAATCCCTCCCACCTGCAGGTGCACGGGATGGCTGTCACAGAGGCCCCTGCTGCAGGACCTCTCACTGTGATACCTGAGAGTGATGCTGAACTCTAGTCTTTCTCCTGGCTGCAGCAAGGTACAATTCTGCACAGTCCTGGAGATCAGAAAGTGCTTACAGCCTGCTAGACGATTAACAGGTGGACATGCACAGGGCCAAAGCCCCACAGGAGACAGCTGTGTTTGTGCTCCAGGCCCCACACTGCCTCTCCAGCTCTATGTGGCAAAACATACACAGGTTGCAATAGAAAGAAGCTCCAGGTTTGATGCCCACCAGGGTATACAAGCAAATGCTCAAGTGTTCAGTGATGGACTTCAGCACAAGCTTTGCTTAACTGAGCCTTGGAATTTCAGGTTTTAATACCTCTGATGTCACAGCAAAGAGCTAGCAAATGCATGACACACACAGTCAGCCAGCCCCTCCTCAGCTCTGCATGCTCTCTCCCATAAACCTGTCCATCTACACACACCAAGGCAGTGGGAAATTATCAGGGCCTTCTGCTGATGGAGAGGAAAAAGGATTGTATCTGAGAAGAGATGGCAAGCAGAGCCAGTGCTCCAGCTGGTTTTAGCAGAACAGAATGAAAAGATTTAACCTGAGCTGCTCTACTGGCAGTAACTCACAGAGAGGACCTGAAGTGGGAGATTTCCCCGTGGAACTACAGAAAAGATGGTGCTTCCACTGAGAGGATGTCATGGTTCCTCTCCAGGAATTAGGGTGGCAAACCAGCACCCACATGGTTCAAAAAGGAGCTGGACTAGATAAATTCCTGGAGCAGGCAGGAACTTAGCAACTACAATTCATACAACCACTGATTTCAGCAGCATGACTATGGAGCTTCCTGGTCACTGCCCTTGTATTTTCCCCAACATTTTCCCCGCCCTGTAAAAACTGAGCTCTGTGATGTGTGCAATGGCCAGGGCAATAGCAACAGGGCTGGTGCAGCCGCAGGCACTCAAGGAGAGGGCCCACATTGGCTGTGGCCCCGTGGGAAGGTGAAGCAGGTATTTCTTGGATCACTAAAGCAGTATGGTATCACTGGCTTCAGAGCTAGCTGAGAACTATCTGTTAGATTGAATGCAGCTCTTTCATCTACTTAATGGTGCCAGTATGATGTCTCAACCCATTTTGTGATCCGAATTCTTATTTAGGCTTGTAAATCTGTGTTTAACATTTCCCATTATTATAGAAATAAGCTTCTTTAAACATTCTGTTGTTTTTTATTCATTTTGATTAGAACATTTAAATCCTCATGGGCTTAGTTCCCAAGTACACACGTCAACTCCCAACCCCTTTTTGCTTCTGAAATAATGGTTTTATCGTTCATGACATTCTGCAAGCTGTTTCTCTCTTGCAGCCTGTTCTTTTTGGGTTACTTGTAAAGTAACATCTCAGACTGCTTCACTGCTCACCCAAAAAGATGAACTCAACAATTAAAGGGCTCATCTTTAGAGGACTGAGGCACTTCTGAACCACCTCCTTAATGACATACCAGCTACCAGGGCTCTGCTCAGGATGCCCAGGGGGGTGGTGGAGTCACTGCCCCTGGAGGTGTTCAGGAACCATGGAGATGTGGCACTGAGGGACGTGGCCATGGGCATGGTGAAGATAAGCTGGGGTTGGACTGGATGATCTTAGTGTTCTTTTCCAACCTTAATGATTCTATGATTCTACAATTTATCACAACTGCCTTCATCAGGATGACATCAAGCACTCTAAAGTCTGTCTTTGAGTCACCCTGTCATCTTAGTCCCACACACGGTTCTTTTTCCCCAGTAATATACTGATGCTAACACACTAGTTCTTGAAAACACTGCATTCAAAACTATTCTTGTTTTCAGCAACTTCTCAATCAAATAGGATTTTTTCATTTCTTCCTTGAGCTCTGGCAGCATGCTTTATCATCTCTGAGGAGATGATTTCTATATACCTTAAAACTACTCTTCTTTCAGTCTCTCTTCCTCTGAATAGCAAACTGTGGTTCACGTCTATGTAAGAAATAATAGTTTACTTTTTCTTATACCTGCTGATGCCTGCACTCTTTCCCAGTAGTCCTTATTTAGCATATATCTCATAGCATCTCTCCCACCTACAGGTTTCTTCTGTTGTTTTTTTTTTACAAATGATTATTCATATTTCTCTGTAAGGCAGTCATTCCAGAGCTGTTGTGGACAGAAGAAGTGTTTAAGCCTTGAACCCATTACTCTTATGTCCCTTCTAAGAAAGAGAATTCACTGTCTTCTTTTGTACAGCAAGAACATAACCTGACTTCCGAAAAGTGGGAAGATGTTGGAAAACAAGAATAACCCAGGACTGACACTTTTTCCTCTCTAGTCTTATTTATGTAACTGCAGTGCATCTCAAAGCTTTTGAGTTCCATTTTGGCAGCATCCAAACTCGAGGCCCCAGAATCCCTGATCTGTAAAACAGTGACAGGGTAATGGGTAAAGTGGCATTATGGAGTGCCAGCAGCCAGCATGGTGGGAGTTCATTTACGCCACTTTAACGGGAATTTAAATTAAGAAAGATCTGATTGTGCACATCAGTATACAATATTAATACAGCACTATTAGTAACTCCAAGGTTTGGGCCTGCCAAATTCTAAAATTCATCATAAGAGAACACAGCACACTGAACAACGCCAGGGTAGACTTGTCACAATACAAAGCTGAATCACAACTTGGTGTTCCATTGATTTTTCCCACAGATATCTAAATTTCTACCATATATTACCAAACACCATGTGGCTTGAACATGTCATCACTGAGTAAAACACCAGGCACTCCATCGTCCTTCCAATTCGAGTAGCTGATAGCACTCTGTTTTAAATCTGCGCAGGGAGAGATGCTGAGCAGGTGCTGACCACCACTGTCCAGCTGGGCAGAACTTTCCTGACCAAGTGTCAGGGAGTTCCACTGGGTACATCCAAACAAGCATGTAACATGTCCTGTCTTATTTAATCAGTGAGCTTTTTCACTTACTACAAACCAACTACAACATGTTTTGGACACGATACCACTTCCTTTTATTACAGCAGTGGAGAGAGTGCCCTTCAAAGCCTCTTCGTATCAGCAGTTGTGTCAGTCTGTGTAGATTTTATTCCCCTAGTCAACTGCCAGCACTAGAGAGAATTACCCAGCAAAGCTGGCATTCGTTTGTTAGAGCTGACAGGTGCAACACAAAGTTCTTAGGGGTGCAAAGAAGACACCTCAAAGGATGGTGCACCCTAATAATCAAGTTAATTGTGTGTTTCCTGTTCACAGAATCACAGAACCTCACCAGAACATCACCAGAGGAGATTCCCCCACCTCTCCAGACAGCTGTGCCCAGGCTCTGTCACTCTTACAGGAAAGGATTTCTTCCTTATGTTCACATGAAACTTTCTATGTTCCAGTTTGTGCCTGCTGTCCTTGTCCTGTAGCTAGGTACCACTAAAAAGAGCCTGGCCCCGTCCACCTAACTCCCACCCATTAGATATGTATAAGCACTGATAAGATCCCTCCCAGCCTTCTCTCCAGGAAAAACAGCCCGACGGCTCTCAGCCTTTCCTCATAATGAAGACACTATAGGACCCAACCATCTTTGCAGCCCTTTCCCAGCTGTCTGTAGGCTTTTTCCTTTGCTAGTATTGCATCTGACAGCTAACTGACAGCAATCAGATGCAGCTCACAATTAAAGCTACATAAGCACTGTAAGGACCACGGTTCATCTGATGTCTATCTCTTGCTCTCTGAGGTTGTAATCAGAAGTCCACTGCTGTAGGAGTTAAATAAGTTACAGCTATCTTGGCAATGGTGTCAGCTTACTGAGAGCTTCACGATGGTATCTACCATAAGATGAAAGTCAGAAAGTGAAAAGGTTCAGATCCTCCTCTACTGCGCTTTACAAAATATTTAATGCTCTTTATGTGCGTGTGCATCTTGACTCTGAGAGCCTACAACTCACTCAGCTGCTTTGCTGCACATCCTTGCATTAGAAGGGGTTGCAGGGTACCAGCAGGACAGGGCAGAGACCCCACGAAGCCAAGCAGCAGCCTGGGGTTGAGTCAAGTGAGGCAATACACAGCTCATCCATGAGAGATTGATTCTACTATTCTCTGAAAACTGGAAGACTGCAAGGGTGCATTTGCTCTTGTTACTGAGTTTTGTGGCAGTAGCAGTTGTGGTTTTCCATCATTTTTCAGAATCCAACCACTCTGATTTTGAGTGGCATGCAACCTCTCCAAACCAGCACCGCAGCACTATCATGGGGAAGAGTAAACTTCATGTGAAAGTGGGGAAAGAACATGAGGTGCAGAGCTCCCAGCATGACCCAGAGCTAGAGGCAGGCTTGCGGAGAATGAAGACGAGCAGGGATGAAGCAGGGCTCTGGTCTGCACCTATGCAATCCAGGATCTGCTTCTTCCATCACCATCATCAAGGACAGGATCTAGCAGGGCAAGTGAAGAACGGAGCATTGTGAAACTGGCTTGAAAAACTCCAATTTGCACCGTATCCTTATTTGCCGTGTTTCAGCTATGTTTTATTAGTCACCCTCAAATGACACATCAAATTCTATTTTATCTTATGATTCTCTGGGCATGACCTAATCACACAAAAAATAGCAAAGTCATTCATGTCTAATCAGATGGCCATGTGATTAACTCATCCACAAGCATTTTAAAAGCAATTTTATAAATGGATGTAAAGGCCTTTGTCTCCAAACTCGAAAAGTCTATTTCAGAGTATGTACACAGCCAGTCTGAGTCACTCCCTTTCTGCCAGTCAGCGAAAAGACACGCTATTTTGGGACACCAAACTCCTCTATTTGCTGGTTACATTTATAGCTCAGAAAGACTCCAGTTATTTCTTTATTTTTGCCCATTACACGCAGCTGGCGCCTGGGGACAAGAGAGCTAGGTGACACCAGAGTCAAACTCGCCCAGAACCTATTTTTGAAAACCAGATCTTTTCAGCCCAACTTCCCCCCTGCAGAGAGAAGGCAGCAGCCATCCCCCAGCGATGCTGTCATTGGGGAAGGCCTTATTCCAGCACGTTGGAGCCTGGGAAAAACAGAGGCAGAGTGCAGTTATCCTCCTATTCAGAAATTCTGGGCCTCTTTAGAAACTGGACTCCGCACTTGCAAGTGGGGCTTTTGGGAAGCTAGTAGCACACAACAAAAAACAGACAGAGCAATGCAACAGCCCCTTCTCTGGTGCTCCACTGAGGTTCACACTGCGGCTAAGAGTGCGGGCGAGCAGCAGTGCTAAGCTCCAGAGTAACGGCTCATGGAGCTCAGGAACAAATCAGTCTGATTAGGAGAAGAACGGAAGGACTTCTAGAGTAAAGAGCTCTGAGCAAAGTAAAGCAAATACAAGGTAGAATTCTGCCCCAGGCTGAGATTAATTCTGTCATAAGAGAGAAGACAAAACTTACAGTCAGAGAGTCAAAGTGCTATAACAAAACTTGACACTTAGCAGATTTAATTAAAGCACAGATTTCCTAAATCTGTTTTCCATGATTATTGTTATTATTCTTCGGAAGTTGATTAGGCAATAGCAGATGTCACAACTGTGCAAATCGAAATTCACACGCACAAATATCATCCTTAGAAGATTTCTGAGGTCTTGCCAGAAGTTGTCTGTTGAGGAGCTGAAGTTGTTGTTGAGGAGTAAAAAAGAAAGTTTGATCCAAATATTTCCCAACATTTATTCCAAAACCAAACCAAGCTACTACCAGAATCAAACTGTAGCTCTCTACCGCAGGGATTATCTGCCTGACCCGCTCAGATGGAGGGACGTGGTGGGCCAGCTGCTCCATGTAGCACAGCAGCACACAGAGATAAGTGAAGCACCATACAGGTAGACTGAAATGGAAACAGCCCGACTGTCCCCATTTGGCTGCTTATCTCAGCTGTGTGGTTGCCCAGGTTCAGCCCTGCCCCTTGAGCTGGTGTTTAGGAAGAGGTGTATGAGGTCTGTGCTTGATTAATGCACTGCAAGAGGTCCTGAGGACATCAGACAGGGCAGACCCATGCATGTAGTAGGAATAGGGGCGTACGGAACCAGGGCTTGTACCATTAGCCCCTCAGAGATGCCACGTTCAAAGTCCATTGAGCTCAGTGGAAGAATCTCATGTTTTTAACAGGCACCTAATGAGTTAGCAAAGGCACTAGGCCATGTTAGCTCCTGTCACAGCACTTGTACATGAGGGTGTGCGTGTACTTCTATATAAACGTATATTTCAGTTGTATTTGCATCAGTGGTGTATGCATTTTGCAATAAATAGAAATTCATGCAGAAACCAGTAAAAAGTCAAAGTGTCTTCCCTCTATTAAACAAATATACATTCCTCTAGTGCTAGTGAAGTGCAGTTTGTATTATCTGCATGTCTGAGAATACGGAACAATTTTAAGACCTTTCCTTATAATATTAAATCACAACACACAAACTGAAAAGCAGGTCTCCTTATTTGTGGGGAAAAAATCCCATCAAACTCATAACAGGATAACAGAGCAACATGACATAGTTTGATGGAAACATGCTTTGTGTCCCATGTAAATGTCTTCTAAGAGGATTTTCAAAAAACTACCCATGCAGTCTGAATACTCCTTGGTTTCCATTGAAAGACGGGGCATATCTGTACTTCTATAGGAATGGGATTTGTGTTGAAAGTTCACCCCTCTCAGCCTGCAAGTACCTCAGATAACAGCCTGCTTCATTTTTTTCGCCTTTCCTTTTACCATCATTAGCTTTAAGCAATTCCTGCCAAGTAATGCACTATCTCTGACTACTGATACACAAGCTGAATCAGTTCCTGGACAGCAACAGCTATTTTCTTTTTTAAATTTCCCTTCTCTTTTTGCTGAGCTGCTTCATGCTGTTGCTCTCTTCAACATTGAGGTGGAGCTCTCTGTATCAATAGGTTTGTTGCAAAAATAAACAGTCTTCTCAAGACAGCCCATCTTCATTCAAATGAAAGACATCCACTTTGGAAAGAGAAAAGCCAAAGGTGATTATTACTAGACTTTAAAACAATAAAAAGATGAGAAACACAATGCTCCCATGGGATACAACCGATATTTAAAAGGTAAAATTGCAGGACTGTGAATGTCATTTAAAGGAATGTCTTTTAGAATTTGACTGGTTCTGAATGAAGTCTTAGATATTTAAATTGCACAGTGCATTTGTACGCAGGAAGTATCCAAGATTAATAACATGATGAAGACATCAGCTCTTGCCGTAGCAATAAAAGGAACAGTTTCAAATGCAAACCATTGAACGACATTGTAAGTGGAGAAATTATATCTGCATAGCAAATATCCTGACATTTACAGGCAACTCTAATCCATGGTAATGGTTAGTGTTTGCTAGGATGGGACCTGGGCTGCCAAGACTGTGTCCTTCCCACTGCAGGAGATGCTTCCCACTCAGTGCAGGGGGTGGGAACCAGGTTCAGGATGCAGCTGTGGGCAGAAGCCATGAAAGGGTGCTTTAGAAAATACACAAAACGCAGCTCAGGATTAACAACCACCCCTGTATCTATGGAATTTTTTCAGCTACATACAGAGCTGTTTGCCCTCCTCCCAGCTTTCAATTCTCTCCCCCTTAAGGAAGACAAGTTCATTTCCTCACTGAAAAAGCCTTATTTGCAAGGCCAATGGGAACCCTCTGCAAACCTTCTTAGTGCTACACCAACATCCCAGAGGCTCATGGGATCCAGCAAATTCACACAGGCAGGGAAAGCACATCCCCAAGTTTGTCCTTCTAGGAGCATCAAGTCTTCTTAAGAAATACCTTGACTGGGCTCCAGACAACAGATCCACTGGTGAGATAAACCACAGCTACCACTAGCTGCTTTTGTCCTCTTCACAGGGCAGGTGTTAGGATAAAGTGTTCTTCTTTGCATAGACGGAGTGAAGGTAAAAGTTCAAAGCAGTTCTTTCCAACAGATCTCCTCTGGATGGCCAGATCCAACACAGAGGTTGGATCCAACTGCATTTGTCCATGTAGGCAAGCCCCAAATAAGGACAGAAAATACGAAAGCTGCAAGAGTCTGGATGTTTATGTGCATAGCTTGGTCACATTGGACAGGTTTTCAAGTGAAATGTTCCTTAAGTTCACGTTTGCTTTCATCTCCAAACTAGCAAGCTTTGCTTTGTGAAGCCGCCGTTAAACAGAATATTTTCTTCTGCTGTGTTCCTAGATACATTTGAATTGCTTCAATTTCAGTTAATTGTTTGCTTGCTTAGGCACACCCTCAGAATGGAAAACATCATTTCAAAGGTTACATTTTACCCACAGTAAATGAAGATTAAGAAAAATAGTGTCTTACAGTGGAAAGCATCCAGTAATCTTAATCAGACAATGATACAAGTGTTGCTATCACTGCTGAAAGTCTACAAGTCTTCCAGCACCATTTAGTGAGCGTGAGCACCCACAGAATGCAAGGCAAACATGTTGTTACACCAACTATCCCCACCACATTTGCAGATACGAGGAAAAAAAAACAACAAAGCCATAGAACAGGAAGGAAACCTAGAAGTGACTGCCATTTCTATTAACAGCATTTGAACCTGCACCCTAGAATTGGGTTTTAGCGCCCAAAAAGAAACAGGGCTGTGGTGATTATGTTTCATTTTGTACTGTTGCCTGACAGCACAAGCTATATTCCATTTTCAGTTTTCAGATAAGGGAAGATATAAGGGATAAAACACTGCATTCACGTGACCATCAGCTGAATTAGTGTTCTGGGAGTAGACACTGGGGCTCTAGATCAGGCAGCCTCCATATTTCTGAGCAGTGACTTTGAAACTTTCAAGGTCTGAAGATATTCTTTAGCTACAGCATTGCCAGTGATATTGCAATACGTGGAAATTGAGTGCCTCTGCTGCGTGGGACTTCAGAACAATGGCAGCTTTTCAAGTTCAGTCTGGATTAAGCACACCAATGTTTCCTGTAACAGCCCTGGTATCACCCACAAGAGAGCAGAAGAGGAACTGCTACAGCTCTGCACGAAAGCAAACATACTGATTGCATTGGACCCTGAATGAGATCTACTTTCTGGAAAAAAACACCCAGAGGCTTGATTTATCCACAGGATTCCGTCCTCAGGACTCTTTCAACATTAGCCATACAACCCTTTGCTTTTTTTTTTTTTAACTGAGAATAAGCTCACACACTTACGGGTTGGTTAAATAACGGCTCATCCATAAGCAGTGATTAGATTTGTGAATCCAACTTGCAGCATCTAAATCACGAGGGTAAATGATTTGAAAAACAAGCAGACTATTAATGCTGTAAACCATTTAGCTGACTGGCACATTGTGAGAGCATTCTGCATAACTAATTCTTTGAAAGCAGTTGTTCCTACAAGCAGCTACCACTTGGCACAATGTTAAACCCTTCTGCTTTGCCCTGGGCTGTTAGCTGACTGAATGATCATTAATTCTTCGGAAATAACAAATACCTCAGAGATTACCACTTTAATGTTGAAGGAAAATCTATTTTAGTACAAGGAATGCAGAGAAATACTATGCCAGCTTCCTGTAGTGTATTAATATTTCTAGTTATCTTGAATACACATTTTAATGTGGTAGACAAGGCCACAGTTTTAAAAATCAGGAATATCTATTCAGGTTTCAACATATTTACTCAGGCACCTGCTATGGCAAGAGCAGCTTCTTACCTTGGGTCATCAGTTCTCACCATGTGCGACAGCCCCAACACGCACAGCTCATCCCACACACCCTTAAAAGGTCCCACAGAGCTCCAGGAGGCCAGGGGAGCTCCATATGAGCCCTGTAGTGCACCGTGCACTATTTAAGGAGAAGCATCTCCTCTTGGCCAGACATCCAGGAGAGATTTCATAGCTTTGAGTATCCAGACTTCAGCTCTTGGGATGCACAACTAATTCATCTGGCAGGCTTTGCTCGGGGCAGAGGCAGAGCAGAATGCAGGCAGACTGCCTTTCTCCCAGCCTCCCATTCCGAGGAGGGTCAGGATACAGCCCCTCTCAATTTCAATGCGGATCTCAAATATCAAACATCAAAATCCCTTTCTGGTTTAAATTAAATAGAAACCTCCAGCTTTCTCAACAAATCGTCCTGATGACATACATGAATTTCACAGGAAAATAAATACTTAGATACTTGGTGTCAAATCTGCAAGCATTTAGCACCTTGTTAAAAAGAGACTGAAAGGACTCACCAGTAGTTTGCCTTTGTCTTTTCTCATTACAGCCAAAACTTCTTGCTACTTGTCAGAGCAGCTCAGTGGGACATCAGTGCCGCCAGGAGCTAACACTTTCTACAACTGGTTCCTTGAAAGTCATTTGGTGTTTGTCAGCCTTCTCTGTTCCTTTGGGCTAATAAAATATGGCAGCTGAGACACAGCCATAATTATCCCATGACTTGGCTTCTAAATTCATATAGTCTTCCTGCATCTTTTCCAAGTGCTCTCGGTCAAATGTCACAGGTGGTTGAAAGACACTTTGAGAAAGACATCCTCATTTTCCCCATGGAATTGTAGTGCCTGTGGCACAGCGGAGCAGGGCTCATGGCCTGGCAGGTCTCAGCTCTACCAGCCCACTCTTGACAGCACTGGTGTTACATCCCAGTTCTGATAACATGCTATCAATATAGATCCAGAGGTTTCCTGATGGGCACCAAAACCACGTCCAAGTGAAGGAAGCCACAGCTGCAGGTGCTCTACAGCTGACAAACAGGAGCTCCTTTTTTCAGTGTGACACCACTGATGCCTTACAGCATATTTAGCATCAAGGAGAAAATAATCAGAACCATGAAACAATTGTTCCTGCCCCCAAAACAACTCAGAGTTTGCAAAGGACTATTAGAAATTCAGTGCTTGCATGAAACCTGCAGCAATTTACTATGGAAGCGTAACAACTATTTTTACCAACGTCATAAACTATTCAAAACAACATGGATTACCACCAAATCCCTTTACAGCTCCGTTCTCTGAAGTGCCAAATCTCCAAGGAGACACACACACCGTATTATCTACCACTTTCATGCAAAACACTGGAAAATAGATGCCAGAGAGGAGAACAGGAACTCTGTAATTAACAACCACTGTGAAGGAAATGGGAGAAGAAAATAAATGAGGGGTTGTTGGTGGGAAAAGTCAAAGTTGCCAGCTTGATTTGAAACGAAGGATGAGCCTTTTATCTGTAGGATGACATTCTGACTCACGTTGTGCTAACCTGAGGGTTGTGGCTAGCCCCACTGATACCAGATACCAGCCTTTCCTTCAGCAAGTGGCCTAACTTGCAAAGTAGAGAGGTGCCTGTGAGAAATGCATCACAGCTGAGCAGGCAAGGCACCTGGCAACAAAATGCCAGAGGAGTCAGCAGGCCCTTCCACACAGCCACACACTGCACTCATCTGCTCCCTGAACCTATCTGCCTTTTTTGGTGTGCATGTGGTCTTCGTAAGCCTAACGCTGGGAGATTCTGCTGAAGTAGCACAGACAGAATCTAGATTATACGGCAAAGTAAGGAACCTTAATATATATATATATATATATATGCAAATTAGGGTACCACCAAATAACTAAAGCCCAAGACTCGCTTTGGTAATAAATAAATTTATTACCAAAACCACCAAACAGAAGCAAAATTCCACGTGTGTTCAACACTTCCTTGCCATTACTATCCAGAAAAGTAAGTCAGACTAGAAATGGAGTTTACCCTAAATTATGATGGTATGAGATATCTCTCTTTCATATGTCAGAGTGTAATATACATGACAAATGATACTGTGTCCATTTGTAAAGGGTTTATAAAAGAGTTAGTGGCTAAGATTATACTCAAGGATTCTAACTTCTGCCTTTATGGAGCATAACAGGGTTAGGCACCATGGCATCTCAGCCTCTCACAGCTATGACAGCCTTACAATGTACGGGATGGCATCAAATTGGAAGATTTTCAGACTGAAACAAAGTGGGACAACAGAAACAAAAGCAAAATATCAGCAAACACCTGCAGAAAAGCTGCCTAACAGAATTCTAAACCGCATGAAGCAGATGTGATGAGATTTGCTTTTAAAAGTATTTGCAGCAAAGGCTTCTACATTTAAGAACAAAAGAAGTCTTTCATGCAACAAGCAGCCTATAATAACAGTTCTTAGGCGTGGAGGAGAATATCTGCTACAAGCACCACTACTCACCAGCCCAGAAGAGGAGTGCAGATTTATTTTCCAGCCATTACCTGGAACAGGATTACCTGCAGCAGCCCCTCCCGGGCTGCCCTTCCCTGAGGGAGGCCTGAATAGATGAACTTTGAAGGATATGGGACGAGCAGCAAGGTGCAGCAGGCAGGCAAGCACCAGTCAGCAGCATGGCTGCAAGGGGAAAAAGTTCCCCAACGCTGCTGCTTTGCCTGCAGGCGAGGGAAAAGCAGGCAGCAAGGTGTGGGAGCTGATATGGAGTGTTTCCTGGATGGATAGATGGATGGATACCACCTTTGGGTTTAACTGAAACTCTGCCCTTCTGATGAAAAGTCTGGGCTCGGAGTCACAGCACTTAAGGTCCAAAATGAGCAGAGTATTCTTGGTCTTTTCCTCTGCTCCTTCTTGAATGTGCTCCTGTTGGCTATCAGCTGCTCTGCTTGTCTCTCTATATCGTCTCTGTCACAGAACTACCCAGGAAGCAAGAGCCCACAAAGGAGCATCCTGTTCCCCAGCCTTTCTCAACTCCCACAGCTCCACGCAGAATGGGAACCAGACCCCGCTTTCCCCACATCATCACCTTTGGAAACATCCCACAAAAGCTCACTTCCAACTTTTTTACTGCACAACGGAAACAGGGCAAATCATCTCCAGAATTTTTCATCTCCTTGAACATTACTGTCATTGGAGAATTACCATGCATTCCCAGTGCACGATCCCTGCCTGCTATCTGCCCCATAGTTAAGCAAAAGATCGGCACTTTCCACTTATAAAATATCGTGCGAGCTGGCTGGAAGCTGCACAAAGGGGAACTTTCCGATTACTTCTGACTAAGGATTATACAGATGAGACTGTAAATAATATCAGAGCTATTGAAATGACCTGACAGGACAGAAAGATTTATTTCACAGTTTATGTGAACGCTTTTGTGAGTGAGAAGATGGAACGAAGCTTGAGCGTTCCATTTAATCTCTCCCTCCCTTTTTTATTGAGTCAGGAGATGTTTAAAGGAATTTATGTAGCTGTTTGAAAGTCAGAATTTTTAATAAGTGACACAGAAAAAGAGATTACAGTGAGCAGGAGATGCAGGTAATACAATACTGTACCTCAGAATGAAATGGCTTTGCAATGACTTTCCCTATGAGGGCAGAGGGACAGAAGATGTTATTTTTTGTGATTTATCCATTCTGTTCCCTTAACCACCAACTAGAGGAGATAAAGCAAAAAAAAAAAAAAAAAGGACTGGTTGGCTTCTTCATTGCAGAAATGCATCACATGGGTGCAGAACTTTCCAGGAGGACAGCATACATACAGGAATATACATATGTGAGGCAGTGATCACATTGAGCATTGTGACTTACTGTCTGCTCAAAAGCAGAGCTCAGCTATCTTCAGGAATATGTGGACAGTGAAGGAAACCATTTCTTTCATTTGTAGCAGCTTTGTCCTCAGCTCCTCTGGAGCCATTTCACCTCTCAGACTGAATTCTGAGTCGAAAAAAAAAAAAGGAGAGCAGCTGAGAGAGCTGCATGAGCCCTTATGCAAGATGCTTTCAGGGTTATGGGCACCCCAACATAGCACTATGTTCTCACTTTGAATGTAGACGTTTTCTCCAGTGTACAAGATGCTTCCAAAGCAGATAAAACTGCACACTATCCTCCTCCCTCACTTCAGATTTAATGTTGATATCCTAATTAAAGATTCATCTCAGATTCAAACAAGTAGAGAATAATTTGGATTTATATCTCACGTAACTGTAGTTTTAAACCCTTACTTGCAAGCAAAATATAATATTTATGCAGAAATCTGTTTCCAAGCTTCTGTGTGAAGCAGAAGCAGCAATAATTCATCTCTAAAGGACAGCTGAAATATGCACTGCTTTGAATTGTTTTAATACTGCGCACAAGGGATTGGTGAAGAGAATTAAGCGCCTTATGTTGCCTGATTGTATGTATCCGATGGATAACAATAAAATAGAAAACAAAATCATTTAGAGCCCTTTCAGGACCATATGCTCAACTTCACAGGCAATAATCAACAATAACTATAATACTGTATGATTCACGGCAGAGAACCAGAGAGATGATCTGTGCTCGTTACAAAGAGAGCTGCAGAACCCAGCACACAAACTCTTGCTGCCCTGTTTGCGGCACAACTCTGGGCAGCCCTGAAGATAAACACACGTGTCTGGGCTCATCCATCTACATGCGTCCAGTGTGAATTCTTTTAGCAGTCACACATACTGCCAACAGATATTTAATAGAAAAAGCATCAGGATGTGCTGTGATTTTCAAAGTAATTCCGGCAGGTTTCAGGGAGTGGGCAGCACGGATGCCAGGGTTTGAACACAGCTGCTGGACATTAATCAAACTGCATTAAACAAACAGGCATCTTAGTAAACAGCCAAGCAAAGTGAAGTATCCTATTTACCTCTTTTCCTGTTAGGACAGCTCTCCAGAGGCTGGATGGTATGGAAAGACATTTTAAAATTCTTAAACGAAAACAAACAAAAGAACTCTCTCTCATTCATCAACCTTCTCATTTTGTCTTTCTTCCCACTGATAAATGACGATTATTTCTCTCTTCCTACCACTCTGCCATTCTTCCCCACAATGGCTTTTTCCTTCCTTCCCTCCAGCTCCCACCCTGGTTCATGTTTTATCTCCTAACATCTCTCATTTTCTTTCTCTCCTGCTGTTACCTCATCCTCAATTCACTACCTTTCACAGGCCATTCATCTCCGAATAGGGAAAATGTATTAAAGAGACCTTGTGCATAAACTTTCTTAGAGAAAAGGAGAAATTCCCCACCTCACTCATCATTGTCGCCATTTTTAAAACATCAACACCATTTTTGGGACATTTAGAAGTTTTAACACGTAGCACTGGTAATTCTTCCTGCAAACCAGAGCTTATTTCTTCTCCATGGAAATGCTGACAAGTATCACAGTCAAACAAAGACAAGTCCTAAAAGAAAGAAACAGAACCACAGTTACGGAGATCCTCGAAGAACAAAGGCATGGCTGACTGGCCTTTGTCTTTATGGTTGCAGCTACAGGTTATGTTCAAATTAAATCCTTTTCAAGATTATTAAACATTTGATTGTACACAATTACGAAGCTTTAATTCCTCGTTGCTCGTGCCTCCTTTCTTGGACAGGGAGGCTTCCATTAAATCACGTAATGCACGGACATGACAGCAACGGATGGAGGATGTTCTGCATCTCTATAACAGTGTAATTGTTCTAATTTATAATCCTATAAACAACAACCTGGTCATAATGAATCATCCCTTTTGTCTGAATAGCCAGTGATGACACACTGCAGGCAAAGGGATGAGTTGTCTGAATCAGGCAGTAACTCTGCTAAAGTTTGCATCATTCTATCCAACAGAAGGGAATGGTTGGAATTGGTAGAAGCCACTAAAACTGAGTCATTAGCAATGCTGGCCCAGACACAACAGTTTCCCTGGGAGTTTGCCATACGTTTAAAGTTTTTGACCCTTTATTTCTGAGAAATTGGTAAACAGCGTTTCACCTTCAGAAACACAGAAAATGCAACGTTACTATACCTTTAAGAAAGCCACAGCCTAAAATCAGACAATTAGAAGTCAAGAAATCAAATGAGGAAAAAGCAGGTAAAAACCTCTGAGCATCTGTTTTGGTTTTATCAGGGTACCTCAGCAACTGAAGTTGCAGACCACAGTAAAACCATCAGACAGTGTGAACACATCCATTCCTGGTATAGCTATTTACAAACTCATCTTTCAGGTACTACAGACCAGACCCCAGATTTACTAAAAAGGAAAATGCTTGATATGTTCCTAGGTAAACCAGGGGATTTAGATATTACTTTTTTCTTGTAAGAGGCAGAATCATTCCACGCACCCCTATTTCCTTGGGAATAGCTCCAACAAATTTCTAGACTCCTTTCTTCATAAAAAAAAAAAAAAAAAAACAGAACTGAGGAAAAAAGGTGGTTATTCTGACCACTAGAAGAAGCAAACTTCCACAGTCTATTTTCCTCTCCTGTGTTGGAATGATTCAAAATAGAATTTGCTAGCAGAAAAATCAGATCTAACTGCCTTACAAAAACAACTTCTGGAATTAAATCTCTCTTTGCAGGCATTTAGGCATATGTAACTAGATTTGAGCTCTTTATTTATAGGGAAATAAAAACAGAAATAGAGTTGGCACATAAAAAGCAAGCATAATCTGGTATTTGTTTTGGGTAAATGCAAACCATCAAAGGGGGTTATTAAAACTATATGTTACTTCAGAAGCACAGAATCAATACTAAGAACAAAAAACTATTAGTATAACTATATAGCCAGGAATGCAGTGATGTAACTATTCAATTTTAAAAAAAAGTGCTTAAAAAAAAAACCTTATTAGTTCCAATTTTCTACACAGGTGTAAATCTCTCAGATTTCCACCTACCACAAGAGAGTTTGCATCAAACAAGGCTGGACGGTGTAGGAGGTGTTTCAGGATGTGAGTCCCATGGTGCATGAGCCCCGTTTTGTTCTGGGGAGGGACAACTACTCAGCCTCCAAGGCCTACATCTCCAACAGACCTTGGTTTGATCAGCAGATACAAACAAGATGTTTTAGGCTGAATTAGATTATTTTCTCTCATGCACTGTTCTTCCGTAGAGCTTATATGTAAACAACGGGGCATTCCAGCACAAGGAACAATTTTAGAGCAGGAATTTCACTCCATGTATTGAATCCCAGCGGTCAAAGGGTCTGAACTCTTGCCGAGGCTGTTGACTTCGGAAGGGCTACAGATGGATTTTCAAACATTTTGAAAATGAAGTCACTGATATAACCTCAGGCTCAAGAGCTTAACGTTGGACATTCAGCTTCTCTGCAGACAGCAAAGGTAGAAGTGCCCTCTGAACTCCCACTTTCAGATCCCCTTATACCAACCAAGAGGGGAGGCTCAGACTGCAGCATATCAGATCTGGCAAAGCCAGGTTCTTGGGTAGGATTCAGTGCTGATGGAGAGCCATTACTTCCCTTGATAAAAGTATGGGCTGTAAGTCTAGCATACACTCATCAAGGATCAACACACAGTAATCAGATCTCATTATACACTTCAGCCTAATAGATACAAGAGCTTTCCACGGATACATTATTCCACTATTGGTCTCTTATGCTTTTCATAAAGTATTCTCTAACTTTTAGCAACTCTTATCCACAGTTTTTCTCACCTTCAAACTCATCTACCACAGCACTTTTGTCAATGCTGTGTGTGTCATCTTTAAGGCTCTTTTAAGTCATTTTAGTTCTGCCACAGGCAATGTAAGCAGAACCTCTCAACAAAACTGATACCAGAAAGAGTATCTGAATGCAACGAAACACCCAACTGCCACAAACCTTTTGGGATGACAACAGTTTTGGAAGAATAGGAACAAGAGCAGCCACTTTGGCTTCTCTTTGCAGAACTGACAGAATAAAGTGGGGAAAACACAAAATAGCACTGGATGCTGCTGTGGAGTTGAGATCTTCCTGTGGCCAGGCCAAAAGGAAAAGGAAGCAGCAACTACTGAAACAGAGCTGGCAAACACTGACACCATTCAGATGTTGCAGGGTGATAAGATCAGACAATGGAGACTTACAATACACTGAGCTCTCTGGGCAAGGGAAGCAGAGTGTGAAAGGGCTGTGGCTATGTTTAGAAGGCTTTTCCATCAGTCCTACACACATCACGTGGAAACAAGACTGCCAAGTCATAGGTCTTCTGTGCCTGCTTAAACTCAACTAGCATTTACTGCTCTGGTCTATTTCTCTTCGCCTGTCAGGATGAAGCTAACACATAAATCCCCTGCTAAGGATGTCGTACTCTGGGAGGTGTTTTATTGCTGACAAAGTGTGATTTCCAGCTCTCTGTGATGGTAATGAAATTCAATACTCTGGAACAGCTCCCCCAGCCCACAACTAGTAGAGGAAGGCTTTGCAACGTGTTCTCCTTCTGCTGCAAAGTCATGGTCTGGTTTGCAGACTTCCGCCCCTTCTCCATCCTGCCTTTTCACAGCTACACTACTGATTCAAACACATGTAGCAATCAGAAACTGCTTCCAGGTTCTCAGAAGCAGCAAACCAACTTCTGACAGCTCTTAAATAGGTTATAAACGAGGATTTTAACATTCCCATCGTGCAAATCATTCCCATCAGATTTCTGTTCTATCGACTGGCTTGAATTCATACTGATTCATTAGCATTCCCTCTCTTGTTGCTCATTACCCAGGTTTCTTGCAAAGGAGTAGAAAGATATATTTTTTTTAAGCTTACATCCTTTGGTAGTATGATTGATTTTGTTGTTCACATCTTGATTTTTGTCAAATAAGTGCTCATATGTTCCCTTTTCACCCTCCTTTTCAGTTGCTACTTTAATGCATGCTGGACTCCTTAATTCACTCATCTTGAACTGGAACTTACAAAGCCTCCAGATACAAGAAGCTCCAGAATCTCAAATTTTTACAAAGCTCAGCTTCATTACAGCGAAGAACCTGCCTGAAATCCAAATGATTCTATTCACTAAAGTTCACTGAAAATCTCTAGAAATGGCTCAGGGGATATGAAGTCCCCCTGCACACAAAAAGGAAGAGGTCAAACCCACAAATGAGGTCTGGAATCACAGGACAGGCTGGGGGTTCAACAGCCTCTACCAAAAAAGCCTGCCAAGGTCAGGTAACACCAAAAGGCATGGAGCCATGAAGGAAAAAAATATATATCCAGACCTTGTTTCTCAAGGTTAAATGTACTAAGATCAGTTGAAATGCAGAACAAGAATGAGCAAACCTCAATGAAAAAAAAAAAAAATCACAAAGATTTTGATGGTACAATTGTGTTTTCTCTTTGTGATCATCTGAGAGAAGCATTCATTCATATTCTAAATGGGAAAAGGCAACTGAAACAGGTGGTGTATTACTAGATCCATTAAACAAGAGATTTATGCATTACATATCCATCTTGAGGCAATTAGGCTGATCTTTTTTCTCCTCTTTTATGGCTTCATTGAAAACTTCTAGCAATAAAACAATTAAAAAGTAGTTATCCAAGCATTTATCTATGATATCAAAGACAACTGGCCTTTCTTTCATCAGAAGAAGCTGCTTCACGTTCCGTCCATAGAACGAACAAATTTAGAAGCAACATTCACTGTTAAGACAGTGATATAATGCTGCCATTGTCCAACGTCTGAATGGTGAATGACAGGATATGGATCTGAGAGATCATTGTTTGCTTTCTTTTTTGGAAAATGATTCTTTGAATTTGACTTCAATCTCACGAGGCCAGGGAGCTGCAAGCAGAGAAATGAAGCCGCTGTGCAACTCACCTTGGGGTAACCTCCCTGCTGCTTGTGCTGCAAGGGCACCTGTGGCTTTCTGCTTCAGAGACACTGTCCTCACAGGTGAACACATGGTCTGCAAGGAGCAGTGAATTCGAAGCCTGGCTTAATGTAACACGTGGAACTAGTCAGATAGGAAAACAGAAAGGAGGGCTCCGACAAAAAGATGCAGGGTCACAAAGCTGTCTCCCAACTGGGGGAATCCAGCCTTGGATGATGGCCCAAACGCCCCACAGTCTCCTCTTCCTCATGAAGAAATGACAAAAATTTGTACTAAAGCAGAAAAACGGTAGTCTTCTTCATGCTCCCCTAAGAAATCTAAGTCTGTGCATTCTCTCCTAAACTTAACCACTGAACAAAATGATGTTCACCCTTTTCGATAGTAATTTAGATGATCCAGACACTGGGCACCTGCTGACAGAGCTGACTACAGAGACTGACACAGTTAATTCAGTTCTAAGTACCTGCTACAGCTGCAAGATTGCACCTGAGCACGGCCCCAGAGCAACTCTTTGGGAGTCATGGGATGATACCATTATTTCCTCACCCTCTGTAGCACCAACTCAATCTACTTTCTGAAAGTGAAAAGGAGACCCTGGTGCCCCTGATGACTGCAGCTACAGCTCAGTGCCTTCTCAGAACGTGGCAAGCAAAGAAGGAAAAAAGCCACGTTCAAAGAAGAGTGAAACAAAGAGAAGCTTGCTTGGGCGAGCTCCTCCTTCCCCTAGGAGCTGCCCTTTCCCTGCCCTCCTGCACCGTGAGAGAAATGCTTTGTAAGGCAGGAGCTCTGAAAATCAGGCCAGAAGCAGTCTGAGATCAACAGTCTGATTATCACAGCAACCGTAGGGTAATTGGCTGCAGGCCTTTAGTTCACTGCAGTTAAAAGTTTCACAATGTCAGCAGTGTCCACTGGGCTCAAGCAACAAATGCAAACACCCAAACCAACAAACTCAACCAGCTACACGCACCTGTCAGCTCTGTCTGAGCACAAGCATATCTTTCTCTTTTAGGCCACTGAGCAATCATATCCTTCTGTTTGCCTTCCCTGCCTCTGATGCTTGTGACTGTATTGTTGGAAACTGCAGGCATCATCCTCTGAAATGCGTTAAGCTCAAACCCAAATTCCCAAAGCCAAGCTCTATGAAACAAGAAGCTACACCTGGCACTGCCTGTGGTCCAGCTGTGTCACCACTTGAGTCACTTGCGATTCACAGAGCTCCAGTTTATGACTTCTGAGATCCAATAACTTCACCTACCCTACAAAGCAGTGCACAGAGCCACACAGCGTTCTGTAGGATTAACCACACTACTGAAAGCAGCAATTGGAAACCAACTCAGTGTTCAGTTCGGGAGTAGAGTTGCATAGGTTACAAACAGAACGGTCTCATTCCACCCTACGTTAAATATGCTTAGTAAAGTTCTGGAAGCACTGCAGCAGGCTTTGAATGATGGATGAAATGAAAAATCTCTGCTCAGTACTCATAGAGTAGCCAGCTCCCCTCCATGCTTTGTCACTTGCTTTCCAGGTATTTATCATGCAGTGTTGGTGAGAGACACAAAATTCCAGTGCGCTCATCAAATGCCCCAAAAATAAAACCAGAAGATTGCAATTTTGTCCCAGGGTTTCACTTGTATTTATTGAATTTAAATTTTATTGTTGCCTACTCAATTCAGTGACCTCCCTTGTCAGGGTGCATTACAGACTCAAAACAACCTACCACTGCTGACTGCTCAGATGAGGCTTAAGGGTTGCTTCCTCTCTCACTGAGCAGACAGAGCTTAGACTGCATGAATATTTCTTTTTAAAGACAGAATGTAAGAAGAAATAATGTGAATAATCCCACTTTTCAACCAGGGGCCACAGAAGCACCTCTTGTTTTCTCAGCACTTCGTGCAGATCAGCTTCTATAGAATGTAAATCAAACCACAGGCAGCTTGGATTGGTTTCCACTGACCTGACTTATCACCAATGCCATTTGTTGGGCAGAATTATCATGGAGGATGAAAGATTTGGGTATTGTTATCTTGTTAAAAAGTGGCACAGGCTGGTGTACAAAAATCTGCTGCAAGGCCTAGGTGACAGTTTTACTTTCAGTAGGTTAGAGATGTGCTCCTTGCTGGCTGTACTGTACTATTTTGAGTTACTGGATTCAGAAGATGGTCAGCTGTTTTACTGCTCCTGAAAGGTTAAAACTGCATAAATCTCACTATGTGATTGCTCTGATTTGTGAGCCCCTCAGTCCTACCTGCTTGTTTGTATCATCAATTCATTGTTATGGGTGAAAATTCCACGGCAGGCAAAACATTACTTATTACATTTTTGGCCAGAGGTCAAAAGCAGCTGTTCACTTATAGACGTAAGGTATGATGGTAATGCCATTAGGAACGTTTAGTAAGAAAAGCAATAAATAACTGAATTTGCTTCAGTAGTGGATCATGGGAAGAAAACAAAAGAATTAGCTCTATTAGCACTAAAAAACACAGCAGACTGTTATCTGCAAAGGAAAAGGCAGAATGTTACTTAGAGATTACACAGTGCAATAGCTTTATTTACTTCTTAACTAGCACCAGAAGGATGGATCAGCTGCCCAGGCTCTTCTAGCTGGCAAGCTGTTTGGGACTGCCTGCTGTCAGGAGGATGTTGCTGTTAAGACAAAAGCTCCTCTAAAGCACATTACCAGCATCCCACCCATTAAAAAGGTTTGGGCACCTTTCTGGATTGTGGATCTTGAGGCAACATTAAAGCCAGATTCACTGTGGGAACGTCTGTAGTGTTACACTCATCCATCATCATTTCTCAGTGAGTCTACGCTGTGTTTTACTAACATCCCACTCGAAAAATGTGTTTATTTGTATGTATGTATCCAAAGCTCTAAGAGCTCTACCTGCCCAGGAGGATGCAGACTTCCTATTTTCTATCAGTTCTCTCAAGAAGGGTATTAAATGTAGAGAGGACAACCTCCATCTCCAGATAAAAATAAGTCAGACCAGTTATGCAACAGAGGCTTTCACTGATGAAGAGAGATACTGTATTCAGGTAGACAACTGGCCAGCAACAGATGTTATTTACAGGCATAAGCAAACACGAGCAAATTGGCTATTCATTAGAACAGGTGTTTGTGGGGACTGAAGTGTCTGACTGCAGATGTGTCATTCCGCTGAGATCACGTCAGAGAACACAGGGTTCCTTCCCACTTACACTTCTGCTTCAGCTGAGTTGATGCAGGAAGTAAGTTAGATTTAACAGTCAAAACCAGCTTTGAAAACCAGTGATGTCAATCATGAACAAAGCAAAGAAACAACAGTCTTTACTCACCTCAGCTGTTTTGTTGTCCGATTTTGATCTCATACTCATTTCATATTGTTTGGTTAAAAAGAAATAAAATGCAACAACACAAAGTGATTTAATTATTTTCTCTGGCTTCCATTACAAAAAGAAAAAAATATATATTCCCAGATTTTCCAAAGATTCAGAACAAACATAACCTCTCAGTACACAGAATGGCTTAGTTTAGAAGGGACCTCAAGGATCATCGAGTTCCAACCTCCTTGCTACAAGACAGGGCCACCAACTTCCAGATCTGGTGCAGCCAGAAGCAGAATCACAAGGAGAGTAATGGCTTCAAAGGCAGTTGATGCTAATGCTGCCTTCATTTAGGCAGTGCCAGAACAGAAACTCTGCACGTGTCGCTAAGGGACGATGGTTAGCATGCCACAGGACCGCATACCTGTTCATATGCAAGTACCTGTGCCCCAGGTCCATTTAAAGCTTACATCATTTTGAGGACATTGGCAGCAGATGAGGTTTATCAGAAATCCTGAGTTTAAATTAATTGTTTTCCATTCAGAGTCAAAATATTCTTGAGTTTCCAGCGACAAGCCTCTCTTACAGACCCACTTCCACCCCAAATCAATTACTCTAAAAATCTTCACTTCAGAAGTTCTCATTATGGCTTTTCCTCCCCTAAAAAATCCTTCTGTTTAAAGCGATGCACTTTTGAGATGTCTAAATACAATCACAGTATTCCGCTTGAAAATACTGATCATCACAGAAATTCCCCAAAGTTTTCTCAGTCATGAGATTTTGGTAAGTTTCATGAATTTGGTCAGAAACTAGATGAGTAAACTCTGAAGGGGATTTCACTGCTAGACAGATGGATCAGGCATTAGAGGAAACAAGTGCGATACATACCTACAGGTTAGTTACAGACAAACTTTACATTGCACAGGAGAGAAAACCAGAACGTCTCTGGGTGCACGGCGAGGAGCACTGCACACTGAAAGCAACTCAATGCACAGCTGGCAAAGGGCGTTGGGTAAGATGGGTGAAAATGAAGGACTTGATAGAACAATAGCACAGAAAAGAAGATGCTTGCAAGTTCCCAGTGAGGACTGTTGGTGTCTCTTTCAAAAAAACCTACTCTAAAATAATCCAAGACGCTCATGTCTGCTGTTACATGTGACACATTGTAATTCACCTGTGGATTCCTACTTATTTTCCAAGCAAAACTACAGCCTATAAGCCCCAAATGCTGAAATTTTCTGTGTTTGAGATCACAAGTTTGCTTGAGAATTGTCTATGATAAGAGGCTTTTCACATCATAAAATCTGGTCAGGCTGCAAAGGAACGCGTGGGGCTGGGAGATGCTGCAATGCCAAATTCCAAAACCAAGAGAAGCCCACCTGGCTGCTGCATCTGAGCGACTGCCAGAATGCAACCAGGAGCAAGGTGCCACAGTGGGAGTAACAAGTCAGTATCTACAAACCACTTGTTGTGCCAGATGGTATTTAGAAAAGCTAAATTACACTCCTAAACAGAAGTGCTTCAACACCGATGCTCAGTAATGCAGGTTTCTCATTGCAAACAGGGCGGCCTCTGGAACCTGAGCACAAAAGCCAGATGAATTCAGACCAAAATGAACCACAAACAGCCACTGCACTTACCAATAAAACCCTCTGCTTCCTCTAGCTCTTCATGCATTCACCTTACCTGATAAAACAATAGATCGCACAAGTGCTCAAATGCTGCTCAAAGCAGCAGTCTGACCGGAGCATTCATTAGCATCAACGATTTGAATGATAGGCTGCAGAATATGATCTATAAATTTGATTTTGAATTCATCAGTGCAGATCAGGAAATTATTAACAAGAGTTAATGGTAATGTAATCAGGAAACAGAAAGCTTCATTTGCCGAGCCAGCCCAATCAGACCAGATTTACTTTTCAATCCTGCATATTCGGGACTTAGCAGAAAAAAAAAAAAATCTATTTGAAAGAGTCCATCAAGTTCAGATGTATTTATGAAATGTGCTTGGATGACTGGGGAGGGAAGATCTGTGTAACACTTGAGAAGCAAAGCATCTAGCACCACTTGCACACTTTGGAACTGAGTTTCTAGCAGTGCCAATGTGCAGATCATTTAGATTTAAGATTCGGCTAGATGTAAAATTAGATTTACTTATGTCTTCTAATTAATGCCACGTACTAGTATGTCAGTAAGATTTGTATTTGAGCAATATAAAGCATTGCTCAGTGACTTACATGCTTACTCCTATGCTCCTCTGGGCTGGAGGAATACACATCTGACTAAGCTCTAAACTGAAGAAATCTCATGGGATATTTTCCTGACTAATCATATTAATTTGTTCATGGGACTAGAGCCAAGCATGTTAAAATTAATAAGCTGCCCACAGTAGAAGCAGATAACAACAGCACAGTCAGTAGTAGAAAGATACAATCTTCTACTGTGAAACCAGTTTGCCAAACTACAAACATGCTGTAGCAAGCAGTGTGCCTTTACCACCTTTCCACAGCTCACTGCTTTCTATAGTTTGACTTTCAGTCTGATTATGAGCACTGAGAATTCGTTTACCACATGTCCTCAGGAGGTTGTAAAAGCATCTTTTCACTTCTAGACAAATTTTGCGTTGACTCTTTCTCATTTGGCCTTTGTTGGTCTCATCTACGAACAGCAAATTGACCCAGCTTTAACAGTCAGGCTTTCATTTCCTAAAACAAGCTATTTGCTTCTGTAGGACAGAAACAAAGGGATGAAGCTAAAAGCAGAAGCTATATAACAGATTAAATGAAGCAGAGATTTGGTGAGTGGAATTTCTCCTCATTTCTTTGGGACTACGACAGCTTTGATTTTCATGACCTCCACAATCATGACGGTACAATTCTGAAATTTTAAGAAAGAAAGATTACGCCATCACTCTTCATTTTCTGTGCCACTGCCTTTGGAACAGATTATGAAGTACAATTTTATGTTATTCTTCAGTGAAAAAAGAGAAATTATAAGAATGGTTAGCCAAGATTTTAATCTCTACTGTGCACTGAACAGCGGCATTGTGATGCATGACCCTGACCTTTTGCAGCCCTGTGTATTTTGACTGTTTGCCCACTCAGCTCCATCCCTACATTTTAGTGAGTCCATAAACATGAGATGTGGAATGGCATGCCCAGCAAATCGCAGAATGCTGAAAAGGTCAAAATAGTACTGCTGAATGCTTCTACCCTGTAATTTACAGAATATATGAGGCATTCACAGCCTAATAACTCATTCATATGACAAACACTGTAGAGGGAATGTTAAAATGGCAGAACATGAATCCCTTCCAGTGACAGTGTTTCTAACAAGCATGGAAATGGTGCAAACTTTGCCCTGTGGTTCTCTCCTCTGGAACATTAATACTGCCTGACACTCAATGCACAGCAGCATATGTCTGAGGACTGCAGAGTCAAACATCTCAGTGTTTGCAATTGTGCTCAGAAACAGAAAGGCAATAAACCCAAGGAGAAAGCTCTGGTCAAAGCCAGGCCAGTTCCCCAGGGCAGTGCACAAGGCCCCGAGATGCTGGAGCTCAGGGAGCATCTGGACACTGCTCTCACTCACAGGGGCTGGGTAGACCCTGGGGAGCCAGGTTGGTGATCCTTGTGAGTCCCTTCCAACTCAATCTCTATAGCCTGCCCCTAGTACTCCTTGCTCTTAACAAAGCACTTCTCTGATACCTCCTGATTTTATTGTTGCAGCATTCCTGGAAAATAGATGAGTACTATCCTCACTGCTAAACAGGACAAACTCCAGAGCATAGTTGGGAGAACTCTGGCAGAACAAATAATTGCTGCTATCATCAACAGCTGTAATCCTCTGTTCTCCAGTAAGAACGTCTGTTCTAATTTCTGCTCCCCAAACTGAGCTTCATTTCTGCAGGAATGATCTGGTGCCTGCTTTTCAGACCCGAGCCAAATGCCACACATCCAGAAACCAAACAGGAGCTCTGTTAGTGAAACCCAGCAGAACGGCACACCCGTGATGGTTTAATTGATGGCTGTATTTGTTAATGACAGCTTAGACCCAGTGAAGTGCTAAAGATGAACATCCTGTCACTCACACAAACCTGCCCCCACCTGCAGAGAAGCTTTTACTGGAGATGTTCTGAGTCATTCCTCAAACTGACCTTGCACAAATGCCACTGAAGATGTGCAAACCAGTACAAACTGGGGTGCTCCCTCTTTACTGTTCTTTCAATAAAAGAAACACAACAGATTTATCTGAAGTACTGCAATTGTGATGGTAGCTGCAATTACATCGATTCATCAGTATTTTCCATAAAGGTGGTGCTATTTTGTTCTCAGAGCATATGTAAGACAGTGGTTAATGACCACTGAAAACTATGGACCAGCAGCCAGAATTTGGTACTATCTTTACAAGCCAACTAAAGTGAAAGGAAAAATGTGAAACAGCACTCTGCTTCCCATGTAGAAATCTGGATTAACCACACGGGAGGTAAAAGAACGGAGGATTTATGGCAGCTGAACAACAGAACCCAGCCCCAACTCTCTGAAGTACAGCATTTTCCCATTATCCCTGAGAGAAGCAGGGATACTAACAACGTACCAAATTAGCATCAAAGCATTAGCAGTAATACATTTACGGTATTTAGGGAACTACTTCTAAACCTAAATGTCAGACAATTTGTCTCTAATATTCCCTGCAGATCAGTACAAAATGACTGTAAAAGATGCAAATCCTGCATCCCTTCACACGGGCACACATGGCTGGAATAGCTGCAGAGCTGCATCCCTTGTGATGCGGATGCAGGCAGCTCTTCAAAAATATACACTGATTTTTCTTCATTCCCTAGTGAAAACTGCTCCTTCATGTATTTCTGTGCAGGTACACAAAGCTTTCGGCATTACAGCCTGCACCACTGAAAGGGAGGGATTCTTCCAGCACAGAGTCTGGTTCATTTACATAGCACATCCATAACCACTCAAGGGAAAGGAACAGAGCATGAGGTTTGCTCTCCTGTGGGAAGAAAAGGGATGTCCCAGCTCAGCTGGGGGAGGAGTGCTGCAGACAGCAGAAGGGTCCTGGCTTGCTCCTGCAGACAGCGGGGGTGCACAGAGGGTGTGGGGATATGGCTGTGATATGAGGACACAGTATAGGGACAATCGCAGATGGAGGGAATCGATATTTGGCTGGGGTTGGGGTGCAGGAGATAGCACCCACATGCCTCTGCTCTCAGCCTCACCTCTCCCTGGCCACCCAGTGCACACAGGCCTGTGTCCCCAGCCTGGGGTGCTGTGTCATCTCACCACACAGAGCAAGGTGGCAGGGCATGGACTGAGACAAGACTTCATAGAATTATCTGAGTTGGAAGAGACCCTTACCAGTCATCTAATCCAAGTTCCACACACTGAACAGGGACTTGCCCATCCCATACTCGGGCACCAAGCAAGGAAAAGCAACTACGTCTCTATGGACAGCTTTCAGTCTTCTCTTTGCAGGGCACCTTATGCACATGATGTAACCACCTGGACAGAAAACAGCCCAGTACACCATGTACAGCACCATTACTGCTAGTAATATTTACAGACTATACACAGCACTAATATTTGTAGGCTGTTCTGACAGGAGAAGGAGTCATATCTTGAGAGGCTGATTTAAACAGTTACAGCAGAATTGCTGATTGCTACTTTATTTCCCACTAGAAGAGATATTGCCTACATGTTTGCTGTATCTCATGTCGAGGCTCTGGTTTCATATGGTTATGATTTTGTATTGATTGATGTATCTCAAGAAATCAAAGGCGAGAAGAAGTCAGTTACCTTAATAAGACCTTTTTTAAGCTGGGAAGACATGAAGGGGGAGTGACCTACATCTAACACCTCAAAGCTTTCCTTACAGAATAGGTGAAGTAAATGAGGAAAGAATGCTATATCGCCCATATTGTTGCCATCTAAGTGATGTTCAATTTGCAGATCAGACAAATGCCTTTTCTATTCCCAAGAAAATCCTTCCAAGCCTGATGCAGTTACAAGCTCTCTGAAGAAGCACCTGCAGCAGCTCCATGCACTTCGGCAGCAGACCTGGCAGCCTGGCATGTTCCTGTGCCCACCCTCACTCCACTGGGGCCAAGAACACCTTGCAGCTGCACCCGGGCTGCCCCACCATTTCAGACAGTGGCAAGAGCTGCGGTCTCACCAGAAGAGCACGGAGCCAGCGCTTCATACAAAAAGGACCATCCACTATTATTTTTTTTTAAATACTATTTTTATTCTCTTCCATACCTGCCAGCAGATACAGTAACTCTGCATGCTCCCTCATGCTTGGTTCACACTCATACTATTGATCTTAATAACTAGTCCCAAGGAATTGCACTGTTAAATCTTTTAGAAACAAAATCTTTCTGAACAGGTCAGCTATTAGGAAAAATGAGAATCCTCATAAAATGCATGTCTGCTTCCCTCAGCATCTTTAGACACAGCAAGTACCATGAAGTCAGTGAGGTAAATCCCCTGATAATTTCCTTGTTCAGAAGATTAACATAGATGTTTGTTGGTTTGCTTTCTCCCACTACGCTTCTTAAGTAAAGGTCTGAAAACAAAGCCAGTTCCCAATTTAGAAGTAGATGATACAACCACGCTAAATACAGACACAAACATTCATTGCAGTCTCACCTAGATCTCACTAGATATTCACAAGGAAAGACCAACTTCACATTACAATCACTGTGTAACATTATAGAATTAACACAACAGAAAGCCTTAGTTTGTAGCTAGTAACCATGTAATCAAAATCAAAGGGCTGCTCATCTTTCTTTCCACATTCACAAAGTACTAAGGGGGAACAAAGTTAGTCAGAAATTTAAATTATGAAATTAGCAGAGTGTACTTACTGTACCACAGCCTGAAGACTTCTGATATAGAAAAGATCAAAATCCCAGTTGTACCAGGGTTTCCCTAGCCTCTCTGATTTAGTACGAACAATCCAGCACGTAGTTAGCTTTATATGGCCAAAGCAACAGAATAAATACAAAAATAAGTCTTAGAACAACTACTTTGAATCACACTGACATAAGCATTACTAAGTTCAAATTCAGACCAAAGGAGACAGTTGCATTCTGAAAACAGAAAAGTAAGGATTTATGGCAAAAAAACCCGAAAACTTACTCAATGCTGTCTCCAGAGCCTTCTGTTGAAGTCACACTATTTCCTGCCTCAGACAATCAAATTAGTTTTTGATCTATGGAAGTAACTCAGGAATATAGAATCACAGAATCATTATTAAGGTTGGAAAAGACAGCTATGATCATTTAGTCCAATCGTCCACCTACCACCAATACCACCCTGTAAACAATGTCCTCAAGTACCACATCTCCGTGGTGCTTGAACACCTCCAGTGACAGTGACTCCAGCACCTCCCTGGGCAGTTGCAGAGAGGGAATGTCCTTCTCATGAAGCAGATGATATTATATTAGATTAACCTCATATTTGAAAAAGCATTCATTCAAGATACAAGATCCAACCTGCTGTATTATCGTGCAATAAAGTACTATTGCTACACTACCATCCCAATGCCAGAAGCTATAAAACAAACAATTCAGTGGTATTGTTTGATTCCCCCTTCTTGTATGTAACAAATGAACAATAAACAAATAAACAGTTGTTATTTTCTAGGTTTGCCCAGAGTTAGGTAATTATCTAACCTGCTCACACATCCAAGACAGTGAAATTGTTTTGGACTATTTCTCTGGTCCTCTGGGATTCCCTTTTGTGTTCATCTCTCTTCTCTCCCCATTTCTCCAACGCAAGCAAGTACAGAAAACAAGACACACACAAACGCTAGCTTCTGCTTCTCTATAACCTTGATAAGGTTTTGATCTTTGTCAAATTCCAAAGGAAAAAGGAACAAGCAAGAAGTACATGCATGCTCCTTAAGAAGAACGAGGCAGGCTCTGGGCCACGTTTGAAGCCCAAAGAAATTCTTTTATCCACTGTTGATAAGAATTGCACATAACTAGTTCCATTTGAATCTTCTTACAAAATGTGAAAGCCAAAAGGTGAGTTCTGAAGTCTGCAATCAGGTCAAATAAGCTGCTGAATAGTCAGGCTGCTGTCCTGAGTTCTAGGAAGATTTTGTGTGGCATTGCACTCATCGTTCAGAATAATGCTACAATAACTATAAATCTCATAAGGCAAAGACAGCCATTTCTTTAGAGATTAGCTTTCCAATAGAAATCTAAAATAATCTCTGCAGAGCAAGCAGATGAATTAAACTCCATTTCTGTTGTAGTTTAGAGGTGCATTTGTACTTGCAGGACCTCGGGTAGAGCAAGCACATTGGGTGCCGCAACCCTGAGGTCTGCAGGCCCTCTGAAACACACATCCTTTCAAACAAACTTTGTTTTCATGCTGAATGCAGCCCAGAAGAACAACACTTGTTCGAAACTCCCAGAAGCTTAGCAGGGTTTCAAAAGAGTATGCCAGCAGATGATCTTACAGAGAACTCCATCCTGTTACTTTACTGCAGCCAAATGATTCTCTTTCCTACAAAGCCCGGTGCTCGGAGTGGGGCAGCAGCACACAGCAGAGGTCAGCGTGGCTCCAGGGCCACCCACAAGCTGAAGTGTTCGCTGAGAACCTTCCAGCTCCATCTATCGGCCATTTAAAATCAGGGGCATACGGTGAATTTCACTGTATATCACAGAAATCATTTCAGGTTCTTCCACAAACATTAAACTTTTGCAGCATAATATGGTTTACTGGCAATAACCAAATGCATTATCGTGTCAGAATAAAAGCAGCATATGTAAATTCCCTGATCTTAGAGGACAACTAATGGAATACATTTCAGCACATAATGATGCAAGATTTATATTTCGCTCTGGAGATATTGCCAAATCCTGTTTTGGAGCCATATCTCCAAGGAGAGAAAGGGTTTTGTTTGTTTCCATCTTACTTATTTTAATCAAACCCTTTTTAATCAGTCAGAACAAAATGTTTTCACGTAGGAAGAAAGAAGAAACTCGGTACAAAATCAACAGAGTCCTGATGAAACTTGGAGCAGGAAATGAAGACGCAATGAAAGTGCAGGAAGCAAAGACGTGCGCTCGGAGTGCCTCTATCACACAGCTGCATGCAGGGACAGCGTGCTCCCAGGGGAAATCATTAGCAAGTTGACTTTAAAGAAGCTGCACCTGGGGACCATATTCAGCCTTTGGGGCTGATCCAAACCTTGATGACGGCTCTGCTGTTAGTTTTGGTGAGTTTCTGACTGTGGCCTCAGACCCACCATGTAGTATTTCCTCATTTTAGGGTCACTTTGTGCTCAGCTACACGCAAGTCCTGAGGACGGGCACCTGAGTGTGCAGCACTCAGCCAGCAGGCACTGGCTGCAGCCCAGATCCACTGCTACCTTCCTTGTGCAAGTCCTGCCTGCCTCCCAATCCCATTCAGGTATGTGAGAGTAAGTTTAGGAAAGGGCACAAATTATTCACATTCTTGCTGCAATTCAACCATCACCTTCAGGAAGTCCAGCCTTGTTCTTAAATATTCCATGGCGTCTCCAGTGTTATGCTGAAAATGTTAGGCACCCAGTTTAAAAAAACTGATGTCAGAAAACCAGACAAAAGGCTTTGCCACACTTACCAGCCACCTTGCACGTTCCATTCTGACCCTGCATGCCTTTAAGCACCATTCCACCATTGAATCCTAACCAATTTTTGGTGTAACAGAGGAAGAGAATCAAGCTTTAGAGGAAGGAAAACACTGCACCTTCAGCACGCAGTGAATAACCCATGCCTACAAAACATCTCTTGTAGTTCAAATTCATGGTACCACAGCCCTCAATAGCAACTCCACTTATGCTGCTTAAAATTAGAAATCTGTTTTCAGGGCATTAAAAAAAAACTCTGAAGCTTCAAAGCCAAGCAACTCAGCAACAAGATGCCTTGAGTTCCCCAAAGTTTGCAGAACTTTCTTACAGTCTTTCAACACAAGAGAAAATACAGGCTGCCAGCTGAGAGTCAAGGATATGCAATCACACAAGAAAATACAACAGGAGTGAGAAAAGCATACAAGCATCTTTGTCAAAAGTCCTTTCTTCAGAACAACCTGAAAATGCACTGTTTTCCATTAACTTTTAAAGGAATCAGCATTTCTTTTATGAGACTATTTGTCTTAGGGAGAACATCAGCTGATCGATACCACTCCAATGTAGACATATGTTAGCCTATCAATCATACATTAAAGAGAACAGCAGAACTTCACATTTAGTACCCTGTGTAACCAATTAGTACTGCCATTCCCTGATGTTACACAAGTTCATTCCTTCAAATTGCAATGGCAGTGAAGTCTACAGTTATAAACGAGAAGCTGCAAATTGATTTGCATGTAATAACAGCACTGCTAAACCTTTCTTAGCACTTTCAATTTCCCCTATCTGCTACCAGAGTGGAAGCGTAGGATCTATTATTCCCAGAAGGGGACTTACCCAGCTGGACATCTATAACAGTTGGCTGGTTCTCCATGGGGAACAATGGCTTTGGAGGCTTGTCTGTGAGTAAAGCTAGAAAACAAAATAAGAAAATGTAATGGAAAAATTGAGACAAATAACTGGACAAGAAAACCTCTGTCATGTAAGCAATCAAATGTTTGTAGGCTTGGTGGTACGTAAACATTTATTACACGGTATTGCTGCTTTGGTGCTAGGCTGCCAAAGCAGTACTGAACTCTTAGTGGCTGCCGATTCAGTGGAAATGAATGATTTCAAGTCACATCCTTAAACAAAGCATGAAAAGAAGCTCCATTTCTAATTCTTAAACTACATATAATGTCTAGATCAAATATTTTGCAGTTAACACGCTTAACTCATTTGCAATGTCCACGTAATCATTTCAGTGTGACCAATCCCAACACGTCTTCAAGTTTTCTCCAATTGGTATTTAGATTCTTAAAGAAAACTTGCACAGAATGTTGCGCATTGAGTCCCAACAGCTTTACACCTCACCTATACTCCCACCCAAATAGGATGAGGCATCAGATGCTCATTTCAAAGCATAAGTGGCTTAGTTTCAGCTGGGTCTGAGCTGCTTTTCTTCATAATGACTGGCATGATGCTGTATCTTGGTTTTAGGAGAAAAACAATACTGATAGCGCAAGTGCTTTCACATTCCTTCTGCAGACCAATGTTTCTAGTTGTTGCTGTGCTGTAGCAGCTGTATGGAGCCAAAGACAGTTCAGTTTCTCTACTTCTTGCACTGTCCAGCCAGTGAAGGGGATGAGGGGACAAAAGGAGCTGGGAGGGACAGCTACAGAACAGACGACCTAAACTGGCCAAAAGGATATTTCATTCCATGTGACATTCTGCAGAAAGGAAAGCTGAAAACCCCCTGAGTTTGGGGGGGGTGCAGCCAGGGGACAGGCTGGGTGTTGATCAACACGTGGAAAGCAATTGCTTGTACATCACTTGTTATACACATACACAAATATAGCACAGCTCTGAGCACCATCTTCGTGACGCAGTTTAAGAGCTCAGTGCAAGACCATGCAGCTAAGCTTTATAAGCCTGGGCTACCTTGAAATAAAAGACTGAGTATTCCTGGAGAAAAGAAGTTTGCTGTTGTTTGTTTGTTTTTAAATAAATACAACATCTTGCATCACAGAAATTAAACACTTCAAGTTTACTAGAAAGCTTTTTCTGTTAAAAATTCATCACTATAATTTATTTGATCTGAGTTTATACACTGAATTTGAGTTTTTCTGTAAAAGACTAGGGCAAAACTGCCCTCATCTCCTCAGAAGTCTCAGCACTTACTAATTTGATAGGAAATGAGCCTGCCCAGAGCTTTGTTAGATCAAACTGACAGCTGCCATTAGCTCAGGCAGCAGCTAATTCATCAACCCAACCTTGTAATAGGAGATGGCTGTGACTTTGGGGTTGTGCCATACATAGATCATCTGCAGAGGGACCATGTTAGTGGTACACCATGGCTTGCATGGTTCTGGTCATCCCTGTATCTCTGCTAGGTCCCTCCTGTTACAGCTCCTCCAATCCATAGCTGTGCTGCCCTTGCCCCAAGATGAACTGGGTAGGATGGCAGCTGAGATACAGGTCTTCATGATACAAGGGGACAGCATGCCTGCCAGCTGCTTGGTGTCTACCAAAAGTGCTCCCACTACTAGCAGCCCAAAATACCAACCTGCCCCCATCCTTTCTGGCCAACTTGGCTCCTCCAACCAGGGGGTGACCAGTGCCCCACTCTGCTGCCCGGCAGCATCAGCCCAGGGGCAGAAAATTCTAACATGGCATGTGGTTGATAATGGCATCCCACTCGCATGTCCTGGGGTCACTGCCTTGCAGGATCATGCCACCCATGGACGTGGAAACAGTACCTGGGGGAGTCCATAGCTGGCAGAAGCAGGAGGGCACTCATGGGTGCACATGGAAAACCTGACAGTGCCCTCCCACCTGCTGATGTTCATGACTGCTCTCCCCATGCAGTTGCCTACAGCTCCCAGTTTGACCATGTGAGTGGCACCCCAGAGCACTGGAGGAGCATCTCCTACGAGGACATGAAGGAAGTGAGGGGCTGGAGCTGATGGTGGAGCCAGAGCTGAGCACAGGCCCATGCCCCAGGCTCCCCATTGGGGGAGCTCACCAAGGTGGCTCAGTTCCTGGGGTGGGAGCTGATGGTGGCAGTGCAGGAGGCCACTGCCTGCTACATGTCCTTCGTGGCCATGTATATCAACCCCAACACCAAGTACAACACGGTGCCCTCCCACCTCATGGACCAGGGCATCCCCCCTTCACGTGTGAAGGACTCCTGGACCCCCTAACCCTTCTGCTCCTGCTCAGCACCCTCACAACTCCCCATGCATCACCAGTTAAAGAGGAACCACTTCACTGCAGCCCAGAGCATGTGTGTCAATCAGCATTAGGTACAGAAGATGCTGGGCACTGACCTGCACTTCTGCACACGCATCTGAGGCCCACGTACATGCAGATTTCTACTTCTGCAAAAATAAAGGAGCTGGATTTCTGCCTTTCCCCACCTCCCCAGCACACCTCACACCTGCTTGACAGCTGCTGCATCACACATCACCCACTGGAACACACATTCAGCTGCACTGACACTGCTTTTTGGGGGAGGAATAAAGAAATAAGGACGCATTTCCAGCACATGACAAACAAATTTTGTTTTGTAGCCCCTGTGCCACCTCTGACCTTACCACAGGGAAGGGGTGAGATGAGTGGGATGGGGCTGAATGCATCCCTGGGGCAGCCAGGAGAGGGCTGGAGTTCCAACCTTTCCACTGCCCCAAAGCAATGATGGCAAAAGGAGAAATTTGGAGGTCACTTAGTGCTGTTGGGCTGTCAGGGACTAGCACAGTCCCAGCTACAGCCCTCCAGCAGCTGCTAGTGCGTGGCCAACAGGATGAGGAGCCAGCCAAGTGCCAGGAACATGCTGCACCCATGTAAGCAGAAAAAATAATCCCTCTGGTAATTCTGCCAGGGCAGAGGCGGGCTCTGCTCTGCTTCCAGATTTCTAATGCAGACCAAAGAGCCAGCAGGTAAATATAGATTAACATCAGGGATAGGTAGAATTGGTGGATTCAGTCAAAAATGAACAGGGACCTCAACTTCTTTTTCATTCCCCATGGAGCTACGGATGTACAAATACTTTATAAGACAGAAAAAAATGTTACTGAGGGTTTAGAAATAAAAGCTTACACATTTCCACAGTGTGTTTCGACTGACTTCAGCTGCATTACTGATGGATATAAAACTGGATATGAGCAGCAGTGTGCGCCTGCAACCTGGAAAGTGGCCACCTGGTGCATTGCTTCAGAAGCACTGCCAGCAGGGCAGGAAGGGGATCATGAAACCCCATCTGCTGTGGTAGCCCAAGGCTGGGCTGTGTGGGCTCTGGGCAGCCTGAGGTGGTGGGAGGGGGAGAAGGGAGAGGCAGCCAGCCTGCTGGGGGTGGGACTGGGGGCTTTAAGGTCCCTTCCAACCCAAGCCGTGCTGTGATTCTGAGATCACGGTGAAACTGCTGGCTGCAAGGGCAATTAACAACATGCTCGTATAATCACCTCAAACTGAGGGTTTGGTAAGTTTGAATGTTATGAACAGAATTTAAAAAACGGAGCTGTATCTTCAGATTTCTGTAGTTCCAAGTCACTGAACACTTGCCTTTATGGAGTCAAGTGCCATGCACAGAATGTTAACAGCAAGGCCTGTCCTATCACTTGCAAGACTGTTTTCTAGAGCTACTGGGGACAATAAGCCACCTACTACAGCAGGCTCTTAGGCAAGCCATTGCTACATTGCTTCTCATGGTGCAGCCTCCTGTGTTATGGGCCACAGAGCTGGGAGCCCGGCAGGGGGCAAAGGCAAGGTCTGGAGACGGGGCAATCAACAAAGTCATTTTTTCAGCAGTCATTTTTTCATTATGCCCCCAGGTGGGAAAGGGAGCAAGCCTCAGCTCAGTTTCTCAAAGCCTGATCTCTACCACCGCTTTACTTTCACGCTGGATAGGATGCTCTGGACAGCATGGGAACCACAGCAAAAGCCCTGCCCAACACCATGATTTGGAAAACAGTGAGCAACAGCTAGGCAAGAGCCCAGCAATCATCATTTTTGGCACAGTGAAACACACTCGCATCATTTCTTACCGACAAATCAGAAGCGTGGCCATCAGTGAAGCAGTTTAGCTTCTGGTCCCTCTTACAGCACATTATTGGCACCTAGTGGCAGACAGGACAGCCCAAGCCTCGCTCCAAGCATGTTCTGGAGGAGGAAAGCTCACATGAACACAGCCTTATTCTGACACAGGAGTCGCTCACTTTCCCATGCCTGCATCACTGAGCTAAGTGCACTGCTAACAGACACTCGGTGGATCTATAAAGCAAAAAGATACCCACCCAGGGGTGAACGTCTCTGCTGTGAATCCAGTTGCACTTGGAACAAATCCAAAGGAACAAATCCACCTCTCATACCAAAAATAACAGACTGTAGTTGGGTAAGCACAGGAGGCAGGACAGCAAACAGGACACAAACCACACAGCTCTCCCCACTGCTCCAGAGGAAACCCCTTCCATCTCTAGCTAGCCACAGATCACCAGATGGAGCCAGCTGGTCCCAGCCACCTTTTCCCCAGGAAAACACATCGTTACCCAAACTAGACTCTGCACCAGCTACCCTGACTTCTCACTTGCAGTGCCGTGCAGGCCCACCCCAGCTTGGCTTGCCTTACTGCTCCAAGGGAAAGAAGGCCATGGGGACATTGCAAAGCATGGTAGATCATGGCTGGGGAGAGATGGCCATGCTGCAGCTGCTGGCCGAGCTGTGCTCTGGGCCTGGTAGGAAGATATTTGTCTGGTTGTTGACAGCTGCCACTGGCTCAACACAGAGCAAGTCCTGCAGGAACTTGTGGACAAGGACATCTGCCTGGGATGTCTGTGTAGCAGACCCAGTGCTGCCCAGCAGGGAGCTGCCTGTGGAGAAGCTGTGTATCCTTTTTGTGTACACCATCCAGTTACCCACGGAAAACATAGCGGAGTGGCTCTGAGGGGGCTCCCAGCACCTCCTTCCTATGTGCCAGATCGGCACTACAGAGATGCTTTAGGCTCCTCTGACTTCCAGAGATGACACCTACCCTGCACATAGGACTACAAACCCAGGGCCCTGATGCTAAGGTACAAGTTAGAGCCAAGGCAGTCCTGAATTCCTTTCCTTCCTTTAAAATCTTTTACAATTACAACGATCTGGCAGCCAGTCAGAGCTCTTCATGGAGGATGTGAAATGGCCCAAAGGGATTTTGAGTCTAAAAGGCAATTAACTGGGTCTTTAATGTTCATGAAAAACAAAAGCCATCCTTATTTTGGAGGTCAGACTTAAGATTCCTTATTCACCTCATGAAATGCACTATTGCTGTTTCTTAAGCAGTAAGAAATGAGATATTCTCAGCTGCAAGGAATTCTAATCTAAAACAATCTGTGTACTCAACAGAAGTCCATAAACAACCTTCATTCAAATGCAAATTCCTCTCAGAGAAATTCCTTTAAGTTCTCTGTACAATTTTATAGATCATAGAGGCACTGAGTTCCAGCCTTGCTGAAGGTAAAGCTAGAACAAAAAGCTAATGCTATTACTATATCAACCTCCTTCATAAACCTAGCAGCATTATGTGCTCTCACCCAACTCTTGCTTCACTTACAACTCTAAACTGTAACAAATAAATGCCTGCATACATTCTTCCTATTATTGAATCGTAGAGCAGTACTTCTGCAAAGTATGAATATACCTCATTAACTGCCACAGGAAGAGCTGGGATAGAGCTGTCTATAAGTTTTTCTGATCCCTTGGAATATGACATGCTCCTGGGCTGCTGTGAGCAGCCATGCTTCTATGGCAAAGACACTGAAACAAGGATGAGATTGCTCCCCATACATCAGCGCCCAGGGCCACACAGCCAGAGGCACCTTCACAGGCACTGGGCCTGACAACGCAGCACTCCAGGGGGTTCTTTGCTTTCACTTTCCTTCCCAAGAAGGAAAATCCCACAAAAGCTGGGATGGCTTTGGTTACATTTACACACGTGTCAGCTCTACGACTCTCAATTAAGTCTGCAGGGTGCCACGCAGGGTTGCATGCTTTGCCCTCAGTAACAGCTGGCATGCTACCTCAGGCATCACTTGGAGCCACAGATCTGGGATGACAGTCTGGAGAGGCATCTGGAAATGCAGGTGCCTTCTTCCCATGCTTGGTGGACGTGGCCAGAAGCTGTTTGAGAGCACCTGCTCAAAGGGCTGGTCCTTCCTAGGCTTATTTTCACCCCACTGGAAAGTTGAGAATGATTTCTGAGTTGCTGTGATTTCAACAGCTCTCATCAGGAGGTGGTTCCTTTAAGAGGTTTCACGGCACAGCATCTTATGAATTAGTGCACTGATACTCTGCAGTTCTCATCCTCGTGCATTCTCATTCCCATAATACATGATACTTTCATTCTTTCTTCTCTATGGACACAGGAAATATGTTGTGCCAGGTGAAGTGCCTCAGAAAAACAGAGACCTGAGATCTGCAGCCAAGTGCCAGTGCAGCACAGGAGACTAGCAGCTCACTTCTTCGCTACCATTTCAAAGATACCTCATTCCATAACCAAACATAGCTGACATCCTAATAACCTCTCCTAAAAAAATAAGGAAGCTGCTGCAGAGAAACAGTGATGCTTCTAAGTGATGGGAATTAGCTAGAGAAACTGCCACGTACCTTTGCGAGCACCACCTCCCTCACAGTCACTTACCTGACACATCTCTATTTCCCTACATTATTTCCTACTTCCAACTGGTTTCCAGACCACATAAAAAGCTCTTCTAAGAGCGCTGAGGGCAGAAGTGTAAAAACATACATTCATATGTCTAAGAAATAGTTAAATACTGGGGAAAGGTTTTCTTCTTCCTTGGTGTGGATAATGACTTTTTCTCTGGTTGTGATGTACCCAAAGTACGTTAGCTAATTCTATGATTTTGCTATGAATGTACCTCCTGGACATTGGTTCATGTAATTTGCAGTGATGAAAGGAACAATTATCCCAATACGAAGCAGAATGCAGGGAATTAACAAAATTGTTTCAAATCTTCTATGAGGCAATTTGCATGCCAACCTACTTCCTTCAATCAAAGGACCTGGCATCCTCCCACCAGTAATTAACACAGAGCCTCCAGTATCATTCCAACAAGAATCTGGCTAACCTTTTGACAGCAGAACTGATGTGTTTGAATAGCATCCTCTGGGGCAAATAACAGCATGCCAAGTCTTTAATCTGAAACTAGCTCATACCCCAAGTTAAGCTTTTGTTCACTCCTAGTTCAAATACACATGCTTCCAGGCATGGCTTACATCTACTTTGGCAGCTAAAAATCTTGGCGGTGACGCTGTAACTTTCACACCATAGATGAAGCCGGAACTGCGTGCAAAATGTGAAATCAGTATGTTAACCAGAGGGCACGTGCTGCCACGGGAGGTGCAGCATTACACCATTTGGAAAAGATGTACCTAACTCCCTTTGGCTCATCTGAAATTGCAGCTCGTGCCAGCAGATTTCTCAACAGCTGACAGCAAATGCTTCGGGCCTGACCTGCTACTGCTCTATCTGTTATGTTGCTGCTTACACCTATGCAAATGTGTGAGCCAACTGTGCAGATGTAAGTGTGACAGCTATAGCCTTGGCTGCCAGGGGCTGAACTGCGCACTTGCAGAGTTAGAACCTTGCCTAAAGAGGCAGAGGTTCCCACTTGGGCTCGTAATGAGTATCCTCTGTGGGCTGAGGCTCTAACACATCTTCCTCAGCAAATCCCACTACCAGATCACAGCAACCGCTCCTCATTTTGTTGGCGCAGCAGTAAATTACCACACAAGGTGACAAGCAGCAGAGAACCACAAACAGCAATTCATTCATAAAAATGCCGCTTTCCGAGGCCGTGTTTACATGGGGGCAGTGTTCCCTGATTAGCCATATTGTAGTGTGTGCCACCAGTCAAAGCACTCTTCAGCATTCAGCTATTGAGCAGCCTTTCCTGCACCACAGCAGTATCAAGCTGACAAAATGATTGCACCTTCATCCGTCACTTGCTGTAACAGAAATAAAGCCACTGCAACAAAATGTTGGAAAAGGATAAATGTCTCCACCTTTGAAAATAAACGCTGAGCACTTATTCTCAATAAACTCAAACTCAATAAACTCAGAACTTGCACAGAAGCCAGCAGCCATTATCCAGTGACAAAGAGTTTTTCTCTATTTATTACTATTCAAGCAGGAAATGCATCTTTTGGGACAGCAAGGTGAAATGATACAGCAACTGGCTGCCTCCCCTCTGCCACCAGCACCACAAACATCACTGTTTGCAAATTCCACCCAGGATCAAGAGCGCTTTAAGGCACCGCTTGGCCTGCCTCTGTGGGACAATTTTCTGCAAGAATGAGTTTAGCATCTCTGTATTAACAGAAAATAATTAGCATTCATCACATGAACTCTTTTTATGACATAACACAATCACAGTTTTAAGGAACAGCCTGAAACGCAGCTCTCAACGCAAATAAATTTTGAAGCACTCAGATGCTCCTGAATCATGACTGGTGGTGTTGATTCTAACCCACTAAGCCCTCAGAGCCTTGGAACAGACCTGTGTTGGAGAGGTGATGCTACCAGCATCAAGAAGCTGGCCCTGACTGCAGCCCCTTTGACCTTGAGAGCAAGCACATCCTTAATGACCAGCTGTATTGGTCTGTCCCACCCTTATGAGCTGTTCCAACAGCTCCTGCCACAAGGCACGACCTTGTAGCACAGGGTCCCTGTTTAAAACACATAATGGCAAGTGGCACTTCCAAGTGCAAAATCATCTCTGAGCAGAAAGTCTTGCTGCCAGGCTCTTCAACTGAGGTGCTTTCAGCTACTGCACACAGGATGCTCTTCGAGCACATGTGAACGATAGACTGCTAAGCAGAGAGGCACAGGAGCATCATATGCTACACAATCTTTACTGAATTTATGAAATTATTAATGAGAAAGGAACTTCATTTTTGACCTTCTGGCTCCTCCAGTTTGCAGATTTGTGGAAGACCATCTGCCCCCTTCTTACAAGGCAGTCAATTTGCAAAGGGCTGTAGGAAGTGAAATGGTGGGATTCTGCTGGCACTTACACAACAGAACACGACTTAGGAGGACTCTGGTGAAGTGGAATAGAAACAGCAGCATAGATTGCACCTTAATGAAGTACAGATGACAAAAATCCACAAGGTGCCTATCACAAAGTAATTACAACAGTACTGAACAATTAACACCACTGCAACACCCATGTCAAACGCCAGTGGCAGCTGATTGTAGTGCATCCCTTGATATTAAACATTACTTGTGCTTCACAGCATTGATGAGACGGTTACTGCCAGTGCTGCCACTGCAGGTTGGGTGCAGGAATAGAAGAATTCTGTGCTCACAGGGCTCTCACTGATGATAGCAAATAACCATGCTCCTATATTTGCCAATACACCTTTCTTTCCCCTGTATTTATAAATTTCAAAGACTAGATAAGATTATACATGATCATTTTATTCACTTCCTAAATGTGGGTCTTGTATCCTCTTTTTATAAAACAAACATGAGCTTCCTGAGAAATAGAGAAAAAAGTGTAATAAATTGTTCCTAAGCTCAAATTGCATTTTCCTGCAATATAATGCATGAAAATCTCAACTGGAGTGTACTTTATGTAATGAATGGAGCATACTGAACACAAAGAATACCTGCACTCATACTGTTTCTCTTGGACTTTGGGCAGAAATCAGATGCTTGAAGCAACCCTCCATTTCAAGGAGATCCACAGAGAACATTTTGTGACATTTTAAATCTTGGATTTCTTAACTCTTTTCTCCTTTTCTTACAAAAAAGAAAAGAAATGGTAATGGAGAATGCCAGATCTCATCATTCATCTCTGAGGGACAGCAGGGGACTTTGCATGCAAATGAAGGCTATCATTCTTGTCAACCTGAAGTCAGATACCATAAGCCTGCAGTCCACAACCAATTAGTATCCCATGATCAATGCGACCACTTGTGTGCACAGGACTGCTGCACCATGGCACCCCAGCAACATGAACTATCACAGAGTGGGTGTTAGCTGCTACTTTATTAGGACTCAAAGTAATTCACTATTTTCTTAAACTAAAAACCCAGTATTAGAAATGATTTATCAAAGGAGAATTATGGATGATGAATGCTAGCAAAATATTAAGTCACCTAATGTACTGTATCCAGGCAAAGCTGTGGCTGCTCTCTCAAAAGTCAGGAGAAGCCTCCTTCGGGCTCCACAGCAGCTCCAGCCACACATATCCCAGCCTGGCAAAGCAGGAGCTGCTGCATCTTCCCCTCTCTTGGTTTGCTGTCTCAGGTAACCACAAGCCTCCCTGAGCTCAGGGTCAAAAGCTTTTCAAATACAAGGACAGAGCTACTGAAGATATTTTACCTGAAGTCTTGAATGCGGTAGAGAACATCTAGAACTTGTGCTTTGGACATAATGAGATGTTACATGGTGTAACAGCACAGCCTTCTTTGATGTTCAGCAGGAGCGTCACGATTTCGAAGCTGCCATACTGCCAACAGTTTTTAAATGGAATGTCATAGAATCACAGAATCACCAAGGCTGGAGAAAGACCTCTGGATCATCCAGTCCAACCTCCACCTAACACCACTAAACCCCACTGAACATCTGTAGCGCTGTCAGAAAAAACACTGGGCAGAATCATATCATTATGGTGTAGAGTAGAGGAAAAAAGAGTAACAGCAGGCAGAATATAAGCACGTAAAAATCACTAGAGATGCACTTGCTACTGCTTATCCTCCTAATGACCAAAGACTGAAAAAATGTAAAGCAGCTGATGAAAGACCATGCTTTAAGAAATGAAGGAGATAGTTCAGGTATGGAATTTACTGCCTTATTTGGGCCAAAGTATTTAAAAGAATTTTAAAAAGTAACATTCATAGAAATCTCTGATGGGATAGTGCATTTACAGAGTCAGTGGTACTGCTTTCACTGCTTCCATCAGAATTAATACTAGCTAATGGGAAGCAGAATAACCCCCTGGTGATCAGTGTGGGACCAGAGTCTTTCATATCAGCTTCCATCAAACACAAGGTGGTTTTCTCATCTGATACTTTTCACTGAAATACCCCAAACATGAGCAAAGCACTGCCTCTAAGAAAGATGCTGTATGAAACATCAGAGCTTTGATAAAAGAAGCTCCAGATAAATGGTACGCATCCAAAGTCAGCAGGCACGCTCCTGACCCGCATGCATCAGGAGGCAACTATGCGGCAATAATTGCAATATTTTAAGACCAACATATTACTTGAAAATGTTTAATGGTCAGTGGAGATTCGAAGAATGGCAAGCAAACCTCCAAGGGAAACATGCCTAATGGCTGCACAGAGCTCTGTGTATGAAAAGCACGAGCACAAGTGTCACTCCAGTGCGCACTGGTGCGGCTCGGCAGAGCCCCATTAACAAACCCAGTGACACGCTGCACAGCCAAGAGGAGCAAATACAGTTCCTGGTGACAACACAAAGGCACGGTGGCAACACTAAAAGCAATGGCAAAGCATGAAGATTACCACAAAAATGTGTTTGGGACTGTACTTGTTTGCAATTGGCGTGATTGCTGCTAAGCGGGCAGTTACAGAGCAGCAAAATCTAACCCTGCCAGCTGGATGAGCAGTGGACTGCACCTGTCCCACGGCCAGCTCAGGCACGGGTTATAATGCATGCTGCAGGAATAGGGGGGACCTAGCTGCCACATCCCCTGAAATGTGTGATAAAACAGTCCTGCAGGTGCTTCGAACGCCAGTGGTCAAGGACTTCAATATATTTCATCCAACCTTTCTTAACAGATGGAGATCATTTATACATCAAGGGAAAAAAAAAAAAAAAGAGACATAAAGCAAAAGCAACATCAAACCTAAAAAAAAAAAAAAAACAACCCTAAAATAAAGGAAGCACCCCATTTTTTATTAACAAGCCAGCAGTGAGTTTCCCCTCAGGCAGAGCCACGCACAGTGTGCAGAAGGCAAGTCACCTCTCCATCCACAACAGATAAGGCATAACGAGCCAGTGAGCACAGCCTGCACAGTGATGGGCTCCCAAACACCAGCCCCTGCCCACCTCAGCCTCAGCTCCTGGTAAGTATGCAGGCTCCTGGAGTGGGGCTCTCTGTTCTCCTGCCATTTCTCCAGCTGATTGCCAGGGCAGAAATCAGCACCACTCCCACCTGTCAGCCAACAGGATCATGAAATCATAGAATCACCAAGGTTGGAAAAGATCACCCAGTCCAACTGCTCACCTGCCACCAATGCTTCCTACTAGACCACGTCCCTCAGTACAACACCTACACATCTCCTGATTCCAGCACACTGCTGTTCACAGCACTGCAGACCACGCATAGTGTTGGTCAAGGAGCTCAAAGCAGAGGTTGCTCTCCTCAGCATCTGTGACCTCAGTGCTGGATGCAGGGACCATCCTTTACTCAGCTTTGTGTCCCCTTTGACTTCTCCAGCAGCAGACAGACATTTTGCAGCAGGAATGTAACTTCTGAGAAATTTTTCACACAGCTGTGTCATCTTGTTGTAACGAACCTGCCTGACACTTCGTTTTCCTCCTGAAAGTGTCTTCTGTTTGTCATGTGTTGAAGCAATTTGAGATTCTGCTTTGACATTTTCAACAAGAGAACAAGATGATTCAATCTGTTCTAAGTAGTAAATGCCACTACATTTAAACTGCATGACTCAAACAAAACTCAACATACTATTTGACTGCCATTTTCTATCTTACCTGATACATAATTATGAAGTACTCCTGCTCACAGAATGCTCAGTAAAATGCATTGTGCCTTGTTCATCCACAGTTTTTTTTTTACTTCAGTTCTATTTTCCAGAATTAGGTGGCCACATTTTCAACTAATAAAGACATAAGAGGCACTGCTAAAGAGCATGACAGTTTCTCAGGAGATGAACACTGTCTGGATTAATAATTACAGAGCAAGTTTTTTTAACAGTGCAATACGGAGACACTATAAATACAGGATTATAGGTCTTCTTCTCCAAGATCGTAACTAATAATTAAATAAAATTCTTCTGTGTCAGCACATCGATAATTAGGCACCATACAAAGATCCACCACTTACCTCCAAACCAGATGATATCTCTGCTTCACACAGAACCGCTAGGTGAAACAGAGAAAGGAAGGCTTGGGTTTGTCTGTTTGATTTTAAGTAATAAATTCACAGTAGCTCTTTAAAAGGATTGGGTAACAAAAGCAAAACCACTGTGCAGTAGTAATGTTTAATACACTTCTAAGGTAGAACATCTATCCTAATCCATTACTCTCAAACTGTTCCTAAAAATCACATTTTGCACTATGCTTTTGTGGACTACTACCCACCCAGGGACAGGTCCTCAGAGGTGCACTACTGGCATCACAACGAAAAGGAGTGTTTAACCAAAAATGGTTAGGCTCCGTTTCAGCTAACATGCAAAGTCTGAGACTTCTCCCAGCTCTTGACATTACTCTGCAACAACGTGCTCCCTACCTGCATGCCATGAAGGCATCTAATACGCTGTGCTGTAAATAGGTTATTCTGGCTGAATATGTACCAGCATTGTTTTTTAACTGCTCCAGAGCTGGCATTCAGGTAATTCTGAGTTGCAGATGGAATGCTTCTTTTCTTCTCCTGAATACTCTCAAGGTAGCATAACTCCTTCTGTGAGTAAATAAGCAATTTTTTGTTCAAAGGAAGTCTAATCTGGAACTGCTGAAAGCAGTTAAATTATCATTAACAGCATATACTGATCTTCCTAGGAATGGAAAACTCCATCGCAATTTCATATTGAAGCAATGTAGCCTTAAGCCTCTGTGTCTATGAATGATGAGCAACATTACTTCAAATGACATATTTTGTCAGAGTTGCTTGAGCTAAAGACAGAGTGAATCCATTTGTATAAATTGTGGCTTCGCTGCTGAAAGATTACAAAAATATATGGTGCTATCCTTAAGTCTCAAACCATTAATATAGTTAAAATATGCCATCTTTTCCCGGGAAGACATTGCAAGTCCTTAAAACACTATCATCAATCATGACTAATTCACTAAATATACAATTCAAACAGCAATAGAAGAAGAAAATGCAGTATAGTATATTATCTGTCACTGCATCAAACATCTCCATTTTTCAACGGAAGCTGCAAGTCAAGATTTTCAAGGTTTGTGATATACATGCTTCATAACTGAATTCCTGTTCCACTGAGAATGGCCCTTTCTTTGTTTTCAATTTGCCTGATAGATCTAAAGCTATGTATTTCTACCTGGAGAAGCAAGCCAATGAGAATTCCCCCTCCTAGCAAAATATCTGTCTGGAAGCTACAACGTAATTATTTTTAAAATGTCAACAATCAACTGGATCTTATTAAAATTACTTTGATTTCTCAAATCTGTACATTAACGATGTATTAAAATTACACAGCATTTATATGGACAGGGTGCCAACGCCACTCCAAGGCGTAGGCCAGGAACCCGCTGTATTAGACCAAGTTCCTGCCCACTGGTGCCATCTTGTTTGATTCAGATCACTGCCTTGTAAGTTGTATTCTCATCGATGTTACATCATGGTTTGGAGCAATTGATATTTGACTCTGCAAGACTGAAGGTCATAGTAACAAAAAGGAACATGACAGGGTGAAAATGAATATCACGGCGATAACAGGTGATTCTTGGAGTCCTGTTTAATTGACCATCCTGTAGCTGCCCTTGCTTCCATGGAAGTCAATAGCAAAACTTCCGCTTCTGTGGACATGGACAGGATTGGACTCCTTAAAGCACAGTACATTTTATGAATGTTTAAAGTATTCTTAGTTACATCTTAACACAAAACTTCGCCAAAAGCACCAAACTGCTCCATAAAAGCACCCTATGATGTACAGTCCATTTATTTAAAACATGATACTTTCTCCTGCTAGTAATACCAAATCTAAGCCACTTTCATGTAGTGGTATCAAACAGCAAGTTTTCTCTTCCTCCATCTCTTCCTCTGTATTTTCCCCCCAGACTTTACAAACGCTTCTATCAGAAATTACCGTATCTCCCTTGTTGACTAGCTTACGTTGATGTTTCCTTTAATAACACTACATTTCAGGCAATCACCATCCCCCCGAGAACCCAGCCCTGAGCCTACAGCTCTAGAACAGATGACTTAGCACTAGGATTTACGTTTACTTGATATGGAAATGAATGAATTAGGATTACTTTGCAGCTGTATTTTTTAGGTTTAAGAACCTCGCTCAATGGAGCTCGGTGTGCGTCACGAGGGGAACAGGCAGCTCCATGCTCACTGTGACCAGGCTGAGGCCCTCTGGGCAGGAAGGTGAGACTTATGCCAGGGGCTCTGACAAGGTGCACTGATGGAACAGCCTGCCATCAACAGTTTTTATTCACAGCATAGCTGCAGGCCTGGTCTCGCATTACTCAGTTCATTTTAGACTGCTGCAGGGAGAACACAGCTTTAAGAGCAGGGAAAACCTTCTGATCAGGAAGCTTTCCAGTCAGAATCCCCACAGTGAAGTACATCTCCTCCTAAGACGTTTCCATTGAGAAATGAGGCTGCAGTCTCACATGCTAGCACCGCCAGGGCAAGCAGAAGCGCTAGCAGCATAGTGATAACCATCCTATGTACCTTGTTCCTTGCCATCTTTGCTCTTTCTCTACGACTTGTAGTACTACTGGGATGACTCTGAGGATCAGAAACAAAACAGCCATATCCAAGTTGCCAGATTTTGGGTGCAGTAGCTTGACAGTAGGGTGCCTGGTTCTTAGCATTCATTCACACTGCTGGGTTTGGCAAGTACGTTCTTCATCCACCCATTTCATTGTCAGATCTCACCAGGTTTTCTTTTCTTTGGTTTGTTTCTTTTTAAGTGCTTCTACATGGCTTTGTTCTATTTGAAATATAATGAGAAGGAACAGAAGCTAGGAGACTCCAATTCCATTTCAACACTGTTTGAGGATGGAGGAATACTGCTCAAGTATTCAAGGCAGGGGCATAGTTAATTTTTTCAGACAAATTAGTTTACAGAGGAGAAGAAATTGAGTTATTGGTTGTCTGAAACAATTTGTAAACTCACCTCAAATTCAGTTTTAGGTGAAAAGAGTAATAAACCTCTTATACCCAAACAGGAACACCTCATCTCAATGCTTTTCCCTACATGAAATACACGGCTATGCATTTTTGTTTAGAAAATTAAGGTGGCCAGTCTCTGAAACATGTATTATTTTCTTCAACCTAAATCAAACGGGTTGAGGTTGTTTGAGAAAAAAAAGAAGTCATACTCAGTACTTTCCCCCAAATATTCCATTAAATTACTGAAGAAAGTGCCAAACAGCAGTTGTCAGAAAGCAAGAAGGTTTCTGGTGGAAGCTCCACAAGAAAGGCCTGTTTCCTACAGGCAGCTCCTCTGCAGAGCCACTGCCCAGGAATCACCAAGCTCGCTCTCTCTCTCCTGACCATTTCCTAACCCTAAACCCCAGGCTTCGGCTGAGCAGCTCAGAGACCTGCAGCCACTGCGTATTTGCCACGTTAAGCATGAACCATCCCTGTTCTGCAAAGGGCTGGATGTGCACACTGCCTACTGCTGAAGTGCATGGGGCAGACCAATGGTTTCTCCTTTTCTCTCTTAATTTTGCACCCTTGACGTCTACACATCACCAACTTCAAGCACATGGGTAAGTAAATGACCGCTCTCAGACTGAAACACACAAGTGCCAAACCTGAGGCCCAGCTGTTCAGAGTGGCACATGTACAACAAACCCCTGTGCAGCACTTTCTGCTTTAACATATCTACCCTGACTGATCCAGATAACGCTCTGAATGTTTTATAAGGCAAGGCTTATTTTGATCAATTGGTGATCCAAGAAAACAGGATAATAAATACAGGGAATTTAATTTTTAATAGCCGTAGTTATTATTATAAACCTTATTTTAAAGTCTTTGTTGTCTTGGGAATTTTTAATAATTCTTGCCTGCATAACAGATCTGCAGCTTGCTCTTCAGTTTTCACATGATTTAACCTCTACTATTTTGGGAGTATGTTAGAAAGACCCCGCAGTACCTTTGGAAAGCTGACAGTACATTTAATATTATCTACTTAGGCACACAATGCCCTGACCCACTTTCAGATCCCCACCAAGGAAAGGGCTGCCCATACAGCACCACACAAGGGAACATCTGGAAGGAAGGGCTACGGCCAAAAATCCTATTTGGAAAGTCATCTTCACTTAAGAGAATAATATTTCAGCTAAGGGACATTATTGGCACTGGAACAAGTGGCTATAATTGACCATGAATTCATTTAAGCTATGAAGATGTATTTTAACCACCAGAAGAGTGAACATTTAGAATAAGCTTTGATTAAAAAAAGCAGGGGCAAAAAAAAAAAAAAAAAAGCAATTGAATTTAAAACAAGACTAACTAGCTTATAATATGAAATGCTTGGTGTGTTACAAACGAAAAGACCAGAACAGAGGACCTGAGAAATCCCTTACTTGTAACAATAAGCAGAAAGAGGCTTGCTACAGGGATAGAAGGAATCAGCAAACACTGGGAAGCAGCATTTCCTACCTTCACCATGCTGTAATCTGAAAGCAGACAGAACTTCTCACTAAGTGGTAATTTTATTTTTCCCCACTACAGCGGTAACAGGAAGGTTAAGCTCAACTTAAAAAAAAAAAAGTTGTAAAGAAGCAGCACAAGCAAAGTAATTTTGCTTAAGGTTATGTTTTATAAAAGCAAGCTTAAGCTAAATGGGATTTCCATTGAGAAAGAAAACTCAAACAGGAAAAAAAATTAAAACAGTGAGGAGCAGCTCTAACACTTACATTCACTTCTGTGACACAGCCACAGGTTAGTGTTTTCCTTTAAGAAACACAAATTTTGTGGCAAAAAGCAGCAACTCCCTCCTGTGGGGAAGCACATCACACGGCAGCTGTTGGTTACGCTGAGGTTTATCCATCCCCACGATGTGAAGAGGGCAGTGCCTGTCCTGATCTATATGGGCAGGTGGAGACAGAGCCCACAGGTGTAGGAGCTGGCAGCACAGAGGTTTGCACATTGCACAGCATCTCCGAGGTACAGTCAAACTCTGTGCTGCTACACCAGTATAGGAGAGAAGTGCAAATCAGCCTTCATTCTTTCAGCTGAGAACTGGGGCTCTTATTTCACACTTCATTACACTGATGTACATTATCAGCACATGGGAAAGGCGCAGGCCAGTGACTATTCTGACTTACCCAAAATTCAGCTATGATGACCAATGATCACAATGTTCTTCGATGCTGTTGACAGACTCAAGAGCTCTGTCACACAGACAGCTTCATCCAGATCAGCACGTGCCCCTCTTGCCCCTCTGACAACGACGTGCATTTCCAGGGCTGTTAGGGCTTAGACCTGGGAACCTCTAACTGCACAGGGTGCACAGGCTGCTGCAGTTCTAATTAACAGCAAACTCCAGACCTGAATATGGTCAAGGGACAAAAGGAAAAGAAGGAGGAAGGAGGAAAACATCTTAATAAATTGCCACTACGTGGCCCTGAGTCATGCTGGTTACACAGACAGTGGTTTCCATTTTCACTTCGTGAGCAATCAAATACACATCAAAGCTATGCAAAAACTTCTTGCTTTTTTTTCCTCAGCAAAGCCCAGCCAGCCACCTCCAATATTCTTTAAGTTTACACAAAATCTGAAGCCTGCCTGTCATGTGAGCTAGGTTTATTTCCATTTTACCCTGAGATCCCTTCTAGATTCTGTTTTTGTTACAACACTAACTATATGAATGGAGAACAGATTTCTTTGGAAAAACTGTACTCAGCACTGCACTGCTTTCTATGCCTTTCCAGGAATGGAGGTATCTGCATTCGTTGTTGCTAATTCTACCCTAAGGAATCTGTTCTTTCTAAGCAAACGGAGTGGTAAAAGATTATTCAAATTGGAAGAGAAGATGCACTAATCTATACCAGGGCTGAAGAGCCTGAGCCAAAGCAGGGAACAGTGAAAATGACCATGGCACATCCAGATCTGTGAAAGAAAGCCACTGAGTCCTGAACAAACGTTTTCTATAGGAGAGTCCTTGTAAGGATGCAGCATAACCTCCCTTCAGCTCAAAGTACTCCATGCAGGGAGAGGGCAAGAACAGCATATCATCAGTATAAATGCTACAAAACCAAAAGCTGAGGCTGAAAGGAAAGCACCTGTCCTGTTTTCCTTCCCATATTTGGGTGGCAGCTACATGAAAGGCCAGCTCTTCATTTCGACACCTCAGTAAGTGTTATATCATGGCATACAATATAATTGTGGAGTTAGATGTTCTTCAGCTCCACTGCTCCACTGCTGAGAAAAATTACTTCCTGAACTGAGGAAACTCATGTATTTCAAATGTATGTATTTTAACTCAAAGCATAAGACAAACATGAATTCTGTCAGCATCTTTGTTTCAGTGTGACATGAGAAGTGGGAAATAAAAAAATCTAATAGCCAGTAACAGCTGCCATGTTAGTTACAGCAGTGTGCAGAGCTGCATCAGCTCACAATGTGATCTTTCCAACCATTTATTTAAACGCTGTATGATGAATTAGCATAAGCCTAATATTAACCAGAAGGCATCATCACAGACGCAGACAAAACCCAGAATGAAAAAAAAAAGAATTTCAGGATTGCTTTCTGAATGCATTGCCCCATAACGGAACTGCAAACAAAGAAAGAAATCCCCCTTTAAACATGTTTCTACCTTCTGAAGTACTACCCTGCATACTGGAATTAAGCAATGATTTCCCAATGGTGATTAACGAGTTACCCAGCCAAACCCGGACTCAATTCCTTTGGTTTTGTTTTGAAGGCTCATGCAGAGCCTGTCTGTATCCATGAACTTCTTAATACATCAAGATTGTCTGCAGGACTGCACATTTTCTGCAGTTGCAAGTCTTATAATTTTCCAGAGCCTGAAATCAAGACAGTAAAGCAACATAAAATGTTTTGAGTGTTCTTTTTTTTTAATTTTCTGTAATACTTCAGGCAGGGGGTGCTTATACAATCTGAAATTTAATATTTTCACATGTCTTCTGCTTGCTTGAGAACAACATGCAGGGTGACATTATTGACTCTCAAAACAAACTGCGTACTCAAAAGTTATTCCTGTTAGTAAGAGTTTTGTAGGAGGTAAAAGAATCTGCAACTTTTTTCAAAGGATCCCATTTTAAACAACCAAGAGCACATCAAAGCCAATGGTACACCTGTTGGTCACAATTCTAACTCCCAAATAGCTGGGTGACTCAGTTCAGTCAATTCTAGAAAAAACTACAGCAGGTCACACATCGCCGTTCTTCAGTACTTGGAAGGGCCTCAGCACTAGAACTGATGGCAGACAGAAAAGCAGTTCGAAATATCATTGCTACGTTTTACTGAGGGCTGAGAAATCCCTTGAACAGAAAACAGCAAGGTACCCACGGAGATCGGCTTTACAATTTCCCTAATCCAAAGGAGGATCAGCTCCAACACTCCTTCGCTGCCGCTGCTATCTTGACAAGTGTTGATCCAGGCTTTTCTTCATCAGTATGGCAGAATACCAAAGGTGGCTGGCATGTGCTTTGGAAGCCCATTCTTCAATAATCCATACATTTCATTCAAGCAAAGCTCAAGTGTTCTCTAACTCAGGTATTTAGCTCCAGCTAAGTACTGCAGGTGAGCTAATGCAGGTAAACACACCCAGAATCAGATATAATACACACATTCGTACTCAAAACAAAAAAGTCATTACAGCAACACTGATTCTCCCAGAACAAGAACAAAGCCAGAATGGACATAACTGTCTTCTTATCTGCTGACTTCACCCCTCCCAGTGCATCTTGGTATGTGGTTTGCCTTGTTTGCTATGGACCACACTGTAGTCTCATCTTCAGCCTCACTGTAACCACCAGGCCCCTTCCTGCAGTGCTCTGTGCAGGCGTAAGTGATGAAACTGTTCACACAAGGCTAAGCACTTCCAGCTCCCACTGGCATGAAACTTCCTCAGTTTTGTTGCGAGAGGAAGGTATCAGATTCCTGCATGTCTGGGTTCACTGCAAATCAGATGTTACCTGCCTTCCCTCAGGCATCTCACTGCACTGAAACCTGCTTCCCCCTTCAAATGCCATCAACGCACAACTGGGAAGGGAGGTTCCCATCTAAGTGTCTTATTTTCATTTCAAAAGTTTGAGAAAGGACTTCAGCTGAAATTTTCCACTTAGCTATGATGGGAAAGAGCTGAAACTTCTCAAATTACTGAATTTCCAGAAAGGTACCTGAGGGATGGGAGGCAGCAGCTACCTCATACGTGGTGATTAAATGCAATAGCTGGGTCAAATTGCAATGGCAAAAGAGAAGGCTGGCTCGAGGCTTTCAAGTCTCTCTACTGTGGTCTTATGCCCAAGGCCTACTTTCCAGGTCTTATTAAAAGAAATCCCCTGCAGCATTTCTCAGAAGGCTGAATTTCTGTCTTATTGACGACAGCCTTAAGTTCAGAATTCATCATTTTTTTTAAATGACAGGTGCTAACATATTCTTTTATAACCTTTTTTTAATTATTATTTAACAAGACTGTGACTTTGTCCTGCACCGCGCTTAATTCTTTAGATTCACTTTAAAGAGGTTCGTAACTCGTTAGATAGGCAATCATTAAGATGAAGAGTCTTCCTTTGACAGGAATGGTCCCTTGATGGCACCTTTACTTCCAATGTTAGACTATAATATTCATTTCACGCATATTCTTCTATGTCCAGAACAGAGATTAGACTACGAATGGATACAGAGGACCGGCTGTCAGCCACTCTGCGCGTTCTGCTACTCAGGAGCGGTCAATCCTGCATTAAGGGCTCAACTGAAGGTGACACTGCCTATTGAACACTGCAGCAAGTTATATTTACGTACAATCACCAGAAGGACATGAAGAGAAGAGAGGCAGGACGCAGCCCCAGCTTGGTTGGGCTCCACAGCACTCTCCAGGTTCAGCTGAGTCAGCCAGTGCAAGACACGTACCACTCTTCGGACACCAGGTTACTGAAGGCTTCTCGAGTTTCAAAGGGGAGCTGAAAATTATACGTACAGTTCTCCAAGGGACTGACTACACACACAATTTTCCCATTTTCTTCTCATTTTATGGGGAAATCTGTGCTCCAGTAGTGCAATTGGAATACTCAGTACTGGCAAGAGTTCATCCACACTGGTTCTTCCTTCTTCAGTTAGGGTCTTCCAGCTTCTAGTACATAAATAGTCTGAGCAGTTGCCAAAAATTGTCTTATTAATAAAATATTCAAGGCCATAAGACAACCGTGTTGCTTATCACTATGGGCTAGAGAGTAAGCTAGAGCTAAGCAGCTTATTTCACTGGGCTGCAAAGCAAGCGACGCTGACTTTTATCAGCATATTTTAAGATAATGACTGAAACACAGCTATTCAGCTGAGATAAAGGAGCACATGCACTTGCATACATGTGAGCATTTATAAGCACTGTACCAAGGCACTCTAATTTATGAGTTCTTTTGCACTAAGGGTAGAAATGCATTATTCTGACTACTGAGGCTCAAGCTCATAACTCACATTTTCCTCCTTTCTTAAAAAAATATTTCATTGTCAAAATATCTTATGCACTATTTAAATCTACAACATTCTGCACGCAGGGTCTTAAAAGCAAAAAATGAGTTCTGATAACTACTGTTATCTTTCAGTAACTTAAATACTGGAACTATTTTAGACTTTGGTACATATCCTTGAGAATTAACACAGCATTATTTTTCAGATGAGAGCTCAGACCACCACGCAGTAAAATAGAATGCCCAGAGGTTGGCCTATTTATAAGCATTTGATCTCTTGTTGTTGTTTTTTGTTTGTTGGCTTTTTAATTTTAGTTTGGTTTTAATTTGCTGCTTGAAATAAGTGGTAAAACTTCCAAACTCTGATGTAAAGCTTTGTGATAAGAGCACAGTTTAGTAAGTAGCCAGAGCAGCATAAAACAGGGTATGCACTTTGCAATGGAACAATCTAATTTGATGATTAAATTTAGGACAGGTTTTGTATTAGAAGACTCTACAAATTCATGCGCAGCCCACAAAGCAGCTGATGGAAGAGTGTCAGCAATGCCTGGTACAAATCACGGGGATGTAGTGGAGAAATGAGTGAAGTGTAGCACAGAATGGGAATATTAGAGCAGCAACACAGAGGCATCACACCCTGTGGGCACTTGAGGATGGCACATCTTTGAATTCCAGTATTTACTTACATCAGTCTCCTTGCTAAAGAACAAGCAGCTGGGGGTAAACACGCAGAACTGAGCTGTGAAGGTAGGAGCACCATTGGATTTTAGTAAGATGGAGGATTTGACCTTTCTGCAAAATTAAAAGGTCCAGCTATATGACTTAGTAGAGGTAACCTGCTTCAGGATGCACCCACACCATTTCAAAGCAATCTTTAAACTAAGTCTGATTCTAGAGAGAGCCGCAGCAACGACTTTTCTAGGGGGGTTATTAGAAAAGTACTTCTGTTAGTATTGTGAAATGAATGCTGTCGGACAACAAAAAGCAAATTATATATATGTATATATTTATGGGTGAAATCTCTAGGCTACATCCACAATGCAAGAAAATAGAAAACAAGCAGTAAAACCAATAAACTACTGGAGAACTTATCACTGGGACTAAATTCACAGATCCACTTTTCTGCTTTGCAAAATGCATGGTCATGATACACAACACATTGCCATGCTTGAGAAGAACGTACAACCCAAGGATTTCTTAAACACGTACTGCTCAGACTGACACTTCTCATCTTTACTTCCCCCCCCCATTTTCAAAGTTTTTGCCTTCTTTTCCATACAGCAAAGCACCCACAACAAAAGGCTCCACAGATTATGATCTCCCTGTTGCCTCTTGGGAAAGGAGCGTGTCAAAGCTGTCACCCGCTGTGCATCTCCCAAATCAGGATGCTCCTATCAGAAACATCCCCAACCTTTCTGCAAAGCAATAATTCATGTAGTTTTGAGGAGTCCTACTGAAACGAGTGCATATGGAGAGGCAGAACGCTGCAAGAGGAAATCTCAGCCTGCTACAGTAGTGAGCCCTGTATATTATAAAGAAGATACAAGCATTTAGGCTACAAATGGAATAAAAAAATAATGCAGAAGTTACACCCACATTCCCCCACCCTGCTTATTCTTGTTGCTTGGTTCAGCCATCACACCACAAGGGCCCCAGTGCCCAGCTGTAAGGGACCCTATCACCTGAGGCAGCTCCTCACTAGCACTGGCCCACATATGGAGACCCAGCTGTGCTCTAGAGCTGTCCATCACTACCCTCAGGGATGTTGATATTCCCATCTTGCTGAGGAGAAAGCAAAGCACAGAGCACTACCTAGGTCAATGCATCAGAGTGGGGTAGGAATGGAGGTAAATTAAGACGCTTGGTTCCTAAAGTTCTGTTTTGGTATGGATTGATACCATAAACATCTCCTCCTGCCTTCCTGTGCCAGACCAATGCCAGGCAAAAGGGTTCATTTGCTTTCAGGCTCATTTCCCAGGGCCACATCCCCAGGCTCTGGGCACTCAGTATCCACAGGTTCCCCTCCTGAGCCAGCAGAGCACATCAGGTGAGCTGAGTGACACTGTGATGTGAGACCTTGGTCATCACCTGTGGGACCAGGTACAGAGCAACAGATCCAATCCCCCTCCCCCCCCCCCTCATGTGTGCATGTGTGTGAAATCTGCATCAGCTTGAGCCAAGCAGAACTCCTACTGGCTTAAAACAGTGCTATGATTTTGTGCTTTGTTTCCTATTATCAGTTCTTCAGAAAACGTTTCGGGCGTTAATGCTCTCCAAAGACTCTGTAGTATCCCATCCTATGACACAGCACCAAACAGCACAGAATGAAGACGAGTGTGAAAAGCAATACAAGTGTTTCCCACCAATTACAGAAGACAATTTCCCGAATGAAAAACTTTCTAGAAACAAGGCAAAGAAACCACAGAATGTAATCTGAAGATAAATATCTTGTGAAGGCAGACTATACCCAAACCAGAAACACAACTACAGGACAGAAATCTTTGTTCTTCGAGCTGCTGTTCCCAAGAAGTACTGTAGCAAACACAGGAAAACACATAAAATATTTAAGTATCATCACTTACACTGACACGATTTCACACTAAGAAATCCTTGGCAGCCAATTATTTATCATAAGAAATACAGCTCACTTCTTGTGCTACAAATCTCAATTGACTCAATAAGGAACTAATTAACAAAGATTCGCTCCCCTTTTGTGTAACAAGCCACAAAGCCAATCAAGATAAGATGATAGCAAGATACAATCAAGAGGTATTAAAGACAACAAACTAATGCTTAAGATTTGGGAGAGAAATGCTGCAAGAAAATAAATGCACACAGGAGTCTTTCTAATTAACTGGTTGCTTCACATTTTTCAATTTCACTCAAAGTGTTAAAGAGAGGGCAAAGTTCGCTCTGATAATCAAGAGCTGTATTAACAAGATTCCTGGATTTCAGTAAAACCTTTGTCCTCTTGTCCCCTGACACTGGAGGGAGACTTACTAGTTCATTTGCCATGGGACGTAGCACAGCTGTCTGGCTCTGCCTTGCTCCAGGACACCCGCCGCAGCCCCTGGGGCACGATGCACTGCACAGCAAAAGGCATCCATCCCTTTCCACACTGAGGAGCACCCAGCCCAGAGCAGGAGTGGCACAAAGCAGCTCCCCTTCTGCTGCTGAGCAAGTAGTGAAATTGCAGTGGGAAGATGATCATGATGTTTATCAGCTGTGACAACAGCGTTAAGTGGAATGATCCTCAGACCTTGAAGCTATTTGTGCTGCGACACCAAGGGAGGCCTATGGACCAATCTGCGCAGTGTGCACACAAAGGCTGAGTTTGGGCCAAACCCAATCCATGTCTATTTTCCTTTCCTTACAACAGCAATGAATTAGGAATAATCAGATGACAGCAATCCAAAAGCAGAATGACATGCGGTTTTCTAAAGCTGTGCCCAATCAAGAGGCAAATACTGATCTTTCATTCCCAAATCAATGAAGGTTAGAAGAGGAGGCACTGGAACAGATGCACCAGGTAGGAAGGGCAGTCTCATGGGAGGTTAGGTCTTAAGCTACAGCTTCCCTTCCTTCCTCCACCACACAGGGCTATGAAGTCAGTCCTGCTCTGGCCAAGGATAATTCAATTTAATAACATTGCAGTTCTCTAATAAAGGAGCTTGAGAGAGACAGGGGCAGGTCATTCGCATACAGAGTGAAAGTCCCAACTTCAAATCCCATCTTCAAATACTTTCAATTATTTACAAGGAATAGAACAGCCCCGGTGGACTCAGCTCAAAAGAGAGAGCAGTTCTTTCTGTCGTGCCTTTGCAAACAGCTAATTGGAGAGAAGAGCCATGGTGTCTCTGGGGTGCATGCATGCATGCTCAGCTGCTCCTGTAGAGCATTCCCTTTCTCAGTGCTCTGGCATTTCTGGTATCCATGCACACCCACCAGCAGGTCCACACTGATGAGACAGCATTTCACAAACCAAAGTAAAGAAATTTCACTGAAGAAACATATTTACGATTTACCTGTCAATTAAACCTATCTTCCAACATAACTCTGTCTGCTTACCTTGTGGAGTTGTTTGAAGCATATTACAATGTAGCTGCTAACGTTGAAAGTTAGAACTCTTAAGTCCTGTTGAGTGATACCCAAAGCTTCTGTAAAAAGCAATGCTTCCATTTCATTATAAATTATACCTTACTATTTAAATGCAGATACAATAAAAAATGGGATACCTTCATAACATGCCTGTATGAAAATCTAAATCACTACAGAATTTGCATATGAATCTGAAAGTGATTTAATTACTTCTAAATGGAAATAAGAGGGGAGTGAAAAGGCACTGCATTCACTGAATGGTCAATGATCAGATCTACTCGCACCAGAACACCTCAATCTTTGAAGTACTTGCCCCGTAACAACATTAAGATTCAAATTCACAGGATGTGTTTTATCATCTCCCTTGGTTTAACCAAAAAGATGTTTCACATTCCCATTCACCTGTCAAAACAAATGCCTCAATTCTGTATTGACTTCCACAGCGATCTGCTTGCTAAACCTGTATGAAACCACTGCTGCTGTACTGGGCTGTTTACCTGGGCTATTTTTCATGTGTACATTCTCTATGGGATTCTGTATGGGACAGCACAGCTGTACCTGCCCTGGGTGAAGGAGGGGCAGTGGGCAGCAGTGCCTTGTGCTGTACTGCACACAGAGGCGGATGGTGCTGGAAGGAGTTCCGTGCAGGAAGGAACACAGGGTGCAACAAACCCACAGAGGTCACACGGATGGTGCATGGCCTGCAGCACTGAGCTGCACTCTTGCCAGGAAAATGCAGCCCTTCACCTGTTCTGCAGTACCTCCCTCTCACCCTTCTGAAGGAAAAAGGCTTCCCTAGAGAAAGCAGCAGCTGTGGGTTTTATCACAGGGCCGTCTCAACGAATGAATAAATTACACACTGTAATTTCATAATTATGCATACACCAAATTGCATAATGAGAGATCACTTCAGTAGCTCTGTAACTACAGAGATAGCCAATGGTCATAAAATTTCATTAAACTAAATTCAAAGGATAAAACCACCTGAAGGGACCACACCACAAATGGGAACACAGAGCCATTACAGCACACAGCTCCACCAGAGCAGAACGAGGGTGCAGAGCCCTTCCCAGGATGACAGTACATAGCAAAACTCATGTTAAAGTTAGTGTTAAAAGCACTATTCCTGAGTTCGAAAGCCTCTGATCCTTATGGCAACTAATGAAGTATTTTGTAGGGGTGCAGTGAGGCAGCTTGTGTCTGTGGGAACATCGCGCTGCAGGCGCCCAGCTCTGAGCCCACACCATTTCATTACCAGGCTTTTGCAGGCTGATGGCCGTGTGTCTGTCTGGATGTGTACATGAAGCTTCACTTCTGCATGAATATTGAACGTGCGAAGCAATTACACATCCACTCACCTTGCTCACATGAGGGCAGAGAGCATCCAGGGGAATGGAGAACACAAAACAAATTCCAGAATTGTTACAAATGCCCAGAAATAAATGTGTGTAAAAAGCATCGAGTGAAATCTCTTGGAAAGACAACGAAGAAAACATGCTCTGCTCTTCTGATGTGCTCTGCCTCCGTGTCATTCCTTTTGCTGTGTGTATGTGTAGATATCCCTGCACATGGCAGGGGGTTGGAACCAGGTCTTTAAGGTCCTTTCCAACCCAAACCATTCTATGGTAGACTGTGAAGAACAAAAAACAACAACAACAAAATAAACAAACCCTGTAGTAGCCAGGGAAGTGCAGAGGGGGAGGCTGCAAGACAGCAGGACCACATTGCTGCCATTTCCAGCACTGAGGAGAGAAAGAAAGAAAGAGGATTTTCTTCACTAAAGACTGAAAAAATAGGTTAATATAAAATCTAAAAGGCCAGAGGCAAATTTCATATTTCTTGCAGGTTGAAGAGGTAAGTGTGCTCTGCCCAGACAATAACAAATAACAGCGAGTAAACAGTAGATATTACCTGGGAATGTCTCACTGAATGCAACAGCGCTTTCATCAGGAGAAGGGGAACTGACTTCCCATAAGCTTTGGCCTCTTAACTGTGTCTAAGCAAGGAGAAACCTTTAATTTCACAGATCACTCTTCTCAGTTTCTGCAAGTGAAAATAATCCAAACGGAACCATAGGGGTCAGGGGTGCCTTGCTGAGATTTGGGATGGCTCTCTTTCATTTTGTGCAATCAAGATTAACATGAAATGTTCCCAAAATGAAGATCATGCAGATGACCAGTGCTATACACATCTTAAAGCCTTCTACACTCCATCTCTGACACATGGGTTAAATAGACCTATTTCAATTGTGTACACTTATAAATGACATTTTTAAACAGTTGTAAAAGCACTCTTACCTCCACAACCTGAAGGAAGCAGGCACGCATGCAACTCCAACACCACTTCTTCCATTGAAGAAAAAAAAAAAAAGAAGAATCCAAACAACGAAAATCTATTAACATAAAGGTAGTTCTTGAAGAGGTTTCTCCCAGCAACTACTTCCCTGATACCTTTCTCATTATTTGAAATTTCTTGAAGTTAATAAACAGATAAACAGCAAACCAACACTTTCTCCTCCTGCATGCTGCTGACCAAGGGTTTCAAGGAGCTGGAGCATGTGGAATTTCTGAACTCATTTAGAGGAGCTGCCAACCCTGCACCAACTAAAGAATGAGCATGACAGAAACACAGCAGCCTTCATAATTCCTTCGTGTTTCCAGAAAACAAATTACACACACAAAATACAATAAGCTCACATTCCCTCCCAGTAGCACTCCAGGTATCTACTGGGTAACAAATACACGAACAGTAGGTACACAGAAAGTAAACTACATCAAACATATTGCTGTTTGACAGAACTACAACAGGGGAGGACAGGACTCTGCAGGCAGCCCATCCAACCCACCACACCACCTAGCGAAGCAAGCAAGCCTCCATCAGGATGAGGGCTTGGCCGCTGAACAGCCAGAGGAAAGATGCCCCTGAGCTAACCCCAAAACCAGAGCAGGGTGCCACCACAAAGGGTGCTGCAAGAGAGAACGTCCTCACCAGCACTGCTGTGCTTAACGCGCTCCTTCAAGAGGGAATTATTATGCCTTTCAACATATGAGCATGGGCACACAAATCATTGGGATTGGATTTGCAAACTCTTAACAGGTGAGGTAAGTGCTAAAGCTCCTAGCAATGAGAACCTTGAGCCATATAAAATCTTCTCAAAAGACCTATTTTTAAACGTATTTCCTATAAATTAATATTTTAACTCAGGAACTGCTTATGTGAGAATTATTTCCTATCTCAAGGCCCTTCAGCATGTCCAAATGGACAAATCCCTTTTGTCAGCTGAGCTCCATTACTCTCTTCTGAATGAACGCCTCTGGGATGGATATAATAGATATAATTTTTAACAGCATATCTTGTCTGCTAATAAAATGATGCCAGACACCATCTGCACAGAGATTTAATACCAGCAGGACTCCGGCAAATTTTTACTCCTGTTGTGGTAGGTAACTTTTGATTCACATAGTTCCCATCCAAACCTTTTTATTCATTAGCAAGAAAAATAGCTTATATGGAACTACCTGAATAGAGAAGCCTTCCTAGTAGGAACACTAATGTCACAAGCACTGTGAGGAGCAGACTCCTGGCTGTTATTTACCGCAGTTTAAGCTTTCTCTGTTCCCACCAACAGAGCTGGGGGAGCCCAGCATCAGGCGCTGCACAGAGCTCTGGCTGTCACTGCTGAGCCCTAAATGACAGGCCAAAACTGCTCCTGGGTGATTAACTTCCCTGAACCCTGATTTCAGGAGACACTTCATTTTGGTAGGATCTACCTTTAGCTCACTCAGATGCAGGACAAACACTGCGGCACTCAACAAAAGCATACTGCCTCTTTTCCTCCCCAGCTTCTGTCTCTTAGGACTGGCATGAATTTAAGCTAGTCGAATACTGCCCTGCATTACCTAATAGCAACTGCATCAGAGTTATCTGCTGGGATTTGGGCTTCCTTACAACCACCTCTATACTCCCAGCTAAAACACCCTGTGAGATTACCTTACTCAAACAAGGGAAAACTTCTTAGCCAAGTCAAGTACAGGAAGCAAGGAAGAATTAGGTAACAAGTATTATTTTTGCTTCTACCCCTCCACATACAGAACAGTGGAAGCATGAATTCACCAGTTACCCTACAATCCATGCAAGAAGTGTGTACCCTCAAGCTTTTGTTGGGAGGGAAGAAAACAGTCTGAATTTAATAAATCATTCAGAGCTGAGTCGAGTAGGGTAAGCAGCGGGAACTTCTGAAGCTGTAAGTTTTGGCAGCATCTCATAGGTCTGCAAAGATACGTACCAACCTCGGGAAGGGATTACTGTCACTTGCAACCACATGTGCTTTTTTTTTTTTTTTAATTTTTTTTTTTATCATAGTGGGTAACCAACAACTCATTCTCTACCAGTGCGGACAACATTTGCTCTGATGGTACTGATCACAACCACCTTAAAACAGCGGAAAATTCATGGCCACCAGAACCAAAGGCACCTACACCCTCAGGGAATGGTCATGCGTTGTTGCTTTTTAATTGTTATTTAATTTATTGATACACTACATAAAGGATATACACGTATATGCAGTGCAGGCCTTGTAACTGAACCAGAGCTTACACAGAAACTCATTCTATCTTTTCAAGCTCTGTTTTACAGCAGCAAGCATGCAAACCTTTCACAGCTTTCCATAGCATTCGGAATGCAGACTCTCAGCAAAGAAAAAATGCAATAAAATACACAACTGCTCTTATCTCCATGTGCAAAAGCCAAGCTGCCAAGTACGTATGTTAATTACAGGCTAAAAAGCTGTATGGCTTCCTTCAGATCAACTAGAATCTTACATAATTGTTTTGAGCAGATGATTATGTGTCTGCTGTAAAGGAACTCAGAAAAATTACATTATTATTCAGCAGTCAGCAAAGTAATTACATATTCACAGAAAGCTGTGCGTGCTCTAAGAATGGAACGATCATGGTCCGTCCCTGCTCTTGTGCTACATGTACATACTTATTTAACACTTCTGGCTCTACTGCCAGAACTCAGAGCACTTTGAGTTCCAGTGACCACAAGAAGAATTCTGTATTTCTTCAAGCTACCTTGTATTTCATTACAAATATCCCCCATGATTTAAGACCATCGTCTTTCAGGGACAACAGAAGCAAAGTGTCTTCCTTTTACATCTACACGTGGACTGTTATACCAACCAGAAATATATTTTTTAGAAAGGAGTTCTGCTCAAATCACAGTGGAAATAACCCCCAAATCATACAAGTGAATGCATAAAGTGAATACAGTATTTTTCCTGCTTACTTCCTTTGCATTCAGATGCAGTGGATTTTCCAAACTGAAAATAAAAAAACCAGTACTGGTGCTTACTGTGTGTAATGGTTTCCTGAGTGAGCTGCACCATTGCTTGCTACCATTTCAAAGTTATTCCTTGCACTGAACCAGTGTTGTGCGTCATAGCTAACTGCATTCATTCAAGCATACTTGCTATGCACAGGAAAAGCTAATGCAGGTGTTCAGAGCCTGGGCAAACGAACACCTGCTATATGATAGAAATTAGGTTAAACCTGCACCCGCCTGCAGATAAAGGAGCTGATCCTATGGGTATAATGCCCTGTTCCTGCGTGTTTCAGCACAAGCTCTTGGAAGGCCTGTATGCTCTGTACCTCACACGCTTGGAGGCAGCGACAGGCAGCCTTTCTCAGCACCCATCCCCACAGTTGGTATTTTGACCTGCTGGGCAACATAAGTGGGAGGAACACCAGAAGAGACAGGAATGGTCCAACAGAGGGGCGTAAGAAGTCATCAGAATTACTTAAGATCTCTGAGCTGGAGGGACGGTTGTCCCTGGCACGCAGTAAAGCTCTATCACGTCATTCTCCAATACAAGCAGGAGAGAGATAGCATTCGTAAAAGCAGCACTTTCACTGTTGAGTGAAACATGAGTGTCCTCTGACTGGACTCTAGGAACTGCAGCGCTGGATGGAAGCGCAATGCTATGGGAAGCATCAGACACAGACAAAGCAGGCTGACCTCCTGGTTTCAGAGCCGAGCTGACACTTGCTCCAGCACAGGCAGATGCTCTGAACCACAACCTTTCTTTCCAATATTCACTTGATCTTTTATTCAATCAGCATGATAATATCAGTGTGAATTCCTGTTGTTTTTGTTGTTTTGTGGCTTTTTTTCCCCTCCAGAAGAACTCTGAGAAAGGAATCCCTTCCACTGAGCAACTGGTTCAAAACCTTTTGTCCCTCTTTAGCCTTATACTAAGTGACATGACACCAAACACCCCTAAGGAACATAACAGGGCTAATGGAATAGTCTCAACTGATCAATCTGTCAACAGAAGCCCAAGATCCAAGTGCCCTTCTTACCTTGCTTATTGTAATTATGAATATGAATTATAGCTAGGAAAGTGTTTCACCCTCTTATTAACCTTGACATTATCTTTAGCTAGTTAGTTCCATGCCCACACTGAAGTTTCTCATAAATCTTGTGCCTAATATTTCCTAGACACCTCCCACTATATGAGATGTGTTTTACTTTCCATAAAGAATAAAGACTCCCAATGATCTTGACTTTTACAACAGTCTTCCAAAAGCCATTTCTTCACACCTTGTACAGAATCATGTAGTAGCTTACAGTCTCCTATTTTTTTCAAAAACTAATAAATCTACCAAATAAAGTAGCCTTTAACAACCAGAGAACTACAGAAAGGCATACAGGAGTATGTATTACAGTGAGGAACACTTCATATCTAATGCAACGTTCCTCTGCTCTCAAGTCCTTGTCAGGATGTACTGCTGTACTGGATTGCTCCTGGCAAGCAGTTTGCTAATGCCACACTTGGCAAGCAGCTTTGCAGAAGACATACAGAAAACAGGAGATATGTAACCTCAATTCATAGCTGTTTCAGAACTTAATTCTGAATTAAAGAGGTGAGAAAATGATGAGAATCAAAGGAAAGCACATTTTAACACAATGGAAAGCATAACAGTGACAGCAGAGCAGCAGTCCTATGCTGCAGTAAGTAAGGGTTTACTCAAATGCAACAGCTGTAGGCACAGAAATAAAGGATATAAGCTGCTTACCTTCAGAATGCCTCAGGTACGCAGGGATCTCTAGCAAGAAATCCTTACTTTCACTGCCAACCCTTAAATGAGGTCTGGGAAGGGATGGCTCCTGGCTCCACACCTTCCCGTCACTCAGCTGCATTGCACGCACCTGAGCTCCCCTGGGTTGGCCCTGCCTTCCCACCAGGTGCTCAATCACTGGTTCAAGCTGTGACAGCATTTCAGCTACACACATGAAGTCGGACACTCAACTAGTCTCACTTTTTGAAAATGAAATGATCAGTTAATGGGTGGTGGAAATCAGAATGAAGTTATTTCAGAGCTGAGAAATTATTTGCTCACACGTATTTTATTTTATTTTTAAAGATATTTCTTGTAGCTAAGATCACATGCCTCATAACAAGAGCCTTTCCCCAAAACTCTAGCTATTACATGCTCCCTGTGAACACACCATCTTGGCAGCAAGCAAAATTTCCTGCAAAAACTCATTCAGTAGCCTTCAGATTTCAGACAGCTGTGGGGTTTACTTTTCCTCTATTCTTACCCTGGTAGAATTCCCTTCCAGCAACGTGAATACAGACTGTGTCCACACTATTAAGCTTCACTGTTGCTTAATAACGCAGAAGAGATCTGTTCATCAGGTGTCCAAACAGGGCACAGCCACGCAAAAGGGCTGAGTGATACTAACTGACTTCTATTGTTCTGCTCCTGTTTTGTTCCTGCTTTCTCTTGAATCAGTGGAAAAGTTCTGAGATAAGCTTGTTGCAGAAGTGATGGATGCCACCATCGTTAATTATTCCGCCCATTACAAGGCGTAGTATAAATCACTTTTTGTCTGGTGACTGTTGCACAGAATTTGTAGAGCACAAAAGGCACTGCAGATCTATGATATGGCTCTGCTCTTCTCGTTACATAAGAGATAAAGATGTGCGTGTTTAACAAACACATTTATTTTAACTCAATGAAGACAGGCCTGATTCAAACACTAGCACTTTCTGAACAGTTTCTTCTATTATCTGCAGTACTTGGTACACGAGTACAAGACAAGTTTTATTTTCAACATCGCCTTAACAACAGAGCATGCTTTTTGCCATTTGTGCTTCGAGGATCTGCAGCTAAAAATGCCATTCGGAGATGAAACTGCTGCATGAATACACTTTGTTCGATCCAAGAGCCCAGCATTCTTTGCTATCATCAGCTCCATAAGAAAACCTTCCTTATTCAGAATGTATTGATCCAGCATAAGCTTCACATATTGTTTCAAGTATTTGGGATTAGAGGACATTAGAGAAAGGGTCTGTATGTTTTACAGTGACAGTGGCAGCCACAGCGGTGTCACAGCAAGAAAAGCTGCTCTCTGATGCACTGGCCTCATGAGGAAGATGGACCTTGCAAAAGTTTTGACATGCACTCTGAAAACTCATTCCAAACCAAAGCCTGTAGTGCACGACTGCCCCTAAGCATTGTGCCTAAACCTCATTAACTTCAAGGAGAATAAAACATTTATGTTTTGCTTAACAACAACTGAGCATTGGTTAAGGGATGAACAACGCACTCGTGCTTAACCTTGATCCCACAGAAATCCGCTCAGGCCCTTGAGTACCTTCCTAACACGTCTGAGCAAAGGAGTTACGAGTCACAGTGCAGACTGGAAAACAAAAGGAGCTCATGGAGGGCTACTCCACACATGGAGCTAAGGAGTAAACTCAGGTATGTAGCATCATTTCCACAATACAAAGCAGACCAGACATGAGCACCTGGCACCACAGCATTCCAAGCCCTACCTGTATTTTAAAATGTGAGAACCTTCAGATTCCTAGAGGAGTGAAAAGGTGGTCCAGAATTCAAGCAGATAAGTTATTTTGCTGTTAAAAAGCAAACAACGGCTCCCTCCCCTTAGTCTACCTTCTGAACGAGCTGTTCAACACTGCATACATACTTCATTTGTTAAGTTCTTCGGGGGCATTTTTAAGTGATGGGGGATTTCACAAATGACTTCCATTTTAGAACCTGCAACTTGATTTGAACTTAGCTGTACATGAAGGCCTTTGCTGTGATATGCTTCCATAATTATGACCATGAAATGAAGCAGCAAAGTCATTTGAGACTAGTTCACTGCATGATAGCCTTCACAAGCAGGCTGAGAATGTTTCTGTCGGACTGGAACAAAGCACGGCTCGGAGAGCTTGCTCCCCATGGCAAAAGAAACTTGACATCCATCAAATATTCACCCTTCCATAGAAATGGAAACACTTTTCAGCCTGCTCATCTAACCTGTTCCTTTCCTAATTCTTTAGCCCCTGAATCTGGATGGCTGTTCTATAGCACTGCCACATCTGCATGTAATGGACCAAATGCTCCAATGTACAGTGGCAGAAGATGAATGTGCATATATTATACTTGATTAACATTAATGGCAGCCACTATTGTATTTGACAAGCATTTGTGGAAGCCAGACCCTCTCTTTCCGATGGCTGGACCCCCAGTGACACAAGGGAGGGATCCAGGCAGGCATGCCCACAGCAGTACAGCAGAAGGGGGGAGAGAAGGACGCTCCAGAGCTTCTGTTCTTCAAATTCATCAGAGTTGGGCCAAATTGCTATTAGGTCAAAGACTACTTTCAGATAAAAACAGCTTAATATATATTTGTTTTTGCATTCCAGATTTTTGCTACTGTCTAGACCAACTCTGCTAGTTGGAAAATGCTTTTATTTCAGTTTTATTGCAATGGATTTCCTGCAAGCCATTTGCTGTTTACCCACTTAGCTACTTTTCTATCTCCTACACACCTCAGATTACATGTTGTCACTTTCAGCCTGCCTCAGTAGGTACACATTAGCCCTTGTTATGATAGTTACAAGTACACATACTAATACACATACAAGGCTGCACTTTTGTGCCAAGTCAGTGACTTCTAAATCTCCCCCTTTCAGGATGAAAATTCTCAGGCTTGATCAGAGAACAAAGTTTATGTTGCTGTCACCATTGCAAGAAAAATATCTGCTCGGATGCTCTTTTTTAAGGTCAGAAACACAGAACCAAGGTCAAATTTAGAAGTACTATGATAACATTCAAAGCCCAGCACCAACCTCCCATGAATTTACACCATGTTAAGTATCCATTTAAATGAATTTGTTCTTCCCACAAACCAGTATAAAGGATACTGCAGCCAACCTGCTTGCAGATCAGCCTCCCATCTCAAAAAAAAAACCAACAAGAAAACTGAAGAGGGGCTGTAAAAAACAGCTCACACCTCCAAGTGCAATCTTAGCACTGCTCCCCTGAACACATTATGGGCTATAGCCCCCAGTGAGCACTGCCTGCAGAATTGGCATAGCGTGCCCAGGCAGCCCACACTGCTGTGTGGATGCAGCATCAAGCCAGCACGGCGGCATCTGTCTTGTGCTGTGGGACAGCATCACACCCTCAGAGAGGGAACAGAGCACCCTGTCTTCACTGCTTTGTATTACATGCACGTTCTGCCTGCAGGACAACCCTTGGAGCGATAAACAGCACACAACAACCACCCCATCACTACAGCTGTGCATCTGTTATGTTGACAAATGAGCTTCAAACAAGAAATTGCAGGCACATGTTTGCAGGTGGCTCCATCTCTCTCCCAGTCCTTGCTCCCAGTAAAAGGAAAACGGCACTTAATATTTCAAAAGTGCTCCTGCTATGGAAAGGTTTATGACAAACCCTTTAAATAATGATTTTAGCTAGTAATTGGCATGCTAGGTCTTCAGATGAGAGGAGAACAATCACTCTTGTTGTTACTCATGTTATCTCGTAATGCCCTCTCCCGGTGCAAGGTCCTTGGCATCTACGAAGCTGAACCTAAATGATCAGGAGCAACTTTTAATACCCATCTCAGCAATAAGCAGCTGGGAATGAACTAAAAAGGCCCTAAACAGTACAAAACAACACTGTCTCCTAGATTTTTACTGCTGGCTTGCGCCAGTTGAGGCATGGATTGCTTTAGGCACCTGTTCCTGCCCCCTCCCACCAAGTCCTCGGGCTGATAAGAACTGCTGACGCTGGGTCACCGGCTGCAGCTGCTCTTCTGAGACCTTCCTGCACCCTCCATGACAGCACAGCAGTAGGGCTGCAGGTCCTCAGCTAAGCACAAAGCACGCATTCAAATGCAGCACCTCGAATGCAATGTGGCAAGGACCTTTGCTCGGGTTTAAGTCTAATTGGGTTCAGGTAGAAAGGGCTCAGCTGTGTCATGGATGTGAGGACTTGAACTGCCACTTTCCATACTGTACATGTTTCTGAGCTTCTGGGATTTGTCTATAGCTTATATTTACCACACACAAGAATAACAACATTTGCTCTAATTTAGGCATCTTTGCTCGAAGATAAGGACCTGCATTTTCATTTCCTTTTCTTACTCTCACAATGTACACCCAGCAAGCTGTTTATTCACTGAGCACGCTACCAGCAGTGAAAGCAGAAAAACACCAATGTCTGTGAATTAAAGCAGAAAAACACCAATGTCTGTGAATTAAAGCAGAATCAGAGCTGTAGAAGTACACTAAGTCAATACCAATCCTCACAGGAAAGAAACATGCCACGTGGTGCACAGAAATAATGGATAGTATTATTGAAATGTAGTATTTTTATGAAAAAGAGCTGGTTTCATATTTTGGTAATAATTTTTCATTCCACAGCTCAGCTCTTCTCACCCCTGGATACTTAAAAAAAAAATCCTAACATGAAAGGTTGGTATTTGCGCAGCATTAGGAAAAAAAAATGAATTAAAATCCCTATCTGTCATAGTGAAAGCATGAGAAGGACTCAGAATGAAAGGAAGGGGATGGCGTCACAGGTCCTGGAAGATGACAAATAGCTTCAGGAAGGAAATGGGCTTAACGTGGAATGGATGTACGTATCTGGTTTGGTTGTGCAGAGGGACAGAGTTAAGAAGGAAGGAGGGTGGGAGTAGATACACAGTACACAGCAGTATACTGCAGATCTGGGCTTGAGTATTTTCTTCCATGTTTCTCTTGAATTTTCACTGTATGTTGAAGTAAACAGCCCCAATTATACTCAACTGGATTGACACATACAGAGCTCGAGGCTGAGGAGAAGAATGTTTCAATAAGCTGTTGAGTTACTGCAGGCACGAGGACATGGAGTTTTAGTCTCGCTTCATCCTCCCCCTGACATCTTAAAATGTTGAGCTACTGCCTGCACTGTTGCCTTGTTTCCCACCCAGTCTGCAAGTGAGCAAGGAAAAGGTACCTGTTTACTGCACAGAATCGTGGACTTTACAATGACAAATACGTAACCACATAGTTGCAGTAAAGGCACAATTACCAGGTCAGGAACTGTAACACAATCGATTTAATTCTCAGTTGGAAGATGTGAGGCTGCTGGTCGGGACAAATTGGTACATCAGGGTGCTGCTGGATGGGGTTTATCATGGGGCACAGCAAGCTCCTCGTCCAACGATGGCTGCATGATGCTATCAGGCAGCGCCGGCACTGCAGGGAGCTTTGCACACACTGGGACAAGTTATAAATTCCTGTCGCCTTCAGCTGAAACCCACGTGTCAGCAGCACAGCCAGCGAGGAGCACCTCATCTAGATGTAAGAAGCACTTTTCTTACCCCAAAGAAAAGCTGGTGCAGTAATGCAATATTTAAACTCTACAAAGTCCTTATTAAATGTGACAGCAACAGCTGTAGCAGCTAGAGCACTGGCAGAATGGGGGAAAGAAATTAAAGCCCTTCTGAGGGCTAGAAAAAGAAAACAGGTACAATTTTACGTGTTGAAACAAGGTCTGGGCTGATGGGAAATAGAGGCACGGGGACAGCCAGCCAGAGATCTCAGGTGCTGAGAGCTATTTGCCCCACAACACGGAATCACCTTTAATTCTTTCCAGTGAATATCTTTTACATTAAACTAATGTATAGAATTTCCACTACTTATTCTTAGAGCTTGTTAGGACAGATGAAGCTCTCCCCACATTATGAAATGTAGCTGAAACATCCCTTGAAATGCACAGTGCCAGAAGTGATGCCAGAGCACTGAGTAGTTATGAAGAGAGTTATTCATGTCTTCCAGGAAGAGAAAAAGCAGAAATCAGAAATAAAACTCAAAAAAAGTATTTTCCCTATATGCAGAACTACACCGCATGTACATTTTAGACAAGCCCAGCTTCTGTGACTAGTTTTCCAAACGAATGCACTGGCCATTACCCTTTAGAGAATGGCTGGAAATATTTCCATGTTTTACCATGCTTCTTCAGCCATGTGGGCACAGCCTACAGAAACTTGGTTTGCCCCATATGGAAAGCCTCTAACATAAAAAAACCAAATTTCTCTTTGGTAAATATCTTTCAAATAAACAGTCCCAAGCGAATTAACTTCAATTAACTATGAAAACCTTTTTTCCTTTTTTTTCCTTTCCTCTGCGTAGGTCTTGTGAAACTTGATAAAGATGAGGACATAACAGGTATTTCATTGCTGGAGGTCTACTGAGACAGCACTACCATGTCTCTATGCTGATCACTATGCTGCCTTTCCTTCCCAGCAGCAGACTTGGATCACTGTGTTTCAACTGAGTTCCAGCTCTGTCCAAAGCGTCCAGTGCAGCTTTTCTGTCAATTGATGGAAAAAACCTTTTAGCTAGGAAAACTGACTCTCTCCCTCTAGAAAGCACCACCAAAAAGACACATTTTATTCCAGAACGAACTTTTTGTTATAGAAGGAAAGAAGTGCTTGGTAAGATGGGAAAATACTAAAATTCCTCTTTGATAGAACAATTTTTTTCAGATAACTCACTTTCTTAATGAACATCATGCTTTGGTCAGGTTTTTCACCAGTTTTAGAAAACTCAACTAAGTACCAACCACGGGTATTCTTCTACAACAAGCAGTGTTGTACCTCCACAGCCCTTTCCTCTTGTACTATCAATGCCGTGCTAAAAGAGTATTGATCAAGCTCTTCTCATTCCTATTTTATTTACAAATTAAGTTGTCTGTTTGGAATACCCAGTGTCCCAAAAGAAGTGCAACTGAAATGACGTCCCTAAATCAGACCACTCCACTGCACCCAGTCACATGGACGTACACACATTCAGACTACAATATTCTCCTTAAAACACGTTCCCTAAATACAGCTGCTGAGGGCACTTGGAGGTGACAGAGCTGTCAGAGCCTTGGCAGGATCATACCTCCCTTGTTCCAGATGCACCTCTTTCCAATTTAGAAGAAAAAGAAGCATGTCAGTGTATTCCAGAGAAGTCATAAGGGCATATGTAGCTTATGGCAATTTGGTACCTTCCCTGTCACAAACTATAGCTGGCGTGGCCCAGGATGGGCAACTCAATTATCCACAACTGGATTGCTGATGTGGTGTGTTCTCTACAAAGCTGAATATCCACCTGGTGTTTGGATTTAGTCTGCCCTGATATAACAAGAGGCTTTTTATTATCTCAAGCCATCAAGAAATTATCTTAGATCAATTCCTGGCAGATGTGTACCTGCTATACAAGAGAGCAGGCACTAGCCAAGATAAAATAAAATCAGAGACCATACAATGCTTACCTGGTAGAACCAGTCCTTCTGGTCCAGAGCTAGGCTGCACCAGAACAAAAACAGAGAGGATAAGAACAACTTTACAACTGTGTTGTTCATTAATTTTACTGTTTAATTAATTTGATTTGCCACTCTGCACATGATCTTTCCTGGGTGTTTTCAGAACACTTCAGCCCACAGGGCTTGTCATAAACAATACCTCTGAGAGCTTTTCATTTTAAGCTGAAGAAGATGAAAAGTTAAATCACTTACTGTTCCCTTCCCATTGGTTGCAAATTGATTTTATTTACTGAAACATGCTTGCATTGCAAAAACCACTCCACACATATAGTAAATAAGTCAGCAGATGAACATCGAGTGTAACCAGTAGCAAGATCCTTTGAAATAAACTGCAGCTATAAACACCTAAACACAAATTTAGCTGAACACTTCATTTTTCTCCTGCTTACAAGAGGTCAATCAATACCACCAAAGACAAAAAGTAACTTGGTTGGCGCTGATAAAAATTAAGAATAAGTATTTCATCTTATACCACTGTATTAAAGGCAGCTAGGGTACTTAACGCATCAAACATATTTTGGTCTGTCCTTTCAACTTTAAAATTGCAGGCAAAGAACAAACATCACTGAGTTATTAGCTTCAGTCTTCAGGCGAGCATCATAAGAGTAACATCAGAGCCTGCAGCAGTACCACAATTGTCAGATCTCATAAGCTAAACATGGTCTGGCCAACAGACATGGAATAGAAAACCTCTGAAAATCACTTAAGTGAAGCAAAAAATGCTGCTGACAATTCAGTAGTGGGCACTCTTCCTTCCACAGAAGAACTTCTCATCTCAGACATTCATCCACAACTGCTACGCAGCATAAACCAGCTTTGAAAGGCACCAACATTGTGCACAGAAAACATAACCCTCATCTCCAGCTGCAGTTACTGCAGTTCACCTATTAGAATTCCTCCAGTCATTTCAAAGGAGCTACCAGTCTGCTTTCTGTGCTCACACTTCACTTAGGAGACAAAGCATTACTCCAGATTTGCAGTTTCTCTGGGAGGACGGGAAGGCAGCATTTCTAGTGGGTAAAGCAATCTGCTCGCTCATGTGTATCTATTTTACCATTAGCAAAATGTTTTCAGGGCAGTGCTGCTCTGTGCCCGTGCATCTATCTGCCTGTTTATTATTGATAAAGAAGAATGGGCGCCCAGTCTACATTTTTTGTGATGAAGGAAGCCTCCTTTATATGGGAAATGAAAATGAACAAGTTTACCTCTTGTAACTTTACCTCACTGCTGTGGGCAAAAGCCCCACAATCCTATCATTTACACTCAATCACCTCCACTAGTCTACGCACAATGCACTTTGAGAACGTGGCTCAAAGAATAAAAGGCAGTTCTTAATGGTGGAGCTCCTACCTGACATTTAGTATACAGTTTGTGATTCAGCAAGCTACAGCTGCTGTGCACAACAGAGCAGGGGATAAATGAGCAATCCATAACAAGTGTGGAAGCCTTGGCTGTCCTCATCAGTAAATTTGAAATACCAAATAACCAATACTACAAATTGCTGATTTAAGGCTGAAAACACTAGGCAATGTTCAAGAACATGCTAGAGAACTGGGGGGCATCACAGGTCAATAAAATCTAATGCTATTTGCCATTCTAATTACTTTGCATGTTCACGAGCTAGGAAAGCAGTTTGTGAAGCTGTAGGGAAAGCACCAAGAGTACTGACACTATATATAATTCATAGGCTGCAGCATATTGCTACATTTCTCATTGCCCTCAGAACTTGCACTTTCTCCAGGAAATATGGAGATACTTAATACTTAATGTTTATCTTCCAAAGTCATTTTTCAGGAGCCCAGTATTAACAGGTCACTCTGGTGGATGGGAAAGCCATCAATCTGGATCATGTGAGGGACTGAAAATGAAGGAGTTTTACCCTTGCGGATATATGGCATTGTCACTTCATCAGTGACACAGTTGATACAGCTTGCACAGATGGGTTTGTGCATCTTCAGACGCTGCCCAGATCCCCAGTTGGCTGATTCCAATGAGGCACTCTTGAAACCAGCGCTTGGGTCAATTTATCAGGACCTTGTTGGGTGTCAGGTGAAAAGGAGATGTTAAAAGACAGAATATGACTGTGCTTGTCACTTCTTCCATGTGAACAGACACCCACACCATATTGGTACCTCGCTCTCACTTGAATTTGCCCACTGACTCTTTGAAGACAGAAATCCCTGCAGATTTATATGGGAGGTACTGCGTGGACAAACACGTGCTCTGAAAGAGGAAGAAAAACTGCTCGATTTTCCAAATGTGGCCAAAAGAAAATGTCCATATTTCTCTTTCTGGATCACAATCTATTTTCCTGAGGTTGTTAGGAAAAATGAAAGTCACTACAGAAATCGCTGGAGGGCTTTGACCACAGAAATGTGCTTAGATGTCCACAGCTGTTAATGGGATGCTGCTAACAACTCAGAATCAGAGCTTTAAGATAAATACTGTAAGAAACACAAATTAATATTTGCAAAACAAGGATCTTGATAAATACTAATACAAATCACATAAAATATATCAAGAGAGAACTATTTTTTGGCACTTCCTACATGTTGCTTTAAATAGACTGTTACTTCTTCAATGTTTTGAAGAACTCAGCTGTGAAATTCACTTCCTGGTCTTTTAGTGCAGCATTTGTCAGCACTTAACCCATTTCTGACTAGGTTCCTGCCAGGAAAAAAAAAAAAAGGATTCCTTTAGACAATCAAAATACTGTAAGATTTAATGAATCATTTTTATGAAAACTTAGCAAGGAAATGCTGAGAACAGCATCTCCCACTAACGGACTTTTAAAGTCTGGAACTCTCAGCAGAAACTCAACTTGGGTGGGTTTTTCTCTGTTCTTCACATTTAATAACAAAGCGATTCCCTGACTTTGTCAAGATACTGCAACCAGGGAGGAGGGATGAAGTCTTGCTATGGATATGTGTAAGCCACAGCTGCAAGAAGATGTCACTTCAGATGTGACACACGTTATACATTTTAAGATGCCAACATTAGAAGCAAACAGAGAGGATTTTCTGTTCCAATATGCGGCATCTCTCCCAGAAGTGCAGAACTTCTGCAATATAACTTGTTCACTTTCAGATCTCTTCTCTAAATTAAAAGAAGGTACCTTGGCAGTCAGCAACCCTGCTCACAGCAGGGTGTTAGAACTAAAAGATCTTTGAGGTCCATTCCAACCCAGGCCATTCTATGATTCTATGATTCTGTGATTCTATGAGCCTTTTCACAGAACTACAGCTACAAGCAAAATGCTTTTCTCTTCCCTTTTTGCTCCTGTAAATACTGCCCTCCCCAGCAATAGTTTATTCTTGATATTTTTTCCCTTTATTCTCTATTTTGAACTAAAATACTATTAAAAGTCCTGAAACAAAATAACATTAAAATTCATTTTGAAGAAAGATAGAAGGCCTTGCAGCCTTTACCACTCTAAGCACAGTCCACTGGCCCACTGCATGATTTAACACTATGAACTTAAAAGACAATAGGAACAACTGTGATTATCTCAATAGCTTCTTATCCGCTGCAACTCCTTAAGCTATGTTTGATGAATATCTGAAAATGCCTAATTTATTTTGAGCTAACCTATTTTGGTTGTTTAATCGCAATATCTTAGCTTGTGACACTTTGGAGATGGTAGCTGAAGCCCACTGCAGAGTGCAGGCAGACCTCAGGAACCCACAGCAAGCCCCCACCTCCCCACAGCCCCTGCAGCCTGAGATACCAAGGAAACAGGGAGCAAACATCCATCCCCCACTTACTATGGGCACCTTCTGTGCAATCATTTGCTGTCCATATTATGGAGTAAGGGAGGGAGTTAGGGCATAAAAATAAGAATACCTTGTTAAGTACAAAATTGGGTTCTTACATAAAAAGGGACAATGGTCAGATTGCACTCGAGCAGCTCCCTGTGAATTTCTGAAGGGCAGAAGCTGGGCAAGTTGGGCCTTCATCTGGAAGCAGAACATTTCGTGCCAAGAAAGAACTCCAGATGGAGACTCGTGTGGGACACAACGGACACAGGAGCCTTTGGCTACGAGCAGAGAGGGCTGCCAGGTACCAAGAGTGCACTGAACATTGTTCATAGAGGGGAAGAAAGGGTAAAGCTGCCAAGTCAGAAGACAAGGGAAAGAAGGAAAGGCACGCTGCTGGGTCCAACAGCTGCAGAACCCTCAACACCATTTTAGATGTCTTACAGGGTTCTGGAGAACCTTCAGTGAGGGAGGTATTTTAATTGGAGATCTGGAGCTGAAAAAGCAGCTCTCTAGAAGGAGCAGCTGTTTCCAGGAAAAGGCAAACAGCTTCAAACGCAGTGCTGCATCCCAGTCAGCACTGGCCATGTGAGTATGGGAGCAAACTCCAAGGCCAGGATAATTCCCACCATACGTGTCACCACACTTTGCTTTGAAGAGCTTTCACTCCTTCATCAGGTAAATTCACAGGCTCACTGAAGGCTCTCCTTGAAAAATTTTCTACTTTGAGACAACTGGTATTCTGATCTATGTTTGAAAAGATCAATACAAGAGAGAGGTGCCAGCATCTCTCAGCAGTACCAGTGCCCCAAAACAGCCATGAAAACAGCTCTGCACTCCAAGCATCTCCTGGATCCCAGGGACTAGATGCGATGTGCAGTGCTGTTAGTAACTAGAACCTGCATTTGGTGAAAATCCTGTCATTTCAAGAGAAATTCCCTGTGAATTATTAATTCCAAACATCTTATGGACAGGAACTATCAAAATATTTAACTTCAGGAATGAAATCCCTGAAATCCCTGGAGGCATTCAAGGCCAGGCTGGATGTGGCTCTGAGCAGCCTGGTCTGCTGGTTGGTGACCCTGCACAGAGCAGGGGGTTTAAACTATTGTGATTGTTGTGGTCCTTTTCAACCCAGGCCATTCTGTGATTCTTTGATTCTACAAAGGTCTCCAGTAATATACAATACTAGCTGTATGTATTACTAAAAATTACATACACAAATTAAAAAAATAGTCACGTGACAAAACAACATTAAAAGTATAAAATCTTGCAAGATTTGTTATTTAAGTTATTAAAGAGAAATAGATGTTATTTCCATGCAGGGCTGTATTTAGCACACCAACATCTTATTCAATTGATGACAAAATGGTGTTAAAAACTGTTATTTCATCCCATGCCCAGAAAAAAGGCTCTGGAGCACAGACCACGAAGTGACAAGAGGAAGGTGATGGTGCATCCCCCTCCTGCAGGAGCTGGAGGCTCTGCGCTCCCTGCACAGCGCGGTGCCAGGCAGAGATGTCAGAGTTTCTCTGGATACCAAAAGCAGTACAAATGTATTACCTGGCTCTGTTGAAAAGCTCCTTCCGAGTTAACTTAGAAATCCCTGCAGACCAGAGCTTTGTGCAACAGGCCCATCCTTAGTACTGTTCCTTTTCTTCAAGAAACTCTGCTGAATATGTTCAGTTTATGCACTTTTACTCCTTAGCTACCTACTTTTTTAACCTGTGTCTTATGTTGCCCCTGCTTTTATGTATATTCAGTTCCCACCTGCACAACGATATTCAGAGCTCAGTGACCTTTTAGAGCTAAACTGGGTGGTTTTTTTTCGGCTAAGTAACTACTTAAGCAACACCGAGGCATTTCATAATTCATGGCAGATTTCCTGAACTGCTTGTGATAAAAGAGAATGCTACTGGAATAGAATCATAATGACATGGTTTTTTAAGCAAATAATAATACTCACATTTTAAATCATAAAAGTAAATCCCTTAATAAAGGTGGAACTCCAAAAATGATATTTCAGTTCAAACAAACTTTTAACTTACTTTATTATTATTTTTTTCCTATGCCTTCTCCGCAAACCAACAGCAGCCAAAAATGTTGTCAATCAACACATCATTTCTGTGATTACGTTGATTATATATAATAGTTTCTCTGCTGTGAAGTGTTAAGGCTTAGGGTGCACACACAGATTGCTGCAGGTTTAAGTTTGCCACTGATCAGCACCCATTGGTTCCTGTCAATGTGTCATTATCTTCTGCCACAAAGGCTGTGAAATAGCCCAGTTCACACAGGGCTGAAAACGCACAGGAGGAACTAGCACAGAACACTGGATGTACTTTTTGGGTACCATCATTTTCTCTGGTAGCTTCTCTCTGCCCATGGTGCAGATGGAGAGTATCACCAATTGCTGGCATCCTTAAATCCAGTTCACCCCTTTCTTTAACCATAGAAAATCACCATCAATAGCTCGTGCTGAATGGTCCCAAACACACTAAAAAATCTAGCAACAGCAGCAGGCAAAATTTGAAAATTGGAAAGTGCAATGAGATTGGAAAGAATTTAATTGAAAAACTATGAGCAAAGAGCAAACTCAGGCAGAATCATTCAATTCATGAAGCCAGGTGGAATAATTTGTCATTTAGGACAGTCAAAACAAATATTGCCGTATAAATGACTTTTAGCATTTTTAGAACAGCCAGACATTTTAGTAGTTTGTAAGAAGAAAATGATGGAGATGAAGATAGAGTAGGGCTCAAAAGCAACTCAGAGGTCTGCTGGACAGAATGGTTCAGTAATTCCCGCACGTCAGGCCAATCCATCACTGGCACTTTGTGAAATTGGGCAGACAGCCACCTTCTGCTGTCAAGCAAGACTTCACAAATCATATCAAGGCAAACTCTTCCACCAATACAGTCGTCCATGGAAAAGCATGGCTCTGCCAGACAGCCTCACCTGCCAGGAGGGTTCTGGGTTGTCCAAGGAACTGGGGCTGGCTCACGAGGACCAGCCTTTCCCTGGCCTCCTGCTTGCATCCACTTACATCTCTTATAGGCCCGTCTCCTCACAGACTAGTGTTCCAAAACACAAAAAGGCGCTGAAGCAACAGGCAAACATAACAGGTGTATTTCCCAAAAGCTATCAAAACATTCTTATCTGTCAGACAGAAGGGGCTGGCTGGCCCAGAGAAGGCAGGAGGTTGCTAAATTGCCTTTCAAACACAACATGACTTCTTCAGGTTTTCAGTAGCAGTATTAATAACAGTAAAATAATTTAATTGTTCCTTAATAAATGCTGGCATTTGGAAATACTACCAGATGTTAAGATAATGTATCCAATATTCTCAACTATCTGGAGCTGCATTAAAAAAATTAGAAGTTTTGGTATTATTATCTTCATATTACTATGCTTTTGTTTTTGTGTTTGTTTGGTTTTTTTTCTTCCCAATTTGGACATGCTCTAATTTACTCTCTCACTAGAGGCAGACATTTTATTCACTTTTCAGGTTCTGACAGCCCTGGGTCACAGGTGCTAAACTCACAACAAAAATACCAAAAAGTAAAGTGAAGAAGTATATATATATATTTTTAAACAGACTGAAGTTACATGTTACTTACTAAGCGATAGTGCTGTTGTCATGTTTATTCAGAGAAAAAGGCTGACAAGACTTGTTTCACATCTGTCTGCACAGTACAGCAAAACCATGAATAACGAGCGATGAAAAAGCTGTTTTGTTGACAATCTATTATTCCTAAATGCACCCAAACAGCAAGATGCAGCCATTGCTTGTTAGCACTGTATTGGAGCTCAAGATTTTCTCTCCATAAATACTTTGTCTCTAAATATTTTTCAGATGTATTTTAGGCTGCAAGCCTTTTCTTTGCAACCCCAAAGGACGCTATCATTGTCTCCCATACCTCAAACCATCAAACCCACACAAGAAGACTGGTAGCTATGCCCAGTACTTTATTTCTATAAATGACATTTTCCTTTTTTGATTTATGCTCCTTTTTCTCTACTATTACAACTCTCCATCCTTTCTCTTCTCTTTCTAAATAGCCAGACATTATGTTGTTGGGTTTCAGTTTTCATCTACAAGACCAGTGAGCTTTTTCTCCTGAACTGTGTCACAGTTTTCTTACCAACCAAGAGTAAGAACTCTAACTGAGCCACTGAGATCTTCCATTTCGGCCTGTAAAAACAAAAAGGCAACACTGGAGCTGAGGAAAACAGTTCCCGAGGATTGGCACATGCTGTCCTTGCAGCTCCCTCCCTGACAGCCACTCCAACAGCTCCCTCACTTTGGTACAGGAAGGTAAGGCAGCACCTTTTCATAGTTCTGATGTCTTCCCTGGAAGCTTGCTTAAATAACGGTTGAATCACAGAGGTGTAGAGGTTTGCTTCTAATTCAAAGCATCACCTGGCAGACTCTATTTAACATAAATGCTTAAGCAACATAGCATGAATACCAAATAAACAGTCATTCTTTGCTCAGGCCAACTTTACAGGGCCAGCAGGAGCCCTTGCTGATGGTTACTGGGAGACTTCAGCAAACAGAAGACGTGTCCATTCTCCTGCAGAACACAGCAACCAAAGTCTGCCTGAAAGTGAGCAGCAACTGTTTTCCAAAGACTAGCAGGTCCTATCTGTTGCATAAAGAGCCTTGAATCTTTATATGACCTATGAATTATTTTCTGGATCTTTTAGTTTCATTAGATGCAACCTTCAACCAGTTCAAACAGCGGAACATATTATACATACCCTATACAAGTTTTGCTATTTCTTCCTATGTTTTTCCCTTTGGACACTGAAAGATACTATCCTGAAGAGTACAAACATGGCAGCTCTGGCAACACAAGGAAAAGAACGCATGAGATCATCTTCTATCACTTGTCTACACATAATTCCCACAAAAGCAGACACTTGCAACACGCTTGCAGGCAGAGAGGACTGACGTTATATATATCTCCATTAACTTAACTTACTTATTTCAAGTAGTGTACGTTTTAGAGAACACCTGAAAAGCCACAGGGAAATGAACCCAAGCTCCTCTCTATACATGGCAGAACTGCTCCCTTGCTTGAGAGAGTTGCAGGGTTGCCTGTTTCACTGTCAGAATTACTCTTCAATAACAATTTTAGGTTACCATGGCTGCTGGCAATGGCTAACAGCATCTTGCTGTTCAAAATCCATACTGTTAGTGAAACTCAGGCAGCTGTGCTTTTACAAATGCCAATTCGGGCATGTTAATAATTAACTGCAATAGAAAAAGCATTAGAAAGTCCCTGAAGAGGAAAGAGCCTCTGAAATTAGCAGGCAAGACCCTTTTCTCCACATCTGCATTGCGAGCTAGCAGAGTTAATTCTACCAGGGCTTTGCTGGTAAGCCTTCAGCAGTATTTATGAACAGTGATTTACACAGAGCAGCAGGTTCAGCAGCCTGAGCTCTGGTTCCACCCCAGCTCCTCCAGGTACAGCCATGTATTTTGATGAGAACTCAGTTTTCAAACGGGCAAATAATGGGGCCCAGTGCACCACTGATTCCAGTACAAGACAGACATGGACATAATGGAACAAGTTCAGTGAAGGACTGCAAACATGATTAAGGAACTGGAGCATCTATCATACAAGAAGAGGCTGAAAGATGTGAGGTGGGTACGCCTGCAAGAGAGAAGGCTCAGGGAAAACTGATCCATGAGCAGAAACACCTGTGGGAAGGTGCAGAGAAGGTGGAAGCAGACTCCATCCAACCATCTCAGAGATGCCTGGTGAAAGAATAAGAAGGAACAGGCAACAAGCTGCTATATGATAAATTCTGTTTAAACGTAAGAAAAATCTTTAGCCATATTGTTCAAACAAGTCCCTGGTCATGCCATGCACCTGCTCTCAGCCTGTGATCTCCCTGCCTCAGGACCCTCCAGCTGACCTGACCAGCACCACTCAAGTGACCCTCTGCAGTTTGCTTTCACACCTTGTTCCCCCGGTAAGATAAAACCACCCGCATAAAGCATTCACAGACCAGGAACAAGATAAAGAAACTTTACAAAGCACCAAGCTTTATGATAACGTGCTTACACAGCCCTGTGTGTTACATCTAGCTCTTATCAGTATATACAGATCATCACTTACATAAACTTCCTAGCCTATTCCACATATAATGAGAGATTCAACTGGCAAACACACAACATACACCATGTCTCCCAAACACTTAAATCAGGAAGAAGTGTTTGGTTAAAAACTGCCTATCTTTTCTAAACATAGAGATGATTTCTACTCTGCTGCTGTGGTTGTAATGATGAGGACATAACACATAAACACACGTGCCTTTATGAATGAGGGGAAATTTAATTTAATGTGAATTCCACACCAAATTGCAAGGGAACAATCTCCTGGTTCTCAAGCATCATGCAAAACAGAGAAAACGTTTGCATATGTCATATTTACAATTTTAATAATCCATATCATAACATCTTCTTAATAGAATGAAAAACTTTAACACATACTACAGTTATTTTAGGACAAAGTCATCAAATTGTGAAGTATTAACATAACACATTGTTCATGTAATGGAGAGAACACATCACTTCTTGCAAGGTCATGATGAGAGGCAGAGCAAGCTGTTATTTAAAGAATATCCATCATCTGGAATTGAATTAGATGCATCTCATTTTCACTTTGTCAAACTTAGTTCATATTGTGGTTGAAGACCAGCACGCTACCTAGGATAGCAGCTATCCACAAGGTAGGTATTATATCTTCATCTGACAGGCCTGGGGTCAGGTAGGTCAAATCAATATTTCAGAGATCTGTCCACAGTCAAAAATGGACAATAAAGAATCACATGATATATGAGTCTGGCATATAGGGAAAATAACTCATTTAAAACAGGGAACAGTGATAAGAAAAGAAAAATGGATTTCATTCAAAATAGAGGGAAGAACTGTATTTCAAGAACACATAAGAAATACCATACTGATTAGTTCAGTTTGATACCAAAGAGTAGATTTCTATTTGTCACTGCTTTATGTAGGACTGCATTTTAAGCTGTATGTCAGACAACAGACAAGAAAACAAAAAAAACCAACCATTTGTTTGTATAGTTGTGTGCAAAAGGTTGGGGAAAAAAACAGTTATTTTCAGACACTTGCAATGTTCCACAGATGCCAAAGACAAATAATAATTATAGATGTCATACTGCACAGCGGCATGGAAAGGAATCAGGAATATACGGATAGGCAATACGTTCAATTTTGATACCTCACCAAAAGAAATGGAAATGTCCCATTCCATTAAGTAGACTATTACATGGACTCAGAAACAAAATGCATGATCCCCCTGATAAGCATGTTCCTTTCCTCCTACAGTCCAGTGTTCCTACTTTCAGCCTAGGAATAGGTTGTGCCACACTCTGCAGTAAAGAAAACCTAGAGGAAAAACTAAAGGAGCTGACCATCATAAATTAAGCCAAAGATAAAAAATACGGAACAATAAATTCATGACTCAAGACATCTCTTTTGGCTGTGTTTAATTCCAGACAAACCTCACCAGAAGTTTCTTCAGATAGCTTCACTTAACCTCTCCTCTATGTTAATATTAAAGATGCAACTGGAATTGGAACTTTCTCCAGCATATGGATTGAGCTGATGTCTGTCTTTCATCTTATAATTTCAATCTCCAGGTTTTGCACGGAACAAAAAGTAGGAGCAATCTTCTATGAAGTTCTGTAAGTCTGGACCTAAATTTCCCCTAGTCTGAAACTTCGTGGTTACTGAGATTTGGTTTGGAATTTCTTCTACCAAATATCCGTCAACATGTGAATATTGCTTTCATTTATTATAAAACTTTTTCTTTTTTTTTTTTTAATAGCCACAAAACAAAGGTTCTTACCAGTAACCTTCAGCTCAACCGTTCTTCGTATAAGCTTGCCTTCAAACTTCAGTTCACAGGTATAATTTCCTCCATCTTCCTCCTGGACCTCTTGTATTAGCAGTGTGTTTCCCTTCTGAATTACAATGCTTCTCCACATTTTTGGCTTACATTCCTGTGGAATAAAAATTCATTGCTAAAATTACCCAGCTTGTATGACATAGGACTGTGTTGTTTGATCAGATTTTCAGTATTATGTACATACGTAAACAACCATCTCAGCATATTTTGCAATTCAAATTTGAATATAATTTCAGAAGGCATAGAGATCTGAAACTGGAATTAATTTGAAGACAGAAATTAAACAGAAATGCTTTTAAAGTTCAGTAATTCCCACTGTATCACATGTGCCATGTTTAATATCTGATGCTCTGAAGCAATGGTTAAGTATCTTCTCATTTCGCGACGAACAACTGCCAACACATTTATTTTAAGATGGACCATTAAAATACATCTCTGTTTGAAGGGAGAATAGGCAACATCTGTTAAGAGTCAGCCTGGAGACAAACTTCATGCAGTCACAGCCTCATTTACCAAGAGAAGAAAAAGGAAGAACAGCAGCAGTTTTGTGAGCAAGACAATTCAAGAAACCCGGTTTCCTTCTGGTCCCTGTGTCCCCTCACTGGTTTCTCTCGCATCTAATGAGGTGTGAGCTCTGATTCAGCCTTTTCCTGTAACTGGGTTCTTTGCAGCATCACCCCCAAGTGCGTCATCTCATGGTGTATACGGTACTGACAGTCTGCAACTTTCACTGACTTTCCCAGCCAGACCTTAGTTTAGGTTCATTGCTATGCATCGTGGTCCTGCTGCAGTATTTGAGTCCTTCTGCAGAGCGTGCAAGACACACAGCTTTCCCCTTCCTAATGTACTATGATCCTTGCAGCCAGCTCTGTTCCCATCCGCCATCATGGTACTCATGACTGAATACCTCTTGGAACGCTCTGAACCAAATGTATGGGCACAATCTAATCATTTCAAAATGGTACCTTCAGAGTATATGTTTATTCCTTCTTAGTAGCTTTAGCATCGAGAATGTACCACCTGTGAACAAAACCATGCTTTAAAGTTCTCTGAAACGCTCCATGCTCTGGTTCATTCTGCTGCCCAAAGTACACAAAGCAACACAATTAGGACCCAAGTACCTTTAATGCCATTTATTTCCTCTCTCTCGAGCAGGCAACACAGAACAAGCTCTCAAAGCACAACTAACAACCTTGCAATACCATCAGCAGCAGGCTCTGCACTTCCAGCAGCCTCACAGTCTCAGAGATTCACCCCAACAGCCCACGTCTACGTCCCACTTTCTGTTTGTCTGCAGCAGCGTTGTCAGACACACAGCAAACAAAGCAGAACAAAGCTTTCTTTTAAGGAAACAAACAAGGAAACACAATGACGTGCAAATCTACTGTATGACAGAGAAAGATCAAAATGACATAAATATCCTTTTTTTTTTTTTTTTTTTTTTTTTTCCTCCTGAGACTCCATATATGCTCCAAATCCTCAATGTCAGATTGTAAGTTAAAGGAGAATAACAGGTTTGAAAAGCGAGACTGTGAGCTTCTGGCCTTGCATCTGGAGGCACCAAGACCTTTATCCTTATCTCTAACAGGTCAAATTCAGTTACAGTATAGTCAAATAAAGAATACTTAAACCATGCAATCCCACTGCAGGTCTCAGCTTCCCTGCTATCTAGTGTTCTGCGAAGTCCCTAACATTGCCTTGCATGGGACCTGTAGTTAACAGCACTGAAAGGGATGATCTGAACCCGGATCCTATCTACTGTGCTAAAAATCAGAGCTTATTTTTGTTGCTTCATGACATTGATACAGTTCGAGGTTTATGTGGGAAACAGATCTGAGCAGGAAAATGCCCTCAGACACCTTCTGATCTTTTAGACCTATTTACAAAGCAGAATGGAGTTGCATCAGCCACCTACCCAGAGTGACTGAATCTGAACACTGATGGGCAAAGAACTCTGTTCAACCCTAATTTAGGAGGAATACAATTCCAGGAATACACACAGCACGTGTATTTCAAACATGCATCCTTGCAGAGCAGCACTGGAAGGCCCTGTCATAAATATGTTACCAGTTTTATGTTCTGTATATTTATTTTTAAAAGTACACAGGTGAAGAAACTAAAAAAATGCATTTTTTATTTGCTAGCTGATTTTTTTTTCCTGAAACTGTTCTTACTGTTAAAACCCACTGATTCAATCATGCCTTCATGCACACATCTGTTTAAAAACAACATGCTTATACTGCTTGTCAAAACAGTTCTAATGAGTGTAAGGGAGCAGTGTGTGTATCAGTGGCACTAACTGTGGAAATCTCTCCAAAGAAATATTTCACAGCCAGAAGTGAAGTTCAAACTACTGTTAAAACAAGCCCTGATAGCAAATGTTTTATCATTCCTCACTGGGTGTGTATGTGGAAATCTATTCAAGCATAATTATTTTAAGAGCGTATTTAAATTACAGTTAACTCCCTCTAAATTGATGCAATTATTGGCTCAGATTCATTAATCTCTCCATACAGAGAAGGCTTCTGGAAGGCAAGAGAGCCCTGCAAACCATGAGCTGTAGCATTACTGTCTTTGCTGATAGTGGCTCACCAGTCACAATCCAAATTCCCCAACTACCAGGGACTGACGGCTTCCCTCCACAAGGAGAGAAATTCACATAGAATTTAATTTTCAGGTAACTACAAAGGAGGAAACCTCAGAATTTCCTCATATATACTCCTATTCTGTTCTATTTTGGACAACTTACACTCTCCCCTGGAAAATCTTCTCTAAACAGATCAGCATAATGGAAAGCAATTCCCTTCCAACGACTCTGCAGCAGATTTACATGGGAAGATGGCCAATAATACCTTCATCTACACGTGAAATTCAACCACAAAGTCAGAGGGTGATAAGCTGAAGACCCGCTGTAAGACGTCTGGAAACAGATGCCTTCTTTAGAAGATGAGGGTCATGCTTTATACTGCAATATCACTTTGGGGAGAAGGGACACACTTACTGTATAGTATGATCTTAAGTTCCAGATCACAGTTTTTTGGGGCTTTAGTGTTTTTGTGTCTAAAAGTCTAGGCAGACTTCTACTAATAGCACCACAGTACCATCCAGAATGTTTTTTCAAAATGCTGTTGCAGAAATGTGTCTCAAGCAATAACCTGACATAAGTTTCTACATGACATTAATACTGACATTTTACATTACTGAGCTTCCTGACCCAGGTCCAGATAATATAAGCATTATCCAAGAACTGAAGTGATAGCACCTTATTGTTAATTATGAATAAGGAGTTGTACGTAGTAGGTTATTCCATTAATGTCTCTTTACATTATCAAGCCAGACTAAAGGCTGTTGACCTCAATTGCCTCTTAGCAGCCAACCATATCAATTCACATCAATTTCACCATGGTGATGACTTGTCAGTCAGCCGGTGCACAAAACCTGTCTGAGCAACCCAGACAACACGTGTGGCTATATGGACCAAACACCCTTCCTCTCCTGCTCTCGGATGGCAGAAGAAGCAGCTTCTCTTTGGTACCTTCTTTCTATCAAGATTTCAGATTCAACTGAGCACAAATATTTTATGCATGAACAGCACTGAAGATATCCACCCATATGCTGAAAGAAATAGCTCCAGTGGCTGAAAGAAAAATTTTGTTTATACTAACAGTGGGTTATGGCATGTTTTGTTACTATAAGCTTGAACATGTGAGATTTCTGTAAAAAATAGAAGTAGATGACAACTTCAAAAATTGCTCTTTTCTGCTCCATCCCACAAAGGAAGAAAAAAAATCTGCAGCTCCGCACATAACATTTCATATTAAAAGAAACAACCTTCAAAGAATGCCGTTAAGGTTGCCAAATCAAGCACTCAAAATTTAGGATTTAACTTCTTCCTGCATTTTCTGCCAAGTTTGTCCAAAACTCATCACCCTTTTATCACTGCAATCCAAATTCTTTCCCATCAATCTCACCAAACTCTTCCCCCTGACCAAGTACTATTTCTTCTTCCCTCTGACTCCCATCTCTTCATTCCTCCCCTTTGTTTCCTACAGTTCCCTTAGCAAAATGTTTTGATGTGTTAAGTAAGGGACATGGTTCAGTCCCATGTTTCAGAGGAAATAATGGTGACGGGTGGATGGCTGGACTGGATGATCTTGAAGGTCTTTTCCAACCTTGGTGATTCTATGGTTCTGTAACACCCGAGGGCTTTTCAAATACCAAATCCTGGTCCATATTCAGTCAGTGAGTAAAATTTGCCAGGATCTTAGTAAGGTCTGCATGGCAACCTGCATTTTAGTCATTCTCCTGTTCTTTGTGAAGCTACAGTAACACATCATGTATGCATTTGCTGCTGAAAGTTCTGGGCAATTCTTGAAAGCCCTGCAGAAGGCACAGCCAGAACAGTTACCTGCTGAGTAGTACAGGTTCCTAGTAAATCTTAGTTAAAATTAAGCAACATATGTAAAATTACTCAGTGAACCTCCACAAAAGTACAAGTATCTCTGTGAAATTACCCAGCAGACTTTGGTAAAACTTAACACTCCCTGATGAAGGTACCCTACAGACTTCCTAATAATTAATTGGGTGGCATCAGCTATGGAGACAACCCATCAGGGTGGAAACTGGTAAAGAGGCACAGGTTTGGAAATATTGTTCTGCTGTTACAGAAACCACATAACCTTCAGAATAGAACACCCTCATTAATGCTGCTTTTTGTGGGTCAATGGCTATGCTGGGTAATTTGCCTGCAGTTCGGTATTGCTCCTGTAACAGTGGGAGAGCATCCTCCAGACCCAGTGAGAAACTACTGCAGGTTCAAAGAAGGCCATCTCTAAGCCTCAAACTAGAAACAGTGGACATTAGGTACAGTTTCATTACAATACCAATGACACAGCAAGAGTTACCTTGTACCATACAACATCTGGCTCTTGACTGTCTGTTTTGTAATCCTCGATATCAGGACAGGAGATTGTCTTTCTTTTGGTAATTTCCGATTTTTCCAGATATCTGATCTTGCTGTTGTAGCAAAGCCCAGATTCATTCTCAGCTACCGTCAAGGACATGGACACCTTCATGCAGTACGTTGAGTTTCTGCAGGGACAGAAAGATGTTGTCATTTACTTCACTCCTTCTTTCTCTTTTTTTTTTTTTATACTATATTTCATCACATCACCTCGTTAAGCACTGATCTTCACAAACACTTCACAAACACTTCAGTGACACATTCAAACAGTGGCTGTCATACTGTGCATTTTCAGCACAAAGGAACTACTAGAAGACATGGAGGTTCACTTCTGGCTTACTATGAAGAGCCTTGTAGAAATTTTGCTGACAAGAGCTGCCAGCACAGCAGCTCTTTCACCTTCCAAGCCTATGAACACAGGAAACTGGTGCCACCTCAAACCTTGAATGCACTTATTCACTGTTCTTATTCCCTATACGTGCCACAAGCACACCTCCTGTCTCGCCTTCAGATTTCACTCTAGTATGTAGCACTTAACATTTGAGAAGGGTTAGGCAGCTGGTTCTGGATGTTACACCACATCAAACAGAATTCCTCCCTCTGAAGGAGCTACTCTGTAAAATCCCCCAGTGTGCAGTATCATGGTGGGCTGACCTCTTGCTGCCAACCCCCAACCAGCTACTTTCTCCCTCCTCTTCAGGTGGACGGGGAGGAGAAAAAGCTCATGGGCTGGAATATAGAAGGGCAATCCAGGCCTCTCCTCACTGAGCCCTGCAGCCCACACCGAGCACAGACACCCAGCACAGCATGGAACAGGTCAGACTGGGTGCTTTCACCGACACATTCTGGCCTTTAAATACTGAAAAATGCAATCCCTTAACAACTAAAACCATTGCCCGCTCCCTCACAAAAGATCCCTAGGGGTTAAATCTATGCAAGTGGCTTGTGAGTTCTCTGAGCTCAGTTTTTCTTAATATCAGGTCAGAGTAAACATAAACAACCAACTCCTGTGCCTCACAATAATGGAAACAGGATTAAATTAAATTCCTTCAGACTCACATCTTTAACAGAGTTATCAGATGCACAGTAAAAAAGAAGTTTCTGGTGGGGTTATTGTAAAGAATTTGCACTTTGCACAGGATTGTTACAAGCCACACTGTCAGCTTCTGGCCTTCATTAGGTGTGATGGCAAACAGAGTTCTTCAAAAGCCAACTACAGAGTACAAGTGACAATATAATGAGGCTCTTCCTCCCATCATACATCATTTTGTCACTTTAATTGACTACACCATAACCAAAAAGCCCGGAGTAAGTCTGACATGCTGGGTGGTTACACCCATCAAAGGGAGCTGAGGAGAGCTCTCGCAGAAGATATTACTGCTTTGCTGTCACTTCTTCCATCACAGCTCAGCTGCAAACTTCAGCTGAGGCAAAGGCACAGCAGACTACAATTGCCCCATGCACCTGGAAAGGGATCTGTCAGTCAGACCTTGACACTAATGGTACTAGATGCCTGCTCCCTCCAATGAGACTCATGACAATGTTTCTGAATAAAACAAACTAAAAAATCCACTACGCTCCAAAAGAGATCTTTTCGCAGGCATCGTTTGAACAACACGTCACCCTGTCAAGTGAGCCTGTGGTGGGAAGAAAATAGAAAGGTCTATTATGGGCTCTTCGTTACAGCTCTATGTTTCCCACTGAACAAGCGCTGACTGAACACTGGGCAAACGGCATCTCGTCAAAGGCATGCCGTGAGCACTATGTGCAGAAGACAGTATCTGCATGGCACATCGACAGGCAATCTTCTCAAACCTCCATCTTTCAGCACTGTTAGAGCTGGGCATTCAGCAGAACCCCCGAGCCCAGTGTCTGACAGCAGGCCTCCCCTCGGGGCCATCTGCCCTGCTGGGCACGGCTGCTCCTCTCACTTCTAAGAGGGAAACTGAAGCACAAAGAGACACGTGGCGTGCAGGACAAGTCACAACAATAAAGTCACCTTCCAAATTTCAGATCAGCCCTTTATCTGATTTCGCACTGCCCACGTGAACAGCAAATGCCATCGACATGGAAATACACTGCAGGAAATACTGAATTTGCAGCACACTTTCCCCTCCCACTCCATTCTCTTCAAAACATCACACGAACACTCATGTAATAAAACCAGCAGGTCTTTTTCCTGTTCCTTGTCTTAGAGAGGAAGGGTTCTCTTTGTCTGATGCCATGCTCTGGTTCAGGTGAGAGAGTATGGAAAAGTCTCATCCTCACCTTCTACATGAATTACACTATTTGACTTGAGAAAAAAAAAGTTATCTGGACTAAAATAGACACATAATTTGAGCTGAGTTTTTCATAACTTTAGGGTTATTCATGCTTTAGGGAACATAAGTCAGCTCTTCCCCAAAGTACATGCTTTGGAAAAGGGCTGCCTTTTTTTCAGGAGAAAACAAAACATATTTAGAAAATTTCAGCCCTAAAATCCACAAAGTATGAGTATGACTGAGTATAATCAACAGTAATTAATCTGAAATGATTGTTTAACTTACCTGAAAAACTGTGAGTGCTATGATGGCAAATTTGGTCACGTTCTCAATAATAATGATCCAGGCTAATCAAGAATAATGACTTGGAATAGTTGACCATTACTTGGTGCTATTTAATAATGTTGTATTTTCTGCTAACAATCTTGCATTATTTAGATTGCATTTTGAACAGCGCTGGAGGGTACTTCTATTTAAAACACTTCCTGGAACAACGACCTAGAAATGTAGCATCCTTTTCACTAGTTACAATTAAAATTGAATAGAATTGAGAAAACAAAGTGCCTGGTGAGCACTATCACTTTTGTTCACACTCCTTGACGAAGACAATAAATCTGCTCATGTTTGTGATGAAAAAAGCCCTAACTAAGCCAACAGTAAGAGACTTGAAAGCTTTATGTGAAAGCTCTGTGAATGCTCTTCCACCAGCTGCTCATTTAGTAATAGTGCTGCTAATTGAAAAAAGAGCAACTTCTGCAATTGCAAGAATTCCAGAGAATGAAGCAAAAGCCTTTAATCTGACTAGCTGAGGGTAACAGTTGCATTTCAGCCCTCTGCAAAATCAAGCAGCAGTTTGATCAACCTTGCTGCTTTTCTCACTTCTGAAGCAGAAGCCTTGGAGCTAATGTTTATATAGGATACAAGCCATTCCTCCCTCTGCTAAGCAGGCTGTTCCCTGGGATGGTATAGATTTCACCATGCGGTCCTCTAAGCAAGTCATGGTCTGTGCTCACCTCTTCTTGGAGATTTCCATGTCTACCACGTATCTATCAACTTAGACACTGTGAGACAGAGCTTCCTAAAACGATACACTGCCTGTTCTTCAACCAGAAGAGACCTATGGAATTGATCTTGTTCATTTTACATTGAAATTAGTAGATGACCAACTTCAATTTCCTACACAGAAAGAAACTTACAATTTCAACTGTAGTTTGAAGGAATATGTGGTTTCAGTTTCACTGACAAATAAGAACATGCTGTCTCTCCTCCCCCATGGGACCTAGGACATAAAGGAACTCTGGAGCAGACAAGTAAGAACTCAAGAAGGGTCAACAATGTAATCATTGGTGATCACAACATTTTGCTCCTACCACCCAGGTAAACAGTGAGGAAAATTATGGTGCAGGCCCCCATGCAGGTTACTCAGGTGATGGAAATTCACCTACAGAAGTCCTTCAGAAAGCCCATGGAGTTGCTGTGCTGAGATGGATCCAGGTCTTTCTTTCCAATTGTTTTCATGATGATCCTGTGTTCTACCTGGTTCTTCTTAGCTGGGTTTCATTTAGGTTGTTTCTGGTCAATTTTTTCCTGCCTTTTTTTTTTTGTTTAAAGGTATGCAGACTGACTGATGTGAACCCTCCATTTCTTTCTTTTCTTCTTTTGAAAGCTAAACAAATGATGGCCTGTTACTGGAATTACAGAAAGGAGAACCCATTTTTGTTTTCAGAACACGGACATGGAACTCTCTGCAGGTGAGTGCTCCCAGCAGTTTGCAGGCTAGCAGAAGAGGAATAAGGAAGCTGGAACATGCAAGAAACCACCAGCAAGGCCAGTAAACTGAGTTCTGCTGTCAGAACCAGCGAATGAAAGACCAGAAAGGATCTTCTAGGTGTATGGGGAAGATAACAAAGACCTTGTAGTAGGGATCACAATGTCAAGAGAGACTGAGACTTACATGCAACTCAAAGTAGAGAACATCAGTGACTACGTGCTACCTAAAAGAACCTGAGAGATGCAGAGGGCACTTCCCAAAGTAAAGGAAATAAGCCAATGAATTTTCAAGTGGTTATTTTATATAATTAGTCCTTTCTGAAAGATATGTGAACCATTCATTCTCCACAGAACTCGGTTTCCAATGGTTTCCATTCCTATTTTAGTGCTCGTGTGAGGAATGGGAAAGGGAAAAGAAGAGAAAGAATCACTGTGTGGTACAAAGAAGTAATGAATCAGTTTATATTTTCACAAAAACTAAATTTTGTAACTCCCTATCTCAAGGAACTGCTTATAAGCTGGGCTGCTCTCTGGACTGGAAATATGAAAAAGAGTTTAGATTTCCCAGAGTTCACCAAGTAGTTTTCTTTTGTTCTAGTGCCAAGGCATTTGTAATTCCCAGACCACCAGGAGCTGGCTCTGAAATACGAACTGGACTCAGAATTCAATAGAAAAACACAGGCAAAGCAAATGTAGCTTAACAGGTCTCAAAATCAAGTAAAATTGTGAGTTTTGCTTCACTTTGAAGCAAAGACAAAAGGGAAAAAGAAAGGAAACAGAAACAGTTAAGAAGGACACTTGAAATTGAAGTGGCAGTTCCTAATTGCTTTTTATCTCATTTTGGATTTAACACAATCATCAGCCCTAAGGTTGAATTCAAATTAAAGGAAAAATTCATGACTTTGAGAAAACTATTTTTCAATGACATTTGTTGTTTCTATCAGTTAGGATGGTTTGTAAAAAGAGACAAGTAAACAATTCCATCTCTAGTGTGAAAGAAATCTACCCGCTCTAATAAAGAGGAAAAAGGCAAAGTGGTTCAATATTTTACAGCTAGTAGATTAAAAAACACTCCAAAAAATGAATTGCATATTTTTAAAAGAGGATTTGCAATGCATGTATGTTTGTTGTCTTGCAGATTCCATTTTTTCTGTTTTTTTCTTTTTTTTTTTTAATACTATTAAGTTTTAAGGCTCATAATGTAGTAGAAGATCAAAAAGCTGGGAAGTGTTTTAATCAGAGCAGTGCTCAGGAAACAGTGCCTCTCAGACTTAAACCTCCCCCAACGCACCTAAACACACTGTCTGTTTTAATGACTGTTTCATTAGCTCGGTGAAATACTGATTGCAGAACTGTGTAAGTCCCAATCTTTGCTCGTTCTGATTAAAATGAACCACAGCAACACTACCACCAATCACTGTTATCCATCTTCATGTCCCAAGCAATTAATTTGTTACCAGCAACTGTAAGAGCGTGTTATCAGCTTTCAGATTCAATTGAGCAGCTGATTGCTTTCCTCTCTTTTCACAAGAATTGTATACATTTATTCCTGTTTAAAACTTCACACTTCACGTAACAATCACCAAACAATTTTACTGGTACCTGAGCTTGTTCCATCCAGACCAACGAGGTCACGGTTTGCTGATCTTTTTAAAGACAAATAAGTAACTTACAGCTTTTTCTGATGACACAGGTGCAGCCTCTTTCCTAAAAACATATGAATTATTCCTTGCTCTCCCGACTGATCAGCCTGAACTCTGTGCCAGAAGAGATCATGGAACAGATCCTCCTGGAAGCTATGCTAAGGCACATGGAAGAAAGGGAGGTGATACAGGACAACCAATACAGCTTCACCAAGGGCAGAGTATGCCTGACCAACCTAGTGGCCTTCTATGATAGTGCAAGTGTGTCCGTGGCCAAGGGAAGAGCCACTGATGTCATCTACCTAGGCTTTAGTAAGGCTTTTAACATGGTCCGCCATAGCATTCTTCCCTCTAAACTGGAAGTCTGCAGATCACACCAAGCCATGTGGTGTGAGAGACAGGATCCTATCCAGAGAGACCCAGACAGCCTGAGCAGTGAGCCCAGGAGAACCTCATGATGATCAACAAGGTCTGGCACCTGGGTCATGGCAACCCTCACTGTCAGGACAGGCTGAGGGATGTAAGGATGGAGTACAGCCCTGCTGAAAAGAACCTGGGGTGCTGGTGGATGGCAGCTGGAATGAGCAGCACTGTGCCCTCACAGCCCAGAAAGCCAACCGGATCCTGGCAGCATCCAAAGCAGCACAGCCAGCAGGGCGAGGAGGGGATCTGCCCTTCTGCTCCGTGCTGTGAGACCTCACCTGGAGCGCTGCGTCCAGATGGGGAGTGCTCAGCACAGGAGAGACACGGAGCTGTTGGAGCGCATCCAGAGGAGGGCACAAAAACGATGTGAGGGATGGAACACCTCCCTGTGAGGACAGGCTGAGAGCTGGGCTGTGCAGCACGGAGAAGGGAAGGCTGTGGGGAGAGCTGAGAGCGGCCTGTTGGTATCTAGAGGGGCTGTGAGATGGAAGGGAACAGATTATTGAGCACAATCTGATAGTACAATGGGAAGTAATTTCAAACTAAAGGGGAAATTAAGACTGGATATAAGAAAAAAAAATTCACAGTAAGAGTAGTGAAGCACTGGCACAGGTTGCTTGGAGAGGTGGTGATGCCCCATCCCTGGAGTCACCCAAGGTCAGGCTGGACGGGGCTCTGAGCACCTGATGGAGCTGTGGGTGTCCGTGCTCAGTGCAGGGGAGCTAGACCAGATGACTTTGAAAAGCCCCTTCCAACTCAAATGAGTCTATGGTTATAGGATCTGCAGCTAAGATTTAAATGCAGTACTAGACTGACTGGAAACAAGAAGACAAGTTGACTGGACCAAATGTGTATCACAGAAGCCTATGTTTCACAACAAAGACAGAGTAGATCATCATCATTCAAAAGCAGGAACTTCTTAGCAGTCACTGAAATATAATTTTAAAAGGTTCATGTTGATGACAGATTGAAAAAGAGAAATCCAGGGATATCTGTGCAAGTTAACTATCAGTAATATCGTTCTCACCAGGAGGCACTTAACCCCAAGACCTGTAATTCCTCACTGTGTGTTCAGTTCTGTTCAGGGAGTTTTTAGGCTTCCTGGATACTGGTACAGAGAATAAAAGATGTTTTGATCTAGCAGTGGGTAATTCAGATAACATACTTATTTGGAAAAAAATGTGGCATGAAAATGTCAGAATATGTATTGTGCAGAGGGTGATATAGGCCACAACAGCAATGCCATGATTTGAAAAATCAATAATTATCTCTAGTATCAAGATCTCTATCAAAAATGTCTAGTATCAAAATTATCAGAAGTATCTCCAGTATTTCTTAAGTCTCTCTGAAAACAGTAAGTAATGCACAGTCTAATTTGCAGACAGTTAAGGGTCAGGAGGAGCTACGTTTTTTGTGTTTGCCTTCCCAATACACGTACTGGTCCTACTGACCTCTGCATCATGACAGAAGCAACTGAAAGACATGCAAATCACCAGGCAGTCTTTACAGCAGGGAATACTTGGGCCCAGAGAGAAAGTCTCTCAACATTTAAGCTGAATCACACAGGTTAACTGCATGGTTTTCTTTTCAAGTCTTCAAAATCGTTAGCTTTCAGAAATCGATCATAGAAATATAATATAGAACACAGGAAAAAACACAGAAGCCAAAAGAACACAAAGCTATCTCAGCACATCACACCAAAGTTCACCAACTATATGGGCTCTACAAGCTTCAATACATCTTGTTCCAGCAGAAAAAAAAATAATCCTGTAATTGTCTGGGTTTGCTGTCAGGAAAGCAATCTCTTCCTTAAGTACTACGAGGCAGCAAGCTGTCCTGACGTTTGCCACCGCAAATGACTGAGCCCTTTTCATTCTCTTTTTAATAATTTTTAGGGGAACTCAGGATAATACTGTTAAATTATATCCTCTTACTGAAAAGCCACCTTACAAATGACATAAATCTGAGACATAGAGACAAGAGCTCCCAGGAAAGAATACATTAAGAATTCCCCTTCCAGTGCTTTTGTATTTGCAATACCCTGTTTCTGGGAGCACTGAACGCTTAATTTCTTCCAACCCACACATGGGTAAATTTGTGTATTTACTCTTCTTTGTTTTTCGTTTTTGCTTTTATTTTTATTAGACACTTAGCACCCAAAACAAAAGTTGAGTTCAGGACACCCATTAGATCTGCCTGCACTGCTATATCTCACTGATTTTGGCACCTGAGAGGAAAAAAAAAAAGATGGAGTATATCCTTCCTCATGCATCTAAGTCCTACCTGTAGATGCAGTGAGAAAAAACAAGCCCCCCTCTGTTTCTGTGCAGACTGTTAAGCACACAAAACAATGGAACAGTTATTATCTGATGGGGTATGAAAAGAATGCCATCATGAGTAAACACGACGTGAATGTCATCATGCCAATTTGCAGGGAGAGCTGCTTAACTCCTGCAGCTGAGTCCTCCTGATTGTGTCTTACCTAGCAAAAAGTTATTTTTGCCAGAAAAGATGAAATTTTCCTGAGATCATGTACCAAATACCAGTTTACTTCCCGATAGATACCTCATGTCATACTCGATGCATTTCCTCAGGAAAACTTCTGTCTGTCCTCTCTCAGGACACATATGATGCTGCCTACTGAAATGCAGGGGTTACAACTTTGATGTGGGTTTCAGCAGGAGTGGTACCCGGGTAAGCATATTCCTCTCCTTTGTTATTTGGAGAACAGCAGAGAAATAAAATGCCTTGATGTGCTGGAATGGAGAGGGATGAGGAGGGCTGAACATCTTTTCATCGGGTCTCCTAAAGGCCAAAACAACTGTGTGAGGAAGCAGTCATTCCATTTCATATCCTTTCTCCCAACCTGAAGGTTTGGGAGAAGGTTTGAAGCCCACCAGGGAAGGCACTTCATCCACCATCAACCAGTGATGGTGAGAAGAAATGTTACTGATGCACTGCAGCGCATGGAGCTCTTGCTAAGACAACCTGCTGGGACTAGAGGGTAATGTCAGTCATTTCAGTGGCACCCAAAGCTGACGAGGAAAACTAAATACACAATATTCTCATTCTCGTGTGTTGTTCTGCAACAGGGAAGTTGCTAGAAGCTCTCCAGCTACTGAGCAACACAGGCATTGCTGCTTGAAGCCCCGACTGCTCCAGAAGCTTCTGACTGACATAAACACTGGCTTTCAGAAAGAAGGAGGATAGATATCTTCTATTTTACAGCTTCAGAGAAGGAGAGCAAGTGAATACAAATATGCACACCACTAGGGAATGGAAACAAATCTTCATTTTCTTCAATTGTATCAAAAGAAACGTATAGAACTGATTTCTCTCAATAAAGACTGTCATCAACATGATTTGCAGGAGCACCATCAGTTATCACACAATTTTAGACAGAAAAGTAGAAACATTCTGATTTGACTTTCCATTTTGATGGTGCCAAAACATTATATCTCCATAAGTTACATTTTATTTCATCATGATTCATGGTGACTTTATGTTGTATGTGTTCTGGCACCGTATTCAAGTTTTAAATGCTATATATCACAGGGATTTTGTTTATATAGAACCTGTCACATTTAACGGGGAAATGTCACATACGTTTAATGTGTGACATTTAATGTTAATGTCATGCAGACCCTGGGAGTACTAAGCCCTGCCACGTCCATTCACTTGCTCTAAGTGTGAAATGTTGCTGCCTTCTTCTGAAACACCTGATATGGTACAGTTATGAAAACAAATCTGTACCAGAGTGCAAAGATACCTCTGAGAGGTATCTCTGAGATGGGTAGCACAGCAACTACTTAGATGTGCTCCTCTTGGACGTCTGACAATTAAAGACAATTAAAGACACCACAGTGTCTTCACAGGAAGATATAATCTTTGGGTGTTTTCAGAGTAACGTGATGTTCAAGTGGTTTTAAGATCCAATTTCACCAATGAACTGAGCACTGGTGAAAGCCAAAGCACCTGGACATTAAATATTCTGCAATGAGAATGAAGGTGGCTGCAGGGAGGCTGACCTTACCACTGCACATTTCCACAGTGTTTGTTCCAATTTTCCTGTTTGGTCTTAAAGTCCTGAAAAAACTCTTCTGTCCTTTCACTTGGAAGCCAGACTTTCAGTGCTTTGAAAAAAGCAGCACAGTTTCTCCTGGGATCCCAGGTGAATATTGCAGCCCAGGCTGTAGGCATCTGAAACGAGTTCCTCAGTTCCTCTTCACACCCACTGAAGCGAGAGCACAAAGGTTATGTTGCAAATTAAGTTTTACTGACAGCGTCTCTAGGCTGTCTAAATCTGATTTTGATTTGCTGGTCATGCGCTCCACAGACATTCAAAACCTGAAGGCTTAAAATCTACTTTCAGTCAATTTTATTTCTGCTCAGAAAGGACTATCTCAATATTTCACTGGTGGCTCGATGAAGGCTTGATTTGTCTGTGCATGTCCATAGCAATGCTGCTCTCCATTAAGAACTCTACAGACAGGGATAAAGTAAGGGGAAAGGACACACAGATTTCTTAACTCGATTTGTTGGCAGTTCTCTAGCATCAAATGCAGGCATTAGAGATCCGCAGGCTTATTTCCTCAGAGGGAAGCAAGGAACCCTCAGTCACACTTTGCACACTGCAGGAAATGGAGGCTCAGCTCTGCCGCCAGCCTGGTGACCACAGAACACCTCCTGCCTTTCCTGCCCCTCAGGCCCCGCACCCTCCCGACTCACCTCATGGGAATAGAGTCATTTTATTTCACCAACAAGTTATTAATAGTGAACATGCACTACTGTCGTACCACGTTTTTACTGATCTTGCTCACAAAGTCTTGTGCTTCAGTTTATGTTAGAGCAGGGAAGAAGAAAAGGGCTTCAGAAGTGGCACCCTTCTGATGGCAAAGGTGCAGCTAAACTTCACTGAAATTTCTTCCCAACCTCATCCTCTCTGGTCAAGATAAGCAGGCCCAGTTCTTCTTCCCTCTTTAAAAAGCAGGGTCTTTTGACACAGAAAAACTAATGTATTTGTGCAGAAGGCAAAAGCAACACATGATCTGGCGAACGAACTTCTTAGATACTCTGAACTTGAAGGCCACTCCATGCTTTCAGATCAATTTTAGTTTCCCTGTTTGATTTTGGTGTTCTCATCTCTGAAACCTTCAGTGAGGATGCTTTGATCCACAGTGCTGATGTGAAAACCCCAGAAAAGCAACCTCAACAGCAAAAATGCTGACAGGTTCACCTAAAAGTACCACTGAAAGACACTGGAAGATAAATAGTATATTCAGGGCCTGCATTGCAAAGAGAATTCCAAAATGCAGCATTTCCAGACTGTACACTAAAATTGTAATACAAATATCCTAGCATTTATCTGGAAACTCTAATGAAATAGACATTCATCCACCAGCCAGCAGCCCTTTTCGGAAAGGGCTTTTCCTTTTAGGAAATGCGGTGAAAAGTGGAACTTCCTTTCTGTTAATACAGTTTCCATATTTGCTAAGTTGTTTTTTGACTGGTAAAAATGGGATCCAAGCAAACTGGGGGAGATTGCATTAGGTGTTGCTATTGCCTTTGGCATCCTTTCTGCAGAACGTGTTAAAAACCCTTCGTGTTCAATTCCACTCTTCCATCAATGGAAGTTCAAACATTTGCTCTTCACTTCAAGCCAGAAACTTCTGGGATGGGAACCTCCAGTTCTCACCTGTGACCTCACAATGCTCACAATGCAGCTGATTGCCGTTAACAACTACAATGCAAACATCTGCTTATCCTCTGCTAAAAAAAATAACAGATTGATAAAGGTGAAATTACGCAGTTAATGGTGTGGTCAGTCTACCACAGACATGTAATCCTGTTTCTGAACACTACACCTAACCTCATTCTAATGAAATTAAAGTAAATCACTAGTGCTGTTTCCTCAGCTATTTTAAGCCACCTATAATTTTACAGACAATAACAACAAGGACACATTCTTGAATTTTTGAAAGAAAAATAAGTTAACTCAAGGAAGAAACACGGTCTTTTATATGTAATCACTGCATATAATATTCTGCACTCCCACATAAATCTGGAAAAGGCAAAAATATCTGCAATTATATAAGAAAGTTCTAGCACAAACAAGAAAAACACGTAACTGACAGGGAAGATGTTACTGCTGTACAATGCCTTCCAAGAAGCAGGCCAAGAAACAGTTTTTATCTGAAAACAAGAAGGCATGAATTATTGAAGAACTTGCCCATTTGTTACCAGAAGTACTTTGTCATGTAAATGAGCAAAGGGCTTTGAAATTTCCTAGATAAAAGCAGGTCCCAGAATTTGATTTAAGATCAATTCTTCGTTGTTCACATAGGATTTGCAGAAACATTTCCAGGAGTATTAAACTAGTAACTTGATAATCACAACAGCTACATCTTATGAAAAAAGTACAGCTCTCCTGAAACACATAAATCACCATCTCTGTAACGTTTCAAAATCATGGAGTTCACGTGGCCTCAGACGTGCAATGGAGCTGCTAATAAGAGAATAATAAACTCTGAAAAGCTACAACACAGACTGAATAGGGAGCCTGGAAGACGCATCTGACAACCAGACGGGACGCTGGTTCCCTTTACATACCATGCACCACAGCACAGGCTTTGATTTTAGCACCAATACTGAGCATCAGAGCAGACAGAGGCAGGTTGAGGCGAGGCAGAGATGGAGAGAGCAGCTTCTAAGCTCTGAACAGTGTTGTTATTTACGTGCAAATATTTCATATTAAATTCATCAAACCTGCATAAAATTTCAGTCTGGAGCAGCAGACAAGGATGAAACTTCATTTTCTACAAGCAAATTGCTTAAACACTGAAACATACATAAGGACTGTCTGTAAAGCTCTTCTTAATTCAAAACTGATCACTTAAGGGATATTTATTCATTCATTCCTAAAGAGTTTTAATTTTTATCCTCTCATTTCAGGCATAGAGCTGGTATTGGCATGAACACGATGGAAATCACGAGCTCCAAACTATGTGAGGCATGCATTTCAGCACCTTACCAAGTGAGGTCAGCTTCAATTTATTAAAAATCTTAAATGCATTTGAAAGTAAATATTTCCTCAGAGCCAGACAGAAATCAAACTCCCTATGGCCCAAACTCATCAGAATCGTGTAACCTGCATCTAAACTCTCGAGTAACTTTTTAAAGTTAAAAGCAAAGGGTAAAAAGAAGTCATAAAGCTACCAGATTTGAGAGCTCATTTATGACTTGTCACTTGGGAGGATTGGAAGATTACTTGACCAAAATACTTAATGATTTAAGAACTATCTAGTTACGAAGGCTTATGGCAAAATGTGAATTTGCAAATGCTTAATTATAGCTCTTGAAAGAGGTAGCTATAATTACTAGAGAAACTAATTTTAAGACAGAGCACTATATGACAAATATAATTAAGAGAAGAAAAATAATGAGTATATATTAACTGCAAGAGTACCTTAATCATGAAAAGTAAAGAAAACATTTGAACAAGATAATCTGTACGTCTTAGCCATACTTTAACACAGTACTCACCTTAGAACACATGTGTAGAAACCACTGTCTTGCAAGTCAACCGAGTGAAACCATATTGAATCTTCATCCTTGCTCATTCTAACTTCAGAAAATATAATGGGTTCTTCTAAGTCTCCTTTGTTTTTGTACCACATAAGCCTGAGACCTGTGCTTTGGGCCATGCTATAATTAGTTCTGATATAGCTGTAGAAAAGGGCACATTTCACTCGGACTGGTTCACCTGCCAGAGCCATGTATGTCTTGAGATCCACTGACCAGTCAATGCAACCATCAACTGAAAGCAAAACAATAATAAAGAAATATTAGATACAGATATATTTCTCAAGGTAGCGAGAAGCAGCTTATGAAATGCAACACAATTAATCAAAAGAAACCAATATTTGTTTCATAACAGGGTGATAAACCTGTGGCAGCTATTAGATATTAAATGGTTTCATATATTTTTTTATTAGTTACATGTAAACATAAAATATGCAGGCTGTAAGAGCAGATTATTATTACTATTATAGCACATTAGATCTGCTCAACACAATTTCTTTAGAATATTGTTTCCTTCATCTATTTTCATTAATTCTTTAATAAATAAACCAACTGTTTTCACTTGCTCAAATAAAACACTTTTGAATTCAGTAATTCTTTGTTGGAGGAAAAGTATGTTGGTATCTGATCCTAACACTTCCATCCATCTCTGCTAGTTACGTTACTTTAGAAATAAAAGATGTGGCCGTTATTCTTTTCTCAGGCAGTTCCACTTAGCCTTTTCTTTTTCCTACAGTCTACTCAAACTACAGAGACAGTAATATGTCCGAGAAGACACAGCCGCAACATGCTGCAGGACACAGCTGCAACATGCTGCCAACGCCACCACGCTGACACAGATCCTGTACAACTACAGAAAGGGATTTTCTGATGTTCTGTTCAGCAAACACTTTTGAAACTGGGCTCTCACAGGGTTGACACTTCAGTTTAAAAGCGACTTTGTCAGCCAAAAGTTTAATTCTCCCTACATTTTTCCTCTCGTTACTTCTAAATCATCTTGGTTACGATATAATCCTAGAACATATATACATATCAACAGGGAATTTTCCCTCACATATCGAAGACCTTTTCATTCCATCTTTTTTATTCCTAGGAAACCAGGAAATCTCAAAGTCAACCAAGAACATGACCAAAGAAAAAGACTGCAAGGCAGACCGGCAGCAGGCAAACACATTGCCTAAGATCAATACACTTGATCAAATATATATTTTGCAGAATTTCTTGATCATATCCAGCTACATGTAGCTGAAACATCTTTATCCTTGATGTACTATTTGACAACTTCAACCTTACATCTTCTGCATTTAGAGCATCAATTCTCCAAATCTAACTGTTGAATGCTCTCAGGTACATATCATTTCACAAACACCTTCAATAGCATTTACTCTTTATATGACTTTATTTATTTCCAAACAAATGTACTGAGCCAAAATATGTAAATATGCAGGAATACCAGATCCAGTACTTAATGTCCTTTCCTACCTTTAAATTACTTTTACCATTTCTTCAGGCTTCTCCTGAATCCTCCAAAACCAGTCATGGCAAATGAGAGGTTTTACTTTCCCCGTAACTTTGCATCAGCTTCAGTTGTACCATGACCACAGCAATCAGGCAGCTGAACACTATTTTAAACCCGTTCATACATTTCTAATACATAAACTTTCACACGACATCTTGGTAAAACCAACAAACACAGCCCAGGACAGTAGGAACAGGAACCCATGACTCAGAACTGGATGCTCGGTGTCACAAGAGCAGTCAAAGGCAATGGGAGATGGGCCAGAGCCACCTTCTGCCATGCACCCAGCAGCAGCCGCTGCTTGTGCCAGCTGACTTCTTGCTTCAAAAAAGCCCCAAGGCAAAAATGCTCACCTGCGGTTACATACACACAGTTTCTGTTAACTTCTATTTTTACTGCCATATTTCTTTCTCTGAAAGCACACTGAGAATTACATGAAATGCAAAGCTGGAAGCAGTTCACTGACGTCCCTTCCTTACTGCTGCAGCATCACTTCCCCTCCTGGGTTTTCCCTGTGAAAGTTTAGTGCCACACAGAACACGACAAGTTTGGCTAATCATTACTTGAAAATCACATATTGAAATATTTGTCCTCAACGCATCCCCTCTATTTTTATAAGATCCTTTTTATCATCAAAGCTGCATGCTAGAAGTCAAACAGTCTCTTGCTAGGACCACATCACACACTGCCCCCTTCCCTCTCTGCTGTGCAGTGACACAAACACAGGCAGCCAGGAGCAGAGCTGGGATAGGAATCCAAATCCCCCAACTCACTCCAATCTGTTTTTACAGTTAAGCACTGCTCCGACGCCATGAATAATGTTATATATATAGGTGGCATTAAGGGCATTTGCATGGAATTGGTCTCAATGCAGAGCTTTGTCAAAGAAGCTCTGTGCTGTTTTGCTGCTGTTGTTTGTGGGTTTTTTTAAGTCCTTTTCTTTAGGTAGGTGCAAGCTTACAATTAAAAAGGATTGCAGAGTTTACAGCCTCATTCTCCCAGTATGGAATGTCAAAGGAAACATTGAGCAATCCAGATTTCTCATCTGCATTCTCCAGGACATGCAGACACTCTCAAACACTTTTCTTCCTCTGTAGTTTAGCAAAGTCACAACACTCTAAGTAGACGTGTAAGCTCAAATGAACAGGGGTGTCCAGAACTGGAATTCAGATCCAAACTAATTCCACCAATCTAATTAACTTAATCTTTTGTCTTTTAAATAACTCAATCTTTTGTCAATCTAATCCTGTAAATGTCATCTAAAGCTTTCAAACCTGTGCTGGCTCAGCAAAGTTAAAGCACAGTAAAGAATAACTGACGTCCAGGTACATGCAGAAAGCCTTCTGGTCAAGCAGAAACGTGCCGGTTTTCCATTATCACAAAGCAGAGCCACAATTACAAAGAGTTACGCAGTTAGGCTCTGACCTAGTGTGGAAATCCAGCTTTAGAGGCTGTAAATGCCACTGTTTCCCATAAAATTTCCCCCCACAGCCACACCAGACACTGCGTTTTGACAAGCACAGCTCAAAGAAACATTAACCGCCCTTCATCTCCCTCAGCCTCCACTGTCACTTGAAAATTTCTTCTCCCATCTGCCAAGCACTTTGCTACCCTTTTCTTCAAAATTACAACTGCTGAACTGTTACAGCTGTGTTACAACACTGGAACAGATGAAAGATACAGGAACGGTCGCACGAATCAGGACAATAGAGATGCAAGGCCACTGCTGGCTGCCCAGTAGTGCGAGGCTGGGCCGGGGCTCTGCCGGGCTGTGGGGGCACTCGGGGCCTGGGACACAGCGAGCTGAACACAGTCAGCACCTGCATCCCAAAAGGAGAACCAAAAGAAAGGAAGATTTACACTGGGGCCTTCTTCCCATTAAGGGCGGTCAAGGGGAAGAATTCAGCATGCAGGCCGGCCCTGGGCAGTGAGCAGAGCACAGCCAGCAGTGGCTGCAGCAGGGCGCTCCTGCAGCGCGCAAGGTGCTCATCACAGAGAGCACAGCCACCGTCCTTTGCAGGGCTGATGACATCTGCAGAGGGGAGGGGAAAGTCTCACAGAGCTCCCTAATGAAATCTTAGTTTTTGAAGAAAGGCTAATCAAACAGGAGATGACTTTTTCCCCTTACTCTCTTTTTCTTGTTAAGTACGGTCAGGAATGTTCCCACTTATGAAGCTGTAGAGGCTTAAATCTAGGTCAGGCTCCCTGCGCTCACATGGAAGCCGGGATGTTTCCTCTCGCCGCGCTGTCAGTCACTGGAGCGTGTGCATTGTCAGATTAATTTGGAGCATTCTCCAGGCTGTCATTACAAATGGCTGCAGCTGCCTAGGTGGAGTTTAGCGCTCCATTATCAAGAACAAAGTTTGCTGTCATTTTGGCTGGGCTGGATCTCAATAGGTAAAGAAATTAGGGTACTAAGAAGACAAAAGCGATGGCGTTAGAGACACCGTATTAAAAAAATGTATATATCTTTCCTCTGCTACGCAATAATCAGCTGATCCTTAATAAATGCCTGATTGAGAGCTCATTCAGATCAAATCCTCTCCATCATGAGTGTATTTCAGACAATTTCAGCTAAGACAATTCTTTGAAATATGCTCTAAAATTTAGAGCATTGAGACAATATAGAAAACATTGTCCCATTTCTAGCCTGGCTTCCAGAGGAAGTAAGGCTGCCCGTCTGTCTGTCTGTCCCACATCTCCAGCAGAACACTGACTGAATGCAATCCTATTTTGTAGTACGTGAAAGGGCTGTGCTACAGGAGAGCCCTGCATGGGTGAGAGCTCTGCAGCACTCAGTCACGGTGGGCGCACTGCAGTTATTAGCCAGGACCATCCCAGCTCTCTGTCCAGGCTACAGCAACTTGAGGAGATGGTGAATTGAAACAGAAGGTTTCAAATTTATAAAATAAAAAACAGATTAAGTCAGTTGGCAATAAGTTACTGCACTTCTGTGTTAGCAATCACCCAAAGTGTGCACTGCACCTCCTTCCCTAATGTTTCCTGGCTATTTGCTGCTATTCTTATTTTGAATAAATCTAGATGTCTAGGGATTCTAGATGCATTTTAACATGAACCATAATAATTTATGAGCAATTACAAAAGAGCATGTACATAGCCTCTAAGTAATTTGTCTTTCTGCTTGCTGTCATACACATAATTTTTGCATTGTGAATCTGCCTGTAATAATTTTTGTAGGGATCTGCCACCTACAGTAATTTATATTGCAGGATTGTTAAAACATGTTTGCCTACCTTGTTACCTGAAATCTCATTTTAAATTGAAATCATCTACAAATAAATAATTAATAAATAAATATGCTAGCTAATGTATTAAATTTATTGCTCTACAAAGCGAGAAATGCCTGCGACTGTAAATATTTAGGGGAAAAAAGAAAAAAAAAAAAAAAAAAAAAAAAAAAAAACCAAACCAAAACCCAAAAACCATTCCTTGGAGTTATATTTTATTTATATATCATCCACAGAATGGCAGAGCCTGGGAACTGACATCCATAACGTTTGGAATTTGCAGGCACGTAGCAACAATGCATGAACTCAGGGAAGAAAGACCGAATCGGGATGAAAATTCTGGATGCCCAAAGGGGAGAAGTCATTTACAGCCCCTAATTTTAGGTAAGTGGGTATTTTCAGGTCTTAACCCTAAAGGAAAGAGGATTTGCTCTACTTGAGCAAACCCAGTAAGACTTTTAATAGCTTTGGTTGGATGTGATCTTCACAAAGGCTCGGGGTATTACATCAGACTCACCATATCAACTGGTTCCACATCTCTGCCCTTTTGGCTGTGCTTTAATTCAGCTAGAGTACTGGCAGATCCTGCAGCCCCTCATTGCTACAAGTCCTGTCTGTCACCTGAGCCCAGCACGAGGCCCACGGCCACCCTGCCTGCTCCCAGCACACTTCATGCCCCAAGCAGTCAGCTGCCGGAGCCAGCCACAAGCTGACTGCCATCCCCTGTCTCTGTCACTCATTCTTCAATGCTCCAACATTTGGGGGAAGATTTGCTGGTCAGAGAACACATTTCTACTAAGATTATTGATCGTGTGCTCTTCAAAACCACGGATGTCACCTGCAGTGTACAGGAAGATCTTTGCCTGTACAGCTCCCTCAGCTTAGCTGACCTATCAAATCAGGTAATCAGAGGACACAGCCATAGCAATTAATAAAAATCCACTCTCCAGAAAGACATCCAAGTCGTCTCTCTTCTCTCTCCAGCCTTGTACAACGCTTCTCCAATTGGTTCCACTGTGTGCTTTGTCTCCGCCATGCCGTTACAGGAAAACTATCAGAGCACAAAAGAACAAAAAAAGTGGGGGGGAAGAAGAGATACATTCATCTCCCCACACAGAAAGCAATTGAGAAGATTTCATTCCCAGACTTCATGTCATACCCTTGGTGCTTGCGATGCATCCCACCTTAGCACGGCCTCCTCTCCTGACAGATTCCAGAAGAAGCTTCAAAAAAATTGCAGATACCGATGGCTTACGAAGACTGCAAGAAGCACAACAGCTACACAAATGATCACGCAAATACCTCGTAGGTTCTCTGCTCTCATCTCCATCTTATGAATGGTTTCTAACAAGATTGAGACCATTCAAGTTTGCTGGTGAAAAGTTTTGGACTTTCAAGGCATTTAAAAGTGCAAATATTTAAGAATTTCTGTATCAAATTATTTTGAGTGCAAAGAAGCTTCGTTAGACTTAGCAACGTGCTATTATTTCTCCAAGTCTGACTTAGAAATTAAGAATAAAAACACAAAAAACGTATCCTTATATTTGCCTGATTTTTTTTTTTCCAAATTCTGATCAAAGCTTACAGCATCTCTAACACAGGCTTCAAGGTTTTTAAGATTTTTATGCGTTCATTTTTCTGACCATTATTTCTTATAAGGCCACAGCTAAATAACCCAGCTCAAATGTCACAGATTCCAGCCGAACACTCATAATTTCCTCTGAGGTCAAATAGACTGTAAATATACACTGCCAGAGGTCCAAATAACTACGGATTGCTCTGTCCTGACTTACATATGCATATGGAGGCAGAAGCATTTTATTCTCAAATATGTTTTACTCAAAATGCAAAAGAACACAGTAGTAGATAAAAAATCTGTAAAATTTTCTAGGAAGAGACCAAAGCCAGCTGGATCCTGAAAAAATCCTCAGCTTCCAGGAGCCTGGTACATTAACGAGGTCAGGAGAGGAGAAGGGGAGGGCACTAAAGCAAACTGCTTAAAATGCAGCCTATCTAGCCTAAAAACAAGAGTTTGGTGACCTTGATCTCCCAATCACTTCAGTATCTGGCAGATTTTTAAAGAGTTTCTGTCAAAGTGAACAATACAGAAATTGGAACGAATAAATCGCTTTGTGTAATGCCTTCATTCTCCACTGCCACCACAGTGTAAGAGGCACCTCAAAAATCAACAGCAGTAGTGCCAGGACATAGAGCAATGAAGATTTCATACTTGATAGCTTGATGCTCTTCTATATGTTATGAAGTCTACAACTGAGTTTGAGAGGTGCCTTTGCAGACGTTTCCCTCTGGGCTGCAGCCCCTCCTGCTCTGGGGTGGAGACATTTGGCAGAGTTGTGGGAAAGATCATTTCCAAAGCTCCTTCCTCTGTCCGTTCTGTGTCTTTCCTCCTACAGGACTAAAGTCAAGTTGCTGATCTGCAATGAATATGTTACCCAAATAACTGTGTTACTTTTCTGATTTGGAGATCTATAAATGAATTCCCCCCCCCCCCCTCTTTTTTTTTTTTCAACACCAGACCATGAAATACCTGGCAAGAGACCTTTACCCCACTAGCAAAGGAACTAGCAGCAAAGGAATTGAACATTGGAAGTTCCACACAAACGTGTGGAAGAACTTCTTTACTGTACGGGTGACAGTGCACTGAGCAGACTGCCCAGAGAGGTGGCAGAGCCACCTTCTATGGAGGTATTCAAGACCTGTCTGCATGGCTGCCTGTGCAACCTGCTTTAGGGAACCTGCTCTAGCAGGGGGTTGGATTTGGTGATCATCTGAGGTCCCTTCCAACCCCTGCCATTCTGTGATTAATTTCAACAGAACCTATGCCCTTTGGATTGGAGTGGCCTAAACAGTTACACAGCATTACACCTCCTGCCTTGGACTGAACAAGCACCTAAAACTTCCCCGTGAAATGCTAAAACTTAAATGCTATAAACAAACAACTCAAGCACACAACTTCTCAGTGCAAACTCAAGCACGAAAGCAATTACACTGTAATTCGGCTGTTCACCCTGCTCTGAAATCCATCTAGACCCCAACTTTTTTTTCCCCACATAAAGTCTAATAATTCTCACAAATACTTCCAATTTTCAAGCTCCTGAAAGGGGAAAAAACATTTTCCTGTCATTTTCCACAATGAACGCTGGCCGTTTTTATCAGCTTTTTTCCATCAACAAATGGTGCAGAAGCACAAAGACAGATTTCCCAGCATCTCCGATAGTTTTTTGGTGCACAGAACTACCATGAGACAAATTAGATACCAAATCTTGTTTTCTTTTTCTAAGAAAATAGGAAATAATGCCTGAGGTAAATAACATGTAAAACAGACTGAAAATACCACGTTGTGCTTAACAGTTTTATCATACTGAAAGTTTCAGGTAAGGAGCAACACAGTGAAAATATGCCCTATACATAAGGCGAACACAATTACTACTTTTAGTGTTACTGACTATCCAGGAGCTCTTTAAGAGCACTGAGAGTGTTTTAATCTTCTCCAGCAACATACATTAACCCAAGCAGACTTTCATGCACCCTGTTTTTAAGTCTTCAGCATCACGCAAACTTTGGGAACAAAGCTGAATTCATTTCAATAATTGATGAGTCTCTTTTCCTTAGTCCCTTTGAATAAAGCTACTGAAAGTAAAGTAAATGGAAACTAGATCCCAGATCAGGTCTCAATAATCACACAATAAGGAAACTCTATATTCACTGCTTGGTATTCCCAGCAGGGAATTGTAGGAGAGAGCTATAAATAATAAGAATTTAAAATTAAAGAGAATGAAACTCTGTTGATTTCCTGGTCCCTATGCAGGAGACGGACTGGTGAACACACACAAGATTGTTTTGGCTTCCATCTGTTTTTCAAGTATGCAGATAGCATGAGTTGGGTTGTGCACTCTGAGGACACAGTCTCTTGAATTCAGATAAGGTTAGGAAGATGGACTCCCTGTTGAAGACAATAGGCTAAATTCGTTTCCTCTGCTCTCTGCAGAGGGGAATCCTGGAGTGACACAGACCTGCCGTAAGGGCTCTCGCTCCATCTCAGTCATGGCAGAGGAGAACTGCTCAACAGAAGAAAACAAGACTATCAGAAGAGCCTGTGGATAATACCACATCACAGTACAAGAGGAAAGCAGAGCTGAAGACTGGATGTTGCTCCTGTGGTTTGGCAACAGATAATATTTTGTGCATGGTTTGAGCAGTTATTCACAGGGACACCTCACTGTAGGAAGCCTTTCCCATAAACACCCATCTCCAGGAGCACACAGGAACACAGCAGTGCCACTCTCCACTATACTCTCTAACTTACCCCAAACCATCCCTTGATGGCTTCTTAGAAAGCTGTACTCAGCTCATCAGAACATAACCAAGTGCTTTACAGAACTAGAACCCCATCAGAAAACAGTAGGTAAAATGAATGTCTTGAAGTTCATCTGAATTTACTTGCAACTAATAAAAACATTTGGTCCTTTGTTTCGTCTCTACACACTTGCCTTTAGATACATTCTACAACTGCTATGCCATTCCTCCTGCTACCTGGCATAGATAGTTTGAGCTGCAGTGAGCCAACTGCCATTTCCACTTGCATGACAAGTTGACCCGGACTGGAAAAGGTTGTGACCCACACTCTAACCTAGGTTGTAATTTCTCCTCTCATTTCAATACATCAGTTCCATGTGCTGAGCAGAATTTGGATGGGAACTCTCCTGGCAGCAGAACACACTGCATTTCATCTCAATAAAATGAACACTTACAAATCAAAACAACATTGGCTTTTATAGGACAACTACAAATAGAATTGTTAGAGGGTCACTTGACTAAAAGTTGTCTGTCACCAATGAAATTACAATGTGCTCTCAAAATGAGACATTTTTAAACAATAAACTCCATTCTTCAGACCTCTGTTTCCATTTAAAATAAACAAGCACTACTGAATTATTCTTCTTATGAGATATTATAATTAAGTGTAAGAAAGAAACGGGAAGTTATGATTTAAAAAAGAACCTGTGTTAGACATCTCTGCCTAGGAGAAGCAAGCTGTGCTGAGTGCTGAGCTCCATAATGCAATGTTTCACACGTTTAGGATCACCTTCATGACAAACACATAGTTCTTCTAAGATTTGCCCATCACAACAGAAATAAGAGCATACTCCAGCACCAATTTGCAGGCAGCTTCACACCACTGTAATAATGTATCTAATATAAATATGACAAATTGGAGGGATGTGGATTTGATGGGTGACCACCCGATGGATAAGAAATTGGTTGAGAGGCTGCAGACAGAGGGTGGTGATCCATGGCTCTGTGTCCAGGTGCAGGCTGGTAATGAGTGGCGTCCCCCAGGGCTCTGTCTTGGGACCGGTGCTCTGTAACATCTTCATCAGTGACATTGATGATGGAATCGAGTGCACCTTCAGCAGGTTTGCTGCCAACACCAAGCTGAGTGGTGCGGTTGTCATGGTGGAAAGAAGGGAAGCAATTCAAAGGTGGGCCTGGGTGAACCTGATGAGGTTCAACACAGCACAGTGCAAGGTTTGGCACCTGGGCCACAGGAATCCCAGGCATCCATACAGACTAGAAGGAGCTCCTTGAGAGCAGCCCTGCAGAGAAGGACCTGGGGTTTCTGATGGATGAAAAACTGAACATGAGCCAGCAGTGTGCAGTGCAGCTCGGAAAGCAAATGGGATCCTGGGCTCCATCAGCAGAGGGGTGGCCAGCAGGGACAGGGACGTGATTGTGCCTCCCTGCTCTGCTCTTGTGAGGCCCCATCTGCAGCACTGTGTCCAGGTCTGGAGCCCTCAGTACCAGAAAGACAGGGAGCTGTTGGAGAGGGTCCAGAGGAGGCCACAAAGATGATCAGGGGACTGGAGCACCTCCTCAAAGACAGGCTGAGGGAGCTGGGCTTGTTCAGCCTGGAGAAGAGAAGGCTGCGGGGTGACCTCATTGCAGCCTGCAGTACCTAAAGGGAGCCTGCAAACAGGAGGGGAATCAACTCTTGGAAAGGGTAAATAACTGCAGGACAAGGGGAAATGGTTGGAAGTTGAGGGAGGGAAGATTGAGGTTGGATGTCATGGGGAAGTTCTTTACTATGAGAGTGGTGAGGTGCTGGAACAGCTGCCCAGAGAGGCTGTGGATGCCCTGTCCATCCCTGGAGGTGTTCAAGGCCAGGCTGGATGGGGCCCTGGGCAGCCTGGGCTGCTATGAAATGGGGAGGTTGGTGGCCCTGCCTGTGGCAGGGGGGTTGGAGATTCATGATCCTTGAGGTCCCTTCCATCTTGGGCCATTCTCTGATTCTGTGATATCTCCAGCACGAACCAGGTTTTATGGGATCACATGTACTTCCACTTCTCAGCCTCAGACTGTGAAAACAGAGCTGTGCTGGTGGCTCTCCTGGCCTGGCAGATCCCACTGTCAAAACCCCAACCCATGTGCAATGAGCCTTGAGCGCGCCTAGCACCAGCAGCACAGCTCTTCTGCCCCAGCCTCAGTGAGCAGAGCCACCATGGTGCCCTTGGGGCTGTAGCTCCACACACAGGCATGCTTCTGGCTGGGGACTTTGTCCACTTTCCTGATGTCTTCCTAGATCTGAACTCAGGAAGCTCTGTGCTTCAAATAAGAGCCATTACAGAAGCTCCGGATCAGCCCAGTTCACAGCTTTTTCCTCATGTTCCCCAGTAATATCACAAGCCAGAAACAAAGCCGGCAACAGGCAGTAGGGCTTCGTTTCTGGGTAAGCAAAAGCACCTAACTGCAAACTCTTCACTGCCAACTCATCATTTGCTCCCTGCTCAGAGTGGCACAAAAAAGCCTGGATTTTATTCCGAGGCCTGCTGTCAGGCAGGAGGGCAACAACTCGCCACTCACCGGCTGTGTGTGCAGGGTGACGCTTTGAGCTCCACACTGAGGCAAAGCAAAGGTGGGATGTGGGGGTCTGGGACTCAGGGAGCTGCGGTGCCCCGGGGCCTCTTCTCAGCCCTCACCATACCCTCCCTTGGGAAACCATCCGGCAGCCCTGTCATCCATCAGCACATCACAGCAAAACCATCACTGCTCAACATTAGAAGACAATTCCGAATAATCACCCTCAGAGCCTCCGTTATGATAAACCAGAAAAAATTCTACAACTGGAATAAGTTTCTAATGTCTTTCTGCCCATCCACACAGCTGGTTACGTGAGGCGCAGTACGCAATGCGGACGTTATTCTTGACCAAGTTTCTTGGGCTCGTCCTCTGCCATCCCTTACTCTCTCAGCCTTAGGAAACGAGTGGTGTAGCAGCTTCAGGACAAGTGTTTAAATAGAATTTTAAATGAGCAGTACTGTGACAAAGTGCTGAGCTGGCTGTGCCTCCTGAGGTAGGTATGGCTTCTGTGGCGGTTGACTCCAACAAACCTGTATGTCCAGCTCGACATCTGAAGCAAGAGGACAACAAGAGTTCGCAGACAGAGGGGAAAGCACACACGAGGTACAGTGCCTCAGTGCAGGAAGACCAGGCTACAGACAAGGACATAAAGGCCTCTGACAACACAACACATGTTCCAAGTGTAGAAAGAACACGGTTCAAACTGGATCTCATCAAGATCAAAACGGAACTTGCAACAACAACCACTGCCACCTCCGTGCCACGCAGCGCTGGGTGCTGATGCTCTAGGGAGCACGGCCCTACAGCAAACACTTTGCAGGAGGGGAAGGAGAAGGAAACAGAGGGAAAGAGTGTGTAAGCTAGAACAAGTAACAGGAATCAGAAATAAAGACGTGCAGACGTCATGCAAACTGCATCGGGGTCCTGCTGATAAACAGAAGTTCCTCACATGTGAAGGCACTTACTGCTGTACGTATTTCTGTTAAAAATAAGAGCATCACAAATGCATTCACATTTTTTCATGTGTCACTTCTGAAACAAATGTTAAGTCAGAGAGAGGTTGACAGTGTAAGAAATGCAATTAAAATGATTTACATATCAAAGACATTATTATGTCTTCATTGTAAATATTTCCATCACAATGACTTTGAATAGAATCTTTGCACACAGAAATATGCCAGATTTCAGATAATCTGAAATCATGCTGCGTCAAGTTGTCAATTTTAAGAATTCTCCTAAGCTGTTATAAATCTCATTTTAATCTCTCTAAAGACTTATCTGACTTTACATAATTGGAAAAAAAAAAAAATCACTGCTTTGAATGTGTTAATTTTGATGCACAATGAATAACATGGTGCCAGAACCCTTCCAGCCAACCACTGTTTTGAAAAGCTGTCCTAAGTTTCGAATCTCTAGCCTGCCTAAGGCTGCACAAACCTTTACAATGCGATTTTTAACATTGTTTAATACAATATATTCAAAAATATGTCATCAAAATGATGAAAACTGGATTTTTTCCTCTTCCCTGGAATTGATCAGCATGCCTTTAATAAGAAAGAAGAGCAAATACAACCTAATTAATGAGCTATAAATTTGAGATAACAAAAAGCATCACTAAGAGCCTATTCGCTACTGGGCGCCATCTGGTAGAAGACTTATTCAGCAAGCATTAAGCACCCTGCACTACTTTGCTTCTATTTGCATGCATTCAAAAATAGTCCTGGCACTACAGAGAACACTTCTGAAGGATGGGAGAAATGACATCAGTGCCCCACTAGACTGAAATCATCAGACATGCAAACACAGGCGTGGAGTGAGGGGACCAGGGTCACAACGCAGGGATACTCACAGATTTCACTGCACATACAGACACAAAAAGCAAAAGACTACGGCATAGGAAAGAGGGACTTTCGACCTGCTTTTGAAATCTTTGCATCAATTAAAAAAGAATTTCTCCAACAGCCGTGTGCATCTCCAAACTTTGTGTCAGGAAGACCGTTTACTTCTAAACAATAAGGGTAGGCTTCATGCAAAATATTCTGAATTTCAGTTCTCTAAACTACTGCTAACCCAACGTTACTCTTGCCTACCTTGTGTTTTTAAACGGAATTACATAACCTGCAGCCTCAAATCTAAATGAAAAATGTAGCTCCAATTGAGCCTTGGGAAGAAAAAAAAAAGGCAGAAGTTAATGAGATCTAAATTAGTAACAGCCAAAGCTTTCCCTTACAGAAAACATTATCGATTTTAAAGAGCTACCTAATGAAAACGAATGGCATTCATTTAAACTTTGCATGAGCTACATTAGAGATTCATTTATAATAATAAATAAGGATGTGCTTTACAGTGAAATGAATCAGCAGAATTTATGTACATATTTTTATGAGTTAACTACACATTCCTTAGGCCTTTAATCAGAGTTTTGGGTGAACAGTTTACGGTAGTAAAGAAATTACAGTTTCTAAAGCCTGGATCATCCAAGATAATTAAGTATCAATTCCCTGTAAGAGCAACACCTACACAACCCGAGGGGTTACATTCTGTACCTTGCTTGTAAAGTGAGGATGGCTAATGTTTCTCTTTATTCTTTATTAAATAATGTTTCTACTTTAAGCTCAACTAATTACTGGGAAAATTCTCCTCCTATAAATACTCCTGACATTTTTGTGTGAGAAATACAGGAGATGAGATGGATGCACATCCTTTGCAAATTCCTTACAGAGGTAAGAAATTTGTTAAGCTGTTGGTTTTTGTACATTTTCATTCAAACACAATTTTACACAATCAGAAGACATGTTACCATGTAAGCACAATTCAGGTATGTAATATTGTGATCCTGTGACTTTTAAATACGGAACACTGATGATCATGCACAGATTTGGCTGCATTTCATCAACTTGCCCACTGTTGTGGTTTAACCCAGCAGGCAGCTAAGCACCACAAAGCTGTTTACTTGCTCCATTCTCCAGTAAGAAAGGGGAGAGAATCAGGAGAAACAAAAATAAAATAGGATATAAGTAGTTGAGATAAGGGCAGTTTAACAGAGAAAAGAGAAGAGAGGACACAAAACAATGCCCAATGCCGTCACTCACCACCAGCTGATGGATGCCCAGCCAGTTCCCAAGAAAAGACACTTTCAGTGGCCAACTCTGCCAGCTTTATTGCTGACATGCTGTTAGATGGTTCAGAATGTCCCTCTGCCCTGTTTGGGTCAGCTGTTCTAGTTGTCCTCTCTCAGCTCTTGTGCGCCACAGAATCACAGGGGTTGGAAGGGACCCCTAGAGACCACTGAGTCCAACCGCCACTAAAGCAGGCTCCCCACAGTAGTTTGCACAGGTGGGCATCCAGATGCCCCATAAGGGCGCTTTGAATATCTCTGTAAGCAGGAGACTCCACCAGCCCTCTGGGTAGCAGCATGAGAAGCTGAAAGGGCCTTGACTTAGTGGAGGCACTGTTCAGCAACAACTAAAACAACATCACTTTCATCCTAATTCCAAGTACAGCACCGCACCAGCTACTGTGATATAACGATCCCAGATGATAACAGGACACACACCAGTTCTTCCACTGTGAACTGCTAAAGAAAACAGCCCAGGTGCAAGGTCCTCCAAGCAAGTTTCAAATGACTTTTAAAACTAAACTACTTTCATAAAGAGCAAGCATTCCTGGACACAGTCCAAATCCAATTTCACCTCGGAATTAATTACAGCGTCAGAACAAAAGGAATATTCCCTTCATTTTCTGAGATAGCCCAGATTGCTAAAACTTCAGCTCCACAAGTTGCTGAATTCCTGCTAAGTCAGCTACGAATATCAAGCTGGCTTGCGGGAGCTCCCAGCCTGGTTCTCCAGCTCCCATCCCAGAAGGAATTTACTTCACCACTCAAACAACAGCTCGCCTGGAAGCTCCTCAAATGCTGCCATGGTGCTGCACATGGGCAGATCGAGCTCCACGTGTTAATGATGACAAAAGGCAGTGTTTAACTCCCAACAAACTCTCAGAAATTTCTCCCATCCATACCAAAACTAGAAAGAAAGTAGAAGTACAAATTCCAAAAAAGCAAGTGGCACAATCTCGTGTCGAACTAAATTCATGTAGACCAAGATAATACAGAACATATACAGAACCCCCACCCAGCACAAACAGGTACCACAATCCCAGCACAGCACTGTTTTTGCAATGCAGCTATGACATCGTTCTCACTTGTCAAAGCATATCCAAGCAATTGGACTTAATTTTAAAGACGTGTTTGCAAAGAAATTAACTTTACCAGAAGCAAAGGTCTTCTCTATTCTTAATTTTTCTTAGTTTTTCTTAATATTCTTAATATTATTCTTAATAATAAAAATTCATTTTCATTAATTCAATCTACTTCAAGAATATGTTTCAAAGGGATTCTTTAAAGCAACTGAACAAAACTTCAGCCTGTTTCACAGAAGTTAGAATTACATCTGCCTGCTTGTGAGCCAATTCACAGATCTCTGCAAGGCCTTTCAATACTTCTCTGGTGTACACGATTTTGGTCATCTTACCTACATTATCCATACAACGCAAAGCACCAGTGAAGCTCTGAATTAAGTTCTGCTGCTGTCCCCACATATATTTCTCAGCTCAGTTCACACAATGGTGTTTGGCGTACAAAAACAATCCTTCATTAGGAGAATGCTAACCCAGAATCTCCACTCCAGGTATTCCAGCCCCAAATGGAAACAAGCAGCTCTGAGCCAACGACTTGGAGCTGCCGCACCAAACTACCTGCTGTCATAGCTCCAGCCTAGAGTTCCTCAGTTGTGACTTTCTACTCATCTTTTGAAAGTTATATGCTTCAGTCTTCATGCTTTAAAAGAAGAGTTCCCAGAGGCAAATCAACTCTCAAATACATCATCTTCGGTAAAAGCTTTCTGGAGAGAAAATTATATGTGAAGTACACCAATAGGCTTTGTGCTTCGTTCTTCCCTTTCTTTAATTATAAAGTAAATTAATAATAATCATACTGTATTTGTTTTTAACTGTAGTGGTCCCTAAAGCACGACAAAAAAAAATTACCATGTCTGGAACCGCAGAAATTGTATTCCCAAATGGGTCTTAAGGGAAATAATTAATAAAATCTACCCTAGCACTGAGTTTTGTTTGGTTGTTTTTTTGTTTGGTTTGCTTTTTTTTTTTCATGAACTGTATATTTAGCAATGACCACTAAAATTCCTTGGAGCTCAACATCAGCCAGTCATTTCTATCCCGCCCCAGTGTGACCAGAACGCACTGTACAACAGCAAGATGTGCACAGAGGAATTACGATGGCTTATGAGAGCGGCGTGGACCTGCATGGCCACCTCCCTACCCCCACCCAGCTCTGGCTTAGAGCTCAGCTGAAAGGAGTAAGAACCACCAGTGGGCACAGTGGGCAGAGAGCACCAGCTAACAGTTGAAACAGTTCTGCACTAAAGAACAACCTGGATTAGATTTCAGGGAGCAATAAACAGCAGTTACTCACCTTGCTGCCATAGCGATTTGCACCCACATCCAGAGCAAAATAAGCATAAATTTTAAAACGTTTCTCCCGTTTTTACTTGATTTCACTTTATACTGCATGGTTTCTCTTCTGTTGGGGCTGCCCCAAGGGTCACTTTGTGATGGATTACGGACCTCAGTTCAAGAAACCCCAATCTAAAGCCTGCTTCCCAATGAACAAGTTTGCACACTGTCCCAGGAAGCTGTGCTGCATAAAAGAGTTGCTGTTCTTGTTAACGTGCTCTAGACCCACCAATGCCCTCATTTAATGAAGAACTTCAACTTCCAAACCATTCTCAAGTAACAGGTTTCTGTAAGAGTTTTTCTTCCATCTGCAGCTGGGTTTTTCCGCATTGTTTTAACCCCAAGAGTTTAACTAGGTTCATCTGTACTCCGTACACTGGCAAAAATTTCAAAACTTGGATATTTAAGTTTTTCCTTTCTCCCCAGGAGCTTCCAGACGTGTGTTTGCTGTGTTTCATACGTTCTAGGGGGAATTCTATAACCGCCTTGCCCTTTTACTTCAGCCTGCAGGAGAAGGAAACAACTAAAAATGTTCTGGCCCCACAAACCCAAGTTTCCCTAGTGGAATACTATACAAGAGAGATGGCATTTCACTGGGGCTGGGGAAAGATGCTGTTCACAAGGAGGTGACTGAATCACTCAAGCATTTGTTATGTCTATAACTACACCAACTCTATTTTCAGCTTTGACAAGCACTGCATTCTTTACACTTTGAGCTGTAAAGGAAAGCTTTGCCAAGGCCTGCTCAGGTCTTAGTCTCTCCAGATGGTTAAGGTTACCTCAGCACAGCCTTCTCCATGAGACAAGCCAATCCACCACTCATGGGCAAGACCAGTATGCTACCAAAGTCCTCTGGCCGTTACAGGAAAAGTTTCAGCACTGATCTTCTTTTCTTAGAAAAAATGATTTAATACAGATTTTATCAACAAACCTTTGGTAACTTTGACTTCTGCAAGACAACTGTGCTGGTACGACACCTTTCACCCTCTCCTTCTGTACTATTCTGCACTTAACAATGAACCATAGTGATTCCCTCCTAACCCTCAATATTACAGCCTTGTGACAAAGTAAGAAGCCACTTTCCTATTACTTCTACTATGCTAATATTTTGTCATTTATTATTTACATCGAGTACACCTGCACTTTAAACCTCACTAAATGTGCAAACCAGCCGATAGCCTTCTTCATACAATGTTGGTTCATTAAAAACAGTTACTATACTAGTTCATGAGTAAGTGAGAAAAAACATTTGGAGAAAGTTTACTTCTACACATGCAATGTCTCCATGCTTTCATACAAAATATGCTCTGGCAGTCATTTGAGCACACAGAGCAGCTGTTCCTCTAATGCCTCATCTCAGCTCAAAAACCTGAAAAAGGCTGAAAAAGGGGAATTCTTGGGAAACTGGTGATTAAAGACGGTGGAACTACACTCAGAAGTTGGACAGAAAGACTGTCCTTTCCTAACGAGCACTTTCAAAGTACAGCAGAGTTTTCAAAAAGCCTGAGTTCTGCAATTCAGGCATGCAGGTATGCTGGTATCTGCACAGCCACCAAGGCTCAGACAAGAAGCAGCCGGTCATCTCTGTGTGATTAGCACATACCTTCAGTGCAGAATGCTCCAGCAGAACTCAGGGGCCAGAACTACTGGTTACTCAAACCAAGGATAGGCAATATCCCCAGCAACATACAAGCTTGATATGAAGAGCAGATAAAATGCATAATGATTCCAATTTCTCAAAGAAAACATAAATATTAAAGCTCTACGGCAAGAAAATCTTTTCATACAGAATAACGCCTTTACAAAGACGCTGCAAATGATGGACTGCTCCTGGTTAGGTTAATTATACGGGCTTGAACACCAGTCTCAGTCCATGGCTTTCACTGCGTGAGCATCTGGCTCTATCTTCAAGTTTAAAAGAAAATTAAACCTAGACTGAAATCACTGCCTTTCCACATCGGTTTCACCTTAGAGTCGTCAGAGCCTGAGAGAAGAAGCCGTCAGCAGCACACTGAAGCCGCACTGCCCTGCTGAGCCCTGAGCACAGCAGTCCATCCCCAGAGCCCCCTGGCTGAGCTGCGTGCCTCCAGCACCGCTCCTGGCACACCGCTCCCCATCCATGTCCTGCACACACCGCTCTCGAGCTCTAAGATGCTGTGATTTTGCTACGACATGCACTCATGATTATCCCTTAAGCATTTGTGGGTTTTTTCTCTCAGCATGGTTCCCCACCACCTTTTCCTTTTCAGTCCAAGAACACCAATATTCCAGCTGGACTTTCAGATGCACCAGGCTGCTTCTGGAGACAGCTGTCTACATTCACCTGCTTCACCATTCACCTACTTCTAACTATTTTTAAAGTACACATGATGATGAAGGAGGCATTTAGATTACAGGGGCAGAAGTGCACTGTTAAAAAAAACAAAAATCCCAGAGGCTGTAGCTGACATCTTCATCATCAGTAATCCATACAATTTCATTAACAACTACTGTGACTGCTGAATTTAGCTTTCCTTTTCATTAATAAGTAGAAGCATTTCCCTGATTGTGCTGGAAAAAAATAAAATAAAATAAAATAAAATAAAATAAAATAAAATAAAATAAAATAAAGCATTCTGTCCTTCACACAGAATCATAGAATGGCCTGGGTTGGAAGGGACCTCAAAGATCATGAGTCTCCAACCCCCCTGCCACGTGCAGGGCCACCAACTTCCCCATTTAACGCTAGACCAGGTTGCCCAGGGCCCCATCCAACCTGGCCTTGAACACCTCCGGGGATGGGGCATCCACAACCTCTCTAGACAGCCTGTTCCAGGTCCAACCAGGTCCTTGGAAAGACCTGGTGCTGATGTTCCTAACTTCCTCTCAGGACCAGCTCTTCCATGATCCCTGCCTCAGCAGCTTGGCACAGAGATCTTGAGCATTTTCACTTCTGAGATGGCCTCAGACAATTCTGCAACACCAGATGTTTGTAACATCATCACCAAAAATGACACTAGACTGCGGCTGGAATGCAGCCTTGAGGGCGAGCCAGCCCATGCCAAGATAACTTCTGTCCCAACATGTGGGCCAGTGAGAAATGGTTAGTGCCCTATGGCCCCATGCAACAAGTCTGATGCTCATTAAGGTGAGCGTGGCACTTGCTTTGATCCTCTGAATAAAGAAAGCCCTAAAATCTCAAGGCTGCAATTCTGAAGGAAAAAATAAACTTGCTTATTTGACCAAGTCCTTCACAGTATTTGTATTTTAAAGCTTTCATCCACAAGTCATACCAGCTGCATTCCACCTGCATCTGCACTGTGTGTTGTATCCATGAAGTTACAGCTCAGAAAGGTTAAAGTCTTCCTATTGCTGTTATAAAAGATCCTTCATGCTACAGTGGAAAATTGCTCATCTGCACATTTTATGCAGCTTGTGGGTGAACCAGCTGTAGTACAGACCTTTCACAAAGCTAGGAAACTTTACAGCACCCCAGACAACTATCCAGATTTTCCATGGAGTCAAGCTTTGCAATTTTGGGCAAAGGCTGCCAAAAATGTCCCTTCTGGCCACACTGAATGGGTGCAGTCTTCTGAACAGGCTGCCATACCTGTATCACGGCGGAGTATAAGGGCTGCAGGCCAGGTCTTAATGCTTCAGAGAAATGTGTTTGCAAAATGTTGCTTTCATTTTGAGGGCATCCCCAGTTTCTGCCCCCATCCCATCAGAGCCCAGCTTAGTGGGGCTCACAGCACGATCAGCCTTGGCTCTCCACTCATACAAACCCCACACCTTGCTTCTCCTGCGAGCCAAGCTGCACTCACTGCTGCTTCAGAGACAGCAAGGAAAAGTGAGCCCTAGAAATCACTTTTTTAAAGGAAATGCATACCTGAAGTGAATTGTGACTGATAAAAGCTTAATTGTCTTTTTTCACCTTGGCTCTGCTAAAGTGTATGACAGCTGTCACACAGTGCCAGGAGCCAGTGTGAAAGGACACTCAGAAGCCAGATTCCAGAATATTAGGATAAATGACAAGATCATTACTCTCATTTCTACTATTTCCACCATTTTCTTTCCTTCCTGCAAGAAAGACCATCTTCATCCCCCACCAGGACGAGCAGCCCAAGGGTCATTGGGCAGGCTCTTCTACAGAAGGAGGGATGGGACACCTGCATTGTGGGGGGGGGCAAACGCTAGTGATGCCATGCCTGTTTACACAGCAAAACCCCTCCTCTGGCAGACCAAGCCCCACAAAGCACTTCAGAGGACTGCTGCTGGAAAGAAGAAGCATCAGAGCAGGCAATCTTCTTCCCAGTTGTCCTCTTGCCAGCAATAGGTTGCAGCTATGAGTAGCACTCAAAGCAGTGTCCTGCGGGCACAGGCAGCAGTGATGAGGCTGCACGCTTCTGAGCAACATCCTGGGGGAAGAAGCAGGGACACAGGAGACATATGGATGCTGAGTCTTCTTGGAGACCACTGGAGCACACACAGCCACTTCAGACCTGCACTGCAAGCTGTTAAACCTCCTGTCTCTCTGGCTTAAAATGCCAGCACGGTGCTAAACAGAGGTGAGCCTGGGACTGCTGCCAAGGCACTGGGCCGCAGCAGGTAAGGTGTCGATCACATCACATCCCCACAAATCTCATCAGTGTGGCTCTGCTATGCCAGTGGATGGCCAAGGCTTGTCCCCTCCAGTGGCAATCTCCTCCCAGGGACTTATTGGTTACAGCGCAAGCACGGTACAAGGCTGGGCAGGTGGAGCAGCACTGATCCATGAGCAGCCAGTGGCTGCATGGGCTCCTTCTGTTTGCCAGGGCAAGGATAACCTCTGCTTGCTAACCCCTTCCAGCAGCCATCACATGGTCCCTCCAATCAATATCTAAATAACAGTGGCAGCGCTACCAGAGCCTCTCCATGCAGTGATGCCCTGTCTGCAGCCATCCCATCTGGCCAATGTCTGAAGAAGCAAGAAAAGATGAGCCCTGTACTATGAATTGAAGATCAGTAAGTTCAGGCATGTTTGCAAGTTTAACTAAGGCTTCGTGGCAGGTCATCTCCCTACTTCCTGATGTGGAAACAGTTTTATTTAATACTTCATTGAAATAACAGACCGTTGTGTAATACCCCCAACAACACTCATCAGCACAAACCTTTTGCCCCAACCAGGTATAGCTCTGCCTCAGCGCCATTAGCTGCCACAAGCTAACAGCTCTATACCACCCACCTGGAGCCAAGATGCCCTTCCCTTCCCTTCCCTTCCCTCCTTCCCTTCCCCCATCACTTCTTAAGACAAGTGCCCAGGCACCAACAGGGGCACAAGCTGCTCAGAAGGTTCCCTCCAGCCCACGTTCCCGCTCCATAGGGCTGCGGTGCTCTCTGAGCTGCAGCACATAACCAATGACACTGCTAATGCAGTTCCCACTGCGAGGCACAACATGGCCTGTCCAAGTGCGGAGGTGGCAAACTGTGTTAAGATAAAACATTACACTGGCTGCTCTAAGACAGCGTGGCTCCGAGGCTCCCTGACTAATTGCATATGGGTAAAGTGCCTTTCCCCTCACAACACACAGGGAAAAGCGGATGTGTCAGACACATACTGGCCTCTGCCCATCACTTCATCACTGTAGGAACACAGCCAACACCACCAGGCAAGAAGTTCCTCATTCCTCATTCTTACTTTTTTGCTGGACCTCGTTTATTACCTTCTAATTTTCCTGATTTCTGAGGCAGCACTTGTTTACGCAGAGAATCACCATCAGAGATTCAAGAAAAAGGCAGACTGGGCTGAAAAGAAGGTATCTGGAGAGTGCTGCAGAGAGCAGACACAGTGGGATAGAGCCAGCAATAGCTGCCCACATCCCCACAGCTGCCTCAGGATGCACAGAACCAGCCATATCTATTGTTGTTTCCAGGGAGATAAATAGGAGGCATCACCTTCAGAGCAACCTGCATATTTTAACTCTGCTGAGACTGAGCAAGCAGTTATATTTTCCCTTCAGAGCCATGAACTGCCACTTTTCTTATTTCAGGCCAACAGAAAGTATTGTACAAGAAGCTGCATTACGTACATCTTGATCAGTTTTCACTGACTGCAAAGAAATGGTTTGGTGAGTCCCATCCTTCTGTATTTGATGGGAAGGTAAAAACTGGAGCCAGTTATTAATGACAGAGCAAGATCCACATTTTTAGGATGGATAGCTCTAGCATTTAAGACCTGAAGAGCAAGCAGCTTGCAGGAAGCCCCGCAGATTCCTATCAACCTCAGGCACAGCAATATTACAACATGGGAAGTTTCAATACAGATCTAACATCTCCAAAGAGCAGACATTTGCCTCTAGCTGCAGCACACCGGGTGGGTTTCAGAGTTCCCAGCAGTTTAGCTACACAGCTGGAATTGTTTTTTTCCTCACCTAAACTCCACCTGCAGCCACCACCCCCACCGGTGAGCAGGTCCTGTTACCCTTCTGTAGCAACGACTACAACCTTCTAAATGTTGCACCGATTCCAGCATTAGCATTTTTCACACTTCCCTGTCACAGCACAAAGCACGCGGACATTATGTGCACACAGACACTCATGAGACCGAGCATTAAGCAGACTTTCACAAGGTAACATAGATACAAACAGATGGACAGACCCTGGCTCTTAAGCTGTATCATTCCACGGGGTTTCCCGCAGCCAATCTGATCGCCTCCGAGGAAGGAAAGCTTCGCACCTGATGCATCTGTGCTGAAAGACTCCCTGCCTTTAAAATGACTTTTCTGAGTGTTACTGGAAAAAACAACATTAAGATAATGGCGAGACTGACAGGGAGAAATTCACGGGGGATACAGAATAAATGAAATCAATTAGTATTATAAATATGGGCTGAGTTTCACGTCTCACATGTCAATTATCCATTCTGAACTTCCGAGACCTTATCGTTAACAGGTTTGTTTTGGCCAAAGTTATAAGATGAAGGAAAAACCCAACAGCGCTATTTTAAGCTTCTGCCATCGCATTGCAGTCTACCAAAAAAAAAAAAGGAAGAATATTTTTATGAGCCATCAAATGGCTCAGTTAATACCAAGAGGCATTTATTGAAACAAAAACTCTGAACAAGCCTGCTTAACAGCCACTCGTGATTAAATGAAGAACAGTTCGTACCCATAGATGAAAGTGGATGAGATCTGTGTAGTATCAGCTCTGGCAGAGCCTACATTAACCGAATGCCTGGGTTTTGAGGTCAGCTGTCATTCTTTCTGAATTGCTCCCTGAACAGATCACAGAGCAGATGGAAAAGGCCAGTTTGACATGACTCTTTGACTTAATTATAGCATTACTAGGACAGCATATGGAACGCAGCATAGAATTTTATCCAATATCTTTATTTCTCACAGTCGGCGATTTGCTTCATTTGCTTTTAACTGATCTTCAGTATTCGCTGCATTTGAATTACTTTTACCTGTGCATTACTAGGTCAAGCTTTCTTACCAAGAGAGAGAAATCTACATAAATGTTTAAAGAATCACAGAATTTGAATTCTGTGTCAAGTAAAAGATCCTTTCCAAAGCATTAGTGTTTAAACCTGTTCACTGTTTTCAGCATTAATTGTGTCAGATCCCTTGAGTTACCTACGATTGCTCCGAGACAAGCAATGCCAGACTGGTCTAGTGACAAACAGGCTTTGTATGACATAGACTAACACCCCCTCTTTCCCCATGAAGAATCATCTCATGGCATATGCCTACCCATATGCACAACACAAGCGCACAGATAGCAAAAATAGGTCCAGCAGGAAGAGAGGAGCAGAGGAAGGCCCTGACACCACCTGCAAGCTGACGGGCCGGCTGAGCATCTCGGCACTGCTCCACTTAGGCAGCCTCGCTTTGCAGAAACCACTGCAGCCTTCCAACCTGCAAAACAACAACCTATCAACAAGAGATTTAAATTCTCAACACTGATCTTCTGCTGGAAATCTTTTACAAAATGAGAAAATCAAACTGTTGCTCTGGTTCTCTAAACATTGCAGTCATGTGGGTTTTTCAACAGTTACCTGTGCCAACAGCTGTTCCATGTGCAACACCAATGACCTGACTAAGGTTCAGCCAGGACATCAGAGGATGTGCAGGTGCTCACAGAACCCAATCAGAGAACTACCTGCCATCACAGAGAGTGACTGGGCTGCAGTGGTAACACACAGAGATGAGTTACCTGGGCTGCTGCTATCACTGACATTTTTCCAAGATCCACTATTGCAGAAAGGATGCTTTGCTGCCCTGAGATGTATCGAAAACGGGAGGCATGCAAATCCAACTCCTGCTTTGTTATTTTAATGCCCTCTGCCTGTTTTTCAAAAAGGAGGAAATGGGGAAAGGACAGGACTGTCAAACTGTGAGAGAAAGTGGTTCATTTCCTCTGCCCTCTCTTGAATCATTTCAGCTTATTCCTGCTGGGCAGAAATGGAAAGAGGCAGCTGTTTGAAATTAGGATTGGGAAACAAATAGCAGCAATGAACAACAATGAAACAAAACAAAGTAAAATGCTGTTTCGCTATGATTTCTAAATTGAACTTTCAGAAAAAAAAAAAAAAAAAAAAGCTTTTCTTTTGAAATTTCATCATGAAATTAAAAAGAAAACCAAGGTTTTCTTCTTAAAACGATAGCTCTGAACCAATTTTTCAGCAAGACGATGTCACTTTGATCACCCTTCAGCTGTAATATTGCAGACTTTCAATGCAGCAGCTTGTCCCAGAGAAGCTAAACTTTCCACCAAGAAACTCTCCTCAAAGCTGGCTACAGGCCCCCCTGTTATCTTGGATAACTTCTGCTCTCCACATTAGCTTTCTTCAAGGTAAACCCAACTCAAATTAGAAAATAAGGGCAGAAAAGGACAATACCACATAGTGCCAAAAATGTAACAGTTCTGAGGGGTTCTCACTGTCTCAAAACCTTGAAATGCCCAATCCAAGAGGCTGATCTTCAATCTACCACACTAACAAATGGTCGCCATCAAACCACATGCACTTCTAATCTCTGAAAATAATCAGAGGGTGGTTGGTGGCTCTTCATTTACTTTCTAGGCAGGAAACAGAGTATTTCACCAACTGGCGAGGAGGTACAAGCTCCCTGGAGCACTGCAGGGCTGCTGCAGGCACTCTCAAGCTCTCCTGAAGGTTTTCAGCACATGCACCTCTGAGACGCCCTGCAGGCCAGGCTGTGCTGCTCATGCAGGGATCTGGATACACAGCAAGCACAGCCCTGCTGCAAAGTGCAACCAGGATCAGGCACCCCTGGCAGGAAAATATCAAACAAGAAAGAAAATGAGGTAGCAAGCGTGGAGAAATAAAAAGGAATCAAACGGGTTTACTTGAGGATGCTCCTCACAAGGCACTTACACTTGATTCTTGCCATACTCTGCATCAACTGCATGTAAGCATGCAAGTCAGTATTTTCTCCAACCCTGCAGAAAAATTCCTCCCATATTCAAAACCACTGAAATGTCCTCTGTTGATTTTTCTTTTTGACAAAGCCAAAGTCAACTTTGGCTGTTCTAAGTTCTTCTAAGCTCTACTTGATTTTCCATAGAACCCACTTAATGCCAACACAAAGCAAGCTACAGTTCTGCCTTGAAAGCTGCTACGGCCAAAGCTAATGGTTGATTGCGGCCACCACAACAACAAACACTTCAAATTTCATCCTGTCACAAGCTGGGATTTTAGTTTTGAGACTAACACATTAGTTAGAGAGGGGATGTGGACAGGATCTCGTATCTTACGGGCTCCAGCAGGAGCAGCCTGTGGGCATCACTGCAACCCCAGGAGTCCGTGACAGCAGCAGCCCCATTGCAACTCCAGTTACACGTGACCCCTTCTTGAAACTTAAGTCTCTACGCTTTCAATTTTTGAAGGTACTACTCAGAGCTGCAACTTGGATCCAGATTTAGATTAGACTTAGGCTGACACTGTCATGAGGCAAAAAAATTAGAAGGAATTGAGATATTTACGGCTGTATTTTTTAAAAAGATTCAGGTAACCAAATGCCATTGGGAATTGTCAGACTACAAAATACAGTGCCACATGCAGTATGCTACACTCCAGCTTACACGACACCATCCTTATTCTATGCATATTTCAGCTATGTTCTTAGCATTCAGAATTAAATATTATGAAATGACTTTACTAGGTAATGCTTGTTAACAGAAAATTACAACGTTCACATCAGACTTATCAAACTTTTATATATAAAACTGAGAAGCTTATTCAATCACTGTGACATATTCTCATTTGTCTTGGAGTAATTTTACATCAGCCTGTTCACATCAAAATGGCTTTGCACGGTGACATGCGTATCTGAAAGAGGAACGCCAGACTCTTTAATGAAACACGACAGCAGTTAACCTTCACTTAGCTGCAAGCGCTGCAAGCTACAAACACACCTTCAAGAAGTTATCCCACACACCACTACTCCCCAGAGGCAAATAAAACTTGAAAGAGATCTGCAATCATGCCACAAAAGCTTAAGTAAAAGGCTGCTTGTTCCTGCAGGTGCATCTACTCAGAAAAACTAATTTGTATTTCATCTAGGGTACATATAACAACTTCAAGATAACCTAAAATAATAATTATTTAGGGTTATTTAAGCAAGAAAAATATTTATATTGCTTCTATCTAATATCTAGATGATTAGAAGCAAACTGAATTTTCAATGTAATGAACTTTCAAAGCAAAATTTGAATGTTTCAACTTGATGAATTAAAACAATAAAAAGTAAGATATGTCCACCTAGTTTTTAAATGTTTTTTTTTTTATAGTCTAGCTTGACACTCCAAAATACACAATTTACCTCATGCTGCATCCTTCACAGCAAGGAAGACGGGCAGTACAGGAGATAGGAGACGAGGTTATCTGCTTCATTACAACAGACAAGACATTTACGTACAGCCCAAAGTAAATTCTCCTGCAAGAACTCCATTATGGATATGAAAGGCAACAATGACCCCTCTCTCAACAGAAATACCGACACGAGAGCCAAGCTCATGTCTTCAAAGCAGGGCATGGCTTGGACGAGCGGCACAGAGCAATGCCCAGCAGCAGTGCTCATGCTGCCAGCTCCCTGCAGGATCCCCTCCCAGAGATGAGCTGGGCAGCAGTGACAGACGTGGCCAAGAGAAAGCAACTCCTGATGCCAGGGGTCCACCTGATGCACATAAGAACAAAGACGCTGCCCTTGCAGCTCAGACCCTACATGGGTGAAAACCAGGCAAAAGAGAGGAAAGGTGCCAGTGCAGCCATATTACCAAACATGTGACCAAGATCAACATAACATCTTCAGTGCTTATTTAAAAAGTAAATATATTTATAGGGAAAAAAAAAAAAAGGAAGGGTAATTACAGGGACTTAATTAGCAAATCACAGAAGAGACATTTCCTTGATGTAACATTCCCAAAGTAATATCCTCAACTAAGAAAGGTATATTCTTAATGAGAAAAACAACATAGCTGATAGCCTCATCTTAGAAGAATCTTCTCTGGGATAGGATGGGAGATTTGTAATAGGATCACGTTAACCACAAGTAATGGTCTTCCTGCAGACTGAAATTCCTGCCATTAAGCTGCCCACAGACTCATTTAACTTGCTGCAGAATCCATGGATATCGAAATTCCTGGGAAAAAAATGCAAAAAGAATTCTGTAACTGTATCACTATCGTGCAGGAAGAGAACTTTATGTATAGAATTACTGGATATCAAATAATTATTTCTTGTCATACGCTTCTCTGGCTCGCATTACAGCTCCACAAAGGCAACATCAGAAGCTGCAATGAGCCACACACTCCTGAAGAATTCAGAAATGGTTTTCTAAAACCATCTCCTTCTCTTCAGATGTGACAATACATTCTACTGACTAATCTATGCATCTGGGAGAACGTAGTGAGCAGAGAACAGGATGAACAAATAAAGTAACCCTCATCTGACCAAGATGAAAACCTTTCTAGACTAAGTTTCTCAGAAAAGAAAAGCACTTCTTGTGAAGTGTCGTTAGGGTAAAAATTCTCTTCTGGATCTTGTAACAGTCTCCAATGGGAACACAAAGAATCTACAACAGGACGACCTCAAGCTGATGTAGCAGTCGAAATGCCGGCCGTGCCCTGGGCTGCATCAAGAGAAGTGTGACCAGCAGTTCGAGGGAGGTGATTCTGCCCCTCTCTGCACTGCTCTCAGACCCCACCTGCACTACTGCATCCAGTTCTGGGGCCCCCAGCACAAGAAAGACACGGAGCTGTTGGAGCAGGTCCAGAGCAGGGCCATGGAGATGATCAGAGGGTTGGAGTACCTCTTCTGCAAGGACAGGCTGAAAGCAGGGGCTCTTCAGGCTGGAGAAGGCTTCAGGGTGACGTTATAATGACCTTCCAGTGGCTGCAGGCCTACAGGAAAGCTGGGAGGGACTTCCTATAAGGGCATGTAGTGACAGGAAATGTTTTTAAACTGGAAGAAGGTAGATTTAGACTAGATATTAGCAGGAAATTCTTTACTTGAGGGTGGAAAGACACTGGAACAGGTTGCCGGAGGGGTTGTGTATGCCTCCTCCCTGGAAGCATTCAGGGCCAGGCTGGATGGTGCTGTGAGCGATGAGGTGTAGAGGAAGGTGTCCCTGCCTACAAGCAAGTGGATTGGAACTAGCTGACCTAGGCTGAATCACTATGTTCTTGCCTTTTTATTTTTTTTTCTGCTCCCATTTAGAACTCAAGCCCATAGAAAAGGCAAATGTAACAACAAAACTCTGATAGAGAATTCCGCTTGAAGAAATATATGATTATATGCACAGAAGTGGACAACCTCTCAAGAGTGTGCCAAGGCAATAAGAATAATGCCCTGCGGAAATCAAGTATTCTCTTCCCATCTTCTTTAGAATGGGAGAAAGCAGACTAACCAATGCTGCTTTCAGAAAGACTTTTATTTTTGCCTAAGGAACCGGTGTTGCTGCATCGGTCTCTGATTTGAGGTTTTGTAGCAAAAATTTTATTTGATCTTTCTAAAACTATTACAATTTTAGTACATGGCCTACATTCATCCAGAGTTTTCCCTGGTGGGAATGAAGGACGGTCCACACATCCCAGACCTAACCGACCTGCTATCAGCAGTGTGCCACTCAGCTCTCCAGAAGCCTTTACACGTTGGTTTTCCAGCACATTTTCTTTGTCACCATCAAAGCCCCGTTCAGTGGCTGTACATAAAACTGTATTTCTTTTTTGTAAATACAGTTTTTGCTTAAGTGTCAGAAACCCTCACCCAAAACGAAGCCAGGACTTCACTTTGACAAAGCGAGCTAATACAGGGGCAACGGGGTGAGCAAAGGGCAGGCCATGAAATGTCAGGAGCAAAACTCCAGGCAGAGACTTGTGTCTGGGAGAGGCGCAGTGAACGTGGAGGGGGACCCTTCAGGGGGACCTCAGGACTGTAATCAGAGCCCAACTGACAGCATCCCCATTTCAAATCCAAAACCGTCCGGGCCTGAGCTTGTTGAGTTCAGATCTCCAGAGTCATTCTCACAAGTGACTGCCATGATTTAAAGTGAGTAATTTGAAGGTTGGAGATGTTCTGAAGTTAAGGAGCCACCCAGAACCCACAACTTATGCTACGTGTTGTGTTTGGAGCTAAAACTGTTCTGCACAGCAATGAGAGCTCATAGCAGGGAGGCTCAATACTGATGTGCACCTCCATAATTCTGAATCGTTCCTAAATTCCAGCTTCAGTTCAGACCCCTTCACTCATCTCAAATTACTGACAACTGGAAGATAACTCTGCCATCACTGCTTGGAAAAACTACAAGGCTTTCTACATTACTTTCCCATCATGTAAGCTGGAACACAGCAGTATATTTTACCACAACTTTTATTTTACTGTTGCAAGGTCTGACCACTAGTTTCTTAACTGTGAGATACTGAGCAATTCTCTGATCTTGTTCTTAAATACAAGTTGCATCATCTGCCAAGCTCTGCCAAATATCATTTGCTTAAAACTAAAGTCTACCAAGCTGGGGCTGGTTAAGAAACTTGTGGCAAAATATACTTTATAGATGGGCCCTGTACTTTTGCATTTGGGGGAACAAAATTTCACATATGAGAAACAGAGAATCTGACTTCACTCAACAAAAGGAGACATTCAACTGCATCGATACATTCATCCAAAAGGTTCTGCTAATTAGAAGCAAATGATTCCTTACAAATGGAGCAACAGTTTAGTTGGGTTTGAGTAGGCAGCATGTGACTATCTGCTTTCAGCTGCAGAAAATGTGACAGACATAACAGACAGACGTTGAGTAAGAAGCCACTGCCTCCACAACGCGCTCAGGGCCAAACTTCCTCTTCCTTGCAACTACAGTGTAATTCTGAAAGACATTACAAACAGGTTGGACTTCTTTTCTCCCTGAACACAGTCATAGCCACACTGCAACCATTCTGACAGGACATCAAATGTGGTTCTGCGGAGGAGGAGGACCTCCATCGGACTCCTTATGAAAACTGCACTTGGACCAAACTAAAGGAAAAAAAGAAACAGATTTTAACCTTGATACTACAAAACTGTTTTCACATCATCACAAGAGTGTGTTCCGAATTATTTCAGACTATTTATCTTATGCTCAGGAGTTCTTTTTGATGCCTTGAACTACAGGGAAAAACCCAATTTCCCTTCCCTCGCACATGCACATCATACCTTCTAAACCACATTTGGTCCAGCTAACATGTAAGTGGGTAAAATACCATAAGGATGGCAAACGTATCAACTGCTACTGGGTTCTGCTCTGACATCGACTGCTTACTAGGGTTCTATTTTTCACAATAACACTTTTAATACCTTTATATTCGTGACCTTCTCAGAGGTCAAGCTAACTATTTCAGACCAAAACAGTTTTCAGGTAATTAAACCTCACTGGGGACCATTCCTAGCATAAATTTCAGGTATCCAAGTGTCTGTCAATATCTGATCTTTAATAAAAATGAACTCTTGACGTGCTCTGAAATCCGTATTGGAAAATACACTGATAGTGGAACAAAAGGGAAAGAAATTCCATAATCTCCAAGGCTTCAAGAATACAAAAAGAAGAAAGTCAGTTTTAAGAGAAATTCAACTGAAAAGTCCTTGAAAATTTAGGAATTACAATAGAGAAATACAAAACTACTTTCATGAATAAAATATGTTTTAAATGAATGCTCCAGAGTCACCTAATTTTGTATGAAGCCTTTAGGATGCTATAACAACACTGTTTTGCTTGCTGCTCTACCATCAAAATAAGTAAACAAATAAATAAAAACTTGCTAACACCCACACGGCAATTCATAAAGCTCCAGGTGATCATCACTGGTTCCCTTCTGATCCTCACTAAATGCTCAGTGTGTTAGACACAGACTGTTTTTTCCTGCCTATTATCAAGTAAAAAGCACAGTTATTTGTTATCATTAAAGCCCTGACAGAGATGCTCTAAGAGACTCATTTCTGTTGATGGAAGCCAATTCGTTGGGAAGGGGAAAATCTGGGCTCTTCAAGTTCATTGAGAAAGGTAAGCAGGCATCTCTATCTCTCTACTTGGTGTACTTAGAAAATGAGTTCATCAGTCCAGCACGTATAATTAGGTTTTTGTGTGAGTGGGGAAGCAAAACAGAGTAGCAAGGATAGGAAGTCAAGCCAGAAGCTTTGTAAAATACACTGCAGCTCTTTGTCAGCTGGTGCTGCTGCGTGCTGAGCCCACTGCTGTCACCTCCCCAGGACACGCAGATCTGCACAGCATCATTTTCTGTCTGCCAGTCTGTCACTCAGGCCACATTAAATAAAGAAGCAAAAAACACAACAAGAACAAAGATCAGCCTATGATTGAAAAACCAACAACTTCCCAAATCCGATGTGACTGTGACCCAAATCAGGAGGGGAAGAAACAATAATTCATCCTGGCATGCTAATTAATTATCACATAGATTGCTTATTGATTTTCTTGTGCTCACTCTGACACCTTATGAAGTACACTCATTTTACAGAAACCTCTCACAGATCAGCAGCAACTGCAAACACACAGCGGCTCAGGTCTGCACTCTGGAGATGGGAAAGGCCAGGACAGATCCATGCCCAGCACTGAACCTCAGCATCAGGACACCATCCCCAGACCAACACATGAGGTCTCCGTTTTTTATTAATGGTCTCCCTGTGAAATAAACCAGTTCTTATAATGAAAGCTGCCAAATTCCCAAAGTCACCCCTAAAACACTTCAGCTTCCTGCATGAGACAATAGACTCCATTCCCAGAGAAGTTACCTAAGAGGACATTTTCTAATTATAGAATTAATTACTGCCACAGAATAAACAGTGAAAGCATGTCAAGCTGGAGGTAATGATTTGTACAATTAGCTCTTTCATATCAAATAAAGACTTTTAGCAATTTTTGCCCTGGGAATTCATAATATTAAGAAGTCCAACTGTCATCATCCCTGGAATTCAAAGTCACAGGCTCACAGAATCCTTCAGGTTGGAAAAGACCTTTAGGATCACCAAAACCAACCATTAAAATAGGAAACTTGACAGCATGGCATGGTCTGGATTGATGTCTTCCTGCAGCACAGGCACACAGAAAGCGATGTGGCCCTCGGGTAACAGGCCTGGGGTGATTCCATGCAGAACAACTATTCACAGGAGAAGCCTGGGCAGCGCTGAGCAGCAGGGTGTGCCATGGGCCGCCAAAAATATTGTTTTCCCAGTAAGAGGGAACTGCAGAAGGCTGTTTCTCATCCTGGATAAGCAGTCAGTGGTCTCACGCCTCTGGAACAGCCAAATGAAAAGTGTTTGCGCCTTACGTCCCAAACAGAACGAACACATGCCATTTAAGTTGTTGATTTTCACTGGCATGCTCTAGGTACCAGGGAAGCTTCCTAATTGCAAAGGTTTCAGTCAGTTTTGCTAGACTTTGTCCAGGTAGCAAACCAGTGCATGGTGATAAAGAAACCTGTTGTTCTTAAGATACGTATTTGTGTGTAGCCAAACTGTCACAGTCACCAAGTAAAACCCTCACAGACAGCACCTCGTTTGCTTGTGAGGAGCAAAGGTCTTGTTTCCACTTATTTACGCAGCCAGTACAATTGTCATTACAAGTATGAAAGCAGCCTCTGAAGATTTCCTCCTGGTGAGAGACCTGCCAAAGAAGGAGCAGAAAGCAGAGCAGGAGGGACTTTGGAAAGGAGCTAGCATATGAGAGGGACTAATTTGCTGGCCGAAAGCAAACACGAGAGAGCCAGCAAAAGCACTTCAGAAGTCGCATACCTCTGAGCATGGAACTCTCGCTGGATTCAGCCGCAGTTCAACACAACAGAACATAAAATCGCAATTAGTCCTTTCCCACAGCCTCCCCACCAAGGCTGCCAGCACCCCGTGCTGAACCACCCTCCAAACACTTTGGGCTCCCCTGAAAACATGCAGAGTCAGGGCCGGTGGGAATTTGGCCCATTCAGCCATTTGCTGATGTCCCTGAGCCACAAAACACATGGAATGAAACAATCTTACTCTGTACAAATGAATCAGCCACACAGATCTATGCGAATTCCTGAAGTCATTTCTGACTTCAGGTTACCTTTGACAACCTTCTCGTCTCTGACATTCCAGAGCTGCCTGCTGCAGGAAGGACATCTCAGCTTTGAATGGCTCAGTTAGACAGACTGGTTGCTGATGCAACATTGCTCCCTAAGGCTTACTGAGCACCATGGTACTGAGCACAATGACTATTATTGACAGATCTATCTTTTGACACTGATGCAATGGTATTTGTAATGAGCACAATTTTTTTAAAAAAGGTTCCTTTTGTCAGAAAAAAAAGAACAAAAAAACCCTCATTAGTCAAAGAAACAAATTGTTCTCAGACCAGCACATGTAACAGATCCTGCCTGCTTCAGGATTTATTTCTTGTGGTTGGACTCCACTGTGCTCCAGAAGAAGCAGATTTGAATCAAAACTTGACATGTGGCTAATGCATACATAAGCCCACTCTGCTTAGCATTCACCCAAAGCCCTGGGAACAAGCTTACCCTTAAATCCGCTCTCTATTGGCCACACCTGGCATTCGTCTCAATAAAATTCTAATTATCTCTGACACCGCTTCTCCCTTGCCACACTGAGGCAACAGACTCCAAAGTTATTGGGAACAGAGAGACGTGCATAAACAAGAGGACTGCATTATCTCCCTAAGAAAACAGGCTAAAACTAATTGAAGATACACAAGTTTGTGAGGCATTTTGCAGAGCAGCGGAGCAGGCAGCCAAGCACATGTTGCCCAAAAGCTGGGTGTCTCACGTGAAGCACTGATGGAGAGCACACGATTTCCAGTCCCAAAGTCCTCAGCAAGAACCTCCCAGAAGGTGAAAACCACAGATGAGCTCTGGTCTCACAGCACGCAGGCCACCAAGGAGCCAGGCACGAGGCAGGTGGTGGCTGAGTGGTGCCAGCTGGGCTGCAGTGTGCTGAGCTGCTGTGTGGAGCCTGCGACAGCGCGACAGCCCAGGGCCTGCCAGCAGCACAGCCCTCCTCACACCTCCCACAAATGGCTCTTCAAGGACGGAAGAATTGAATTAATTACTCCAAATTATGGCTTGGGCCGGAAGGGACCTCAAAGATCACCCCGTTCCAGCCCCCTGCCATGGGGCTGCCAGCCACTGACTCAGGCCCCAGCTCAGGGCCCAGACCGCCCAGCCAGGCCTGGGGCACCTCAGGGATGGGCAGTCACAGCTCCTCACAGCTCTGGCAGCAGTACCAAGGCCCTACCAACCTCTCAGCAAAGAATTTACCACTGACATCTAATCTAAATCCCTCCTCTCTTAGTTTAAAGTCGCTCCCCCTTGAGCTATCTCTATCTACCCATGTAAAAAAGATGGACAGCTGCATCAAACGAGCAGTTCTGCCTCTGACAAGTAATGAAGATTGGAGTGTGCTTTCCCAGTTTAAGAGGAAAGCATAAGTAATCTACTTAAGCGGAAATCAATTTTAGGTGTTCCTTTATTGCAGTTTATGGTCTGTGAAGTTCCTTTCTTTTCATTCTGTTACATGAACAGTTTGCCATTCCTAAACTGTCGATAGATTTTCCTTTAGAAAAGTAGTGAAGGGCTTAACTTTCAAATACAAATTACTCCTTGGGAATCCTTAGCTGTTATTCAAGTACTTTAATTCAAAGAGTTCTATTTCTCATTGAAAAAAACTTTAAGTGACACTAATCGGACCCCGCTATTTTTATTAAGAATGTACAACAATGCTAATCTGGTGTGACTAGACTGAGTATTAAGGGCTTCTTCTCCCTAAAGTGGGATTTAATAGTAAAAAATTAACTTTCTTTCATAATCTGCTTATGGGTATTGCAACTGGAGAAGATTAGCTTCCCCATTCTCTTTCCTGATCCACTGTACAGACATGCACATGCTAAAAATGTAACAATGCGTGTTTGTGAGCTCACAGGAATCTGTTTTGGAGGGCTTTCTAAAAAGGCATCAGGCCTTACCAGATAGCACAGGCTCTGTTATAATCCATGCACAAGCCTCAGCAGTTATGCAAGCATACAACAGCTGGCCATTTCCCGACACTTCACATTTCGAAGATCCAGAAATACATGTAAGCGGCAGATGTCGTTTGTTTGAAGAGCACCTTGCACAGGCAGGCTGCACATCTGGCCGCAGTCCACGATGGTTTCAGCAGAGGAAGCAGCAAGACTGGTAGGTCACTGCTTCCATAGGAGGCTGATAGATCGGTGCACTGAATTAACCCCAGCTCTCACTTCATCAGTGACTAAAGCACTACAAGTAGTGAACTTTACCAGACGTTCAATACAAAGGGCAATTCAAGCATATCCAAGAGCCTGCAGGAGACCAGCTACAAAGCACTGAATTAGGTGTGAAATACCTATATTCATCTTAATTGGCTGTTGTTGCTGAAGTATAATCAGAATCCTACAGTACCATCCACTCTAATCAGAAATAGGGCAATGAAATTCAACTCCCTTCACTGTTTTATTTTGATGTGTAAAAGGTAAGAAGCAGGCAACAGATCTCGTATGATGTCTGCAGGAACCATCTTTTCCATTCTCCTCTTACAAGATGCTCTGATGCTTCCTTTTATTTCCCCTGCCTTTCTTGTGCAGCTTGGAGCCAGCCGCCAGCACAGAGTGATGCACTGACACCAGTCACACAGCCCATCCTGAGTGGCACTGGGGAGCCAGATGTGCTGACAGCACACAGATGGGAGCAGAGAAATCTCGGTCCTTGACACACAGCCTGACCTCCCAGGAACCCAAGATCTGTACCAAGAAACCATTCAGAAAGCTGGAAATAGCATTTCTTCAAGTCTCTTTCCTGATCCATGCTAAAGGATGTTGCATCCCCTAATATGGTGGATGCTCCACCCTTGGCGACATTCAAGGTCAGGCTGGACTGGGCTCTGAGCACCTGATGGAACTGCAGGTGTCCCTGCTCACTGAATTACATGGCCTTTAAGTTTCCCTTCCAGCACAAATGATCTATGATCTAATCACAGCACTGCACACCTGTAGGTCAGCGGGATCCCCACCCCTTCCTTCTTTTCACATTCTCCCTTTCTGTATCTTGGCACAGCTTTCTCCAGGGGAAACCAACCCAGCCCAGTCCCCCAGAGCAGGGTTCAGACACAGAGCCATGGGATGCTAAACGAGCTGCTGGGCCCCAACCCACAGCAGCTCAGGTGAAGCAGCTGGCAAATTCCCTCCCACTTCACCTGAAACCAAGTTTTGTCTCGACACCTTGGGCTTTACGGGCTTTTCCTCCCACAGTTAATTATGAACTTTTCAGCTTTTTGTCCAGCTTTGCAATGCATTTCATTAACAGAAAGCATTTCAGAGAAACGAGCTACTGAGCTTACAACGAACAAGATTTCAGATCACTGCATTAACACTGACAGCTTTACAACAGTAACCACATCAGGTACAGCACAGGATACTTTTCTGTGCAGCTAATACAGCATAATACCATGATATTACCACAAAATCTAATACAGGTTTCTAGGAAAAAAACCAACAAAAAAACAAACCTACAACAAAACAAACCTAATTAACTTCATCTGAAGAGGGAAAATGTTACTGTGTCTGAAACAACAGTGCCATGCCTGCGGGATAGCAGGAAGCTAGGACCCCCACCTACCCGCTGGCACAGCCCCCATGGAATGGTGCTCTCCCCTCCACCAGCAGGAGTTGCTGGCTGGAGCCTCAGAAGTGGGGTGACAAGCACTGCAGGCATGCTTTGTTGCAGTTTTCAGAACTTCATTCAGCTCTAGTTTCTATTACCAAAATGGATGAAGCGTTTCTTCACTCCCAGATGCCCCCCCAGATGTAACATTGCTGCAGTTTGCTATGAACAGACCGGTGTTAGAATCACAGAATTGCCCAGGTTGGAAAAGATCTTCAAGATCATCAAGTCCAACCACAACCTGACCATACAAACTCCAACAGCCCTCTGCTAAATCACGTCCCTGAGCACCACATCCAAACGGTTTTTAAACACATCCAGGGATGGTGACTCAACCACCTCCCTGGGCAGCCCACTGCAGTGCTTAACAACCCTTTTTGTAAAGAACTTTGTGCCGATATCCAACCTGAACTTCTCTTGGCGCAGCTTGTGGCCATTTCCCCTCATCCTGTCACCTGTCAACAGTGAGAAGAGACCAGCCCTGCTCTGCTGTAAGCACCTTTCAGATATTGGAAGAGAGCAGTAAGGTTTCCCCTCAGCCTCCTCTTCCCCAGACTGAACAGCCCCAGTTCCTTCAGTCTCTCCTCATAGGACACATCCTCCAGGCCCTTCACCAGCCTTGCTGCCCTTCTCTGGACCTGCTCCAGCACCTCCATTCCTTTCTGTACTGAGGTGCCCCAAACTGAACACAGCACTGGAGGTGAGGCCTCACCAGTGCCGAGTGCAGGGCAGGATGACTTCCCTGGTGCTGCTCACCACAGCATTCCTGATCCAAGCCAGGATGCCATTGGCCTTCTTGACCACCTGGGCACACTGCTGGCTCATCTTCAGCCCACTGCCCATCAGCACACCAAGGTCCCTTTCCATCAGACAGCTTTCCAGCCACTCCTCCCCAAGCCTGTAGGGTTGCCTGGGGTTGTTGTGACCAAAATGCAGGGCCTGACACTTGGCCCTATTGAAACTCACACAGTTAGTCTCAGCCCATTGATCCAGTCTATCCAGGTCCATCTGTAATGCCTTTTTCCCCTCAGGCAGATCAACACTCCCCCCCAACCTTGGTGTTGCCTGCAGACTTACTGAGGATGCATTCAATCCCCTCGTCAGGATCACTGATAAAGATGTTAAATACAAGCAACCCCAGTACTGAGCCCTGGGGGACTCGGTATTGCCCTTCTCTAACAGTTAGGCTGGTAGTTGACACATCTGGTGCCCAAACTGAGGACTACATTCCTACTCACACTCTCCACATTTAAGGCAAACACTGGTTCAAAGCCTGACCTTGCCCCTCAGCCTGCTGCCACTGGAGCCCAGGATGAAAGCTGTGTTCACAGAGCGCCAGTATTCCATGTAAGCAGGGCAGGGCATCCATCTCACCTCAGCAAGAACTGCAGGACAACACTTGCTTTGGTAGGAGACAAGCTAGAAAGCACATGACACACTGATACACACTTTATCTTATTCTTGCAGTATTATTTTTGACTAATACAGGGTGACAGTCTCTAATATGATCAGTCTTTCCATACCTCACTAACACTAATTCAAGGCAATCAACACTAACTCACAACACTAATTCAAAGCAATCCTCATGTGCCAGGGTGGGGGAAAAGCGCTGCTGTGGCAATGAATCCAGCCAGGTGCCTTTCAGCCGACCTTCCGAGGATAGGATTCAGGTCTGGCAGTAATTCTCTAACAGTCAGGTATTATCTCCCAAGATAAATGAATACACAGACAGATCAAGATATCTCTTGTTTTTGGTGCTCTTTTTTTTTTGTTTTGTTTTGTTTTTTGTTTTTTTTTTTTTTTGTCTTGTGCCAGATAAATATATCAAGGGTCTTCAATAACTCTGAGGCGGTTTTTGAACTTGAAATAATTTATTTTCTCAGTATCTTCCCACCACCAGGGCAGAACGGACGGGCCGTCCCTTCTCAAATGACATTTCAGTGCTCACATATTCAAACTCTGCCACTTAACCACATTACATTTTGGGACACGTTCAATAGGTTCTCACCAAGACGAGCTCTACGATGTTCTCAGAGCTGCTGCTCTCCCAGCACAGACCTCTGCCCACTTCATTGCGAGGTGCACGCTTATTCCCAGATGACTCCTACACATCAGAAACCTGACCTCAGCACTGGTTTAAAACATGTGAATCCAGTTTACCGTGCCGACTTGCCTTTGCATCAACTTCTATTTACGCTTCAATGATCAAACAAACTTAATCAGAAGTTTTTATTTAACTTTGCTGAGCAACTGAAGGGCAGCGGGACAGGAAGGAATCCCTGCAGAATACTGCAGCTGATTGCTACTCCCCATTAACTTTTGGTCTGTTCTGAGAAAAGCAAAACGTGTATTTCTTTAGTATGTCATTTCATACAGCCACTGATCCGTAACATACTTCTCCATTAATAGGAAGAATATATTTAACAAGAATTTTTTAATTTTAACTTGCAAACTAAGCACGGCAAAGGATCCTTCAACTCAGGACATCCCATTGGCAAAGACAGATGTCACACTGTATTGAATACACCGAAGCAAGACTTCAATATTTCAGTGTGGTTTCATTAGAGAAGGATCACTGCTAATCCTGGCAGCACACAGCACACCAGAATCATAAGCTCGAGAATGTAGCATTTCATATTTCTAACATCAAAAGAATTACCTTGCATTAATATATTGTGTAGATAGAAAATGTAATCATAATAGCAATATCTTTCCTATTTTTTATTTTATGTCGTAGCAAAGAAAATAGAAAAAAAAAACCTCAAAATACTGATTATCCTCACACCTTGTTCTCAGCCTGGGAAAAGGATAAATGCTAATTAGTGATGAGATTGACATTACTGAAGTAACAGGACACTTTGCTTCTGCAGATTATAAAGCATCACTTCATTTTTTTTTTCATAATAAGACTTTTGCTGCATGAACAGAATCTTATATTTAAAATATAAACTGAAGGAAATGTGTACTGACTGTAACAATTTAAGGTTCAGCTCAAACCCTATGTTGGTCTGCTCTAGCCTACAAGAAAATGTAGAAACACAACACTTATAGCCACTCATGCAACATCCAAATCAGTCTGCAAAGCCTCAAGTCCAACTGCAGCAAAGCTGATGTATGTCTCCTGCTGCAGAGAGCAGCTGTAACTGACCTTACCAAGGCACCATGCATTTGTGCCTTATTTGAGAGCTGCAAATCACAGTCATGTTTGCATTTCTCTCCAGGGAACAAAATCATACACCTATTGCATTTACCTACGAAATACGTAATGCTCTGACAGTAGGGAAAGAGCCCTTCCTCTTGCTTACCAGACATTTAGTGCAGACCACATGGCCGGGATCATTGATTTCCTTGTATTTGCAGTAATCAGCTAAACACACTGCCCAGGTTATACCACTTCTCTGTGCATGTGGTTTCCACTCTGTAATCTGCCAGCTCACTTCACTCAAGGTCAGCCTCATTCTGGAGCTTCCTTCTACACTCTGTGTGCGTCAACGCCTTCATCTGTATTGCGCTTCTTGAGTTCCTTCTGCTGGGCAGACCTCACCTGCACTTCCATGCCTTGGTCTTGCAGGTCTATGCACGCCATTTAAAAGTTCTTCCACGAATTTAACAGACTGTGAGTCAAGGAAGAAGATGAGCGGGAGCTGCAGATGACTGATCAGACAGAGGATGGCAGCCAGCATAACGGAACTAATGTTTTTATTATGAGAGCACACAGAAGTGCCATGCAGGCACAGCCCAGCTGTGCTAGATGCTACGCAGCTGGGAAATTGGATGCATAATCGTTCCTGTAGCAGGATTTAATTCTATCCTGAAGACCTTTAGAACAGGTGTGGATGAGGACAGGAGGGAGGAAGAAGGAGAGGTGCAGAGAATGAACTAAGGCAGGAAAGCAGCACGTGAAGGTGATCTCACAAGCCTCCAAATCCAACACTTGTCTCCAGGCCCCCCGCTATGTGCTCGGGGACATCTTGTAGAAACTGAAGATGCTGAGTTTTCTTCAATTAACCACAAAAAGCCAGGACACACGCTTCCTCAGAAGAGCCTTTCAGTGACACGCCTGGGAACTAGCAGTCCCATGCTCTTGTCTCCTGAGTCTTTTTGTTCCCCCTGCAAAGTGAAGAGCTGGAGTGAGGAGGTTCCAGGGGAAAAGCCTCTTGTCCATACGACTGCTTGCCCGCGGCAAAGGAGGCCATGCAGCATGACTGCCCGTGACAGCCCAAGGAGCAAAGGAGAGAGCGTAAACCAGTAGGGAAAAATGCCTTAAAATCAGGCACTAAGCATAAAAGCTTACATAGGAAAAAAAAGCTGAGACTGTCTGGGCATGTTCCTTCACCGTAAATTAACAATGAAATATTGAATGTTCTGAAAAGCAACAAGAAGTTTTTAGTCTTGAGTTGATTTAACTGAATGTAACAACACATTAGTCATTCAAACTCCCACTCTCAGAAATGTTTTTTTTTCACCCTCTGCAATGAGGTAATGATAGAAAGATCCATTATTTGGATTTGTGCAGTTTCGCCTATTTGTCAATTTTATTTGTCAACTCTAACAAGCAGGCTCATGGGACAACCCTTTGGATACTCCCAAACATTTGGTCTCTTTACAGAAGAGTTTTCTGGTGGCATCATAAAATGAAGATGGCCATCAGTTGGGCAACTCCAGCTTCAGAAGATGGCTGGTTTCCCCCTGTTGCCCGGGGGACCTCAGACAGAGTAACTGCATAAACAGGGCAGAGAACCCCAGTATTCTGGGTATGGACTGCTGCACGACAAGCAGCTAAAGACAGGTGTGGGACGTTTAGGAACAGACTTTTGTTCCTAACAACAAGCAGCATGCACCCATAATTTCTGGACGAGAACTTCCACTCCTTGGAAAAGCACAAAACAAACCTCCTGGGAAACACACACACACCATGACAAGAAATGTCAGGTGCAAAGCCCACTCCTTACCAAGACTGAGGAAGCAGCATTAAATTAAGGATTTAATTTCCCACCTTAGGAGCCTGGCAACATGAAGTCTTCCAAAAGACCAGACAGACTGGCCTCTTGCACCATTTCTAGAAGGCTTGTCATTTCTTTGTCATTTCAAGAAGATGCTGTCTTTGGAAAGACTTGCTGAAACAAGCAAGGAGACGAGCAACTGACAGAAAGCCATGGTGAGAATTCCTGCTCGTCTGGAAGTCATTGCACAGAGCTCAACCCATTGTAACATCTTACAGCCTACAGAAGGCAGCAGAAGGCAAAGTATGCCAGGTCTGGGCCCTCGTATTGGAAGCGGCTCTTGGCAGCTCCTCCTTGGGGCTGGGAGGGCTCCTGGTGAAGCCCGGTTTGCGGTGGTATAGGGGCAGCTCCCTGGGCACGGCAGAAGGGTCGAGCATTGCAAGCCCTAAATGCAGGTGGCTTCGCCAGGTGCAAGGAAGAAGTCTCCAGCATTGGCAGTTGATCAAAAGGTGTCCTGCAGCGCAAGCTCGCAGCCAGAGGTGCCTCCAAAAAATTCACTGGGCATCTCCCAAAGTCTGTCAGCCCCTGAGTGCTTACAGCATGTGGTACGTACTGTTAACAGAATAAAATACAACGGCATTTTTACAACACATGTATTTACAAATATTTGTTTTACCATTGTGGAAATAGTGTTTCCAATCATCACCATTACAATCGTAAAATCAGCCTTTAAGGAAGATCCATAAAAGATTTATTTCCTTAAGTTAACGCTTCTCTGTACAGGCTGGTGCTGCTTCGTTTCCAAAAGCTTTGTGTGCTATTGATGTTTGAGCTATGCAGGCATAACTTTATTTACTGTAGAAAAATATATTAATTCTGATTTATTTAAGCACTTTGCCAAAGTGGCAGTTCAGTTTAATCAAATACTAAAGTAATTGGGTTATGTTTGATTTTAAACTCTGAAAATCCAACACAAAGAATTACCAAGGGGTGAATTTAGCAAAGTTATCATCATCACAAACTGTCACGCAGTGAGGTACGTAGGTTTGATAGGCACGTGGCCAAGCTGCTCCCCAAGCTCCCCACACCTCGTGCCACCAATTCTCAGCCACCAAAACAGAGCAGGGCCAGAAGCACCAGGAAGAAAATGCTTTTATACTGACAAGGGGGGAAGCACGCTGCTCTCTTAGGGTGCAAAACTTGCTGCACTGCATCTATTCTCATACTGTCAGCACCCAGCCCATCCCTCACAGAATCACAGAATGGCCTGGGTTGAAAGGGACCTCAAGGATCACAAATCTCCAACCCCACTGTCACAAGGAGGGCTGCCAACCTCCCCATTTAATACTAGGCCTTGAGCACCTCCAGGGATGGGGCATCTACAGCCTTTAGGTACTGCAGGCTGCAATGAGGTCACCCTGCAGCCTTCTTTTCTCCAGGCTGAACAAGCCCAGCTCCCTCAGCCTGTCTTTGTAGAGGAGGTGCTCCAGTCCCCTGATCATCTCTGTGGCCTCCTCTGGACCCTCTCCAGCAGCTCCCTGTCTTTCTTGTACTGGGGGCTCCAGACCTGGACACAGTGCTGCAGATGGGGCCTCACAAGAGCAGAGCAGTGAGGCACAATCACCTCCCTGTCCCTGCTGGCCACCCCTCTGCTGATGGAGCCCAGGATCCCATTTGCTTTCCGAGCTGCAATGCACACTGCTGGCTCACGTTCAGTTTTTCATCCATCAGGACCCCCAGGTCCTTCTCTACAGGGCTGCTCTCAAGGAGCTCCTTCCAGTCTGTAGGGATGCCTGGGATTCCTGTGGCCCGAGTGCCAAACCTTGCACTGTGTTGTGCTGAACCTCATCAGGTTCACCCAGGCCCACCTTTCAAGCCTGCTGAGGTCCCTCTGAATGGCTTCCCTTCTTTCCACCATGACAACTGCACCACTCAGCTTGGTGTTGTCAGCAGACTTGCTGAGAAGAAGGAAAGGAGCGAATTCCAGTGGATGGATGCCCACAGAGAGCTGCAGGAACATCTCTGCAGCCTGCAGAGCCCCAGCAGAACTTCGAGGCAATGGCTGCCATGGAATGTGCAAATGCAGCAGTAGGAGGAACTCCTGCACCTGTAAGGGGGATGGCCCACAAGAACCCACCCACAAGGAGCTGCAGCACAGTGAGGGAAAGCAGCAGTGCCAGCAGCCTCACACAGGCTGTGCAGCTGAGGGAACAGCAGCCAAGTCCTACAGCAGAAAAGAGAGTGACAAAATGGTTTCCGTGCATTTCAAAGAAATACTTTCAAGCAGTGATGGCAGTTACTGGCATTTTTACAGTGCCGGCCCTTGTTATTTAATGACTCCTCCCAAGCCCCAAGCTCCACTGCAGATTCTCCTTCCTGTTGGTTTGCAGCTTCCTGCCCATGGAGACCTCCACCACAGACATTTCTGACCACACACCACAGCTGGGGAGCAGCAGCATGCAAGGAGGTGAGGTTTGCAGCAGGAACATTGGATCTGCCTAATTTAAATAACCCAAAGCTCTTGATAGGAAAGGCTGATAAAGGCACACTCAATTATTTGAAAATATTTTCTCAAGAGTGTAGGAACAAGAAAGCAGTGACAGCTGGAGGAAAACCACTACATCTAACTAAACATTCCAAATCATCTTCTGGAAGGAAATCTGTCCCACCAAACTTAATTTTTTCTCATATTAGGAAAAAAACATCTTGTCAGAAGCAACTAGAAGACAACTAAAGGAAAAAAACTGCAGTCCTTGTGACGACTTGTCAAGCTATTCCGCACCAGTAAGTACCAGAGTATTTGGGTTTACAGAAGGGTCAGCTCCTACTCCTACAGGAGCCACTACTCCAGCAAAACATCGGCCAGTAAACATTTTTCACAGAATGTCAACAGTTTCCTTAAGTAAAAACATTAGAAGAACGCTGGTAAGGACAAGCAGAAATGACAACACACCTCCCACCTCAGTTAGAGCTGAAAGTACCATTTCACGGCGCCCAGTCACAGCCCTGACACGAGGAGAGCCTAGCAAACCTCCAGGGCTGGCCGGTCAGCTGCTCACCCCCAGCTCAGCTCAGACATGCCACTAAGGCAGAGCTGGAAGCCACCTTGGCCAGGATGGTGTTGGCCATGGCCCCCAGCTGAGCCCCACTCTTCCCTTCCCAACCTTCCTGCCTCCGGTGAGCTCTGGTTTGAGAACCTCGACACCAGGACTCCACAGAGGTGTTTCAGTGGAGCTGCAGGGCAGATTGATGCCTCACCCCTTCAGAAATAAATAACCTGAACTCTCGGAAGAGTTCAGACTACCACATCTAAAAGGTTTATGATGGACCCAACCTCTATTTACTTATCCAATAAATTTTAGCCGCTCTGTACATTCATTTAGCATTCATACCGTGCAGTGGCATGGAATTACATGTGGAAGCTTCATGACTTGTCTAAAATACATTGGGTTTGTCTAAAATACATTGGGTTTATCTATTCTAAGATGCTGTCTCACGCCCCATCAGGTGCCTTCTAGCTCTTGCAATGTAAGGATAACCGATGCTTCCTCCCAGTCACCTTCTCAAGTCAGTTGTTCCCAATGCCAGACACTACATTGAAGACAACCATTTAAAGCAAATAGCGTTTACAGCTTTTTAGCACATGACTGTGAAGCTAATGAGAATTCTGCTTGAGGAACTGTGGATAAAACTGTCAGATTTCTTGGCAGAATCAGTTTTGCCTTATTGAGACTTGATTTTAATGAAAAAGCCCCATAACCCCTGAGGAGTAGTCAGATTGTGACCTGAACCCCACAATTTGTGCCTAACTGTAATCAAACCTAATTAGCAATTCGGGTTCCACACCCCACATTCTCCCAAGCTGCCTGTGCTGTTTCAGGGTACTGCAGATTTCGTGAGTTTCTGATACCACAGAACAGAACCCAGCTGCCCACTTGCAAATGATTACAGCAAGGCGACGTGCAAAATACCTGCTTAAAAATCAATTTTAAAAACAGTATGCATTTCGCTCCAAGTGTTTTCATTACGGTTCAGGCATCCTACTTCACATTCACCTATTTGTATCAGCAAGCTCATCAAGTGTTTTTCAACTGATACTGTAAAAATACCTCAATGTTTATGTAGGAAAAGTAAATTAACTTAAATTTAACTTAATTATCCTGCTGGCAAACGCACCCTAAACTTTGATAAGGCTCTACCACTTCTTGTTTGTAGAGATGTGCATCTAATGAATGAAAGCTTCCCCTGCAGTGGACCCAACAGCATGGGTCTCCCACCCAAAAGAAAGAGCAGTGAGTCTCCAGGCCCCTCAGTGCTGCCTTGTGCTAATGAGGGACAGGAGGCAGTGCAGGCTTTGCAGGCTCTCTCTGCTCAGGGTGAACTTCAGCACAGATGATTATCCTGACGGTTCCCATTTAAGTCATGTTATTGACCTCGTGATGCTCATCTCCCCACAGGAGCCATCACCATTAATGCAGTAACTAAAATGAAAAAGAAAGAAGACTTTTGAATACCAGGTCTCGCCTTGTAAACAAGAATGGATTTCAGGAGCTATTAAAGGGAGCATTAATAGCGGGATCACATCTAACAGCTTCAAACGAACCACCACAATGCATCTCATACAAACCTTTGAAGACCTCTCTCAAGTTCTTCCTCTCCCATTGTCGCAGCCTGCCACGCTGTGAGAGCTGCAAGCTGGCTGGCTGGATTTGTGACATTGAGGTCACAAACGTTTTATGACCAACCATAGAGCTGGTTCAAACGCAAGTGAAACGTCATTCTTTGAAGTTCTGCATGCTGCCCTGCTCAGACAGGTTTCATGTACTCAGTGGTGCTCAGCCATTTGGAGCCCAGTTCATCCCACAGTTCATTAGATACCCCCAAAAATAAAAGCCTGAAAACAGTAAATAGGAGATGTGTCCTCCCAGCGCAGTTACCCATCCCCAGCTGCCCCAGCTGTGCCTGCAGCTGATGCTGGCTGCCAGCATGGAAGGCAAGGCCACGGGGAGCCTGCAGAGCTGTGGCAGATGAAAGGGCAGCAGGCTTGTGGGCAGTGCACCTGGTGTGCTCACGCTCACAGCGCTTCCTGGGACAAATGACTTTGTCTCTCCACATTTGTTTCCCAATATCTCCACTTTGCATGAGGCACTGAGCACTGATGACCCATCACGGGACAGTGCACTATATTAACTTTGAGTATAATAGCTCAATGTATTAAATTTGAGTATGAAAAGGCAAGTGTAAAACCCCTGCAAATCACTCCTCTTCCCTTGGAAGCGTGAAATTGCAGGAATGGGAAATCCTTTCCTGACATATCTCTGCACTCTGTTTACTTTAACGATTCAATCTCTTGAACACCTTATGGTCCCCCAAATAAAATAAAAATAAATGGCCTCCAACTAAATGCTGTGGGTTTTCTCTGCTAAGTCTCAAAATGATTTCAGCTGTTATAAAACCCCTTGGAAGGAGGGGTGATTTTTAGAAAACTGTTGATGGCACAACAACGGTAATGACACAAATAACAGCGTTCCAACTTGATTATTCATGAGGGTTATGAGAAGGTACGATAGGCCCTCTCGCATCTTTAGATTTGTTTCCTGCTCAAACTAATTACTGAGTACCACACCAGTGGTGCTGGACTCTGCCCGGCCTTGGAAAACAAGCCAACAGAAAAGCACCAAAGCACAGGCAGGAATACGCACGGCACCCACTGCTGCTCTAAAACAGCAAGAAGTCTGATTGCAGCGTCTTCACCTGGGGACAGCCTGGGACTCAGGGCACATGGCAGCTCTGGCAGAGAGGAAGGTGGCAGAGGGGCTGATGGCAGCAGTAGAGCTGTGCCCCCGGCCCCCGCTGCAGCCAGACGTGTCCCCACTGCCATCGGGGCAGCACCTCACAGCTCCCAACAGGGGCTACTGAGCCAAAGCCAAAGTTCACTGAGTAAATTGCAAACGGCCTCGAATCTAATTTCACTTTTCTCGCCGCAATGAAATATTTGACTACAGCTCCTAAAGCAAACAGCTCCGTTTTAAATGGGGAGGAAGGAAAGAGTGAGAGAGAGATTGTGGTTCACACGAGGAACATGCAATTAAAACATTCTGAAAAATAGTTATTAGAAGTGCCTGGGAAATGATTCGTACTTATTGAGTACTTGGATCATGTGGGCTTTGGTCAGCCCTGTGAATACACACTTGATTTTAACACTGCCACCAGTAGTTTTTAAATCTACAGCTTCCTAAATTGCGGAGAATAAATGAAAAGCTTGAAATGAAAAGCTTGTAAATACAACAAACAGCCATTTAACCCCTCAGCAAATGCATACAATTAAATATAAAAGCACTGGAACAGCACTTCCCTTGCTCAAGTTGGCACTTAGAAATGTAGATGGGTATAAAGGTTGCATTATCTAACTGACAGCTAACACATTTTGAATTCCACAAAGTAAGAGCTAGTGGCACCTTCTGTTCTCCTGCAGCTTCTTTCAGTACGAAGTCACCTTGTATAAAAACCAGCAGTGGGATTTCAAGTGTGTTGGGAAATATTACGTATTTCCTAGAGTATGACTGAGTTTAATTTGATGCATTAGAAATAAGAAATATATGATTTTTTGCTGTATTTCACAAATGTTCATCCCAGGGGTTTTCCAAAGAATTTTCATTTGCTAACAAGGCATTTCTACCACAAGAAGGCATTAGGGTGCCTTAAGTAGCAAAGGAACATCTGAATTGTAGTAAAGGAACCTCTAAATTCATACTGACCTTAGTAGTTATCTCTGTCAAAAGGATGGTCTGTTGTTCACATCTTCACTTCCCTGACTTCTTAATTGCAAATATACACGTGACCATTAATTGTACAGTAACCTCTGTTCAGTGACAACAAGTCAAAGCTTCTTGAAGAGTTCTGGTTGTTAAGGCTGAAGCAACAACACAGCTTTGTGTTGCAGCACGCAACAGACCACAATGAGCAGAGATGGAATTTCTTTCTCCCAGCCTACAAAAGGCCAAAAGCTCTGCTCTGGGAGGAAGGAGCGGGCAGAGGGAGGTGGTCAGTGGCTGCCTCAGGTCCTGAAGCTTGCTTCTTGGCTTCGGCATGGCAAGAGGACTTACGGCCATGAATGTCTTCTGCAGGCAGCACAGCCCCACTCTGCAGCTGGGACGGGCGCTGCTGCCAGGACTCACTGCAGGCACTGTTTGCAAGGTGCCAGATTAGCATTTCTAGGTTAGGAAATGTGAGGTAACTCTCAGGGACAAACGCATTTGCAATTCATTACTTCTTTTCTCAGGCCTGCCTGCTTTTCAAAGGTTTAAAAACCAGATGTGGAAAATAAGATTGCTAAAATCATTTGGCAACTTAATAAAGAGGTACTGCATGTTCCCAGGGCAGATTTTCAGCAGCTGTATGCAACAAACACATGAGAAAATGCTGTCAGGACACGGGGAAAACGCTTGAAAATGGCATCACAGGAGAACGAAAGTCACCATTTCATTTATGTGATTTGTTCTGTCCAAAAAGTAATTTGGTCTAACTTCAAGTAAACACTTCTGTGACGTTTAAGTACCTATTTTCTAAGGGGAAAGGTTCCATTTCAGGTGTACATCTCACCAATGCCATCTTGTCTCATTCCTATACAAACAGGTACCACAATGCACATAGACAATACTTCAAATAAGAACAATATCAAAATCCCAATTACTATTTAAATAAAACTAACCTATAAGCGTGGAGTAGAACGAGAGCAGAAAAGCAAAAACCAAGAGCAGAAAGGTTCCAACAGGACGTGCTCCCATCCACATCAGAGAACGGTTTGGGTTGGAAGGGAGCCTTCAGATCATCTAGTTCCAACCCCTGCTGTAGGCAGGGACACCTCTCTCTACACCAGGCTGCTCTCAGCCCCACCTGTCAGCACCTGAGCACAGATGTGCACAAAAAGCAAGGGAGAAGACATAGAATGCTGCTGCAAAAGGGCTCCAGCAACCCCACCAGCTCGCCTTGAGCTCTTGGGCAAGGTACAAGCACTTGGTGTTTCAAGAACAGTCAGAAATGGTAATGTTCCCTACAGCTATTTTGCATGCCAATTAAATATTTCAAGTTTATATCAAGATTATTGCCACCTATTTAATGGCTCATTGATTTTACAAGCCATACCAATTTTCTCTTTCCTTTCCACTGAGGTAGTTACAGTACCGACTGACAGCAGAAATTAGGTAACATGCTGCAACCTGACTTCAAAACATCTCTGCATTCAATATCCACACGTCCAAGTGCAAGACGAGCTCATGCCCCCCGCCTCCCCCACACCACCACCTTCGTCCTCATTGCTTCAAAGCCAGAGCAAGATCAATTGAATTACAGCTAGAGTGACATTAGGAACAACAACTAAAAAATCCTAGAAATTCTCAGCCATCCTTTCTATGGCCTTCTGATGCACACAGAATCAAGCAGTACAGAGCTTTCTGCAGCTGAAGAGCTGGCTCCCAGGGAAGGGCTCCAGCCTTCTCCAGACCTTCCAAAAGACACCACAAAAACACGCATGCTCCCAACCATCCCCTACCTGTCCCCACATCCATCCTTCAGAACATGCCAAAAATTGCTTCACTGTAACATTGTACATCAGATATACAAATGCACAGCAGTAGGTTTGAGCAGCACTGCGTCCTCTTTCACATTTTCCCTTAGAAAAAAAAAAATGCAAACTTTACACCAAATGAGCAGCAGGCTTCATTTTTTCTTTTCAAGTAGATGTTATTCACGTCACTAAACACCTACATGAAGTGTTTTGAAGAAAATGAGAAATGAGAATGTCAAGAACACAATGGAAGTTTACTCAAACCAAATATTCCAACTGGGAAAAAAATTATTTTGCAAGTAAAGTTCTTCACAAAGGTCTCTTCATCTTACCCAAGGTAAAAAAGCTAAAAGTCTTGAAAACTCTTTTTCTCACGACACAAAATCTTTTTGAACCAGGTTAGCAATGTCACCCCTTGATTCCCGCATTCCCTTGATCTTGCTGTTCTTTCTACCTGCCTTAGCAAATCATTGTTTTCAAGGATCTGACTCAAGAAGAACACGGGGTTTGTGGTCCCTATGGAAGCATCCTGTCCTTTAGCAGCACTACCCACCATCTCCTCGGTGCAATAGGATTGCATGGGGACACGTCTGCAGAGACTGCTGCCTTCAGGTTTTCAGCCACCTTCCTAGCCAGTGTAGAAGAACCCCTAAAACGCTGCTGCCGATGGCTAGAAGGGTGACCACTAGCATTTCTGAGATGCTGAAAGCAGAATTTCATTTCTTGCCTGTTAGAAGACAATCAGTCTCTTTAGAAACACGGCGTGACTTTCCATCAGAAAGCAGAGCAGCGTGACATCCCACCCAGCCTACAAACGCGCCCCAGTGGGACTGGAAGCTCCCTCAGGAGCACACTAGCACTTCATTGCTCATCTTGTCACCTCCAGCTGTCTTATGTTGGTGCTTTCATTCTGTAGTACTTTCAATGTTTACTCCTTCAAAATATGCATCCTTCTGTACTTGATTGCTTTTTGCGTATCTTTGTTGAGATCCACAGACCTTTTCCTTTAACTTCCAGTATTTTCACTGCCAGGTAACACGGGTGACCTCTGGGCATCTGTTCAAACATCTCTGCACGCTTCCCTGACACATCTTTGTCAGGATTGTCATGTCCTTAAGCTGTGGCTCTCCCTCATTTGGTTTTGTGTAGTTGTCTTAACTGTTTCATCTGCTCTGCAACAAACCTATCTGTAAAATCTAATTCTGATAGCAACTACTGGGGCCCTGGGCAACCTGGGCTACTACCGGATCTGCCCTTGTGGCAGGGAGGTTGGGAACTTCATGATTCTGGGAGTCCCTTCCAACCCAAGCCATTCTACGATCCTATGATACCGGAGCCAAGTGATGATTCAAACAGCCCTCAGTGCACATCTGCCTTTCCTCCAGTGCTGCACATTCCCTGGCCATGACTTCTCTGAAACCGTCTGGGAGCAGCTCTACAGGACCCAGGCTGGTCAGAGCACAGCTTCTCTCATATCCCAGCTCTGAAGTGATATATTGGCCACTTCCAATACAAACCCGGCACAACCCAAATAAGCCCAATCACACACTTGCACAAAACTCATTTAAAAATGTGCCATGAGCCCAAAGCTATTCATTAAAATAAATGGTGAATGCTCTTCAGTGAAACTTAGAAGAACACAGCTCTGCACTGTCAGGCATTTCACATGCCCCCAAGTCAAATCCATTCGATAGATGAGTAATTACCTGTAGTTGTGTGACAATTTGCTCTTGATTGTGATTATTACTGATTAAGCACTACTCAAACGCTACCCTTCAGCTCAGTACAGTATCTGTGATTCAGGAGATGAGCCGTGCCCGCTGCTCGTGGCAGTGCTAGCACACTCCAGCCACGGCAAAAATAAATGGGTTCTGATTTGACACATTCCGTTTTTCAAGCAACTGGGTTTCATTACTTTCATAACACTGACGCTGGGTTGCAGGCTTTCAGACGTGCACCTTCTGCAGACTGCAAACAAGTGTACAGCACAAAAGTGTGCAGTACTTCAGCCCTGACCCAGACAGTCTGGGTAGGAACTGCCTCTGTTCACAGACTCTCCTGCAGATGAGGAGCAAGCCCACACTCAGCCACTGGTTTACCTGTCATCAAAGGGCACAGGTGGCAAGATACCTGTTTGTGATGAAGGACAAATCCATATTGTGTTTGTTGAATATTATTCTTTCATTACCGGCTGTACATCCCTCAAAAATTGAGTCCTCTGTGAATGAACTTCCCTGCAAATGTGCAATCAAAGCAAAATATATTCGTTGAAACACAGCCGGCAATTAACTATTAGCTTCACTGCAAAGAAGAAGCTCAATTCTTGGTATTTGATTTTCCTTCAGGGTAATGAATAGCGCCTATTTACGAGACCTATAAATAAATCATTTTTCCAATTATCTGCTGGTAAAATACAGTAGCACATACAAGCATGATTTTGCTGTGTTATTAAAAAGGAGGCCGGTATTTCAGTGCCATTCTTGTTATAAGGTTGCTCAGCAGTCACGAAACAGAAGCTGAACATCCCGTGCCTCTGAAATGTTAAAACACATCATTCCAATCATTCTTCTGCTCCTTGCTAAGTACCACTGCAACTCAGATTGCAGTGTCAGCTGCACAGATAAGGGTTATACAACCCGGTGAAAAAATAGGGCCGGCTTCTAACTGCAAGTCAGCATGAAGATAAATGACTCAAACATGGAAGAATTCAAAGACCAGGATGAAGGATCATGCCCGAGCCCATTTCTGTGCACAAAAAAAATACACGTTTATTACCAAGCATCAAAAAAATACAGATACATTTTATTGAAATATTCCTCTCCCAGACAGATTGCAGTGTCAGCCAAGAAATGGCAGGAATATTATCAGGAGAGAACAGAGTGCTGGTAGCTCTCAACATTACAGCGCCCATACTTTGTTCAAAAACAACTGTGTTAAAAAAAATGAGGAAAAAAAAAAGAGAGAGAAGCAGTCAAGAGACAGCACCAGAAATAAAAGAAATAGAAGTTGTGAAGTCCTGCAGCATGAAGCTTTAAAAGACAGAGACAGGACTGTTTTGAAAAGAAATTGATAGCAAGTTACACAAGACAGGCTCCAGCCACAGGATAGAAGAGGAGGCAAACACAGTTGTTTCCTCTATCAAATAATATTTGACGTTTTCAAATGCACGTAACAAGGAAATTGTAGAACAAGACAGAAAACTGCTTAAAGAGCCCCATGCCATTATTATTAACTTTGAAAAGGGCTGTTGATACAGATGGCAGCTCAAGAAGAAAACTTGGGCAGGGTGGTCACTTACACTTCATCTAAGATCCAGGCCTCCACGCTGACATTAAGAGCCACTCCATTTTGACACTGAGCCATCAGCTCAACAAAAGTCCAGTCAATGCTGTCACCACAGCAAACAGATCACATTCCAAAATGGAAGCCAGTGTCCCTTGAAAATGGTGCTGTTCGGTCCCAATCCTGTTACCACTCCAGATATCTTTGCCCTTGAAACTAAGCCATAAGCTAATACTCACCTGTATGAAAGTAACAGTAGTATTCACATGTTTTCAGAATTGTAGGTTCCAGAGAACACCCTTATCTACAGAACTTACTGTTCTGTTACGTGGACATCACTGCTGAACCTTCCTAACAAAAGCAGCACAGCCCAAAGCAACAAACTGGTTGGCAACTGAAATGCACAGAAAGGCTGAACTAAGGGATCCACAGAACCACCACAAGAAAATAAGACAGAGAAGCCAAGACCAGAATTCAACCAGAGGTGAGGATGGACAGAGACTGGTAACTGCTATCTTTGCACAGCAATATTTGTTACAGGGAGCACAAATGGTTTACAGAAAGTGTAATGGGTGTATTTAGGTACTGAGGTTAACCTCATCCACTAGAACAGTTTGATGCTATCATCTACAGCTTAGTGATTTTCATATCCAAACCCATCTCCATAGTTAAACGCCCAAAAAATTCCCAAGAGCACCAATACCAAAACCTTAGTGGCTCCTCAGAGGAAGAACAGATGAGACGCCTTGCGTTCTTCCACGATAACAAGCCTTCAATGAAAAGCTTTGCTGCCACTACTCAGAAGCAATGTAATTGCTCAGCCAAGCATAAGCCTTTTGTCTGGTCTCACAGATGAAGTTTAGCTTCAGTTTTGAACTGATGCAGAATTTGACCTGCAAGTAAATACTAGTTCTACTTGGATTGGTTCATAATCCAAAAGAGAAATCCAGGTTCACTCTCCTAATATTGTACAGAAAATTGGCAAAGCTCTCTTGTCTGTGACTCCATCACAAGCCACCAAGGTTGACCTGCTCAGTCCAGCCCAATGTTGAACAAAATCAAGCATTTCAATCCAATTCTAACTCTATCACTAGCTCATATACTGACATGGGAGGAGAAAAAGAAGAAGAAAAAAAAAACACACAAAAAGCACACACAAGAAAAAGAAGAAGAAAAACTGGGGACCTGATTTTACTGAAGGCAAAACCAAAGGCTTTACTCACACTCACATGAGCTGACTAATTAATTTTCACTGGGAATGAGTCTGATAAAAGCCTACAACACCGGTGCATCAGTAATCCACCTGGAGGCAATGGATATTTTGCCCAACCAAAGCGAACACAAGGCAGAGAAGGGGAAAACTGCATACTGAAGCTGGTAACATTGCTTCAGCATTAAGCATTGACTGGACCCAACTGGGAATTCAACAGGCAGAGGCAAGAGCAACTCTGCTGAGCTGGAAGCTGGATCATGTGGGGGAAACAGAAAGGAGGGGAGAGACCTGAGGTGAGCTCCCAGGGGACCAGAGATGCAGTAAATGGATTTGAGCAAGATGTTCAGGTCTTCAGCTCTGTTATGTGCTAATGAAAATTCAATGTCAGGCAGTTCACTGACTTGATGCAAATCCTTCCAAGAACAAGGGAGAAACAAAGAATCATTTGCTTTGTTTTGAATCAGCAGGGAGTTTTGGGAAATCTTTCCTTCATCCCTACCTGCAGCACAGCGACATCTCCCTCCAAGGACATGAGGGACCTTGGGGCAGCCAGGTGCAGGTAGATGGCACAGCCTTATCAGGAGCTTCAGGAGGCCCCAGAAAGGCAAGTTTAGGGAGGGACAAGAAAGGAAACAGTCCCTGAGCAAAGTCCAAACAAGTAGCACTTTAAAGACCTAAATGAAACAATGCAGAATACATTAGGAGCCTCACAGAGAGCCAGTGGGCAGGATCTGATCCAGCAGAGCCCTGAGGAAGCAGCAGGCCCACAGGATCCCTGCTCTCTGGGGACTGTCTCTTTGGAGCACAAGGAGAGCCCATCCCAAAGTGCAGAAGCCTGCACAGCTGAGCAAGGAACCCCATGCCAAGCTGGAGCCATTCCTTCTGGATGCTGTTTGCACAGCTCCAGCTCTCCTGCTCCTTTCCCACTCACAGCACGATCACTCCTTACAGAAAACCCAGCCATCCTCTCTTCTCCAGTTCCTCTTCTGTGCCTCTTTTCCTTTCCAGCACCCACCTTTGTTCCATGCAGCACAGACAAGCTCAGACTAGAGCCAGCCATGCTCTGAAGAGCAGAAAGGGGACCAACCAGACCCCAAGTGGGCAATTTGGCATTTTGCAATGGCGCATTTTTACAGACAGTCGAATATACTTTGGAGAATAAAATGGTAGTGGAGAACAACGCTTTCCCCAAGTTTTATAATGGATTATTATGGAAGTGAGTAAAAACTTGGGTTTATAATAGAAATGCTGACATGAGACCAGCATGAACACAGCTGTTGTAATATAGTAAATTTGTAAGAAATTGTATAGCTAACAAAGTAGGTCAACAGCTTCCGAGGAAACGCTGTGCTTCAGGTGGCATGCTAGCTTAGGACGCCGCAGTGCTTTCTCAGCATAACAGAGGTGTTCTCCATTCTGTGCTAACTCCCATTATTCCTTATCTTAAAAATATTCATGCTGACGATGGGGCTGACCTCCAAACACCAACAAATACAAACTCACCCCCTTCAGTTAGGGGCCTGCCCCTGCTGGGTGCCACCAGCCCAGCCCTGCCCACGGCTGGACACGAAGGAGGGCGAGGAGGCGGCTGGCACCAGGCAGGTTTGCAGACTATTCTCCTAGCCACAAACAACTCGTGTTTGTGGAGACTTCCCACACCAGAAGGGTTGCCTTTGGATGTAACAGTCCTTAAGGTATTTCATCTTCCATGACTTTGTCCTCTCTCTTTTTTGAACTTTTGTAGACTTTCAGCACATTCCAATGGAAAGGAATCCCAGAGCTTGGGGAGGAACAGCAGGGAAGGAAGCATCGTCATGTAGACCACAGCACTGCAGTTGCACTTGGATGATCTTTAACATCCCTTCCAACCTGAGCCATTCTATGACTGTGTTTTCTGCAGTATTTCACTACATAGGACGATGAACAATTGCTACTTACCTTATCCACACAGGTTATTTTATAATTCTTTGCTGCCTCCCCCTCGTTGTCTCTTCCCCAGCCAATGATGTCCTCCTAGCATGAATTAAAATCTTAATGTCTGCAAATTAGTCATGACTGTCTGGCAGGATCATAAAATCATAGACTGATAGAATGGCCTGGGTTGGAAAGGACCACAGTGATCACGTAATTTCAATCCCCCTGCTGTGTGCAGAGTCGCCAACCACCAGACCAGGCTGCCCAGAGCCACATCCAGCCTGGCCTTGAATGCATCCAGACTAATACCTTGTGATTCTCTTTGGCTTCTGACTACAAGGACTCTTACTGTATAACTCTTGGTAATATACGGAAGCTAAATTAAATTCTACAGTTCATTGTAAAACGTCACAGAAAATATTTTATCTGCTCATACCTTATTCAGTTATAATGAACAAGGGAAAGAACTTAGCTTTGGTCTGTCAGTGGATTGCCACCTAAGCATGTATATGACAGCTGTCAATTCAGAAGTAGTTAATCCCAACAGAAAGATGATGGGAAAATGCTGAGTTGATATGACAGCAACGGCAAAAAAAAAAAAAATTAAAGCAGGCATCCCTGTAGGAAATGTTTCCGCACTGTAACAGATGGCCAGTAGTTAGAGGAAACCATTAAAGCTTGAATTGTGGAAATTGGGTAAATTTCTCACAGCAAAGGACAGCAGATAGAAATAAAGGAATTTTACCAATGTTCTAGGAAGAGCCAATCCTTTGATGGAGTGCAGCTATGAAGCAGCAGCACAGCAAAGGCACTGTATTTTACAGGCACGCTTCTGTTGTGCAATGATTTCATCACCATAAAATGACATTCAGTCATTACCGTACAGCATGCGAACAACACGGTCGCACAAGTATCATAATTGCCTAATTACATTAATACACAGGCAGCAGCCAGAGGGACGCTGGTAATACATCCGAGTATTTTCTTTGTACATACAGAATTTTTGCAAATTAAGCTGGCCATCTCCAAAGCTCCTGTCCTCTGTGAGCAGCCTGGTATCTGGGCAGCACACATCAGGCTTTTCCCCTCAGTATTAAAATAAGCACTAAGCAAAGAAAATGAAGTTTTCCTAAGAAAACCCCCAACTAGGAGGAGCTGAAGGTGTATGAGCATTGTAGCAAGTCTGGGCTGAATTCCAAACAAAAAAGGCTATGAAAGGGGACTGGGGAAATTAAAGAAGCCACAACGTAGCCGAGCTTCCTTTTGGGACCTGTTTAAATGTGAAACTCAGAGCCTGCGAGTCTGTGGGATTCAGAGAACAGATGCCCAAGTCATTCCCACTTCTGAAGACCCTCTTTGCAAAAAAATAAAAAATAAAATAAAAAAAAAGTAAATAGAAATTAAAAAAAACCCTTGGGAACGCACAGCAATACTTGTTTGAGTGAGAGCATCTCAACAGCTGCAGTGCTGAGCTGAGCACAGCTTGCCACAGCTTGCTTTACTCCCTGTCCTGGGGATTTTCTTGTGCTACAACAACTGCTGCCAAGTCTATGGATATTAAACCTTTCCAGTCTCATTCTTTGAGCAGAAAACAGAAGTGAAGCAGCACAGCACATACAGCAGCTACGCGGCGGCATTGGGAGTCGATGCCACAGAACAGCCAAGTCAGTCCCAGCTCTGAGTCTGATCTAGGAAGACTCTTGGGTCACTGACAGAAAATAAGGAGATTCCTCTCCCCCTGGAATATGTTAAGACTGCCTATTTTATGACTATTTGAAGATCGATTGGCTGATTGAAGCACAAAGGCTGTTCCTTTAGCAGACATTTCTATTCCGTGCATATTATGAACCAGAGCGACTAAATTAAATCTGTACCAATGAAGCAGCATGTCAAGGGGAAAAATAATCACGCAAAAAAACCTGAACTAACAACTGTGCAAAGTGAAGATACATACTTTCTCATAAGAACTCCATAATCTGAACCAGGACAGCCATGCTTCCAGCACATTGTTCTCACTTATTTAATAACGGGATACAATTTTGGGCTGCATGTTGACAGAAAGCAGAAGTGACAGAAAGCTCAGGAAGCTTTGCTTTTAGCATTTGCCTTTTGGAATGGAAATACTTTAAGAGAACCCCTAGGCTGATAAAATCTGTCACTTCAATATCAAGTAAAAATAAATAAAACCAACTTTTATCAGCCGCTATAAATAAATAAATCTGTTTTTTTGTTGTGAACTGCAGTAATATCTATTTTAGACCTTTTCCATTTCAGAAGTTTGACAACCTCCCTTCTGCTGCTTTGGGATCCAAATGTTCTGAACATGCCAAGGAAGATAGCAGCATTACTTCAAGACAGTGTCAAACTACCTGCACAGCTGGGGCTGGAACCCCACGAGACACCAGCAGGGCTCAGTGCTCAGAGGCATGAAGCAGGATCTCCTGCACAGAAGCTTTGCTGTCCCAGCACTCAGCTGAGCCACAGACAACACTGCTGCTTCCCTGCAAAGCTTGTTGCGTCTCTAAGATGAGCGCCAGCTCTTAAAGCCACATGAGCATCCATCCATCTCATGGAGCAAGATGGATGAACGAGGCTTAAACGGTGAATTCCTTATGCACTAAGACATGCTGTTTTTTAAGACTCACAATAGTAGTTAGTTCTGATGAACACAAGCTATTTAAACTTAACTTTGACCATCTTGCCTTTCTCAGTAAATACACAAATATGTGTGTGCCTTTTAGACAGAGGCAGTAATCACAGCTGACAGCTGTGAGAGCATTTCACATGTTTCAGTAATAAACCTATCTATCCCTATTAAATATTAATACACCATCTCTCCCTGTTACCTATTATATCATCAGTCACATCAGTTTTAGGAGGAAGGTCAGCAAAAACAAGATTTGGTTTTTGTCATTTGAGCATTTTAGGGATGTTCATTGAACCCCTGACAAGAGGAGCACTATTTATTCTAAAGGACGAAAATGTAAGCAGGAAAAAAAATAAACAGAACGTCTTCCTGCCTTCAACTGTTGATCTACTGAACAAGTATTTCAGAGCTCACAGTTCAGCCAAGATAAGAAGGGCGTGGAGAAGGAGGTGATCATCTGCAATTATTATTTCCCTTTTTTTATTTAATAACACAGCTTGGCGCTCAGTTCTGGAGCTGACTCACTTGGCATTCAGACTCTTCTTCTAACAAACGCTGACCTGGTCTAAAACGAGACGTTTCAGAGGAACACACTTCTCATCAATTACTTTCAAACAGTTACACTGAAATTTGAGTTTTCGTGCGTGGAATTTTTGAACTCCTTCAAGAAAATTCCTTTCAAGAAAATTCAAGTTATTAATGACACTCTGGTTTCACTTTCACCCTTTGTTTTTGCTCACAGAGCTTTAATTTCTGGTTACCAATCTTTACCGCTGTTCAACTTTTTGTTCCACTTCAGCCACTCCTCATCCTCCTTTCCACCCCAACAGCCTCCCAAACCTGGGGAAGCACAGACAGACAAACTGACAGATGAAGAAACTCAAACTCTTCGGTCATCTGTTGATTTGCAGTCCATTGGGAAGCCTCTCATTCCCCAATCCTAAGAACTCAAGCACCAGTACAACACTAGCCCTTATATTCCTCAGATAGTGCCTAAACTTCTCTGCTCTCCCCCTCTGATGCTCAGAAGCTTTCTCAGCCTTTCCAAAGTCTCTGAGTAATCTTTGCATTTGTTCTTTATCTTCTTTGAATGGCAGAGATCAACAAACAGAGGATTCCACCTTCAGTGATGTTTGCCAATATGTTCCTTTCACTGCATCCATCAGTAGGTTGGGATGGCCTGACCTATTTATTTTGGACACCTTCTTCTTTTCCTGAGAGGGGTCTGTTAGAAGTACAGAAGAGTCCTTCAGATCATACAAGCCAGAACACAGGGTGAAGTTTCTCTCTTGGAGAAATTATTATTTTTGATTTATTATTATTATTATTAATTTTATAATTCAAAAGCAGTTGAGACCACTGATTTTGAGTCAGCCTCAGTGCTTACTATTGGCTTCTTCATCCAGGAGATGTAGTGCTATTAAATCAGTATCTTCAAGACCAAAGTCCAGGAGAATTCCATTCTATTTCATGCTTCATTATGAAAGATTCATACAGCCCTCCTCATCGTGTTTCTACAGTCATCTACATCAACTCTAGCGTACTAAAACGTTGTACAGTATGAAATGACACGTTGAAATGATCAGTCAGGTTCACCACGCTTAACCACTATGACAGCGATATGTAATCGTACTTGGGTTAAGCATTAAAAAGAAAGTCCTAATCGGCGAACGAGAGCAGCCTTTACTGCGGTAATTAGCATTTACCAAATTGTAACATCAAGCTCACAGTGCTGAAAAGTGCCCTAGAGGCAGAAGTACAGGAGCGAGATTACTGAGAGGACACCAAAAATGGAAGCTGCCTTTGTGCTGAAAGAAGCCCTGCAGTGATGTGAGCACCACATGCCACAGCTTATTTTCTACAGGAACAGTGGTAATAGGATTAGTTTCTACAACACGACATGTTAATAAACTGTCTCTCACAAACATAACACCCTGAAGAAAAAACAAACTCCTTGGCAAGAAAGACTGAATTATTTAGCCATTGCAAGAGGTACCTGGAAAGCAGTGCTGAAGAGCAGAGTTAAACATTTGAACTTCTTGGTCAAGTAAAGCTGATTCTTTATTTTACCTTGGTTTTGGTGCTGTTGGTTTGAGTTGTGGGCTTCTGTTTTGTTGTTGTTGTTTGGTTTTTTTTTCCCATTGCATGTAAGATGGCAAGTGAGAAATATGAAACAGGACGGGAACTAGAAGATAGCCAGAGCACCAGCTCTGAGTCTCTCAAGCCTGGGTTTTGCCATCAAATTCTCATTCTTTGCTTAACAACCGATGAAGAGCTGTAGAACAAGCTCTACACACACAGACATGCTAACATCAAGCTCAGCAATCACTACAACTGAAGGAACCGTAGGTGCTACAAAGTGCAACTCCCAAACCAGAGCAAATTCTTTCAACCACCGCCCACCACAAAGACCTTATAAAGCTTGTGAGAAAACCACTTCCAAACTACAAATTGCCAGAACAGCTTGGCCTTCTTGTATTTCTACATTCTGTCTTCCCAGCCACTCTGGGGCTCATACATACAGCAGGTAACTGTATAGTTTTCATAGGGTACCTAAACATTCTAGGGATGTTTAGCTTCTTACTTGCTTGATCTCATTAGAGAAAGTAGATAATCTGCTCTTTTATCTACCACTTTCATCACCATGCTATTTCCTGTTTCCAGGTTTGCTACCCTGTAGTGATCTGTTTGCATTTATACTTTCATGCCACTATTTTAGCAGGAAAAAAAAAAAAAAAAATAACCAGGGTTTCATTTGCATGTGATGGTTCCACTTAATAGCCCTGTGGGCTAAGAGCCAACTCATGGAAGTTTTTAGTTCATGATGGCAGAGGAGGATGTTAGCCCCATTAGCATCAAAAAGAAATGGCCAAATGTCAAGACTGTTTTCACAGATCCATCCCTGTCCTTCCAGACCAGTCAAAGCTCCTGGAATCAGGTTAGTCAATGGTGCACACTAGTTCCTCAGTTAACATTTGTGGCGCTGCTGTCAGACACTATGCGTTCACTGCATCACTCATGCTGCTGGACCCAGCCACTGGAAATCTCAGAAACAAGCAAACTGAAAGATACACAAGCAATTCTTTGCACATAAAAGCTCTCCACAAAATAACTAAGTAAATAAATCGTCTTTATCTTTTCCCCATTTAAAATGAGTGCACTAGAATTACATGGATGAGATGGGTAGGATAGGTATTTTCAGCACTGTATCATTTGTCCTTTTCACTATAATGACACGGGAAAATTAAAGCAGCTTTGTAGCACTCTCATCTTGGCAAAATAAATCACAGGGTAAGCACAGAGGTTTAAGGCAGTCCTCAGAGATCTGCCCTGTATGTCTGGCTGGATCCTCATCTCCTCCTCAGACTCATTTCCACAAAGCCTCCCTGCTAACCAAGGAGTTTTACCCGGCTGGCAGACTCACCGGTACTAGTCTCAGTAAGACCTTATTGGGTCTGTTTAGATCTTTCTGAACATCTACTCTTCTTCACCTCTATCTGTTAACTTCAGCAATGCACAAAAGCTCCACCAACAGAGCAGCCAACGGCGTTCAAGAACTAGCTGAGGACCTCTACAGGACATGCTTCAACACCTGGGGTGAGTAACCAGAGGCACGGCAAAGTTCTGACTCCTATTCCTGAGTGAAGTAAGCAGCTACACTAACATCTTTGCCAGCTCTTATGTGGTGTGCAGTTGCTGTGGTCAGTAGCAATGTTTATGCTCTGGAGAGAACTGTGAAGTGGAAGGGAAATGAGGGATGGTCCCTCCACAGTCCCCAAAATAGCTGAAATCCATTTTGAAACAAGGACAGAATCCTCAAAAATACAGGTCAAGGAAAAGGTTTTTTTAAAAAGTCTCAGTTAACAACAGTATTTTCCCTTCCAACCAAATTCCAGACTTCCATCTTAGGCAATCTAAGACTTTTCGCTCTATTAATATGCATGATAAATAATACATTATTCAAAAGGAGCTTGTACTTTCACATTTGGCACAATACTTGTAAGCTACCGGCACTGCCTTCCACTTGATAGCAAGTGACATGCCCAAAGTCTTTGCAAGGAAAAATAAATCTGCCCATTCAGAACAGATCCTCTGCCCAGCAGAACGCAACTCCTATTGAAACCAAACAAAGAAGAAATGCTAAGTTCAAAATGTATTAAAATGCCACAAAAAAAGATGAGGTGTCCTATTCAATTCAGGTCACACCACTTCTAAAAGGATGTAGCTGAATTATAAAAGATTCAAAGGTGGGCAATAAAAATGATTCAAGTAACGCAGGTTCTTCCAGCAGAGATTGAGGATGTTGGGATGAGAGAAGCAAAATCAAAGGCGGAGTTGACATGAAAATAAAGAAGACAATGTGATAAAAGGTACATCAAAGACAAATCAGGTCTGCAATTCAATCTCTTTCATAATACAAGATCAAGGATGCACTCAGTGCTATCAGAATATTGCAGAATTGACACCGTGCGTTATCCACCTCTGGGACTAGCTGTACATGAGATCGCCGATGTCAGGAGTTCAGGCAGAATAAAAACCAGTCAGGTTACGCACATGTAGCTCCAGTGCCTTCCTTTTAATAATAATAATGTTCTGATGTGATGAAACTCTTCTTAACCTTTTACAAGAGAAATTCCTCGGCTCCAATTTTGACGGCCAGAAACATTCCACTTTCAGTTTATCATGAGGCTGAAACCCTTCACTTTATATTCAGTCATAATTAACAACAGAACAGGAACTGAAACAAAACATTTTTACTTTCCTGCTGTCAGTAATTCCATGACAAAATGCCTGTACCTCACATCGGACTTTTCAATAATGCCTTTTCCAGTCTGAAAGGCAAATACACCTTTCAGAAGTGAAACCTGCAGTTTCGGCTAGCACCCTTCCATAAATACTGTAAATAACAATATCTCCAGCACGTCTTTACTATGAAAACAACTCACATTGCCAGGAACGTAGACTGAAATAGCATCTAATACGAATTAACTGCAAACACAAACAATACAACAGAAAGGTGCACACTAACACCTGCTCTGACAGCGGAGCTCTATCACACAGCTAACAGGCCGCCAGGAGATACTGGCACTCATTCATTCCTCAAGCATACATTTCAAGTCGGAAGCCAATTTTAACCAAGATTTGTGAGCCAACTTTTCCTATCTTCTGCTCTTCTGGGTTTACTGGGGAGGCACAAAGTTCAGTGAGTATGCTGCCAGAAGAGCCTCATGCCAGCGGTGGCGGGTGGCCACCCCCAGCCTGCAGCCACGTGCACCACGCTCACTGAACCTCGCGGGCCTGCAGACGTCTTGTTCTGTTAGTGAGGCTGCAGGCACTGCGCCGCAGCAAGCAGCATCAGAATCCAGGGGTTCACGAAGACGTGAATGTCCTGCAGTAGCTCTGAGCTACAGAGCCTATGAACAAGAGAGGAGGCAGATACTGCATGGCAGCAGAGAGGAAGAAAGTCTATCCGCAGGAAAAGATAGCAGGACTGGCACTGATACATCAGTTTGTTACTATTTTCTTGTTGCTATGGGGATATGGGAGAAAGCAGTGTGCATTTTGTATTCAACGACCCGTGCGAAGTCTAGGTGTGAACAGTATCGTTTGTTTACAGCCTATAATTTTCTCTTGCAAGTACAGTTAAGTAGCTTTGTTTGGGGGAGGGTATTAATAATATTCTCTCCTCTATTCACATGTTAAAATTAACTCACCTACCTGCTCTGGAGAACGTCCAAGAAAACCTAAAGTAATGACAAGTGCTAACTTATCAGGGTTAAACAGGTCTTTTTCCTATATAATTAAATTTAACTGGAATACTCTTCATAGAGCTGATGTTATCTTGCTTCTTATGATGAGGCCATCCATAAAATTAATTCCATCTTATTTAACCTGAAAGTCAAGAACCAGGGCTTCAGAGCACTTCAGAAGAAACGGCTTTGCAAATTTTCCTAAGGAACATAGGATAGGTTGTTTTCTCTAGGATGGGATCAGAGATCAAAGTCCACAAAAACAAATACAGGAATTTGTTCTCTTGGTTGCGTCAACACAGAGCAGGAGGAGAAAGCACACACAGCACAGGTCTGTGTTTGTATATTCACATGAACGACTCATCATTTCAACTGGAAAGAAAATGGTTCCTGGTGGTCAGACAACCACGGGGAGGAACAAGCAGCTGTTGCAGAATGGGCCTATTTTTTAGCTTCCAAAGCATTTGGATTGCACTCAGCACCATGGCAGTGCAGCCAAGACTTTATTTGTGTATTTCAATAAATTGCTTGATGACTGCTACCTGGAGACTTAAATCACACAGGACTAAGTGTGCATGCCTAGCCAGCCCCTTCGTATTTTGGTGAAACTAAGCCCTGTAAGGTTCCATAATGCGGTCAATCCTTCTTAGGAGAGTGTTTTCTACATAGTTTATGTACAAGGGCAAAAGACAAAGTGATTAAAAAAAATGAAGGAAATGCTAATTCTCAGTCTCTAGACTGAAAATAAATGCTTGAAATTCAGCCTAAGTATCAAATGGAGACAGTTCCACAGCATCAGGAAAGCACCATGCAGAAAGGTTCAAACCAATGTTTCCCCAGCACTACTATTTAGTTAGAAACTCAAAATTAACTCTCCTGAACTGCAAGGGCCATTACAGCAAATGGTCTGCCTAGAAATCTTGTTAAGGGTTCAACATAATCATCAAGAATCAATGATCAGACTGATCTGAGCACAGACAGGTGCCATCCTACATTCTCCCATCTCCCTCAGTCTTGGTCCCACGCCAAAGATCAGCTGCAAGGACCCACCTGGACTCAGACACTTATGAATCAGTTCTCTTTGTGCCTTAAACAAGCTCTAAAGACTCTAAAGAGGCAGTCTATGTTGAAAATTGAGTACACCAAAACATGCTGTAAGTAGGTGTATAAATACACTGAAGGGATCCCAGAGGGAAAAGCCATTTCCCCAAAAGCCAGAAGGACCCTTAACAAAAGGCTACTTCAAAAAACTACCATTCCGTTCCCTATTCTCTTAAAAAATACCATCACCCATCGTTTGAGATGAATGAAACTGAGAGGGGAAGGATGTCCTGGATTCATTTAAAGACTGATACGACTTGTAGAAAAACGAGCTGGAGGCATTTGATGCAGCACCAAAACCTGAAGCAGCAGTTAAAATTCAGCTACTATAACCAGAGCGTGTGAAATGCAGAGCTACATAATTCATAAATAGAAAGCTACATTAAATAGCACTAAAGAGCCTGCTTATGCAAAAGCAGAGACGTCCGGAATGGCTGCTAGCATTCAGTGCCTTCCTCTCGCAGGCGCAGGTGATGCAAACAAACATCACTGCATGGTTTCAGCAGCACGAGGAGAGGAGCTCTCACAACGCGAGGAGGTGGCAGCGAGAGGACACCATGCTGCTAACAATTAATTCTTGTGGGGAGCCTGCGGTTGCTACGGGTGTGGAGAAATTAATTCTTCAGGCTTAGGAGCAGATTCCTTCTGAAGGCTGCGTGCTTTGCAGAACACAGGGGTCAGCTCAGCACGGAGACAGCTGGTGCTGCACATGCTTCCGAACCTGGCAAATTCTCAATCGCCAAATAGTCATTATTGCCAGGCACTTAATTTGAGATTAACTGGGGAAAAAAAAAAAAAAAAAGGCTGAATACTAAATCTGGGCAATTATAATTTCATTATAATGAAATAACAGGCCAAGGTCTCTATTACAGTGACTTACCTCCCCTGAGGTCAAGGATGAAATTTTGCCCCAGTACAACAGCCTAAGTAAATAATTCAGACTGAATCATTTAACTAACTAATCTCATTTCTTCAGCGTGGATGCAAACAGGCTCCAAAGCTTCACTTCCTTTTGCTTGTACTTATTCACCCCGTAATCCACGTTCATTACACAGCTGCTTGAATCCACCAAAACCAGGAGAATTTCTGACCTGTCCCAGGGTTATGCAGTGCATGTCTGCCCACCAGGAATGCATGTTTTGGAAGGAAAAAATGGCTTTCCACAATTACTCTGTGCCATTTGCTGGAAAATCAGTGCTATCATTTAACATCTTTTGCCAATGAACTGACTTACTGAAGTGCTCAAAAGAGCCAAACACTACAAATTCTGTGAAAGAATGCATAGCAAAGATCATTTACCACAGCTCCTCCGTTGTTTTTATTAAAAAATAACTAGGAGAAATAATCCCTTTTGGTTTTCCCTCTCTTAAATAAATGCAGGGAGTTGTATGGATATGAATAATTAAATAACACAGTGATTTATAGCTATTACATATTTATATGTTCTCTCTCTTTGTTTTTTAAGGGTGTTTGGTGTTTTGTTTTTTTTTTAATAAACAGAGTGTTCAGATGAACTGCTGAATAAATCCCCCTCCATGCCCAAGGCTCGTTTTTCACTCGCCATACCATGTAAGGACAGCTCATTCATTACAGTCACTCTTTAAGGGTGTCCTTTCAGTGCTCCATTGGTTCTTGCACAGCCAGGAAGGACCACGTACCAACCAAACTGGGCACTCCTCAGCCTCACTGGAGCTTTAGACACCCTGGGCACTTGCCAGAGGTGCTGCCTGGAAGGTGCTGGGTGGCTGGGTCTGCAGGAGACAAAGTTAACTGTGATCTCCTCCGGCACAGTCACCAACCCAGGAAGGTGCTTCAGGCTCTTCTGAACAAAAAGGTGCAGCAAAAAGACAGGCGACAAAACAATGTCACTGGGGAGCTGCTGAATCGGGACACAAAGAACATCCAGCCACTTCTCCTGGCTGGCGGTTGTCCACAAAAACACTGCAAGAAATGTTGCTAAATGCTTCTCAAAACATTAATGTTACTACAAAAAATTGCTTATTGTTGAGTCAATGGCCACAAGCGTACTTTACCTGTCATTTCCTTATTTCCAAACCACCACATTTAAGCACTGCAGGAGTCCAAGCCCTTCTGTTTTGTTCCCTGCTGCCTTTCCTGGTGAATCTTCCCGCATGTACTGGGGTCGTGACAGCACCAACCAACAGAAGCATTTGGAAACATGTTCTTTTCTAAAAAGCACAACCCTTACCCCTTCCATGTGAACAATAATTTGTTGACTGGAGGAAGACGACAGGGTTAACAGTTCTCATGCTTCCAATTAAGTGCTTCGGCCTTCCCTACCTTGATTTTTAATCAGCGGCTCAGGGCTCCATTCCTTGTATACCAGCAAATTTAATATTAGCTCTTAACGAACCAGTTACTGATAGCCAGGAATGAAAGCTGCAGAGTAGAGGGAATTACTATAGAAACATAATTTGCCTTTCAAATGGCATGCAAAACCAATGACAACAGCATGCCAGTTTGTTTGTTTGTGTACGCCTTACCTATTTTCTCTGATTATTACATCAGCTGCTGCTGTGTGTTGGAAGGCCTGCTGTTTCTAAAGTATACAGGAGATCACTCTGCTGGGGTGAAACAAGTTCTTTCACCGTGCTTAGCTCCAGAAGCTCTGCCTTCCTCCTGCTCAATGACCCAGGAGGTCCTCAGTCCCAAACATCACATCCAGCGCTGACAAAATCCCACAAGCCGCGCCAAATGCACTCAGTGACAACTAACATCTCCGTTTGCCTCTCACACCAGAAGCCATCCTCTCTGCGGGCTTCTCGTTTCATCACTTCCCAGGGCTTTGAAGGCTGTCATCAGGTCTGATGCAGAAACTCCCATGTTCCCCATCACCTACATGTTTGCATAACAGAGCCCTCAGACTCGAGTCCTGCACACCCCTGATGAAAAGGAATTACTTAAGGTTGCAGAAAGCGTGTCCCAGAGCGACCTTCATCAGCAACAGCAACGCTTGTATCACTTTGGACCCTTACAAGATGAGGAAGAGTGTAATGAAGGCAAAACTACACAGAACAAACTTCCTTTGCTTTTTTTCTTTCACTTTATTCCGGCAGAGAGGAATCCCAACAAGACTGCATCGAACGTATCTCACAATACTTTCTTAATTGGCATTAACCAACATATCAGAAGGTAGGGTTTCAGTAATTAAAAGAAAATCAGAAGCAACTTATTATAGCCAGCTTACAGTAATAGTGCCCTTCAGATTTTGGCAGTAATGAAGACAAAGCAATAATGCATTCAAAAATAATTGTTCCCCACAATTCTGAATCACTTGGATACTATTAGCCTAGAGCACAATCAATGCTCAGTAGGATTCTCCAAATAATAAGAACAAACACGAGAAAGACTCCTTGTACAGAAGCCCACATAGTTTGTCCAAATCACTGAAGTGCTCCAGTGAGATGAAAGCTGCAACGAACATCTCAGGTTTAAATGACTTAAGCCATCTTTAAGACTGGAGCCCCCCAAAAAAGAAAAAAAATCTTTAAAATTCTGCTCATGCAATGATCTGGTTCATCTCCTCTCTCCTTTCCGCAGGTTCTTCTTTTTCCCCAGCCTCTTCTCCCAGCTCTGCCTTCACCTCTCCAGCACTCCTGCTATTCCTTCAGAGCCTTCCCAAGAGGGAGAGAGAGTGATGGAGGCAGACAGACACGAAACACACCTAACAGCAGCCCCAGACAAAAGCATGAAGTGAGCAGGTGAGGAAGGAGCGTGGCGGAGCCACGTCAGGGCGCACAAGTCTCTCACTGCTCCTCTTGTTCCTCTCCAAGCAGCAGCACATCCCAGGAGGTGGAGAGATGTGTTCCTACAGACAGAGCAGTGATGTCAGTGCTGCACTGGGACAAAACCTTTCAGCATGCTCTAGAAGCCCACAGCAAACAGTGGGATACGTACTCATTATTCCCTACAGCACAGCACTAGAGACTGAGTACTGCAGGATGCAGCACGTGTTGGAAGCAAATCAAAAAGGCAAAACAACCGTCCAGCTTCAGCAAGACAGAACACAGACATTAATTCCCAGGATCTCTCTTCTCTATAAACCTACAGGAAAACAGCAAACAGCCTTCCCACCACATCAACTCTAAACCTAGCAGAACACTGTCCAAGGGTGATCGTCCACTACCCGGCACAATGCGTCCTTCCACCTTGGGAAGCTGCTGTCCTTTGTCTCTCTGTGATGGATAGACAGAGACTCATTCTTTCCATTGAGGACATGGATAACCAAAGAGGTTGGTTGTCCTGAAAGGCTGAAGAGCAAAGAAACTCTGAATGGAGAGCATAGGTTTGGCTCACTCAGGCTGAAATACTGGTAGCCAAGAACAGTGCTGTAGTGTAAAAATCCAACTTCTCATAATCAAAATCAGAATGATGCCTGGGGGGCTGTGAAATAAGGGAGCTGAGCAAGGAACAAGAATACTGTGGGCTGGAAGTCAAAGATCTGTATTTCACTCCCAGCCATGTGATCACAAGCTAAAAACAATCTAGGCCTCCAGACTGTGCTGCGTCACATCCCTTCCCTCCACCTTTACTCGCCCCACGGCAGGGATTTGCCCAGCATGGGGCACACATCATCACCTCAGCGCTCGCACAGCAATATTATAAAGCAAAGGATTTTAATAAGTCAGCCAACCAGTGTACAAGGAAAACAAATCTTCCTTTGCAGAAAGCACAGGTTTCTTCTTCCACCAAGAATTCCTGTGAAGGGGCTCACACAGAGAGGCAATGCCAGAACAAATACCGTGATTAAGATTCTCCCAGTCTAGTCTTGGTAAAAATTGATAAAAATGTCAGATACACTTGTCAAAACAAGATGAAGAATTGCTGCACAAAAATCCACACCAGTTAATCTGCCAGAGCAAACAAAACTACCTGGAGTCATATCAGATAAAGACAAAGATAAAACACTGTCAACAATATAGACAGTAATACAAAACATTTGGCTGGGGAACAAAAGGTGCTGCTGGGCTGGGAAATCATTGGTGCACACAGCTGAGAGGAGAACAGCAGGACGGCACAGCTCTGCTCAGCACCCGTGCTTGTCCCCTGTCCCCTGTCCCCTTTACCAAGGAAGTCAGTAGGAGACTCACTGCAGCAGGGCCCCAACTTGGATTGCTCACCATTACACCACCAAGACAGAAAAAGAAACCACAGCGGTGTAGGAATGGGGCTGCTGTGGCTGTTGCCAATGGTTGGCACTGGCATGGGACAGCACCACTGACCAGGTGGCTGGAGAGCTACCATTCAGCACAGGACATGGGAACTCTGTACACAAGTCACGTTTCTGCAGAAATACCTGTGCCTATGCACAGGAAGGTTTGCAAGGAGTCACCACTTTTAATTCCCCAACTTGTGCAGATAGGTGTCAATTCCCAGCATGCTTGATGAAAACTTTCAAGCTTGTTTGTTTTTAGGATTTCATAATCTTTTCAGGATTATTTTTGCCACTTGCCCTCTTTTACCTCTTATTTGAATAAATTCATTCAAAACCAAAACACAATTTTAGCTAGGTATTAAAACAGCACGTGAGCACAATTTCGTATACTACAACAGCATCTCTGCAGAATTTTTAATCATTATTTCATGAAAGAATATCTCCATCAGCTCCAACAGCAGAGCAGGCAAGTATGTACAAGGAAAACAAACTTTAAAGAAATACATGAGAAAAAAGGCAAGATGGGAGAGAGAACTATTTTACAGCTACTTCTGTCACAAAGAATAAAGTTGATTATCTCTCTTTGATAAGGAAGAAGAAAGCTGCCTAATGCTTCTAAAGCTATGGCACTATATAATTTCCCTTTGAGTTCTTTGACTTTCCTCACGAGCCTTTCTTGTGCGAGGTTAGTGAGCAGGCAGTAAGCAACCACAGCTCCCTCTGAAACCCCAGCAGCACGCACCCCGTTGGCCCTCCCAGTGCTCCATTCCTCAGCAGTACGCCAAAGCATGGCTACACTTGCAGGCTTTGCTCCCCAGCTCCCAGGAATGCTGCATCAGGTTCAGTGCTGCAGTACATCTCCAGTGACCTTCTAGCCCCACAGCCCTCTTTCCTGGGATTGAAATTGATTTTTCTCCTTTTTAGCATATAAAAAACTCACGTGTTACCCTTGCTTTACTATTAGACCACAGAAGGTTGCACCTGAGCAGAAGATGTGAAAGCAGGCTTTTGTCTAGCCCTGACAGTAAGGAGCATGCAGCCAGCACAAAGCGATTCAAGGGCAGCTGCAATTACCTGCCCATGACCAGAGGTGCAACATCAGCTGCTCTCACCAGTGGCAGCAAGCTAAGCAGGGGGACCTGCCTGGTGCCTGCATGAAACACAAGGGGAGTGCCTTGTATGAACAGGAGGAAGGAGCTTGAATCAAGGTTTAACAATTAATCCTACAAGAAACAAAGATTAAAGAACTCTTAAGAACAGAACAAGCTATCAGTAGCCTCTTTAAGGTATATTCTGCACATGGGAACATCTGATTTTCAGAAGGAACACGGGTCCTTTTCCTTTGATGATGAAGAAATCACAAGCAAACGCTTTCTAAGATTTACATGACTTTCTTCTACATCACACTCTATGACCAGCCTGGGCGCACTCTGAGACACAGCAGAACTTGTAAGCATTTCACTGTGCAGAGGAGACTGCGCTCTCACCAGTTGCAGGGCAGAGCTGGAGAGGGGGCTGCTGCCCTCACTCTGGCTGTGAGCACAGTCTTTTTCTTGTCTCTGAGACAGCCCACAGTATTGAGTGGAGAGCACATCCAAGCTCTCTCTTGTACCCAATTTCCTCCCCAGTGCCCTGCCACCAGCCATCACACAGCTTGTCCCCTTTCCCAGGTGGATGGCGACCCTGCACATAGCAGGGAGTTGAAACTGCGTGATCACTGTGGTCCTTTTCAACCCAGGCCACTCCATGATACAGATCAATGCAGCTGTCTCCAAGCAGCAACTACAACCAAAGATGTCCATCAGCAACATGGAAAGCCACTCAAGTAGTGAGCGCCTGCTACCTCAAAGACAGTTCATCTCAGTTTCAAGCACAGATACCAAATACTGCTGGCCTTGCTCGCCTAGTTGGGAGGCTGCATTTCCACCAAGACAGAACACTATTTAATACTAGGCTATGAAGAGGTAACAGGCTCAGGAGCAGAGCCTTGAAGCAAGGAGACAAATGTGTCATGGAAAATGAGGAATACAGATTAATCTGAATTAAGAGGCTCAGCCAGCCTAGGGAAGCCATCCGGTGGACTACTACCAGCGTTACAGCAGCTAGTGTATTGGTCTGTGGTTGGGAAGCAAGCTAACTCTTTCACCATCATTTCTATTTCTCACATCCTCATGGTCCTGGCCCCACCACCTCCACCAGGAGATGGACACACAAGAATTGAAATGCAAACAATATTTATAATTTTGGACTTTTTAAAAAGATTGAAACATTGCCTTTGAAAGTGCTAAGCTGAATGTCCAGGGGGCTTATATTTCAGCTAAAGGAAAAACACAGTAGGAATTGAGAATTCTTTTTGCTCTTCTAAAAACAAAATAAATTGAAAGCAAGATACACTAAATAAATTTAACTGCAGTACAGCATGAGGGATTAAGGGGGATTCAACCTGTACCCAAGATGCTTCTAAGCAGACACACTAGTTTCCCCCAGGTACAGCATCCCTTCCACACATTATTTTCATTCCCAAACCATTCAACATAAGCATTGCTCTACTTTTCCTACATCCATCAATTCAAAACTTTTGATCTAAGATTAAAAAAAAAAAAAAAAAGTCCAAAAAAACCCATAGGACATCTCAGTGGAGCACTGTTCTTCTTACTGCATGGCTTTAACAGTGAGCTGCCCCCACCTCTCTCAAAAGAAGTGGCAGCACATTGGCCACAGTCCATACCAGACTGCAGGATCCATTACTGGGCTTTGATGGTTATCAACAAGTTGTATGGGAGTAATTATGGGAGGATACTGGAGAGCATGGCGTTCAAGTACAACATCAGATTTTTAAATGTCTGAAAATCTGGCCTTAAACAAACCCTAATGTGGTCATCCCCTCCAAAAGAGGTTTCTGATGGGTCCTTCACAAGTAACTGAATTACTTCTGTGAAAAAACAATTGGATGAGAACAGAACGTCCTCAGGGATAAGAGATAATTTTGTTTGCATACAGGAGCAGTTAGAGTTTATTTAACGATGGTTACCAAACGGAATTATTTTTCAAAAGAAGTTCCTTCTTCAATGCAGTGAATTTCTTTATGACAAAAAGAAGAGGGAAACATTCTAACTTCTTTCTCACTGTTTCTTTTGGTCCTAATTTAAAATAAAACCCTTCTTTGGATCTGGGAGCTTGCTTACCAGTGTCTCATTTTGCTTTTACAGCTCCGTTAAGGTCATGATCATCTCTGCTTCACTCCTTCACTCAACAAATGATCTTTTCTCTGCCCCCCTGGCTAAAATGTCACTCCAGTGGGCTGACCTTCAAAGCTTTCCGTTATAAAATGACTTGCTCAAAGCAGCAGTTTCATCTGCTGTTCTGTTTCCCATTGACTGAGTAAAAGCAGTATCTAGGAGCAAGTCCTCAGATCCAAACGCTCTCCATAACGCTGAACTCAGACTTGGAAGATCAGAGCCTGGTTGGGCGTTACAGATGCTCACACGCGGCCAATACACACTCACCCCACTACATCCCACCCTTTCTGCCTTTCCCCACTTCGACCAAGAGCTCAGGGTTCTTTAGCCTTAAGGTACATGCTGCTGAATGAATAAAAGTGCAGGAGCACGGCACGATCTATCATCAGATGATTCTAACTTCTTTTGACCACAGCAGCAATCTCTTCTTTTCCCAGCTTTACATTTTGCCTAGAAATGAAGAGGGCTCACTTATATCACACACAGGCAGATGACTCTTTGGGATGCACAGACCATGCTAGCATCCTCTTCTAGGCACCAGACAGGAGCTACAGGAGCTGGCTCCAGCACAGGCAAAGCAGCCCAGCCTGTCCCAGCCCCACACCTCCACCCACGTGCAATTATCAGACTTACATAAGAAGCAGCGTATAAGAAGAAAGACTTATTTATTAATTCTAATTAGCTCTAAGCTAAAGGGGATTTAATGTAATTTGCTCATCCAGTATTCATGTCAAAGGCGGAAAAAAACCTTTTAGTAACCATTCACCTAGTTTTGAGATAGAAAATTTTGTTAATAGGCATCTTTGCAGGAAAAGGGGGGCCTCTGGGATCAGAAGACATCTGAAGCTATTTTAAAGTTCATTGGTAAAACGCTTCTTGAAATGGTTTACATTAGTTAAGATTTCTTTTTGAACAAGAGCCTCACGACAGCCCTCAGCATCTCGCAGAGCACCTTTCAGAAGCTCCTATTTTTCCCTAACAAAAGAGGTAGCAGCAGATACTTCAAAAATAACTCATGCTTCATCCTTGCTGATATTTTGGGCTTTCTCAGCTTACGGTTGGTTTTGTGCCAGGTTGTTTTTCTGTTCTAGGGCTTGAGAAACATGAAGGTGCAGAGGGCTGAACATCCCGGCAGCAGACAAACCAAGGAGCAGAGTCACTGGCAGCACAGCCAGGTGGGAGCCTGGCACTGCCACACAGGGCTCTGCATGCCACAGCACAAGGCAGCCTTCAGAGCCCTCACCAGGGCACCAGACACACCAGGTCTACCTTTACAAGCCATTAACACCTCCTGCTTCTCAAGTGCTTCAATGGCTTGGACAAAAAGACAATGATTCAATGTCAGAAAAAAAATAAAATCCGAGGGAGGATTCTGGCACTGAGCAGACTGCAATTGTACGGGCAAATACCACTGGTTCCTTCTCTTCAGAACACTGAACTACTTCCATTTCTGCCTGTATATCTCCACCGTTTGGACCGTGCATTCTGTATGTACACGTAATGAGATTATGTCACCTTTTTCACCTTTTTCTTCAGGGGGAAGAAGACCAACAAATGAGAATCATTTTTTTCTACTAGATCTGTATATTTAGAATACTCGATACTAAACATGACTTTTAAATCCCATTTCCTTTTAGAAAATTATTTTGATATTCCTTCAGGGAAAACAGAATGGACTCAGACACCCTTTCGATGTGTGAAGAATACAGATTTCCAGTGTTACCTCATATAAATGTTTGTGTTTGCCATCAACATATGGACACGTGTTAAATACAGAGTTTGCTAAATATCAAATATTTCACCCATAAAAACGACAAAAAGCTCAATTTCTGGACTATCATTGGAATCATTCAAGAACAAATTGGTTTTCAGATGTCAGTTGGTCAGCAGACTCTAACTGGCTCCTTTGAATTTAGTCTCTGCTCAGCGCAATGGAAGCATCTCCCCCCAAAATGAGATTAAGCTTCCATTTGTCACCGATACCTCATTTATTTTACATTGTCTGAGACTTGAGGAACACCACTGACTCAAAATATTCCCTGGTCTCCAGCGCAGCAGATTACAATAAAACCACATCAAATCAAGGGAGACACGACGAGGTTTACCGAGTTTCGTAACACTGATAATCTCCTTTCATAATCCAGATTTCACATGATAAAGACCCAGAAGGATTCCCCAGCCAGAAGCTGCTGGAAGTTTCAGGCAGCGTTTGAATCCTTCGCTGAGCACAACAAGAAGTAGGTGCTCGCAGAGATGCTCTTTTTGTCAGCAGCCGAAGCACAGAACACCATGCACTGAGCACGGCCTGCTTCCCAAATCATCCCAGGTTCTGACTGCCCAATTTGAAATCACTACACTTACAGAACAACCCGGCAAGCTTTCAACCTAGCAAAGTCAAAAGGAGCTTTTAAATTCAAAGCTGCTGCATTTCTCCAAGCTTTCCTTCCCCTCCATCTCACCTCTATCCACATACTTTGTAATGGGACTCTGCTCTCTCTTAGGGCACACAGAAGTCTTTGCCAAGTCCCCGGCAAGCCCAGCTTTAGCCATACAAAGGCCATTTTATGCAACTCACTCTGCATTCATTTTTTTTCCCCTTCTTTCTCTCAGAGCTTTTCTTGATAAAGAGTCAAATTAAAGTTCACTCGAGCAAGATGCAGCAGAGACGGCTGCTAGCCCGAGGCCAGTTTCCACTCTTGAGATTTCACAAGGCAGCCACTCGGAGCTGATTATACGCTTTGAACAACGCATCTCTGACTTGACACTGGGTCTCAAGGAGCTCTAAATTTAAACCCCGCAGTCTCACAGTGCAAGCAGTCCTTGCCTTGCACAGCCACACAGGTCTCTCCGCACCTTTGGCCACAGCTGCCCTTCCTGCAGCGCCCCGAGAAGCCCCACGTGGATCTGACATCTATATCACAAGCACAACAGGCTGCAATTACAACTCCCTGCCTAAAAGAAAAGCTTGCTCTCGGTATAAATACGATACATTAATTCACACCATTACCTTAAGTTTCCTCCCAGAGGGCCACACTATTTTTAAACTCTCTGTTGCTACAACTGCAGCATGGCTGACAATAGCACCTACACACTACACACTCAGCATTTCCACATGCAAAGACTCATGATTCTCTTTACTAATGCACAAACCCACAAAGCCCAGACCAAGAAGTTGCAAACTGCAGGCACTCTCGCTGTTCCTAAAGCTGTTTCTCCCACCTGACGTGGACGGCTCACACATCAACCCAGCCACCTCAGGTAACTGGTGGCTGATGCAGCTGGAAGGCTGGGCCATGCTGTATACACTGTTTGCTCTCAACCTCCTCTGGCTACTGCTGGAGGCTGCAACACCTGTGACTGCATTAGTCCATGCTCATTACCCCGTGTCTGCCTGGCCAGGTTCATTCCTGCTACAAACAGCGCTGCCTCGCTCAGTCCTACTGCCTACAGCCGCCAACTGAATTTAGCACAGCATGTCCGATCCTCGTCTACATCACAGCAGACATTTTTTATTTTTTTAAGACATCTGCCAACCAACTGCTGCAAGCATACTTGTATTTTCTATTTTGCATTGTTTTGGGTTGTTGTTTTTTTTTTTAATTTTAAAATCATGCATGTGAGAAAGGTCTAAAGAAGCGGTAGGCTCAAAACTCAGAAGAATTCCGGAGGATTACTCACTGTTTTTGTTTTTGTCACAGCTGATGAATGATCATTTGGTACTGTTGCTGCATGTTTACATACTGCAGTTCTTGGCTCAGGTTAAACACCAAATCTAATAGTTTTGATAGGTGATCATCTTCTCCATTTTAACAGATTCAGAAGCAAAAACAGCATCAAAACACTGTGTCCATTAAATTGTGTTGGAACTGCACAGCAAGCAGCTCCTCCTGCACTCACAGACCTTCTGAATCAGAGCATGAATGCGTTCAGGCCACAGACAGACAAAGGAAGCACACTACATGCAGACATGCACCCAGCCACCTAACAGCTAAATGCTTTTTGGAACTGAGCTCTCAATGCCAAACCTGAGTTAAGCTGAACTCAAATGGGAGCGTGGTCACAATCACAAAGAGGATTTGGATTTCTTCATAATCACTGAAATCAGTGGCTGCTCACACCGCTGATATAAAGCATGTATCATCTCCAGTTCACTCGCAGATTGAACTCTGAGAAATATAGCTCCCTGGGTTACCCAAGCCAATGAGATCTACCATATTCTTTACTTAATGGAACATTTGTCTCATCAGAAGCAATTACATTTTTTATCATTACTTTTGATGACTCTACTAAATGAGGTGGCATTTTAATTTTTAAAAGTCTTCAGTGCCACAGGCTGACAGCCCTTTGTTTTCATGTTACATTTTTGAATGTCTTGGTCCACAGCTTTACTGCTTTATGTCACTGCAGTCAGAGAACAGGACAGAGCCTTGCAAATGTAAGCCTACAGCATCCACTTCCAGCTCCCTTCTCAATGCTGCAAACCTGCTGCCCTGACACTTATTTAGTGTACTGTTCAGTGGGCACCATCTATGAGCAGAGACTCTGACAGGTTCTGCTTTCCTGCAGAAGCATTTAAGACAACACAGTAAATTACATCGTTGAATTATTGGGCAAGCTTCCTGGCTGTTTCAGCACCAACAGCCTGCTTTGAGGAATGCAGAACTGTGGGCACAAGCACTCCTCCCAGTGCAGGTGTGCAGGCACACGGGGCAGCTGCCTGCTCCACAGCTGGGCACCAGGGCAGGTGAAACCTCGAGGCAGGGGCATCCGTCCTACTGTCGGTGTGGGCACAGCTCTCTTCAGACACCATTCTGTGTGCAGGAACCCAGCAGCTGGGGACAGGGCTCAGCAGTCCCAGCCCTCCTGCCTGGAGCTTTGGGAAGAGCACAGCAGTTGCTGAGGAGCCCACTGCTGCAGAGGCAGCCAGAGGGTGTCCTGTGCTGTGCTGGACCTCTCTGCAGCAGGAGGTGGCCATCGCAGTTGACCAGTGCATTTTAAAAAGTAGAGATAAAAAAGAAAAGCTCATTCTTCATGGTGAGTGGTTATTTAACATCCTGCTGCTCCACAGCCTCCTTGGGATTCCTGACCCCCAAGGCCTGGCCTGATGAACCCATCCCCACCAAGAGCCGTTTCTCCTTTTCAAGCCCTTGTGCATGAGCTGCAGAGAAGTCACAGCTCGTCCTCAGCTTGCTGCTGGTGCCCCACTCACCCCAAGTATCTCAGGGAGTCCAGAGTGAGCAGGGCTTGCAGCCAGAGCAGAAGAGCTGCTGGAAAGAGCCTGGGGCAATGGGCTCAGAGCACGGCCCTAGGGAACGCCGCTCTGCATCACTCTGCTCCTGCACAGCCTTTTTCCAGAAGGAGGGGAGTAATAGTTTGGGCATCTCTGGCTTACGGCTGTAAGCCAACGCTGCAGGAACACTGCACTGACAGAGGCAGCTCTGTTGGCTCTCCCTTGCCCTCCCCAAACGTGAGGGTGAGATGAGAGCAGCCTGCACTGCCAACATATCGTGCCCTGCACACTATGGGGGATCCAATGGTCGCCAAGCCAATGCTACCAGCCCAGACACTAGCATCACACCTCCAAAGCGTAACTTAATCTATGAGCAAACCATGGGGAACCAGTGCTGCACAACTCCTGACACAAGCACATCTGTGTCATACAGGTCAGCACACACCTTCCTGGCACCGCCACCACTCCCAAAGCAATGGGAATCGTACCATGAAAGGACACAGCTCGCCATAAAGCCATGGCGGCTCAAGCAGAAAGCCATTCATTTCCTATCTGATATTATTCCCCTCTGCACCCCATGTACCTGAGGAAAAGCTGTGTCCTTTGCAACAAAATCTCACAGATTTCATCCTGCTGCACGGGAGTTTCATTGCCTCAAATAAGCTAAGATTTTCAGCTATTTCTTTAAACTACAGCTTCTCTCTTTCCACCCAAGTGTCCCTTTTGCATGCAGCTGCAGCACGTGTCATTCTGACACCCCCTTGCAGCCCTCCCTGGGCTGCTCTCCCTGCCCCATGGGGTGCCCAGACCCTGCTGTACTCTGTGCCCGGCTGTAGTTACCAGGGTAGCGCCTGGTCCCATGGCAGTGACCCAAGGGGCAGCTCCCTGCACCACAACAGGCTTCCAAGCACACCACTGTGCTGAGGGTACCAATTCCAAGAGCCAGCTCAGAGCACGCAGCCTTTGACAGCGAGCCAGAAGAAAAATGCTCAGTAGCAATAACCTGTATGTTAAATAAATACCGGTAAAGCTCATAACAACATTACAGACAAGCAATTCGACTTCTCTTGAGAGTCTTGCAGACTTCAAGGAAAATATCTCCCAATTATCATAAAAAGCTATCTCCATTTTTCACAGTTCATCTATAATGTGCTGATTGAGAATGTAAAACGTACGGCTCAGGCATTTCTGTATAATCAGCTGTAACCATATCCTCAAGCGTAATGATGAGCAGTTGGAATAGCAAGACCAACGCTTCAGCTACTTAGAGCCGGATTGCCTCATGTTTACACCACTATTCCCAGCAGAGAAAGGAAACAAAATATTTGCAACAAACAAGCATCTCCTCTGTAATATTAATCTTCTCTCATAACAGAGCCCTGGTGGAAGAACAGATTAATCAAGCCGAGAGCAGAAGCAAACGGCCATGAAGTTCTCCACACTGCTTCCAAAAACAAGCAAGAGGCCAACAGGCAGGGAACAAACATTTCACATCTCCAGAGAAAAAAAAAAAAAAAGCACTACAGATGCAGGGAGGATGCCAAGGTTTGGGAGGAAGCTGTGAGTAGGGCAGCCATGGGCACGCTGTGCTGCAGGGCTGGTGGCAGGGAAAGGTCCTACAGGTGCTGGTGCAGGGCTGTAGCAGTGCTTGTTCCCAGGGCTCCACAGACAGGTGCTGCCATCTGTGCACCAAAACTGAACTTGGGAGCTCCAGGAGCTGTCATCAGCTGTGTTTCAGCGTGCAGCTGCACAAATTTAAACACTCTCTAGGTACAAAAGGCAGCTCCTGTAGAAGTAGGCCTTTCTATTCATGCGGATGCAGAAGGAAATCCAGCACAGGACTGTTGTGCTCCCTAATAATCAAGCATGTGAAAAGATGAGGCTGAGAACATCCTCTTAGCAAAGCATCAGCTGCTCTGGTAACTAAGAGGTTGTAGGAGTGTAAATGTAAAAACAACTTAAAGGAGAGCATCAGCAAGAAAGGAGGAACTGCTGAAGCACAGCCACCTCTTAGCGGCTGCAGGGACAGCCCTGGTAGCCCCATTTCTCACACCATACCTCTGCAGATCACAGAGGGCATTCCTTGCTTTCAGCTTTTTGCTACATGCCATCTGTAAAACAGCAAAGAGCCAAAAGACATGCCAGACTGCAGCCAGGTATCAGACAGAAGCAAAAATACGTCAATGTGAATTAAACGTTGCTGTGAAGAGGTTTCACACTTCAGCAGGCCCACAGATGTGCCTGTGCACACACAGCTGTCTTTAATAACCAAATAATATCAAAAAGCCAAAGTAGAGAGGTGTTAAAGCAGCCCGTTCCCAAGCATGGCCCTGCACTATGGCAGCACAAACCTGACAGCAACGCTGGGCTGGGAACAGCCAGGTGTGGGCAGCATCCAGCCTGTGGTAACTTGTGACAGTGTATTCAGAAAGAAACATTAATTTTTCAAGAGAAAAGTTAGTCCAAAAAGTTGGGGGTTATTTGCACTCATGCAATCACTTCATTCCAGTGCTTCGCCAAATATACAAGTCAAGAAAAAGTACATTATTGTTTCACAAAGAGTTTTCCCTCTAAAGCTGAAGCATCTTCCCACTTCTTTGTGTTTTGTCAGCTGCCGTGGGAGGCACATTATCCAGGAGTTAGGCACAGTTTCCAAAAGGAATAGCAAAGAGACCGAGCAGGCAGTCCACACAGGAAGGGAGAGGCACTTGAAGCTTCACAGGTATTGGATATACAGATAGAAGAACTGCTTTCCTTCAGTCCTTAGCGTTTCTTTCTGCCCCTCCTCACCATCGCCCATCTCCTGTTTACCTCCGAGAACAGAACCGACTCCGAAATCACCACAGGTATTTCTAATCTTAAAGTGTGTGCTTATCTCCTCTCCTGAAGTCAGCCCTTTGAAGATAAGGGGCTGAGAGGGCTCCGCAGGCTCGTGGGGAAGAATTACTGGGAAATAAGGAAAAGGAGAGCAGGGACCAATGCGTTTTGCCACTGGGATTCCTGACACGCTGTCATTCATCCTTCCCACTGACACAGAGCCGCCGGTCCCATCCACACCCAGCACAGAAACCTCCCTCCAGAGCTGCAGAGCACGGGGACACACACGCAGCAGAACCACCAACGTGGTGACACACGCACTGTGTGCAAGAGATCTTTGAACACACAACTTCTGTGCAACTTCACATCTAATGAGATTAAACACCTGTAATAAATCGGCTGTGTGATCCATATATGCCGCTACATTAATGAACTAAACATGGCACTGATTATACTGCAGTAGGAACTATGAAAATGATTTCTTTGTCCCCCACACAAGAGCATTAACTTGATAATCTTTAAAAATTGAACACAGCTGGCATAATCAGATAAATTATTAGAAGGCATATAAATCATTACCACCCAATAGAAGCGCAACAAGATTCAATGTAATTTGCAGATAAATTTGAGGAATGACTACTGCTTTTTACTGAATTAAAACTGGCCAAAGTTCTAAGAAGACAAATGACATGAAATGATTCTACCTTCATTTGCAAACTAAGAAGGCAGAAGGAAACCAGCAGAGAGATAAATCTTAATTTTTCAACTATTTTGTAGCTTACCCTGAAAACAAAAAATTAATCATAGATGGGAAAATCTGTATTTTAATTAGAGCTGTGTGGGTGGGAATCTGAGGACAAACCAAAGCCTTAGGAAAAGGTTTAACACTTCTGTAAATGAGACGCCCTTCAGTGAAACAGGGGTGCAGCCTTCCAGCATGTCCCACTGCAGCCTGCTGCATGCACTGCTCTTGTCAGTACGCTGTGCCAGCCCTGGGAACATAACATTTACCCACAGGCTGACATCGCCTCACAGAATGGATCTTCTCTGCTCTCCTAAGCTGGACTGCACAGCTAAGAGCTGTACATGTGAATACTGCTTCACTTCCTGCAGAGCGTAGAAGAATTCATGGACAAAGTGTGGCACCAAAGCAGGATCAGGAGCAAGAGAGCAGCTCCTCCTCTCACCAGCACAGGCAGCCCAAGAGAATCATAGAATCGCTCATGTTGGAAAAGACCTTAAAGATCATCCAGTCCAACCATGACCTAACCATACCACTCTAACAACCCTCCACTAAATCGTGTCCCTGAGCACCACAAGTGGCTTCAGTCCTTGGAGTTTCCTCAGGATGTTACTGAAGTTCCTCAAAGCGAGGCTTTCACAGACACCCACTCACCTCTTCATGCTCCCAATGCACAAGACCCACCAGTACCAGCTGCAGGAGCAACAAAACAGGTACCCCAAGACAGCCCCCAGCCACTGCTTTCCCCAGCAGGGCAGGAAGGCAGAGAACAGCAGAATTTCCTCAAGCGAAGGAGAAGTTAATCACCATCTGCAAAGCATCACTCCCTGTTACTGGAATCAACCCCTCAGAAGATCATTGAGGAAACTGGTAATTCTGTCCAAGTGTGCACAAGGAATCACAGAATCACAGAATAGTAGGGGTTGGAAGGGACCTCCAGAGATCATCGTGTCCAACCCCCCTGCCAAAGCAGGTTCAGGAACAGTGCGCACAGTCCCAAACTGAACAAGAGGAATCGGAAGCACCCAAAACCTGCTTGTGACACACAGATTGGTGCACCACCATCTATGGCATCTCTGCTTCTGTCCCTCCCCACCTTTGGCACATCCTTCGTCATCGCTCAGATCCTGAAAGACCTTCCACAGCACTAAGCAGAGACTCACAATGGATGTGAATCCTGAAGCTGTTCCCCACGCCTGCGGTCACTACGCCCTGCTCATCCCACCAGAACTTCGGTCGTTTGCATCACAAATCTGAACAGTCTTAAGTGTCTTCCTCCTTTTGCTTTAGTTCCATAGTCAAGAGTAGAGCAAGGGCAGAGGATGCATGCAAAGAGAGTCTTCAACAGTGTTCAGTCCAAAACTCTTTGTGCAGTTTATAATTGCTCTTTAGCTCATTTTGTCTGAGTCAAAACACAGACACAGCTTCCAACCCAGGCTCAGTAGGTAGTATGTTTGTGTTTATATGTGAAATATCCATTTACCTGCCAAGGCAGGAGAGAAGATGGGTGAGCTGATCTGACGAATGAAATGCCCCAGGAACCGTGACCTTACCATAAATCCTAATCCTTTCCACTTCAAGAGCTCCTTGGACAAAACCATCCCTATAACACACACATACTTCTCAAATACACACTCTCCAGGAGGAACCAGGAGAAAACAAACCAATATGAAATAGGAGTTTCTTTAGCTTACTAAGGGAACAAAAGGCACTTCTATATCATGGCAATGAGTGCTCTATGAAACAGAACAAGGGAGATTGATATCCCTGTAGGGGACCATGCTGTACACACCTTGTGTGTGTACATGTATAACACATGCATAGACACGTAACACATGTATAACGCATGTAACACCTCACCCAAAGACTAGAACTTTGATCCTAAATGCAAAGCAATCCATTAACCCATCAGCGTGGCTTGCTGCCAGCACAGTGCACAGCGATCTGCAACAAGGTGCACCTCCAGCAGAGTGCTGTCACTCTCCCCGCAGACTCTGCCATCCCTGCTCATGTTCTAAGGCATTAGGAGTTCTGTGTGACTTGGCGTGAAGTAATCATGAGTTTACAAATTCTTCCAAAAATACAGCAGTTGCCATCACCACCATTAAATGAAGGCGCCTTTCTGGCTCCACCGTTCAGTTTTACAGGTTATTTCCAGTTCTTTGACTTTATGCCTTACCTGCCATGCCCAATTAAAATACGGGGAAGACTACCGAGAGACAAGCAGATCATTTCAGATAAAGTTAAAAGCTCACAACTGTCAGGGCCTGGAGGAAGGGGGTTGGGAGAGGCAAAGAGAGGAGACAATTGTTCTTTTTCCCCTCCCTGCAGCCCCACAGTTTCAAAAGCCTCTCCATTTCAAAGTACGGATGCAATTTTTTAAGTGCTTGTGCTGCTGCTCTGCCTTCTCTGCATGTGACATGCGAAGTTACACTGTTGTAATGCAGCCCAAAGCCTGGATTCTAATGCAGACACTTGTGCTGGGGTCTGGATTTCTGCAGCTGACATGACTCTAGGGAACAGCTTTCATTTCAAATAAAAGCCAGAAGAATGTTTCTTTCCTCCAAAGGATTTTAAGCAAGCATGATCCACCGTAGCACAGCACATGCACATGACTAAGATGTCGCTATGAACTAAGAGTCCTAACAGGTTGATTACAGATAGAAGTGATGTACAGGCACCTGCTGGAGGCTCCCTGTCCTGTTGCCTCACGGATCACAACAAATGCTCATTGGTAATGGAATTAACTTCACCTCAACAGCTCTCTGGGGAGGAAGGGGCTTATGTACACCTGTAAGTACAGCTCCTAAATAAACAAATACCAGAGCATGCTTCTTGCTGCTATTTGGCATCAAAGAAACCCCAGACTAAGCATTTCAGAAAGCACAATTCACATCACTGTCAACACTCTGTCATCCCACCAGAACAGAACTGACCGAGAAGACAGCAGCAATTTGAGATGACTTCAGTGAAAACTTACAGGACTGGTACTAACATCTGGGGACAGCACATCCCTCCTGCTGCCCTGCAAGAAGGGCAGTGTGGGAGCAGGGAGCTCAGCAGGCACAAGCAGGAGCAAAGTACTTGAGGAGGCAGCATTCCCCAGACCCTGGTCCTCGAGGTACAGGCAGGGTTTTCACTTCACACTTACTTCAAACAAGGCCAGAAATCAGGAGATCTGATGGATCCACTTCTACCTGCCTTTCTCAGGGACAAGAGAGGGTGAAGCAATTGTGTAGTATTCAACTGTATTTTACAGCACTTGCTAAAGGCTTCTCAAACAGTGAACAAAGCTTAAAAGCCTCCCAATTCATACACATCTTCCTTGATCCTCACCCTTTGCTCACCCAACCTGATTTGCTGTGTGCATGGAGTTGACATGCTCCATCCATAGCTCAACCGCTTGCTCACTCTGGGCTCCAGCAGAGCGCTGCCTGGCAGGCTGTTCACCTGGACCAGGAGACAAAAAGGGACAAAGGAAAGGTCTGGCTAATGCCAGCAAGCACAAACGGGTTCTGACCCACCAGGTTAATGGATCCAGTAACAGACAGCCATCACGAAAACATTCACCCAAGGGCATCCTTCTCAAAGCCAGCTGTGCTGCTGCAAAAAGGAGGAACTCAGAACTGGCTGCATGCTACAAACATTTCCAGCACCATTTTCCTGGTTTCATGTCTGGGAATTCAACATAACAACTCAACAAATAATTCCCAAACAGTGTTTTTAAAACGTGGGTGACTTCAAGCATGTGGAATCTTCTGAGAACTTAACAACATCCATATGTCAGGTTTTGATATATATAGGTGCTCCATACGGCACGCAGATTATATCATTCTTCACAGCTGCTGATAATTGTATAAGAAAAAAAACCAAGCCCATCTTTCCTACAGCCAAAGTACTATCAGGGCCTTTTACAAGGTGTTCATCAAGATCCCACAGACCGGCATCACCAAAGCACTGAGCTGTGGGAGCTCAGCTCACCTAACAGCTGAGGTGCTTCAGTCACTTGGGAGCATTTCTAAATTCTGTCCATAGTCCTCAGGAGAAAAGTCCAGCCACAGCAAGGGGCACTAATTCTTAGTGTCTCCCTGAGCAGTCATGGGAAGCAATCCAGTAACTCTTTGTTTGCTGCAAAAACAAGCTACCATCAGGCACAACTCCTGTTTTCATTTTCTCCCACCACAGCTGCTGATCAGCATTTCAGTGGTCCCAGTCAGACATTCCCCTGCTCCCCACCTCTTCCCTTCCATCTGACCTCAACAGCCTTGAGAAAACAAAGAGCAAGTTCTTGCTCCTCCTTGCATCCTACCACCCCACGGCCTTCTCAGAACCAGGATAGCTTCTTAGCCTCTCCTGCAGAGCCAGGCACAATTCTCTAGCTCCCAATTCTCCCACATCTCTCCTGACAGATCATCAATGCAGCATCAGAGTCCCTGGCTTGCTTCCTCACTGTTTTAAACTCCCAACTATTTAATCAACAAGAATTGAACATACATAAGGTTTGATGTCTGGAGAGAATTTTATTTTTGTTATACACCAAAACGGCATGCTTCTGGTTCGTCAGGCAGGTTTCATTTACAGAGGCTTACAGCACTTGCATACAGCTCATTTTATTCTCAGCTTGTCTCCAGAGTGGCTGTAGGAGTACATCCATATGGTCAGGGCTTTACAGCTAAACTGGAAGTACCAAAACAGAGATGCATCTTAACTGCAGTGATATGCACTGCTTCGCTTTCTGCACTGGGAAGCGCACAACACCTCGCTCCCAATGCACCAGCAGAGAAACACGTGGGAGCGAGGAGGCCGACGGCAAAGCAGCTCCTCTGCCCCAGGGAGTGCTGCTCCGCCACATCCCCATGGGGCCATGCCTCAGGGGCACATCCACATCACAGCTCCCTCAGCCACCAGTCAGAACAGCTAGAGAAATGCCGGCACCATCCGTCAGCAACATAAGGTGCACGGGAAAACAAAAGCCATGGAGTCCCTGTGAGCTCCTGCTTCTCAGCAAGCGGGCAATTCACTCTGCTGGCCATCCCTCCTAAATGCTGGCTACTGCAGGATGGAGGAGAGCCGGCTCAGTGGCAGGCTCACCTCCACAGCAGCCTGCAGAACTGCCTCAGGGCTCACCCAGGCCAGGACGACAGGGCTCTACAGTGTGCAGTGATGAGAGCTGTACATACACACACATGTAGATGTGCATTAAAAAAAAATAAAAATTGCTCACTGAAGATTAAAAAATAACTGAGGATATCCAAGACTACACACGCGCATCACAAGTCAGTTCATTTCCTCAGAACTCGAAGTTCAAAACCTCCAGGAGCTTGATAAGTAAATGTAATGCCTGCACACAGACGCACTCGTCTCCTTTCAGAGTGCCTGTGATCAGACGACAGGCACTCACACTACTCGACTTTTCATGTACTTGCTCTCCAGAACAGTCCATTAAAAGCAGCCTCTTTTTGATGAGTTTTTGCCTCTTCTAAATGGCCAACCCCACCAGCCTTACTCCTGACAGCTCAACTTCATTAATCTATTTAATTTATTGATCAAGCCTGCAGTAAAGGAGCATTCCCCATTAAGTCGCATTTTATCATCCTGACTTGTATGACTAAAAGCCTTCTTAAAATCTGAAATTTAGTTAGCAGTTGACACACTGCCCATCCAAAAAGCCACATGCAACAAGGGGGAGTTGGAGATTAGAAATTACTTGATTTCAAATAATTACCTGCAGGTTAGGCTAGAAGTTGAACAACAGCCTTGTTTGCTTATTTTACCAGAAAATAAATTGAAATTGCAAAAAAATAATAACAATAATAAATCCTTAGAAGTCAATTCTGAAGATTGACTGGCGTTACCACTGGTCTATACTTTACTGTATTTGTGTCATTTGTAGACAGTTCTATTTCTGCCAACTGTGATAATTGCTTCACCAAGGAAGTGTAGGTTCTTTGGCACTACAGCACCACTTGGATTGCTTACAAAAAAACCTTGCAGTTAAAAATAAAACTAACAAGGAAGCAAACTATAGACTTAAGCACATAAATAGAAGATCAGAATAGCGTTTACGCCCCAAATGAACAAATCACATCCAGATGAAGAACATTCAGATAAGTCATTTCCCCCTGCTGCCTAAACCCTCTTTCCCTTTACAATCAAAAAATCCAGAAACAGTTACAAACTGGCAGGAAATGAGACGCCGAAGCAGCCATCATACTGCACATCCGACATGCTGGCCTTACCAGCTGCAATCCTACAGCTCTCTGTACATCCGCATCTGTGCACAGAAAGTTGCAAATCAGACTTAAGTCTTGAGGCACTGCAGCCACTGGAGGATAAATATAATAAATGCTGTTTCCATGCTAATTACTATTTGCGTTTTTGTTATAAAATTAATTTGATCAGGGAAGCTTGACTGAACAGGTAGAGACAGCTAGAATGGTCTCATTCTAATTAATTTCTAGATATTAAATGGAAATCCTCATTTTATGGAGTGCCAGCCACATCATTTTGGCATTAGCATACTTGATACTTTACACGCATTGCTTCATTCACTTGCTGATGTACTTACAACCTGGTGACAAACAGGATGCAAACATTTTACATAAATGTTTCCTGTACCTGAAACCACAGCAGGCCTGTGAGCAGCTGGGGGAGAGGTGGCATTTTTGAGAGACACTGGTTGGACCTGCGCACTGTCACGATGTTCTCAGTACGGCACGGGCTGGGAGGGACTTTACAGACACCTAGTTCTAACCCCCCCAGTGCCCATGGGAACGGGGAACTTGGCTGGTCTACCCGTGCCAGGCCTCACCACCCTTACAGTAAAGAATTTCTTCCTTCTATCTAATTTAAAGCTGTTCTTGTTTAGTTTAAAGCCACGGCCTCGTCCCACCACCACATTCCCTGATCAGGAGTCCCTCCCCAGCTTTCCCTCAGCCTCCCTTCAGGGGCTGGCCTCCTCCAGCAGCACAAGGAGGCAGGCAGCCGCTCCCAGAGACAGTCTGCAGGCGAACTGAGCAATCTCATCCAGACGGAAAAATCAGATGACAATCTTTTTTTATCCCAGCCTTGAGTCTGTCTGACTCTGGCAGGTAGCAGCCTAGGCTAACGCGTTATTACGCTTAATTCCTCTCACAGAGCAGAACCCAACTATTAAAACTGACCCTCGCTGGAGAAGTTCCACAACAGGAGGGTGCAAAGCTGCTTGGTGTGGACCTCCAGCCCCCATGGTACAGATGTACAGAGTCCTTTAGGTACTGAATCAGCACAAGAACAGCCTGGTGGGAGCTCTGAGGTCCTGAGAGCACAGGAGGGCTGCTGGCCTCAGCCACACAGGGCTTACTGCATCCTGAAGCTGCCACAGTCAGCACCAGTGCCAGAATGGAAGAGGCAGGGGACCACAGCAGATGGGAGGCTAGGCCATCAGCAACCACAGGAAGTTCAACAAGTGCCAGACTGTGTTTCTTTGTTACATCTCTGTACCTGAGCACCCGAGGACAGACTCCCAGAGGACTTTTCTGCACCTCTGGCACTGTCCAGGAGCCTGGAACCCCAAACTGACTCTTTTAATGCAATTATACCTAAAGGCTGAAACAGCATGGCTTAATCTGTGACAAGTACACTAGCAGGAAAACTGGCTGTGAACATACCAGAGTCCATGGGACGCTGCTTTGCAGAAGAATCAAAATTAATTATTGCTCTCCTCCTCCCTCGCTTCCTGCAGCCCTTGCTGAAGCAGCTCCACACAGAAGCAAACCATGTGTCAGTCAGGACATCTCTATTACACACAGCCAACAACAGCCATCAAAATACCACACTGTGCTTGTTATCCCACCAAGTGGAACCCTTGTGCACGGGCAGAGACAGTCCCCAGCCCACACCACCAAGTTCACCCAGCCCCACTCGTCCCCTCAGGCAGAATGGTGCGTTCCCATGCCTGCCTTCAGCCAGTCCTACCCAGCAGCACGAGCCAGGTATCGGATGTGGAGGGGCTATGCCTTTCACTAGAAAAGGATCCCTCTGAGGATCCTTGCCTCAGAGCCAGATAAAGGTCAGCTCTCCTTTGCGAAAGTTTTACAAAGTGGGAAAACAGCATCTCTGTCACTGCACCACATACAAAGCACAAGTCACTAGCTGGCTCAACTCGTACCGCTGTAAACATTAACAATCACCCAGAACACAAAGGCCTCTGTGTCACATGGAGCTCCCAGTGATTTGCAGGACCTGAAGCTGTCCCACAGCCAAGACTCCAGCTTCAAGCGCAGCCTGTCAGCGGTGTGCAGCAGGACCGTGCCCCGTGCCAGCTGAAACATGGCCACGTCTGTACGTGTGGGGAGGCAGGCTGGGCTGATCTTCCTGTTGCAACATTCCCCTTTGGTACACAAAGCTCACTTATCACTTACGTGCAAGAGAACAAAGCAACTCAGACCTAGGACTCAGGGAGACATGCCACTTCCCTGATATTAACAAGTGGGATATTAACAACAGCTACGAACAACTGCAGGCCTTATTTGGCTTCACTGTGCCAAGTCAAGGCTGTGGCCAACATCACGCATCATCACCACCTGCATCCTAGAGAAACACGTGAGATGTTTCCTGTATGAGAACATCTAACCCAAAGAAAAGGACAGAAGTGCCATCTCAACATCGTTATTTCAAAATCTTCTTATTCACTGTCAAAGCTGCACAACATAGGTGTTTTTTGGTTTTCGTTTTTTTAAGCAGTTCCAAGTTTAGATCATCTCCTGCTTTCACAATAAAGTCTGATTTCTGCTCGCAAGCAGCATAAGAAATACTTCCATGCCTCAGCCGTATTTAAAGATACCTGGATCCCCACATAACTTAAGTAAGCACCACAGTAAGTCAGGTTCTGTCAGCTGACACAGCCAGTACTGCAGCTGCTCATACTTAGCCAAGCATAAGTAAGTGTTGTTCAAACGCTGGTTAGCCTGAATTCACAGCACCATCGTGTACACAGAACTATTATTTTTAATTAAGACAAAGCATTCTGAAACAAGAAAAACATTCAATTTTTGCAACTAAGCAATGCAGAAAAGATTGTCTAAATGATTCCAGAACTAAATCTCACAATGGTTATGCTGTTTAAAAGTTGCAGAGCTTGGGAACTAGGCTGCACTGTTTAAGAGGCTCTTCAATAATTCAAGACCATTCAAGATCAAGAGAAAGCAGTGATACAGTGATTTCTCTTCTTGAAATTTAACAGCAACCTCAGTTCTCTCAAAGGCATGCATGTAAGTTCGAAGGGCTACCACAGGATCTGAAACAGTCAGGGTCAACACGTCAAGTCAGTACATACAGCCCACTACTTACATCAGCATGTTGACATCAAAATATCACTTATTTTAACACTCAATGTGGTGCAGCCTTAACAACATGGCCAAATAAGCTCTTCTTTCACAAACTCAAGGCAACACATCATTCAGAAATAGTTGATATGACCAACTCGATCTGTAATGAAGCCTTTAATGCTACTAGGAGAAGAATGGGTAATAGTACCTATGGACTGCAGAAAACAGAAGTAACTCCCAGTTAATTGCTACTAAAGCACAGCTCCAATTTGAGATTAAGCTGATTGTGTAATTTGCAGGGCAGTGTCCCTCCTAAGCAATCCATCTGACCATTAAAAATTCACTTAGAAGTAGCAAGAAATGTTTGAGGATTACATAGAAATCAGCTGCACCACTAACTGTGTAAATGAATAAATAATTTTTTAGAGAAAAAAAAGTCATGTACTTCATGGAAAGATGGAGAGCAAAAGTATTGCTCTTACAACACTAGGCTAAAGTACAAAGCACAGACAGTTAGAGATTTAAATGAGCACTGTGACACTTGCACACAAGTGCTGGACCACAAAACAGGAGGAGCAGTGCAACCCTTCCTCATCTTTGCCACTCATCGCAACATGTGCTCTGACCACTGGCTTTTGGAGAAACCTTTCTCCCATCCACCCTGCACACACTGGATGGTCCCTGTTAAAAAAGGATCGCTCTGAGAACAGCTTCCTACAGCCCAAACATCCCAGCTGTACATTCGTACAACTAAAATTCAATCTTTCCACTGTGTGTAGACACAGACTAGAAAAAGTGCTGTGATGCCTCAAAGCAAGATGCAAAATTACTGACGCAACACCTTGCCCACCCCTCAAGCAGATCCTTACCTAGCTGGATTCTCTTCTGCATCTAGAGCTAACACAGCCAGGTGTCCACCCCACCCTGAGGTTCAAAAAAGTCCACTCCTTTGCAAAGACAAGAGACACAATTCCAGCGACTCCCTCTTTCCAGTCCTTTATCACTGAACTAGGAATATAGGCTATGAGCAATCTGTTAGTTATTTGGTGTCTTCATAATTCTTTTTCATGTAATTTCTGGTAGGTTTGTTGTTGCACTGATCTGTCAGCCTATTGCACACAAAATGCCAAGTCAAGTCTCAGACTCTCAGCCCCTCTCTGTCAAGTAACAAATGGTAGATGCTTAAAAAAGTTTTGTGGCATTCCAGAGAGCTAAAGGAACAACACACAGTCTGAAAAAAAATTTGAAATTCTTTTTTCTTCTCTCATTCCCATTCTCTCTTCTCCCCATCTCCCACCAGCCTATCACAGAATCATAGAATCACAATGTTGAAAAGGACTTACAAGATCAACCAGTACAACTGCCCTCCCATCACCACTGCTACCACAAGCACTAAACCATCTCTCGCAGCTCCTCATCCAGGCGCCTCTTGAACACTGCCAGGGACGGCGACTCCACCACCTCCCTGGGCAGCCATTGCAGTGCCTGACCACTCTATGAGAGAAAAAGCTTTTCTTTATATCTAACCTAAACCTCTCCTGGTACAACTTGTGGCATTTCCTCAGGTCCTGCTTGTTGTACAGGAGAAGAGGTCAAAACCCTCCTCATCACAACCTCCCTTCAGGAAGTTGTAGAGTACAATGAAGTTTCCCCTGAGTCTCCTCTTCTCCAGACTAAGACCCGTAAGACTTGTGGACAGGGTTCAAAAAAAGCATTTTTGATTCTGAGCTTTAGCAAGGGGTTGAGCAACAGGAAAACCCCATTTTCACTTTGCATGGAACGTAGTGTTTTGTCATCTTGCCCAAATTAGTGGCAAAAGAGTAGAAAACACCCCCCACCCCTCCTAAAGCTACTCTGTTGTTGGATTGAAAAAGCCAGGTAATCAAAGCGCCGATAAAACATTAGCTGTGGTTCTTCTCACTACGTAAAACACACTTGTGCTTAAGCACGAGCCAAGAACTGCAGTTTTAGAGAAATTATACCAAATCTGTGTTAACCTTTATTCTTTGCTTTTAATTACTTCTTTGTCAAATTCATCTTTAAAAGGTCTTATTCAATGTATAAGATCTCTGCAATGATGGGGACAGAGAGATATCATAACAAATCCCACTGTGACCACACTTTGTGAACACAAGCAGCTCTGCATATTTGGGTAGATGCTAGAAGACAAGGAAAAAATACAAAACATCTGTCAGATGTTTATCACATCTCTAAGGCACTGAAAAAGTGTTTCAAGTACTGAGTCAACGCAGATTAATTCTGGAATCTGAATGAAAAAAGCAAAACAATAACAGCACAACAAACTCATACATATTAGGAATGAAATCCTCCTTGTCCTTTGTCCTGGCAGCTCCTTTCGCAGCCGCCGTGCACATCACTGGTGCACTCACACTGCACAAAGGCAGACAGTTTCCTGCATAGGGTGTCAGCACAGTGCATTCCCCAAGTCCAGCAGCCTTAGCAGCTCAGCCTGCTGAAGCAACAGGCATCCTCCTGCTCACAAGGAGCTTCAAATGCAGCCTTGCACTTTTACCTTTTAGACCTTGCCCAAACAAATAAACAGTTGCTACCTGGCATCCCCATAGTGTCTGTCCCTGCCAAAGAAGGAGGACCCTGAGAGGAGCTTGTCCTGGCTCCAAGGAGTTTGCACACCTCCTTTTAGCAGGAAAACTCCAGGCAGCCATGGGCAGGTAACTGTCATACAGGCACATTTCAGCACAGAGCCCTCTCCTGAGATGGCTCAGAACTGCTTCCAAAGAAGGCAGCGAAACAAGAGAAGCAAGGCTAAAATTGCCACAATGAGAGCAATGTTTTGTTTTGGCTTTTTTTGCATCATCACCTTCCATGGGACAAGGGCCCTGGGCTGGGCATGCTTGGCAGCCGCTTACCAAGATGGGAAAGCAACAGGAAAGCAAGTACCTAGGTGCCACTGTGCCGCTCTCTGAAGGAAGCTGCTTTCTGCAAGGAAACAACTTGCTACTCTGTTGCTCATCCCCCGTGAGGTCCACACCGTTACCCACAAGTTGGGATTCAGGTCCCTCACACATCCAGCCTGGAAAGAAAGCCGTAATTAAGAAGCGAGATGACAGAACACGTGGCGAAAGCAAAGAAAACGGCTGGTGAAATTCAAGAGAGGAGGGAAATGAGACCGAGGGAAGGGGAAAAAAAAGAAAAAGGTTATTGCTGGAAATTTTACTGCAAACGCAGAGGTCAAAAATATTTTCTTCACTATTTCAAAAAATACCAGACTGTTGAACTTGAACCTTCAGTTGAATAAAACATAAGTGGTTAACAGCAGATGAATCAGCCAGAGAGGGAAGCATCTCCTCGGCGTTCCTACGAACAACAGAGCTGTGAACCTGCTCCTCAGCTCAGCGCACCAAGCACACGCACTCAGCAGAGAAAGCAAACCCCGAACCTTCTGAAACTCACAGTTTCTGAACAGAAATTGTTTTTAGTAGTTAAGTAGAGGGAAAAAAAAAGAAGAAAAAAAAAGAGAGAGAGAGAGAGAAAGAGAGAGACAAAAAGCTGGAGGGAGCCAAATTAACCTTTTTCTATCAATAAGTCATTTGTAGGGGGAGGCACATTTTTAAGTTGTGAAATTTCTGACGTATGCAAGTCACCAAGGCTGGAATCAACAAAAACTGAAAATGAAGCGCTTGTGCTGGCTGATTTCAAAAGCAAAACAATGCATTTACTCAGAAAGAAATCTGCCTACAGTGACCGGAAGATGGAAAAGTCTGAAATTTTAGGCCCACCTGAACATTTAAGACGAATCACGCGGTTAAAATGAGCTCTGGTTTAGCTGTGCAGAATGAAGAAACCCAGTCTCGCTCATCCACCGATAAACTCTAAGGCACACATTGCTGGGTTGCAGCGTGCACACAGGCAGCAAGGCCCTCCTCCTCTTGGCTCAGACAGGCCGAATGGATGAAAAAAGCAACTTCACAGGAAAAATAAATTAACTCCACAAAAAAAGCCAGATATGAGCATGTAAAGCCTGCATCTTCCGTACAAGATACTTCCTCAGTCATTAAGAAGAGCTACCTTTAATAGCCAGACTTCAAACTCATCATAACATTCTCGATGCTGCAAGCAATCAGTTTTCTCAGCCAAGTTCTCTGTCACCAAGGCATAAATTGGGTTCTCTGGTCACCCAGCGGCGAAGCAAAGGCTGCAGTTTCAATGGAGCAAAATGCCCAGCTGATCTGCAGGGAATGCCCGCTGCTGAGGGCCGCAGTCCCATGGCTCAGGCGTTCAGACCACCGTGCTTCACATTTGAGCTGAGCTTGCTTTTCCTTTTACATAATTTGGTTGTCGATTATTACACTCAAATTTTCTTAATCTCTATTTAAGGAGTAAAACAAAAAGCAATCCAGATTAGAAAAAGTCAGTCGTCAAAACCTGCAGATAATACAAGATTTTATAGGGAAGAGGAGAAGAGCAAGAGGAAGCTGGAATATAAAAAACGTCAAGAAGAGAGCTCGTACAATTTCAACAGCATCCAGCTGCAATTCAATCCCTGCTTCAGCTGCTATCTCTAAATCGATCCAGATCTGCCCAGAAATGTCTTATTAGCTATATGGGCCCACAGTTATATATAGGAAGAACAGGAAATAGCAGTTTCTATTTCTTTACCATTACCACGGTTCAACTTTTAAACTTATTTACCTTGCAAGTGCTTAGGGATTGCAGTATTAATTATTTTTAAAGGACATTCAATGCAGTGGTGGCCCAGAATTGATGAGTATATAAAAAAATAATAAGGAAAATTAATTGGGGATCTTGGGACCTTATTAAACTCTATTCTTGATTGAAAGTTTCTTGACTTTCTATTGCTAAACTTCTTTGGATAAGCTAACTACACCTTTACTTTAAGAATACCATTTGGTGGAGCTTAAAGATGTGTAAGGACACGTCTGCAAGAAAGAAGAGCCGGACAGGACTTTCCTTCCAGAGCCCCATGCAGGGAATGGGCGCTTGGGGCTGCACACACAGACAACTTCTTCACATTACCAATCTCATAGGTCTGAACAAGCTTCTTAAAAGCCTCAGCCAACACTACAAGCTTCAAACGGAAAATTCAACAGGCAAAAGAAATGGGTAAATCTTCAATAGCATTGTGAAAAGCAGTTTTGACTGCCGATGTTAGCAAGAGCTCCTGTTTCATCTCACTGACAGCCAGCTTCAGCACTCCTTCAGCCACAGAGCACCAAGAGCCTTATCCGTTTCTCATCATTACAGCTCCCAGCTGCATGTAATTCATCCAACTTACCTTTATCAGTTGTTTCTTCTTTCATTGGCATCACACAACCAACTTCAGAAGTTTACACAGCATAGAGAAACATTCATCAAAACTACACTCTGCTGTCACTCATTCCACACTCCGCTTTGTTTCCAAGGCCTCTGTCTTTGACCAGACCAAACCACGTCATTCCCTGGCAGTATGTTTGCTGACCTTTTCCATAGTGACGAAAATCTCCTTTAGCATCTCCAGAGATCATCCTTTCATAAAACTCCAGGTTTCCCACCCACAATCAGAAAGGGAGGCAGGAACTGCTGCCTGATGCTGGGCCTATGAGAGGCACAGGGATCCTTCTTTTCATTTTCACTGTATTCATAACAGAAGCAAGGAGGAATAAAGCACTTATAAAGTACTCTGAAAAGAGCACATACATCTCACAAGCAAAATCCTTCTGCTGTGAACTAATGCTGGAGGGTAACAGGGGGAGTTGAATAACTTACCCTGAGCTGGGTAAAAAAAAAAAAAAAATAGAAATAACAAAAGGATTTTTTCTAGTGAAAGTTTTGTCTGAATTCTCCCTCCAGCTAAAAATTTAAAATCTGGTTCATTTTTTCACTCAACCCAACAATTTATTTTCTTTCTTAATAGACTGACGGGCAGCAGCAAACAGAGCAAACCCAGTCCCACTGGGCAGACTTGGTTGCTTACTGCTTGTTTAGGTTTCGCTGTTTTTCTCGCTGCACAAAGAGGCACAGGACCAGGCTGGGCTGAAGGACAATCCCACACCTTTAGGCCACATTCTAAACATGAACTGTGAAGCAGACAGCAGCTGGGAGCTGCTGCCCACCAGGGACTCAGCTGACACAGAAATAAAGCTGCCTTCCCCGAGGACACAGAATGATGCTGCTGACAAGTTTTACCCTTCTCCTGCCTGCTGGCCACCAGGGAGCAAAGGCCACCCAGAGCTGCTCTTCTGCAAAACGTTCTTGAATGTTTGAACAGGAAAACAAAGCCCTCTTATAGATGGGAATAAAGTAAGCTCATCGAAAAAACACTTCCATTTTGATCAAAAATTAAGTTCTAGCTTTGCCGAGCTTCTATGTGGGAAACAGACCAACAACCCACAAACTTCCACAGAGCGCTGAGTTCAGCAGGACCAAACAGCTTTAATAAGCAGACCTGGCAGATGACTGGAACAAAACCATCCTCCTCCAGGCTCCTTCCACCAAGACAAGCCCTGTATTTTAACTTCAGACAGAGATCTGTTCCAAACTGTGCAAACTGTCCTCTAAAATCTCTAAAACCTCTGAGAAGGGCAGATGGAGATAAGCAGAGATCCAATGGAGCCAGTTTGAGCTCATTTGTAGCCTCCACACAGGGGATGCTTGGGCAGCAACAGCTCAAACTGCAGACTTGCTGCAAAGGAGCTTCACCTGAGACCGAGGAACTGATACAAGACAGAATTATGGCCAAAGCTCATGCTGCAGCCAAGCAAAGGTAGCACTCCTTCTGACACAAGACTCCACCACGGTGCGCTCTGGTTTCAGCTTTCACATGGAAGAGATCACACCCACCACAACTTTACCCACCCTGAGTAAGCAGGAAACTGGTTTGGCCATGATGTTCAAGCAGTAGGATGCAGTTCCATTCTCCGTGTCAGCTTCCCCAGACCCAATACGGTAGCAGCATATTAAATAAAAGCAACCCAACCCAGGAAAAGAATCTCTGGAGAACATGGTCACCAAAACGGTATGGGAAGAAATCAGTGCAGACGTGGATGCATATTATGAATGGCAACAGCAGAGTCTCAGAATGACCGAGGCACCACTGGCCAAAATGCAGCGGGGCCCCTGGAGTGCTAAGAATGTGACAGCTGTAAGTAAAACGAGAGCAAGCAGAGGAGTTCATCTTGCTTCAACTACAGATCCTCATTTTAACTTGAGGAAATTCAATTAGTTTCTACCCAGAAGCAGTTTAGCTGCCATTGTTGGCAATCAATGGTCCCTAAATGCTGAGAATCTGGCAAGTGTTCAATGTGCTGGCAGAGAGGCTTTCCTAATTAAAGATGTCACTTTTCCAGCTAATTTAAGTCTGCCATCTCTTTAAAGCACCAATTGCCACAACAAAATATGAATAGGAAATTGACTTTCTGTGCATCTGTTTTTGCAAAATACTTCCTCCGAGTCATATGTTGCAGCTTAAATGACTGAGGTCACTTGCTGGGAGGCAACAGCAGAGCTTTGCTCTACCTCTCCAGTATCTACAAAATAAAGAAAAGTAAGCAGTGGCTCAGTAGTCTCCGGGTATGAGAGAACACCTATTTCTTGGTGTTCTCATCTTCAGCCAGTTGTACTGCATTGTCTGAAACTGATTTTGTTAGGATAAAAGAACAACAAAATCCCCACTGAATCAGTCAGCTTATCTAAACAGATCGCACTGCGCTCCGTACTTATCCCTTATCCTCACAACGACCCTGGGGACAGGGAAGCATGCTATTCCTGCTGCAAGGAAACGCGCAGGGATAGGGCTGAGACACCGAGATTTGTAGATTTCAAACTTCCAGTAAAGTGAAATTTCTGACTCATGCTGTTTGGCTCCTTTCTGTAACAGCTAAGCTACATGTCATTTTTAAGAACTCAATCTACCCCAAGTCCTCAGCCAATCATATGTTAAGACTCTTCATGCTTTTGGGGAACAAATGGAAAGCAACATCTACGCTTCTGTGAACAGAACTCTTACATTCAGTAATAAAGCAATGTTGCACTTTCAGCGCAGCATGTAATGCAATCCCAGCTACACTCACTTCAATGACTTCCATGGCCCCACACTCCACGGCACCTTTATCATCCAGTCCGGGACAGCTGAGGGATGGAGCACAACGTGTCCCTGCAGAGCTGCTTTCATCTGAACAGCTTTGGCTTGCCTCACTCCTCACAATCTCTTATTTCATGGCCCATTTGTGAAACTGCATGGAGCAAACCATACTGCGTGCACTGCTGATTCAGACAGAGCGATGGAACCCGTATCTACAGCAGTTCCCTTAATTCCCCAAGTCTGACCAACAAAGCAGTTGCAAGCAGGACTTGACATCTTCCTCCTCTTCCAAAGAATGAAAAAGTCACTGAATTTTCGTTTTGCAGAACATCCAATACAACTAGAGAAGAACTACCCACTACCTAATATCCAGAACAATAAAACCCTGATTTTTAACTGGGACTGTAGATCTTATTAGCACACACTGCAGTTAAATTCAGCATGGCCACAAAACACTCACCAGTCAGTGCAGGTACTCACATGGGTATTACTGACATGATGCTGTGCTTAGAAGCCTGGAAAGACTGTCTGGTTAAACAGAGTTCGTTAAACAGAAACAAGTCCTACATTATTTATAATTTATTAAAACTCACTTTAAATAATTCCTCTCCCACACCATCATTTGATCAGCTCTGTTTACAGTCTACAACTGCAGAGCAGAGGCGTGTAGCAATAATTAGGCCGTGGTGCTCTCCCACCCCCAGGTGTGTCAGAACAGACCCACACTTCCTTCCTGAAATGGAAACCTCCCATCATTTGGTAGGAAGGAGGGAACATTTTATACTTAGATGCTTTCTCAATGCCAGTGCAAGTTCAGCTATTTGCACTGCAGCAGGTCTGGGTCTCCTGCTCAGGAAGGGCTTCTGGCAGGGTGACAAGTTGCTCAGGAACTGAAAGGAGGGACTCCACACCAGGCTGAGGAGAGAGGATGGATACATCCTTTCCTCTCATCCAGTTCCTTAAAAGGGAATTTGCTGGGACTCTAACTCCTAACTTCAAAATGTATTGGCTAAATTCAGTAATACCAGGAGAGGGTGTAACTGCAATGCCAGCCCCAAATTATTTGCAAATTGTTCTTCTAGGCTGTGACAAGGGCAAGTTTTTCCGAACTCAGTTTGGCAATGTCATCCTTGTGCCCGACTCCAGCCCTGGGGCTGGATGTGACCTCCATAGCCTGCAACCAAGGTCAATGAGGCTTTCTTTTTTTAAAATTAAGTCACAGAGCACTGGAATGAACGCTATGCAGAACTAATTTGTAAGCCCAGCCGCAGTGTCGTTATGTCTGCATATTTGTCGGCGTCCTCCAACCCTGTACTCCATCATCGCTGGAGTCAATACTTGGCCTGTCTGCCCCGACCCTGCTCCTTCCAGAGGAACGTTGCCTTTGCCATCCCTCCCTCCACTCACCCAACCTCTCTCCAGATACCGTGCAAATGCTCACACCAGACACCTCCAGCTCTTGTCCCCCAGCACTTGTGGCCATCCCCAGCCAGCCACCACCCTTCCACGAGGCCAAGGCAGAGGTACACAGATGCTGTCAGGGCACCCCGTTGCCAGGCAGGAGCCTGCGGTGCAGGGAAGACAAAATGGGGTGGCCCATGGCTCCCGCAGACCCTGCCTCATCCAGCACTGCATACAACAGCAGGGCCAGCTGCTTGCACACATCGGGACACGACAGTGCCATCTGTGGGCATCCACCCAGCAAGCGGCACCCAGCAGCTTCCTGCAGGACAGCCATGTGCAGAGCCTTTCCCTGGGGTCGCACCTGGGAGAGCAGAGCGCAAGGAACCGCAGCTCCAGAGCAGCCCTTGTGATCAGTCAGTCCAGTAACAGAAACACTGTGTGAAAACATTCACGGCCAAGGAAACTTAAAAATGAGTATGATTCTATATATGTATGCACATATGCGCACCTACACTCCACTATGCAAAATAACATGTTTAACTCAGTATTTTTTATATTTCTTTTTAACTCGGGGATAAACTGCACTTATTTTAAGTTCATTTCTGTCCATAACAACTACGCATCAAGGATCCCACAGGAAAACTGGGGTCTGCACCCACCTCCTTGCTAATGGGAAATCACCTGCACAGAAACATCTGGCAAAGGACGGGAAAGAAGTTATCCTGTGAGGTGACTGCCACACGGCGCTTGGCCTTCCAGGAATGTGCCATAACTCTTCTCCACCAGACAGGCTCTGTTCAGGTTAGCATTTGAGGCAACAATAAGCCCAAACTGTGGCAAGGTATCTCATGCCACTGCTGCGTCTTGTTCCCTTTGCTGTCTTCTCTGTGTTGCCCCAAGCCCTCACACTGCTCCTTTAGTTCCCAGGGGGTGGGAAGAGGCTGAACTGTACCTTTTCTATGCTGCACAAATGACAGACCAAAGCTTTGTGCCTTGGCAGCAACACTTGGTGAAGGAGCAAGAACCAAGGCAGTTTCTGGAAAGATTAAGGGAATCTCCACCCTTCTGTGCGTGGCAGGGACTCCACAAAAAACAACGAGCACGAAGAGCAGCAGGACCAGCCTCCCTGCTGCACACAGCCTGGCAGCACCGGAGCAACCCCCAGGAACAGCACTGCCAAACCCCCGGATCTGGGCTGTGTGCGCAGGGAGCATGCTGGCACACAGCCCCAGGAAGTGGTGGCAGGGATCTGGTTATTTCTGTTTAAACTATACCCAATTTAATACTGTGATGTGAAAGAAAAGGGGGGGGGGGGAGGGAAGGGTGGAAGAAAAAAGAAAAAGAAAAAAAAATGAAACACAGAAACCCCAGTGCGGCTGCAGAGGGTGGCTTGTTCTCCAACCATCTGTGCATCTGGCAGGAGCCATCCTGCTCCTACACACCCTTCTGCTCCCTGAAGTGTTACACAACTGTACAGCAAAAGAAAATCAACAGAATGAGCGAGTGGCCAAGCACAGAGCCTCCAGCAGGCTCACACGGCCCTGCAGAACCTCCAGCCTCCCTTTCACCAACCAAGCCACGTTTCGCCCTCCAGAGCTCCCCAGCGCTGGCTCTCAGGCAGCAGCACCACGCCACAGGCCCACAGAGCAGCAGGACACACTGCTCCACTCCCCTCCAGCTGCAGGGCTGTCTGGCGCTGATGCCAAGCTGTAGCCAGCTCCTGATTTGCTGCGTGACCCCCTGCAAACCACTTTGCTTTGCCACAGCTCTGCTGCTCCCTCATCCTTTAATCTTCTGGATTAACACTGCAAACTCTAGAAAACTGTGGTTCATCTCACCCTTGGCTACCAATCCAATAAATCATTACTAATTGCTTAGGAGAGCAGTGAAGAACACCATGAAATCAAGGGCTATTGTTGCTCCCAGCTCCCTCTCCTTTTTCCACCCCGTTCCCTGCAGTTGCAGAGCATCCTGCCCAGCACTGCCATCAGTGACATAAATCCAGCCGCTCTCCATTCCTCTCCATTCTCATGGGTGGGCTGCTCTCCATCTCTGCATTTTGTTTCATGAGGGTTTTTGTTGATGTTGTTGCACAAAGCCCATTGTAAGCCCAAGTCTGGATCCATAATTTTCATACGCTCCACAGGATCCAGGATCTAAAATTACCTTGGCTGCCACAAAAATAGGAGCTTACAATTCCCTTTTGCCTTGCAATTAGGTCTCTAAATCACTTAATTGTGGGAGCCAGATTTTCTAGCGGAGCTCATTCATAAGCAGAGTGAGCCAGCTGCAAAATATTTATCATGGTCCAAATTCCCTCAGATTTTCAGCATTTGGATCGCAGGATTTTGTTCTGATCCAGGTCTAGGACTAATGACTGAAAAAATCATAGGAGACCAGATAAATCAGAAACCATTTCCATCAGAGAGCACAGTTTCTCCCTCAGCAGAAGGAAGTGCCGTACTCTGCCAGTTCTTGCACTAAAATTTAGCCCTTTAAACTTCCTCATTGCTCTGCAAATTGTCAGACTTGAAATTGAAAGATGCGGAAGAATTATTCAAACGAAGAATAGCTGGGTTTGGGTTTGTTTTTTGCTAACCAGCTCGTTGAAAAACTCATTAGCGTAAAATTTATCAGCCCGGTCATTTAAGCATCTTCTTCAAAAGTTGGCTGTTCGGAGTACCTTTTGCCAAAACCTTCCCTAACGTGGCAGTTTTATCAGTTCTATCAAAAGTGCATGCATGCAGCTGCAGACTGAGAAGCCTCCAACTCCATAAAACAAGCAATATCTGATGAAAATGTCTCCCCCCTGCCCCACACTGTCACCACTGATGAAATTCACCACCCAACCCTCACTGCACTGTTTGGTCTCCATCAGTGTTCAGCAAGCATCAGTGAATGCCAACAGGTGCATTTTTTCCACACTGGGAAATTCAGTGACACCCCTTTGCTCCATACGCACTCCCATGTCAGACATCTTTCTGTCACAAATCATCCGACCATAAGATTGCTCAGGTTGGAAAGGATCTTTAAGATCATCAAGTCCAACCACAACCTGACCATACGAACTCCAACAGCCCTCTGCTAAATCACGTCCCTGAGCACCACATCCAAACAGTTTTTAAACACATCCAGGGATGGTGACTCAACCACCTCCCTGGGCAGCCCACTGCAGTGCTTAACAACCCTTTCTGTAAAGAACTTTGTCCCGATATCCAACCTAAACTTACACTGGTGCAACTTGAGGCCATTTCCCCTCATCCTGTCACCTGTCACCAATGAGAAGTGTCAGTGTCCCACTGCTGCCATCTGTCACACGGCCACACAACGTAACAGGACATCGGTGGGAAGGTGCCACCACTACTGCCACACCACCAACAGTCGCCTCTGATCTCGTGGGCCAAGAAAACAAAATGGGATGCACTACTTTCAGAGCAACACTCATATACCATGATCAATGCTCTCTGAATAAACGCTCACATTTGTTATGCTTTCTTAACTAACTGTTTCCTAAAAAATCACAATCTTCTAATAAAAACAAGCTTATCTTTGAACCTAATTAGGAGTTCTAAAAACTAGTGACAACACGTGCTTGAAATCCGTGATGGAGCTGTGCAAAGGTGAGAGGGCAAAGTATCACACAGCGGCTGGGTGATTTGTGAGAGCGTGCTCCTCAGGAAATCAATAGGATTTAAGTGCTCAGGAACCTAACTCCCTTTTGAAAATGAGATTCACATAATTATTTTCTCTAATTATTGGGAAACCACAAAGAACACTGCAATCATCCAAACAAATCCCTCTTGCATTTCTGGCAAAGCTTTTTTTCCTCTCTCCACATGCAGAAAATAGAAGTTAATAACCTGAAATACATCCTAGATTTCGATGAGTCCAAATCCTAAAGGGAATTTTGGGGCAGGTGCAGAAATCAAACACCACAGGGTTGAGAAAGAGAACAATTCTTTACCTGCAGATGGTGAGTAGCCAGCATGCCTCGTGGCTGAGGATTTCTAGGATCAACTCCCAGCCATCAGCTGTACAACTCTTCCTTTGTCATCGTGCATCAGAGGTTTGACATCTTTTAAACACCATTTCTTTATATTTATGACTGAATTACAGTTCAGTAAGGTGGCCCCACTGAATCGCTGCACCTCCTTGGGATAAAATTCAACAGGCACCTTCATCCCCAAAAGCCCTTCAGGCAGCAATGAAAAATGAAGGAGGCTGAAGAGTGCTCATCGTGATGGCATGAGCTACCTCCCTGAATGGCCCTTGGTGCAAAGCAGGGCACTTACAAGAGTCGTGCAGAAGAGGAGGGAGACATTTCAATTCACTTATTATACGCCATAATGACTTGTCTTTGTCACAGCAATCATCCAAACTTCCAGGCACCAATACCCATGGCAATGTAAAAGAGTAACTTCAGGAGACAAGGGAAACCTTGATTCACAAAACAGCATTTGGAAGCTTCCAAAGACTGATTGTCTGCTTTAAATTAAAAACTCTTTTTCAACTGCACAGCAGATCAGCTTCTGGCTACAGAACACAGCATTCCAAAAATGCTGGTTACTGTAGCAATGCTTCAAGAAATGAACTTGCTGGCTGGTGTTAGAAATCATAGGAGTGTTATTTACCTCTACTGAATACTGATCTGTATGCTCAGAAAATAAAGTGCAGCTTAATTAAGCGATTTCATCTAAGAAACTCTGATTTGATAATAAGTAGTTTAAATATCAGCTAGTATTTTCTTTTTCAAGCTACTTCAATTACTGTTAACAATAGAATGGGTGTTATTGCAATAGCAATTTCTCATGCCAGTGGAAAGGACTTTTAATATAAATTCATAATGATACCATTGTGAGAACCAGATTCCAATCTGCAAAGCATGCTGTGCATCTGAAATTGGTGGTCATGAATCAGAATCTGGCTTCTTCCTGGGAACACTGCGCCTGTTTCTGACATCTCTTCAAGAACCACCAGCAGTGCTAACTGCATGCTATCAGAACCAGCAGCACACACCTGTGAGGGCTGGAGTCTGAATGTTTTCAATTGCTCCATTCATTATCAGCTGATCTTACTCACTCGCGCTCTCTTAGATCCAAGTCCATCTCTCTGACAGTGGAAATCACACTTTCTCCTGAGAGTTACATTAAAGACAAATGTAGAGCTACAGGCAGTAACGGTGTGCATCACAACAGCAAGTCCTGCAAAACCTGGCCCTAACAGGGCTTCTCCCAGTGCCTCTCTGCACACTCTCAGTTCCTGCCATGCGATGGGCTGCTGGAGCAAGCCGGGCCAGGACTGCTGCTTCACTCAGAACTGCCACTGTGATGCTTCTGACCCCTGCTTTGAGGGCTTCCCGGGTAAATTCATCAGGAAAGAAGCATTCAGCCAAAGGTAGACAGAGGCATGTCCTATATCCATACTACAGCTGATGGGGAAAAAAACAGATAGTTGCTTAAAATGCAGGACAACTGGAGATTTGTATTCGCAGTCCCACCACTGGTGACGGTGATTAAGAGAGGATCTCAGGCCCACAACGTTCTGTTTGGCTCAGATAAAGCTTCACAAATAGCCCAGAACCCAGAACAAGTCTAAGCACAGCCCTGGCCACGGGTTCCTGCAGGATTTCTAGACCACCCTGGGCTTTGTGGCTTCACAGAAAGGTATCTTCACATGGGCATCGAGAGTACACTGTGCAGTGCTGGACACGCTGCACAGAGAAATTTGCAGTTGCCTTCTGCATGTGATACTAAGCAGTCCTGCAGAGCTATTTTCAAACTGTGAAGCTGCAAGGCAGAGCCCTCCTGGTTAACGACCCTGTGAGCTGAGGGAAAAAATCTCACCTGTCTCATCCTCCAGTACAGAAGCAGCAAATGCTGTCTGAGCTTTATTTGCAGAAATGGGACAATCATGGCAGTTTTCCTAGGTTTAGAACAAATTTTCCATCTAAAAATAGCATAGCAAATCATCACTGTAGTGATTCTGTTTTCTCAGATACACAGAATTCCAGAGACTAAGAGCACCTCTGTCCAGAGAGCTGCACCTGCTGGTCCCAGGTTGCAGCTCATTGTCTGCAAACAAAAATGATTCTGTGCATTGTGTTTGTACACGGTGTGTGTGTGTGTGTGTGTACATTTCCATGCTGATGCATCTGTATAATCCACACTTCCTATATGAATTAAGCCAAACAGTGATCACAACATGTTATTTAAATATTGCCAGGGATCAGGAGTTTCAGAAAGACTCCAAACCCCATAAAGTGATGCTAAGCAGGATTACTTGCTGGCAGTGTGTGGATACAAGTGTAAGCTGATTATACATTTTCATGACCTACATATGCACATAAGGAAGAGCCACTGTCCTCCCCCTCTTCAAACAGAATCAAATCAAATTGTATACTTGCCAGTGATGGATTTCAATTCACTTTCCCCCTTCCTTTCTCTTTAACAAACAGAAAGGAACGAGAGATGAGAGATAGACTTCAGCAGCTGAAACAAGGTGGAACTGCTGAGCTGCACAAATAACCACAGTGTTGTGTCAATGGCATTCAAAGCACTAACAGCGGGGATCAACTGAAAAAAGGTAGGGAGAAGTGTGAATCTGGAGGCTGATGCAAGGTCAGAGCAGCTGGTGGGAGAAAACTGAGCAATAGACGGGGGGAGAAAAAAGAAAAAACCCACCAGGGACCATTCACATTCACTGCATAACATCCTTGCAGTAGTTGGTACACTTCTACCTACTTAATGGTAATATATATTATACTGCATACAACTAAAGGAGGAAAGAAACAGCTAATTATAAGAAGGTGCTACATACACAGAGCAACGCCATTGCTTACAGGTCAAGGGCAAGTATCCTGTGTTATCCTGCTCAAAAGAGGCTAAATAATGCAGTAACTCTGTTTGCAAAATCATACAAGCAAAACAAATGTCATTTTTCATGCACAGAGCAGTTACATTTCTTCACGCATATGATCTTCAATTATTAAAGGCACTGTGATGTCAAGAATAAATCTGCAAACACAATAAGGCGCTGAGGACAGCTTCCATGTTCAGACTTGCAATTCGATTTACATGAGGACTGCAATAAGCAAACACAGTCCAAGAGCAGAAAGAACATTAAGCGGCCTGTGATACGTACCTGAGGTGATACAAAGGCCTTTAATTAACGCTGCTGCTGGCTTTTATTCAGTTACAGGCATGCCTGAGAGCACAGGGAGCCCCTGACTCTTCACAGCGGTACATTTTTAGTGTGAAAAACTGAGTGGGTGTTGGACTGTTTGCAGCAGAACACTGGCTCCTGCTAAAAGGGGCTCTAACACTGCCATCAGGGGATAAAACACACTGGTTGTAGCATGCTTTCCTCTGCCCAGATTAAGAGCTGTTCAATAGGAACATAATAGAATCTGTAAATCTACTTTGACGCAAGAGCAGCGTATCTGACACTGAAGATACAGAGCTGTCAGAGTGGAGATAACCCGTACATCGAACACTAAGCATCTGGGTATGGACAGCACAGCATCTGGCAGCATTAAAGTTAAAAAATAAAAAAATTTAAACCCAAGTAAAATAACTACAGGCCACACTGCAGGCTACCCCAAACTTTCCTTTAAAATAGGCACAGGAATGTTATTTCCTGTGCTCCTTCTTAAACAGCAAGATCTGAGGAAATCACGTCGTGCCGTGCTGCCACCATAAATGAACATCCCGCATGTTTCAGGGCCAGATCCTGCAATCCTGAATGCAGAAAAGGTGCCAGTTACTGGTTAGACACATTTTACATTGGCAAGAAGTGAGCCCCACAGGGACGGGAATTTCAGTAGTGCAGGTGGATACAAAACCCTCCTCTTGTCCATTTCAGGGCAGTACTGATGATTTCTAAGCGCAGGAAAGTCAGACAGAGTTGAGGAGATCAACTGCAGCATGGAAGCAGAGAATCAGACCCAGTCCTGCAGCTCTTCCAAATCTGGGCAAATAATACAGAACAGGAACACTCAGTGGCTGAGAAAATTAACTAAAGAGAAGAAACCAACCAGAAAACGCCATGTGCCAACAGAGGAAGAGGCTAAAATTTAAGAGCAGCCGCAGTCCAGACGCCAGCACAAAAAAGCCTACAGCCAGGTTTCATCATTAAATATGATGGGACTGCATGTAATTACTACCTCCGTTTTTATAGCTCCTTCAGCAGCCCTGTCCTATTCAGCATTAGCTGAAGCTTCATTAAAACAGACACTGGTCTAGCTTTTGCAGTGCCTTGCAGAAGGAAAAGGTGGAAATGTGAGCAGATTAAGATAACGTTTAACCCAATAACCGTAGTATAAAAAGGGTCTGAAGGTTTGATTAAATTAATTAACAACTTTACTTTTTATCTAACAATGAGAAACCCACAAAGATCAAAAGCAAGCTCTACTTAGCTCCTCAATTCCTGCAGCTTGCTCTAAGACAGCAGCTCTTCTCACCTATATTAGACATGAATCACAAATGCTATTCAGCTGCCAACATTCCTCTGAGGAGGAGGAGGATTTCCTCCCCACCTTGCTAGGGAAAGATAGCTCCTGAGAATACACGTACCAGAACAAATCAGTGCAGTACTGACCTGTTTGGATGCCAAATCATCAACACACAAATAGAACGCCTCACAAACACCGGAGAAAAGAAAGAAAAAGCTGGTTTGCAATAAAGGCAAGGATGATCTGCGTCGAAAAAGGTCAAGCTCTTGTCAGAATGAGAAAAATTATGGAATATATGTAAGCGGGAGAATCTTCAAATTAAACTGAGGGACATGTGTTCATTTTAGCTAAGGGCAGGTGGACTATGCATCTTAGGCATAAACAGAGGAAGATGTTTTCAAACAAGCTGAGGTGACAGTGGCGAATGCCAAAGGTCTCATCCAGAGGAGGGACCGGCAATGAATGGAGTGCCGGAGACCTGAAGGCAGGGTAACCAAGTGCAAAGGCACAAGTTGGTTTGCACACTTACACCACTCCCAGATGGCCAGGTCAACTTCTGCTGACATAGCATCGTTGTGGGCATGCACTAATATCTACTGGAAAAGCTGCCAAAAGCACGGGCTGTGAGGGGGCTGCAGTAGCACAGCGCTGCTGTGGCTCAACAGCAATGGCAGAGGTGGGAATGGCACTCTTACTGCAAGCCAATTCCTTGCTTGGAAGCCAGGCAGGTGCACTGTGACAAACATCTCCCCCACCACAAGCACAAATGCACACAGACACACTCCACAGATTTCAAGATGCACATGCAAAATGCTGCTTTTCCCAGGATTTCTATTATTTTCTCTTTATAAAACCATTGCGTTCAGCATGCTGCCTGCCAGTTGGCCGCATTTCAGAGCTACTCCAGCCCACACAGCTAGATTTTTTTAAGGCATGAAAAAGTTTATTAATAAAGTCTAAACAACGCCATAATCTTGATTAAACATAAATTATCCCAATCCTTTTCTATTAGAAAGGAATTAGTACTCTAATCCCAATGTTCTGAGAACCATCAAACGTTGAAGGCAGAATTCAAGATATTTTTATCTGCCTCAGCCTATTGGCATGTATTTTATACAGCAAGAGCATTCACAGGCCTGCCTCCAGAAGGCAATCTCTCTCTTTCCATAAGAAGTAGCAGAATCAAGCTGGCTACCAAAACCACCTTCCCCTCTCCAGACTTCAGCTACATCCCTCTGCCAGCTGCCCAAGCAAAAGTCAATGCATTTTTTGCGGTTTGGATATGGAAGAAAGATACCACAACAACCCCTTTGCACAGTGCAGTAACGCTGCTCCTGTGCTTGACTGATGGTTCACCACCTCCAAGAACAGGAGAGGACATTCCAGAGTGCTAACACTTACACACGGCCACCCGACATCAAGTGCATGCTGGTACCAGCACCCCCAGAAGGTTACAGAACATATAAGGGAAAAGCCATCTCCTACTAAAAGTGTCCTATCACCAGAGGGCATTCACAGAAGAAAAACACACGTATGCATTCCCACCTGCAGTGGCCCAGCTGACAAACTAGACCCTCAGTTTCTGCAGAGGGGGGTGAGACTCCTCCCCTGCACCTAGCCTGTTCTAAGCTGGTATCAGCTCCAAAACCCTGGGCACAAGGGCAGCCTCAGCCCCTTCTGGCACAGTTTGCTCACCTTCACCAATCTGAAAACTAGAAGCAATAAGCAGAGGTGTGGGTCTAAGCAGGCAGCCTGCAGCAGGCACCACTGACCTCCAGCTCCTGGGTCCCCCCCCATCACTCCTCCAGCTCTATGCTACATCTGCTACCAAGATCTACACAATGCAGGGCATCCCTCAGGAGCAATCCCCATTCCCCTGAACCCACTTTATCCCACAGCACCAAGGGAGCTCAGCTAACAGCCAGAAGAACCAACACCTCACATACCCAATGAGTGACACCGTGTCTGTCACTGACTGCTGCCCATCAAGTGCTGCTGGGCACAGACTGTCCCTCATCCTGTGTTCCTCTCTCCATCCTTTCCAGTAACTCATGGACTCCAGCACCAATTCCCCCCCGTTTGCCTCCATCAGCCCCCTTAGTGCTGCCCGGCCAGCAGAGCTCCCCACGTCTGTTCCTCGCCAGCAGGCACCCCGCTGTGTGACAGGGACTGCAGATAATGTTGTCATAACTACACCTTTGTGTTTGCAATGAAGTGCGAGCTCTTACTCACCTCTCTTTTTATTAGATAAAAATCCTTTCAAAATTGGTAAATTAATGGCTACATGCCCTACAGACATGAGCAGAAATCCTAGCAGGCTTTGTTCCAAACCTCCTTTGCTAGTAATAACCCTGATGAAACTCAGCGATGGCAGAGATTTTGAAAATGTTATACTTACAGCACTAACAGATCTTAAATTTACTTTTTATGGAGTATTTTTAGAGCCTTCTCTAAAACAGCATATCACCAGCTCCCATGGTTGCCATTAAATGTCAGCTTTTGACAGTTTCCATACAGTTGCATGTGAGACAACAGTTTCTGTCTATAATTAGGACAATGAGTGCTGTAAACCTGAGGTGGCTGTTGGTGAACGCCAGCTTCTTAAGGCAGGTCACTGAGCAGACCCAAGGCTAGATGAACAAGGTCTGGAGGGTCTTGTTGCATCTCTGTAAAACCAGAACACTGGTGAAACAGAGCTGGGAAATAGAAGAAGAAAGTTAACTGATGCACAGCTGAAGCCATCTTCTTATTTCTGTTGTTTACACAGGGCAAATCTTGCCAAAAGACTGTCTATTCATTTAAGTTGTTGTTTTTTTGTTTTGGGTTTTGTGTTTTTTGTGGGCTTTTTTTTTGGTAAAGAAATCTCAAGACAGCCAAATGAAGATATTTCTCTTCTCCTTTTCCTGCAGGAGCTGGCAGTTGGTCACAGAGTTTCTCAGCAGCACTGACAGATGAGGAAAATCAGGGTATTCAATTTTTTTTTTTTTTTTTTTTTGGCTGCTATATCCTTTCTCCTTTTTGGCTATTTATTCCAAATTCATGATAATCCCAATAAGTTCTCATCAGAAGACATATTTCCTAGCCGGCAAAACCTCGGAACAGAAAAAAATTACAGAATCATTGAATGGCAGGGGTTGGAAGGAAACTCAAGAGATCATTGAGTCCAACCCCTACTAAAGCAGGCTCCCTTAATAGGTCAGCACAGGTGGGCATCCAGACAGGGCTTGAATATCTCCATGGAAGCAGACTCCACCACCTCTCTGGGCAACAATGCACCCTGCTCTGCCCCAGCAAGGAATAAACATACATCCACACATGAGCATGAGCCCAGGACCGGTGCTCTGTACCATCTTCATCAGTGACATCGATGATGGAATTCAGTGCACCCTCAGCAAGTTTGCTGCCAACACCAAGCTGAGTGGTGCTGTTGTCACATTGAAAGGAAGGGAAACCACTCAGAGGGACCTCGACAGGCTTGAAAGGTGGGCCTGGGTGAACCTGATGAGGTTCAGCACAACACAGTGCAAGGTTTGGCACTCGGGCCACAGGAATCCCAGGCATCCATACAGACTGGAAGGAGCTCCTTGAGAGCAGCCCTGCAGAGAAGGACCTGGGGGTCCTGATGGATGAAAAACTGAACGTGAGCCAGCAGTGTGCATTGCAGCTCGGAAAGCAAATGGGATCCTGGGCTCCATCAGCAGAGGGGTGGCCAGCAGGGACAGGGAGGTGATTGTGCCTCGCTGCTCTGCTCTTGTGAGGCCCCATCTGCAGCACTGTGTCCAGGTCTGGAGCCCCCAGTATGAGAAAGACAGGGAGCTGTTGGAGAGGGTCCAGAGGAGGCCACAGAGATGATCAGGGGACTGGAGCACCTCCTCTACAAAGACAGGCTGAGGGAGCTGGGCTTGTTCAGCCTGGAGAAAAGAAGGCTGCAGGGTGACCTCATTGCAGCCTGCAGTACCTAAAGGGAGCCTGCAAACAGGAGGGGAATCAACTCTTTGAAAGGGGAGATAACTGCAGGACAAGGGGAAATGGTTGGAAGTTGAGGGAGGGAAGATTGAGGTTGGATGTCAGGGGGAAGTTCTTTAGAGAGAGAGCGGTGAAGTGCTGGAACAGCTGCCCAGAGAGGCTGTGGATGCCCCGTCCATCCCTGGAGGTGTTCAAGGCCAGGTTGGATGGGGCCCTGGGCAGCCTGGGCTGCTATGAAATGTGGAGGTTGGTGGCATTGCCTGCTGTGGGGGGGTTGGAGCTTGATGGTCCTTGAGGTCCCTTCCAACCCAAGCCTATGATTCTATCAGCCAGCAGACAGGAGGACCGTTACAGGATGTGTAGAAAAAGGGCGTACAGCCTTTGGTCATACCAACGTTCAGCAGCTCTGCGTCACCTCAGGAGAGTCTCAGGTCATCCCCAGTTGGGAAAACTGTGTTTCTCGCAGCCCCACATACACACACCTGACACTGTGTGCCCCTCACACTTTTTTTTCTCCTAACATGCAGCCTTCATCCAGGTAGCCACTGTGGGTTGGCTGTGCTGTCAGTCAGAAGCGCCAAAGTGCTAGAAATAAAATGTTGGTAAGCCTTGAAGCACAACAGACATTGTTTTCCATACACCATGAGAACCCACCTCAGGTTTAACATGTAAATCTCCACCACCTGCAAGTCTCTCCAGCCTTGTCTGAAAGACAAATTGAGGGCTGACATCTGTCCTTTAGGAACTGCCCCAAGTCTCAAGAGCTACCTTTAATGTTTCTAGCACACTTCAATAGGATTTTGTACTTGCACTTGAATTGCACAACTGAATTCAAATATACTGACAGAGCAGCTGCTAGAGCAAGCAACTTCTTCTGATGCTCAGAAAGCAAAGGTATTTCAAAATATAAGAACCAAGCCCCAGTTTAATGACTTCTCAACGTTCTTTAAAGAATTGCAATTTTGAGAATGTATAAAAGAAAATATGCTGGACATGCTAATTGCATCCTCTGTCCTCAAAGACCAAAAGGGAAAGCAATTATCACATATACTCAACAGGCTACAGCACCAAAATACCCACCAGCATCAGGCAGCAGCTCCACCAGTACATTAGCCAATGCCTGTTGTCTCTGTACAGTCAGCAGCTGAAAAGAGTTTGCTCGAGGACATAGCACACAGGAGGGAAAACACACTGAGTACAGCTGGCACGACAGCCTGAGCTCACTGTGTGCTGTGCAGCCAGGAGTGGGCCAGAGCTTTTTACATGCACTCCAATGACTGATGGCAATATACTTCCATTCAGCCCAACTCTTCTCCTGAAAGCACTGATAATAATTAGAAGAAATAACACATTTTTTACAAGAGGTCAAGGACAAGGAGCAAGAACAAAGGAGTACCATCTTGCCCATGTTCTGAGGAAGCCCCTTTCACTGGGGTTGTGCTTTATGAGAGGCAGTAATTAAGCAGCACGTGTGGAGAACCTCCTCCTCCAGCCTGCACATGGGACGCCCCAGTGCTGGAGAGGGCAGCAGCTGCCACGCAGCTCCGGCTCCAGGCCTCCAGTCGTGCAGGCAAAATTGAATTTTGCCACCCATGAATCAAGACTGGGCTCCTCCAGCTGGTGGAAGGTGCACAAGGAGGCAGACTTGCTGTTCCTGCAACCAGAGATTGGATAGCAGAAAGTCAGCAACAGCTGGTGCTGTGATCAAGCCATCTTCTCCATCAGCTGTATGCCCAGCCACTTTCCACAAGCCCTGTCCAGCTCATTGGGCCTCTGGCACCCAGGAGGCAGCAGAGAAGCAGCTCAGATCTGTTCGTTTTCACACCTCACTTCAGGCACCTGCAAAAATGAGTGCAAGTCAGAAAGGCACAGGAGGTACCAATTCACCCAGGTAGAGAAAACACTGATACCTCTGCTAAGGTTAAGACTGTTTTCAAAGCAGTGTTTTGTTTGCCTTCCTAAAAAGCAGGAAACAATTGCTATCAGTACAATGTGAACAAAGCAGGGAGAAGCTGGGTCTGTTATGAGTAAGAGCTTAAAAATTACCAGCCAGCTCCCTAGGTCAAGGAATGCAGCCAGCTTTGAAAAGGTAAATGAGCGTCCAGCTTGCTCTGGGACAAATCATGTGTTTTATGAAAAACAAAAGAATCCATTTGCTTTTAATCTATTTCACTGATTTACTGATTCTTGCCAAGGCAAGGGACAGAGAGCCAGGCATGGGGCTCCACTCCTGCAAGCGTCCCACTGCATACACACTGCCACCTCAATCCAGCTAACAAGCACCAGCTCCTCTGAGTTCAGGCGAGTGACGAGGTGGGCAGATTGTGTCCTGCGGATTGATGCTGATGTTTTTCTCAAGCTGAAGTTTGCAGGCTCTCCCATACTGCTCTGCTTACACACCACCTAATGGATGCGACAGCCCAGTCAGCACGCCAGCATCGCTACACCTCATTCACGGGGAGCCGATCCCGACTTCTTCCACCACAAAGCATTTTTTGGCAAATCTGTCATCTCAGAGGGACACTTGCAGAGCAGATGTGCTTAGAAAGCATCAGCACGCAGAGCACTATTTCACTACTGCTGTGCCAGTTTTGGACAGCGTGATGAATTCTGTAACTTTCACGTCGAGCTCTGCTCTTTCAGAGATTTGAACTGCCTGCTCTTTCCAAGCAAGGGAAGGCTTGGCAGGCTCAAGTAAGATTCGAGAAGCTGACTTGCTGAAGTGGTTTCCACTGAGGGTTGGACGAGATGATCTCCAGAGGTCCCTTCCAACCCCTACAATTCTGGGATTATCATTAAAATTTCCAGTAGCTGAAGCCCTGTTTCATAAAGCAAAACACTTGCTACAAAATAAGTACAAGCACAACCATAAGCAAGGTTTTTCTCTGCCAGGATGGATCCCATCACCTGCTTTATGATCAGAAATAACACAGCAATAGCCTTCTCCCTAACGAATGCCTTCTGGTTTCCTACCAGTGCCACAACTGCCTGCAATGAGAGACACCCCGAGCACGCATCTGCAGCCCTCCATTAATGCAACACATCTGCGTTTGAACATTTGCAGACCAAGGCAGCATCAAAAGGAAAACAGCAGTGAGGTTCCGCATGGAGTCCAACAGGCTCTGGCACAGAATGCTTTCTCAAACAGGTTGTATTTTTATTTACATCTAACACAGAAGTTTCATCAGAATCTATAAGTTTCTCTGAAAAGCAAATGGGATGATTACCCGTTACCTCAAAGTAAAGCTGAGATTAAAAAATGAAAATAAAAAGATGCTGAATCGTCACAGATGGTCATTTGTTCTCATTTTGTTTGTTTTACACAGCACATTTTATAGATTACAATAGTTAATTAAATGTAACAAAATTAATTCCCTGCTCAAACGTTAAGCCTGCCTATTCTTCCCACCATGCCCTTACCCTGGGGCAGCCCTGCCTGCACAGAGCAGGGGGCACTTGGCAGTCCCACTGCTGACTGGCAAGGCACTCGGTGACTCAAAATGCAGAGTAGCTGCCTGCTGCCACTGCACCAGCACACAGCATCACATAATAGCAGCTCCTCGGTTCCTTTGCAGTACGAAAAGTATTGCCTATTTATTTCACAAGGGCTTTCACAGAACTGTTCATATTCATATATTGTCCTCTTCCTCCTAAGCCGCATTTGAAGATTCTGTTATTCAGATGCACTCTTATGAAGGTGAAAGATAACAAGTTGAGCCAGGTATGTGGCACTTTACAGGACAGAAATATAATTCACCTCGATAGAAGACAGCTGCAATGGCTCTTAAAAATACTCTATTTGCAGAGTCAGCAAATCTGCAGTTCTAAAGAAAACTTCAACAATAGGCACTTATAACCCACTCCCCACAAGAGTGTTAGTGGAAGGAAATAATGGAAATAAATGGGAGATAGAAAAGGTACCTGCAGTGGAGAGCACTGCTTCGTGATCTCCATACTCTTTGTTGTTGTGCCTTGAGCTTAGCACTTCCACACATTATTCCAGCAACCAAACCAGGCCTGAGACTGTCCACACTGCTTTCTGCAGAGGTTGGAGCAGGGGGAATTTAGGGCACTGGGGGAAATGCAGCTGTGATGCTTTGCTGCTGGCCAGCTGCACGAGCCCAGGCTGCCACAGCACCCAGCTGCACCACACAGAACCCAGCAGCGCCCTGCAGGGAAAACCGCCTGGCTGCTCCTTTCAACACTGACAAAGCAGTTTGTGAACATTAGAAACAACAAAACCAAAACAATCGAACAAAGCCAACCCAGCTAACACGCTTATCCATCTACCACTGTGAACAAACCAATTTCAAAATCAGCCTGCATTCGGTAGAAATGCAGATGGCAACGTCCAGCCTTGCTGCATGCATCATCCCAGAAACGAGCGCAGATCATAAGCGCAGAGTGCAGCACCTCCAGCAGCGCACAAGGACTGCTCTGCCAGGTGAGGAGGAAACAACTCAGAGCCCAACACCCAACAGCCATACTTGCTGTTCCTCACCGAGATGCACTTGCTTTGTCAGTCATCACTGAAATGACCTTTCACGTTTGCCGTACAATCTGTGCTAAATCTTCTGACTAACTCATCTCTAAACGTACCTCTATTTAATGTATCTCTATTTAAGCATCGTACAGCTGAAGATTTTGCTATAAAGCTGCTTTCTCGCTGCACTTTTCTTAGTGTTTATTACTATGCACATGAACTGCTTGCAGCTTTCATAAAATATAGCAGATTCCTGTAGGAGAAGGTTGGAAAGGGGTTAACACATAAATGGATTTCTTGAATATTTTGGGGGGGGGCAGTGGAGTGAGGGGGAAAAGCTGTTTTGGGGTTGTTTTGGTGTCACATTTTCTTTGTTTATTTTGGTGGTGTTGGTGGTTTGTGTGTCCAGGCTACTTATTTTCATCTGCATATCATTTCTCCATTGGAATAAAAGCTCAACAGCCCATAGGTTTTAAGGTACCATTTTAACAGGATCCGAGCAAGCCACGATAGAAAAGCTTTCCCATGTTTGATGTAAAACTGTCCAGTTTTACCAATACTTCACTACTGTTGCAGATGCTGCCCTGAAACATCCCAGCAGAGACCGGCTGTTAGAGAAGAAAACCCCCAGCCACCTTTAAAAGCTCCAACCCAGAACCACCCCCACCCCCAGAACCACAGCATTCACCCTCTGCACTGCTGGGAGTTGGATTTTCTGCTCTACCACTACTTACATAATACTTGATGAATATTTCTGCCTTATTCATTAATCATGATGAACACATCATGAAATTCTCTAATGTATTCATTACTCAGTATTATCCAAACAATTTGTCAGCAAATAATTCTTGCTTTATCGGTCATCTGAATTGCAAATTGTGACTACTACAGTCATAGTTTGCTGCTTATTTTTTAACATATGTAATTTATTTAAGTAATACATACAGCCAATTTAATCTGTGTGCAGTGAATTACAATTTGTGTGTTTGACTTCAACATCCTCAGCTATATAAATCACACACTCAGGAAATGAAATAATAATACAGGACTTAAGTGAATAGCTGAAACCACATGAACAAGTTTCCTGGAAAACACCAAAATGCAGTAACATACACAGGCAAACCTAAATTCCACTTTCCAAACACTATGAGCACTTGCAACTGCTGGTGTTTTTTTCCCCCCTTTCTAATTCACTCTGAGACAGTTAATTTCTAGCAAGACCATGCCAGCAGCTACAGCAGACGTTGCCAGATTGCTTTCCACTTCCTCCCCTGTATCCTTATTTAGGATATTAAATAACGCTGCTCGCTATTAACTTCTCTTCATCCAGTATCTCAGAAGCTATCTGTCCACCACAGACAGCAAAAGACCTTCAACTTCCTCAGCAGCTGGGAGGCAAACTGCAATTAGTGGTTACCTGAATCAATTATAAATAGCCAAGGATAGCTCTCGTTACTTAATGCTTTTGATTTTATTATAAGACCAGAGATAAAACTATAATGAGGCTCACCGATAATAGGAAGTTGGTCCTCTGGGACTTGAAAATTGAAGTAAGTCGGCAGAAATTAAATGTTTAGCTAGCAGATTCCTGTTTGTTCATGTTTTAACGTATACCTCCACCTATGCTTCCACTGCCCAAATCAGTCTGATCATTCTCCCTCGAGAAAAAAAAAAAAGAAAATGAGAAACCAATCCAACCATCAATTTCTATTGCCAGCATGACTTCTCCTACCGAGAAGACTTCCCTTGAAACTGTCAGTGGTCCAACAAATGCACCATCTCCACAGCACTGAGGCTTTGTCTGTCTACTGTACCCAAGGCAGAAAACACAACACATGTATGGATAAGCAATTTGGAACAGCCCTGCATCTGTTCACCTGTACCAATACATCAGATGGCCTACAAATAAGCAGACGATCTGGAAGCAGGAGCAAAGATACGCTGCGTTCTATTGCTGGAATCAGGTTCCAACAAAAAGCACCAGCCTTACCCTCTGCTGCTAAGCCTAGAAAGCAGTTTCAGACCTCCTAAATTAGTGCTGAGATGCAAAGAGCTGGGTTAATTCTAAGAAAAGAATCAGCCACAGACACTCAAGATCAAAAAAGTTGCGTTCCCTCCCATCTAGTTAAGCCATGGAGCCGTTCAGATGTGCAGGGCGTTGCTTCAGGCTGCTCTCCAGTTATTAGAGGATTTGTGTTTCACAGATGTCAGATCATATCCAAGACAGACTGACATGTAAAAAAAACCCTGTAACTGCTGCACTAGCATTTAGATGGACCAAAATGGGCTTTTATGAGTGAAGAGGTAAAGTAACAGAAGCTTCTGCAGATGGTTTTATGTGGATTTTCACAGATGCTGCTGTTGTGTCTCATGCCAATGCCAGGCACAGTAATGACATAACACTTCTGCAGAATACATAAATGGTCAGTTCTGGAAGCAACATCCATCAGAAATATTGATCTCATGGAAAAACTCTTCTGATGGCAATTACAGAAGATGAAACAGACTTCTGAGGTTGCCCTGACATTGAGGTTTTGGATGTGAGAAGGAAAGCAGAGGAGGCAAGTTGAGCTGCCCTTCCAAGGGGCAGCCAGAGCTATAAAACATTAGATAAGAAATGATAGGATATAAATATTCTGCTCATTTGGTGACAAAACAGAGCTCTTTAAAGGGTTCTGGAGCACAATGCATACGGTCAGTTCTTGATATCATAACCCATCCAGGCATTCAAGCCTGCTGTGCAGACGAGTGAGGTGCACCATGGGCATACCATTAACTGAAATGCAAGGGGATACACAGAACTTACTGAACTCATTCCTGGATTTCAACACTACACTCCTGCCCCTGTTCCAGGTGGTGCCATCACTCCACTCAGCTCATGCAGGTGGGTGAATGCCAAGGTGAGAAACACAGCCTGCACCTATCAATTCTCACCCACAGCGCTCTGTTTACAGGGTAGGGATGGAAGAACACAGGCTTTCATGAGCTATTTGTAGGAGAGGTTTAGCAGGAGAGCTCAGAAAGCCTCCAACAAAAAATGCAGCAATGGCCTGCTGTTCCAACAGAAACAAACTGCCCCTGATTCCATTCAGCAAGCTCTCTAGCTAACACAGCCCAGTTTTTAAGATGGGCAGAAGGCACACAGGCAGTGCAGAAGCACCCCTTCTGTGTGCTGTGCAACCAATTTTAGCTGCAGTTTCTGCAAGCCTCTCCTAGGGTGATGCTAACCTACACTGCTGCCCACTGCAGTCCTTACTCCCTTTGCACTTGAATCTTTCTCCCCATTCTACACAAAAATCTGAAATCCTTCCTAAATGCCATGACACGCTGAATTGTTATTAACAAGCTTATTAGAGCTGTGAAACAGGATTTCCATTACACAAATCTCTTGCTTCCCCCTTAGTACACCAGGGTACCACCGCAAGTATCCTATAATGCCCACTGACCTACCTACTCCCTTGTAACAGAAGCCATCATCTCTGATGTTGCCCTTTATGAATTCTCCAGCTGTCTTGGTTCATTAGCATGCTGTTAAGTGTTCCTTGTCTAGTAGAGAAAACGTCCTGCTCTCCCATCTCATAAGTAGCCTCTCGCCATTCAGCTCCTTGTTTAATCAATGCTAATTACACAGTCCTGTGATCATCTCCTGAAATTAGCACAAATGGTAGCAAGTTCTTTGATTGCCAATGTTTTTGTAAATGTTACATTAAAAAACAGCACTAAAATAACAGCGTAGACAAAATTTGTATTAGAACCATGCGTTCTGTTGCACAATTCACAACAAGGGATGGCATGCAGAGTGGGAGTCCGCTGTCATCCACTTCAACTGACTCAAATAAACAGAATGCAAAGAAACCCAACTACTTCCAGTTTGGAAACGTGCTGGTGAGGAAAAGAAAATCTACTGTGAACATTAGCAATAAAAGATCACGATGCCTAGAGCTGTAAATTCTCAATGGGCCATTTTTAAGACAAGAATAATGGTTTAGTTTTCTAAAATTCTGCAGTATTTGGGGGCAAGGAAGGGAAAAAAAAAAAAAAAAAAAAAGAAAAAAAAGCAGCGTGGGCAAGCTTCTAAATATTTGTCAGAGGTTGCTCAGAAGCAAGGCAGTTGATGAAGACTGCTTCACCATCGTGTTTCTAATTGCAGCACCGTGCACCAGTTCCTGCACAACGCTGCCACCAGAACCAACCAGCTCCCAAGAAAACTCAGGAAAAAGACCAGAATGTGTCCATTTCATAGTGGGAGTCAAACCTCCAGAAAATCCCATTGCTCTGCAAGAGCTAAATAACTAGGAAAATGTAGGACAGGTCATTTCAATATACGAGATGGAAAATAAATGACTAAGATACTAAGAAAAATGAATGAGGAATGAATTGTGTAACTGGGTCAAGCCATTAATTCTGAAAAGAACAGGGAGCCTGAGATTATTCAGACTGATTCCCCAAGACAAGAAGCAGCTCATTGGAGGAAGTTTTTATGAAAATGATATATTAAGTATTTTACTGTGAAACATTAAAAAATCAAACAACAAAAAACTAGGAGAAGGACCAGGTCCTTCAAAGACAGGAGTTGATTGTCCAGCACACACCTACCAGGCACCCCACAGGATCCTGCCCTAACCAAGAGGAAACAAAATAGGATGAGACTCCCATATCTCTCAAGCTGGGGGCAAAATCCCCACTGGCTTCACTGTAACCCAGCTCTCACTGAATGTCCAGTCACAGGTTTCCAGTCTCCTCAGCCAAGTGCTGCACTGAGGACTAGTTTTACATCACAGCACTATTAAGATCTTCCCTTTGGGCTATGGATGGAAATTCATGACAACTGGATTGAATTTCCTAATTTCAATCTATGTCCATTTTTTTTTTTTAAGTGGTCACCCTATGGCCATTCTTTGCAGGAGTTAAGAAATAGCATGCCCTTCCTCCCATCTGCTTTTATTCCTTCTCAAATTCTCCACAAAGTTCTGAAACATACAGAAGACCTCAGCAGACATGCCAGAAAAACAAACATGATGAACCTCAGCCCAGCTCTGTATAACAGCACATTTTCACACTGGCAATACAGGTGGCCTTGCTTTTATTCCACTTCCAAAGGAATAGAGAACGCTGTTAAACATTAAATACTGCAGTGACAAAAAGCAGACTTTAAACCAAGCAATTGTTCTCATCCTATGAAATTATTTTGCAGCACAAGTGACTGTGGCTCAACATTACAAATCCCTCTGCAAGGACAGAAAAACTGAGCCTAACAATTACCTAAAACTAAGGAATTCTCTAAGTACAAACCGGATTACCTTCTGGTAAAACTGGCCCCAGCAATACTTGCTCACCAGCCCACCTGAGGACCATCCTTTCTGTCTGTCTTTCTATGAAGGTTTTTCTGAATACTGAAGAATTCTGGATAAAAGGCAATTACCTGCAGACCCATTAGCATCAACAGATCTTCAGAATTGCTGTGTTACAAACACATACAGTCAGAGATTAATCAACAGCATTGATTAAATGTGGTTTCTAATCAGATACCAAGTCTCTGTCTCCATAGATGATCCAAGAGAAAGGCCAAGCACCACTTGCAGTCACACCACCTGGCTTGATTTCTATCTGCAGCATCCTCCCCAGGCAAGAGCAGAAGCTGCAGGAGGCCCACTGCCCCATCAGACTGCAGCCCAGCAAAGAACATTAACATTACAAGAACAAGAACATTATGGAAGGTTTGAGCTCTGCATCTGAGTTCCAAGCACCTACAGAGCTCCCAGACACCCTGGTGTGCCAGCCACACACTGCAGTGCCAGCAGAACACACAAAGCTCTTGTGATGCATAAATGACATCCAAAGGCTCTTCCTTTTAGTTCTCTCTGCTCCTCTGGAACAAGATGAAGACACAGAGTAAATACTTTTTTAACTAGATGAATTGCTCAGTAAGCATGAGGTTATTCATGGTGCAAGAAAGAACTGGCACACACCTTTTGAAGAGACATAATGGTTAAAAGATGCTCAATGCTCCCCCAGCACCAGGAATGTGAACAAATAACGTTTCTGACCTCCTACAGAGGATACTTGAGAGAACATTTTTCAAGAAACTCAAATACAAACCACCCTGAATCTTTTCCTAAAGGGAAAACTGTTCTTAGCCCCTGGTCTTGTCCACTGTAAGAGTTCGTGCATCTCTGGGATGTGATGAGCAGATGGGAGAAGAACTCCACAGAACTGTAAGGCTCCACTTACCCACGACTGACAAATTCACACTGAAAGGAGTACTCAGAAGATTACCTAGAATGCCAAGCAAATCAAGATTCAACTTTACAAGACAAAGACAGCAAAATAATTGACTCCTTAGTAGATGAGATGAAAGCACCAGCGAGGCAGAAAAGCTGTTGCCACAGCCGTGAGTAACTACACAAATCCTCGGTGTGGGAATAAGAAGTTTTCCAGCCAGCAGATCACAGCAGACAGAAGCACTGGGAGCCTGGGTGCAATGCTTTCACAAATAGATCCTGATACAGTTAAGGAAGGGACTATGTGACATGTTTGCCCACCTCAGGGGAAGACTTGATTCAAAGACATCCTCATCCCTCCAGACATCTACAGCCACTGGACACCATGAGCATCTCCATTCTGATTTCTTGGTCACATTTCCACTGTTTCTCAAAAGACTCACTGTTTAAAGCCTCAGGAAGCATCTACGGTGACAATTCTGCCACACATTCAGTGCATGAACGTTTCTATGGAGACTTTATGCACCACATTGGATTCTTTTCCCTAAATGCTCTAGGTACTCCCACACCACCCTGCAATCCCAATTCTAGGTAAACCAAAATGGAAAAATCAGTTTTTCTACATCCAAATGTAAAGTCAAGCTCTAAATATGCTTTTGCTGTGTACCCACGCATCACACCTCCATGGCCTGAACATGTTCTAGGGCAGTGCAGGACGATGCCACGTCATCCAGCTAGTGGCAGTAACAGAGCCAGAGCTATCCTTTGCTATATATATGCACCATGAGCTCACTTGAGCCTGGAATACCGGACTATTTTGACTTGAAATGCCATTCTTCCAGTGGAGCACTTATAGTCACAGGCTGTTCATAGATACTAAAACACAAAATCCACCTAATCCTAACATACAGAATATTTTCAAAATAGACAAGCCTTCCTCACTGCCTCCTCTGTTCTCCCCTCCCCCCCATATAAACTTCCTTCCCTCTCCCTTTGTATTTAGAATCCTCCCCATCCTGCTCAAGGGCCCACATTTTATTCTCTAAAATAGCAGCCTGATACTAGCAAACGCCTCCTGCAAGGACCAGAGCAATCTGAGATCTCACCAGCACTCACCTAACACTGTCTGCTCAGAACTCACCTGCAACACTTGAACATATTCATTCGTCTGGTTTTAAGTCATTTAGTCACTTGCTGATGAGCCATTACAGCTCTCAATTAGCTCACAGACCCTGTCAGTGGTACTGCAGGATAAAACTTCTTCCCATCAATTCACTTTCTACCTGATCAAACCAGATGACAACCAGGATTTGCCATAGCACTGGTAATACAGTTGGATACTCTGTTAGTGTACCAGGCATTTCCCCCACTGCCTGTTATTTTCTTATGAGACCTCAACGTGAAGATATTTCTTTATAACTCAGTTAAGCCCCAATGCTCACAAAACCTTCCCCTGTGTTTGTGAGCACTGCCAAATCATGCCATCCTTCCTTCCTGTGGTACCTCTTTTAACACATTAAAGATTAATACCTTATCTGCTACAGAATCCTATTATTCTGTCTCCCTCCATCCTGGCACCAATGTGGCTTCCTGCTGAGTTGAACACAGCGTTACAGATACTTTATCTTCCTTCCTTAACATTTTCTGGCAGAGGTGCTCACAAAACGGAGGTTCTTGCAAGCAGCATCTGTTAAGACAGCACATCCCTGTGTAACTATTTAAGGAAAATAATGAGGGCTGTTTTCTCTTGGGAAATACGTTTAAATGGAGAGGCCTTGGGTGCATAACTTCTACAGGTATCTGAACCCAAGACTCCTGCTAGAGTCATTTAGGAATATTTTTATTGAACTAGGGTAGGCTCAGCCTAGCAAGGTTCAAACCACAAGGCCTCTCTGCATCACACAGCTTTCAGTGAGCAAAGCTGGCATCAGGGCTTACAGACTGCTGCAGTTCGAGCCTTCTGGGCAAGACGCTTTTTTAAGTAGTTCACTTTCCAAGGGCTCGCACATTTACCTTCCACAAAACCACTCCCAAAACAACACTAAACACTAGGGTTATGGGCCATTCTCACAGCACTGCAGCCTCTCAGAGGAAATCCTGATGCTCTGTGCTTAACCCACACCACAGTGCTGCTTGCTTCGGCATCTGCTAATGCACAGGACAGAGCGTCAACTTCATTTTCGAAATTCTGTGATGCAGTCACTTTGTGTCACAGTGTTAAGTGCTCTTGATTATCTGATGTCAGCTCAGTTTACTTACAGCACCCTCACTAATGGCAGTCGCTTTCCATCAAAATGTGTCAGGAATCTCTTAATAAGAACCATTCTCAACCCAAAAGGGGCTACAGGGCGCAGACGCAACTGCTGGTGTCACCGCACATGAGGCTTACCCAGCCGGTTCAGCTGTCCTCATCGTAGTGCCACTGCCATCACAACAAGCCAGCTCTTGGATCTGCTCTGGTCCCGCTTACCTGGAAGCATTCCCACGAGCAGGGGTGCCGGCAATGCAAGATGGCAGCAAGCTGCTTGCTCACACCTTCCCATGTGGGCAGAGCAGACACTTGCTTTTCCCAGCACTGAGTCTTCACAGTGGGAAGGCTTTGCTTCGGTCTGTAACAAAACCTCGCTCAAGCACTGCTAGTTTTTCAATACAGCGGTGGTTCCAGACAGAAATACTTTGTATTCACTTGCTTCATTATGAAAATGACACGTGTGTGCAGTGCATGCATGCAAAGATGAGAACTGTAGGGCTGGAGTTGCCCCTCCAATACAAGCTCTAAGAATGAGAAGCAAGGGGTCACAGCTGACTTTCAGCTTTTCTTCTCATTACTCATTCATTTCTACAACCTGAATTCACTCTCCTCTCCTCACCATGGAACATTAACAGCCTTTGCAGAGCATCCACGAAGCAAGGAACATCATGCAAAAAGCATTTCCACTGACATCCAACTCCTGGAGCATAAAAACCTTCACAGCCAAGTGATACACTCTAGCACTAAGCTCGAAAACAAGCTGTGGGGCTGGGTGAATGAGTCATTGAACAACACCAAAATTATTAGGAAAATCACTAAGAACATTCCTTAAAGCTCTCCCAACACTAAGGCCTAACCTCCCAGCACACCATTAGCACTGACAAAGCTTCCTTTATGTCAAGGAAACCACATTCATTGCAAACTGACTCATGCGTGATCAGAATCGATCACCTGCGTTTTCAGGGTGATCCTGGACATGAACTGAATGCTATTAACGCTGTGCAGCCAAAGGAAGTCAAAAGTGAAAAGTCTGCAGAAAGCAGGATTATTGGTTGCTGTGGTGCTTTTTTTAATAAAGTAAAAGTTAATTAAAGAATAACATTGTTCTTAAATTACTGAAAGGTATAATTTACCCCCAAAACACCCGAATCATCATTAACAGTATAAAGATCTCTTTGCTTTCATTCCCACCCAAATTCAAGCCTGTACATTTTGTTAAGCTTCTGTCTTCCAGCTCGTATTTGTACCCGATTAAACCTCAGTACAGGTGCATATGGGTTAGTAATCACATTTTTATATTTTGCATGCAGATTAGTCCTATTCAAATCTGCATAAATTTGTTATGCATCACCGCAAAAGTGAATGCTCAAGCAACTTTTATTTTTATCTAATCAAATCACTACCTAATGAAAAATGAGCAACTGTGCCAAAAGGTGCACTGGGGCACACTCCAGGGACCAGGAGCATTCACTGCTGACGACCAGCTGTGGGCCTCACTGCTCACAGGGACAGCATGGTCAGGGCCAGCTGGGTCCCAGCTGCCAAAAAGCCTTCAGCAGAAAGATGAAAGAAGTTTTTCATCGCAGCACGGACCCAGAAGGAGCTTCTACAGAACTCCATGCCGTTGATTAAGATGTGATAAATCACGACCAAAACCTCTCATCCAATACGGAAATGGACAAGACTGCTTTGTATCCGAGTTTGTTGGCTGCACAGTGAGCATCACATCTCTTCTTTGTAGGTGAATAGCTGCAACAAGAAGAGCTAAGTCTCTACATAGAAAAACAGTTCAGTACTAGGTAATAGTAAGTAGTTGCTTCCAGGGTAAACAAGACAAAGCATACTCTTTCCCCTGCTAAAAATGTATTAAACAACTGCCAAAAAACACTCTGCAGTGAACTATGTATGCACAAACAGGTGTGGCTTCTTAGCCCAAGTGGCAGAATCTGGTCCAGAAACAAGCCTGGTGGGATGGTATGGTTTTTTTTAAAGCAAAATGAAAACATTGCCCTACAGAAGACAGCAGCATCCTGATGACCGACACACATGGCTGCCTCACTTTATGCACACCCACACTTCAGGCATACCCATCTTTCCTCATCCCCAGAGCTAAAGGAATGTGAGTGCTGGGATCTGCAAGAGCTGTGCAAAGCAGCACGGGGCTAGAGTAAGGTGTTATCATGCATTCACACGGACAGCTGCAGCAGAAGCAGCAGAGTTGTTACAGATATGGGTCTCCATCACATGCAGATAATTTTAACATCTGCCTCTCTGCAAGAGAACATTATGCACCAATCCCATCTCCAAACTCACACAAATTGTACAAGCATGCTGCCATCTCAGAAGCACACTCTGTTCATTTCCTATGACGCAGCATAAACAAGCAGGGCGGAACGGCTGCACTCGTTTCAAGTTCAAAGCAGAAATGGAGATGCCTAATGAAATTACTCCAGCAAAACCAACAGAAGGAAGTCCTGCAGCCTGCTCTCCTGAGGCACAGCCCCGGGGTCCAGAGAGCCTGCAGGCATCCCTGCTCACCTACTCAGGAACTCCAGAACTGCCATCTCTCCTTATTTCATATCAATCCAAGGGATTTACAAAAAAGGAGTTTGAAAGGAATTAAATTAAGGCTCAAGAACAAGCAGCAACTGGCAATAAGCAAGTCCCCCAAAGCGCGCCAGTTTGTCCTCCTGGCTCACAGCACATTTCAAGGTCAATTACACTCCCTAACAAAGTGCTTAGCCACAGCCGGGCTGTGAGAGCTGCTCGGGCTGCAGAAAGCACACACAGCTCACGTCCATGCCTCGGCCAGGCTGCACCACAGCTCGCTCCCTCCTGCAAGGAAGGCTGTGAGCCCACAACGGAGGTCAACGCTCTGCAGCTCACCCCTTTTCTTGACACAGCAGCCACTCTGCTTACCCAGATACTCCTTTCAAGAGGCTTCTCCCCTCATTTGTATTTTTTTTAAATAACGTTTCTATTTGCATTTCCTTTCAAAAGTGCAGCATAACATTCTGACTTTCCCATCTGACACCCCTGGCCACAAAGCACTAACCTAACCGTTGGCAACACTAAAAATTTCAGCACAGGGGTAACTGAAAACCTGATACCTGGTATTAAAACATTTATGGAATATGGTCAGGATAAAAAAAAGATACTCCACCAATCTCTTTTCAGAGACTGCATGCAATTTTTCAGCTTTTTAGCTCCCCGTGGACTTGAAGGAAGACTTCACATCAGTAAAATCCTCACTCGTCCATCTGCGCAGCGACTCCGACTTACCCACCTTCCTCAGTATAAATGACTTTTGTCATTCTTTTATCACTGAAAGTAACCTATTTCAGAAACCATGTGATTGGATTAAGAAAGAAAAAAAGTAAAGCAGCTTCCCTTCTCCACCACCAAAGAGCACGAACACATTCCTTTGCTGCTGGACTGCACTGCGACCCTTTAAGTGCTGCCTTCAGATACAGCTTCTTTCCCCAAAATCTTACTTACCCAGAGATTTATTACCTGCTACAGGGCCACTAAAAACAGACAACTTCTATCAAAAATTGGAGCATCTAACAGCTATATGTGATCCACTGATCTCTAAAACATTTTAAAACAGCTTTCTTACCGGGGTATTTAAAAGGACAAATGTGGATAAGAATCTGTTTCAGGCTGACTTATCACACAAAAAATCCCCAAGAGAAAACATTCTTGCTGATCGTTAACACCACTATTCAGCAGTCTAAATTATTGCACAGGGTTAAAAGCATCCTCCTTGAGGGAAAATAGAGCAGTATTGACATGAATGCATTAAATCTGATTTTCACTACTGTGGTTGAATACAATGCCAAAAATATATATAAGTAACTCTAACAGCTCCAGTAAGTTGTATTTGTTTTTAAGAAGTACCACTTAAAGGACATTAAGAACACAATGAAATTAGCTTTTCCTTTCTTTTTTTCCTTTTATTCTGGGGAAAATAAAAGAAAAAAAAGAGCATAGCTTTCAAATTATCATCAAGTTACCTCTATCTGCGACCTACACAGCAGTCAGACAAAGAATGTTGAGTTTCTGAACACCAGAAACATCTGCCATGTCAACCCGCACCTAGGTTAGTTATTCCACCTCCTGCCAGACAGGAGGTCACCAGGAGCCACCTCACCCTCCCTGCTGACCAAAATTAGCATACAAAAATCTGGCAGAGAAACTCAAATGGAAACCAAACCCACCCACATCCTGGAACAAAGCGGCCGAGAGGCAGGCAGGGCTGGCTGGCAGACAAGGAGAGCTGCAATGCCAGCTGCCCCGAGCTCTGCTGCCAACTTCACCAAGGCTGAATATGAACCCCGGCATTGCCTTCTGTAATCTGCGGGATGCTCTGATTAACTAATAATTAGCTCATTTTAAAATGGCATAATCTTCTTTGCAATTGACGCCCATTCTAAAAAAGGATTAGCACAGGGTCTAATGCCGGAGCCTCTCTAGCATTAAAGGATTACAGGACATTGATCTGGACCCACAGCTCATCGGGGGAGCAGCAGCCCCTCACCAAATCCCCTTTTTCCACTCACACCACAGGACTGCAGGAGCAAGTGTGGCAGGGCACACGCCTGCCCTCCTCCTGTGCAAATGCAATAGCTTGTGCTGCAGCCGAAGCAACTGCTTTCTGCTGTGCTGATGTTCTGAAAGCCAGGCACAAGGGCATTGGACTGGACATCGCTATTTAATAACCCCAGAGTCACAACTGCAGCTGTCTGCATTAGCATGAGGTTTGAGAGGGGAGCAGATGGTGAGGAAGCTCTCGCTGTGAAGGCTCTAACGATTTCCAAAGGTAAAACAGCAAGTAGCTTTTATGTATAAATGATACTCACCATATGGTAGGCACGATTGAAATTTTAAACAACAACAACAAAAACCCAACAAATTATTATAGATAGGTTGAATAGAACCAAACCCAATTAGAAGTTGAGCTGAGCGCTACGATGAAGAATGGAAATGGTTTACAATAACATCAGTGTTGCCCAGAAGAGGAGTGGAGCTCCTCCAGAAGAGTAACTGCTAAGCGCTAGACACGGATGCCATTAAAATTCAGCTCATTCCTTTGATGATACAGAGATGGAACTGGCATTTCCAGCCACTAAAAGCAATGAAAAGACATTCAATCAATATAAAAAATATATTTCATTGAGATTCATTTCTAATTGATGTATTAATTTATTGATTGCAATTACAGACCATGATTGCAACCTGATTACAGGTGGTGAATAAATATTATTAATACCTATGCATTCCACAAAAATAAATAAAACACGACCCGTGCATTCCCTCAGATGATCAGAGCACTCGCACACGCATCTGGAGGCAGGAAATGAAGAGGCATCTGGGTGAGCTCCGGCCAGCAAGTCACCTCCTGCTCCACACCTCTCCCAGCACTGAGAGAAGCACGTTCAGCCTGTCTTTAACTTCACACAGTAAAATCAAAATAGCCACCTGTGGATCATTAGATTACCCGTTGCCTCTTCACATAATAAGCAGTTAGATTACTTGGCATCCTTCACTTCATTAAATTAAGCACACTTGATGGTATGTAGGCTGGCTCTCAGAAATTCGGTAATTCTACCGAAACCTGTCAGTCATTCTTTAATTTGTCACGAGCCTATGCTGAAAATACACCCAACGTTCTGGTTTTATGGGCATCAGTCTGAAATTTCCATAGACTTCAATGCAGCCAGGCTGTTGCTGAGTGTTACACGAGAGAGCCAAGCCTGACGGTGGCCCGGCACTGTTACAAGCTGGCATCTCTGCAGAGACCTGTCAGCAAACCTGGATCTTTTCAGCAGGTCCAGGGGGAGCTGAGCACAAACCCCACACATGTGGTACAGAGCCTCTGCAGATAAACCCTGCTTTGATCTTTCACGTTCACTAAAAACCAGAGCGGCTCAGGAGATGCATATTAAATCTAGAAGAAAAGATCTCTGCACACACACACACACAGCACAGACTTTCCCTCTTCCCCTGTCCCTCTGCCTCTGCCAGTCCCTAAATGCCAAATCCCAGCTCACATGGATACATCACCCAGCAGTAACACAGGATTCAGCAGGAAACTATAGGGTGACATTGGGATGTTCACAGTCCCACTCCTCAAAACACACCTGTCCTGGGGAGGCTCTTTGGATGTGGGCCCCTACCCCAGGCCTAACCCCACTGGTGCCACACAGCAAATCGCAGGAGCTGCAGGCAGTGCTCGGAGACATCTGGCCCCACATGGACGGGCAGCTCTCTCCTCCCAGCACAAGCATCAGAGCAGAGCTGCCCTTTGCTACACTCCCACCTTGCTGGAACAGGTGACAGCCAGATGAGACTCCGCAGGCTCCGGTGAGCAGGGAGGATCTGGAGAGGCTGCAGGTTCCTCCAGCACATCTCATCCACCAGGTGCAGGACCTGAACTCACTGCCTTGCTGTAGGTGGGAGATGGGAAAAGTACGTTGTATTCAGTTTTTTATTTTTGAATGTAAGTGGATAAGAGATTTCAGCCTCCAGGCATTTCTTAGTCACTGCTGACTTCTGTGTTTTATTCCAGGGTTCAGAAGGTTCACTTCTTCATTCTTTCCCCATGGTGTGCGGGGATAATGAGAGACAGGGAGCACTCAAGAGAGTAAGCAGCCAGCAGCAAACTGCAGCCAGGTCCAGAGCTGCTGTATGTTTTGTTGGTTTATTTTAGGCCAAGCTCCATTTGGAGGAGAGGCTATTCCCACAAAAATATGGGTCACCAGGATAAATATTTTGCAGCAGTTTAATGCTGAGGCAGAACATTAAGACATGTGCATCCATCTCCAGGGTGACAGATGGGGCACCCTCAGTGTTACTAAATCCCATTCTCTTCCTTTCAAACAACCTGCAGTGAGTCACTGTTGCTGTGCCATCCCATCACAGCGTAACAAGCCTCTCAATAGCAGCACTGGGTACCAGTCACACATCCTCACCCTGCTACAGGAGTATGCAGACAAACAGCAAAGCCTGCAGGAGGCCGTCGTGCTTTGCCATAGGCATTTCAGTAACCCAGAAGTAACACTGACACCTGAAGCACTTGGTCCTGATGTGAGGGCAGCCACTGCTGCTCTGGCTGCAAGACGCTGCTCTTCTTATTCCCTATCTAGACCCACGCAAAGGAGAGAGGAGCACTAAACAAAACATGCCATAAGGATCTTATACTTCTAATTATTTTATCATAGCCTTCACGTACTCTTTTTTGGATATTGTTACCTGGAGAGTATGCTAACAACGTTAAGTTGCTGACTAATTAAGTTCTGGTATACTCCAAAGCTGGATTTTGCACACTAATTAAATTTATAGGCAGTTAGATCTGACAGGTACGACATTACCTGCCAACACGCCTTCACAGTCAGGTGAGTTATTAACTCCGAGGCGGCAGGGCACACTGGGCAGATAGGTACTGCCTGGCACAGAGCCTCCTATGGAGAGCCGAGGCCAGCAAGCCCACAGCACGAGAGGTAACAGGCTGTGGGGCAGCACCTCCTGCCCCATCTGCTAGGGAGCCATCTGAACATTGAGAGCCAGCCCTTACAGGATAGAAGGGCTGAGGCACACAGGCTGCACCTCTCACTTCTCCTACTCAGAGACAGGCAGCAAAAACCTGCAGAGGCCAGGCCATCTTGGGGAGCAGACAGCAGCCCTCAGCTCCTCCTGCGGGGTACAGGAGAGCATGCTCACAGAACACACAGCAAGAGTGGGCCTCACCACTTTTATTACCACCACATTACTACCCACACTGCCCCTCATGGCGCTGCCAGTGCCCCGCGGTCCCGTGCAATCACAGCAGTGCAATCACAGCAGCCAAATCCCCTCACCATCACACCTCCAGGCCCTCTGCAGACAAAACATTCATTTAGCAATCTATATGATATGCAATGTCAAACGCCTCTTTGATAGTTCCCTTAGGACAGCTGCTCCTGCTATTTCATCTGTTAAATATTTCCAGAACCCAAGAGTCCTGAGGGAGAAAAGCAGTTATTTTGACTAACTGTTCCTCCTCTTCAGCTAGTTACTGTGCTAGCTCCCTCCCACTCAAACACCACGAGTTGATTAAGACATATGGATTATCTCAACACTACCAAGAATTTCAATTTAGAAAGTGAAATATTGACATTCTTAATGTCACTTTCCTCTTCCACTTGGGAGCACTTCCTCGCAATTGACACCGATCCGCGCTGAAGCACGGCAGTGCCACTCAATGCCTATTCAGAATGCTTTTTTGTCAGGTTTTTTTTTGGTTGAAGTTGCTGATGGAGTCACTGTGGGTTCCTTAATTCTACAGAGAACACATCTTGCAAGTCACTCTTATTTATGGAAATTTGGGGGTCAAAAAAAGAATTATTCACGCCCCTGTTAAATTTAGAATTCTATTTTATAGCCTATCTTCTTGTTTAAAAGACTAATTTGTAGTATGTTGGGCCATTTTTAAACATAACAAACATTTTAAAAATGCCATAAAGTGGAATTTTACATTAGGAAACCCTTTGGAAGTCCTTTAGGAACAGGAGTCTCAAAAGCAGAATCTTATTTCCCACCTGTAAACGCTTTGAAATTTTTGTTTCATTTACAGCAGAGGAAATGTTGAGTTTTGTTTTTGAACAGGAATGGAAACTGAACTCACAGCGTACAAAGCTTACTGTTAACCAGAAACCCCAAGTCTGAATTTCCCCTGCTGGGATCCAACAAGCTCCCATACAGCAGAACCACCATTACCCCGTCTGCTCTAGCTGGCATCTCATTTCGACGAGTTTCTATTTAAGATAGATGGCCCCAAGCTACAGCTATATATTTAACCAAGTCAAGAAGAAAATCAGAGTGAACCTCACTGACCTTTTATAGCTCAATGTATTGAGCAGACCTATTTAGGTTAACCAAGTTTCTGTATTGTTTGGACTCGCATAAAATAATCTCAGAATAAAACCATGAGCTCTCCCACTCAGAGACCACCCCACAGTTAGAGACAGGATCCACAGCCAAGAAGAATTTTTAAGGGGAAAAAAATGCAGGATTCATAGTTCTGCCGTCCTGTGCTTAATATGTGACAACACATGCTTACCAGCAGCCATCAAATTCACAACTGCAGGACTTTAAAGACAGTAGCAAAGGGCAGAGGACAAGCATCTTGGCTGACCTGGCAAGAGAACTTGTATAATGATCTAGAAAGCAGGCATTAATTAACAAGAATGATGGAAGGAAACTGAATACGATTCCGTCCTTTGGGCAAATCATAAATAAGCAAACACTAGCAAAGGCATTATTTTAGGCAAGATACAACAGGGTCTTACAAACTTCCAAAAACACATGGTCTCAAGCAGGACAACACAAGATGGAGAAAGGCTGCTGTCCTTACTGGTAGCCCTCAGTATCTCAGGCCTACAAAGGTCTTCTAAGAGGAAAAAATATCGCAACAGCTACAGACTTTCAGAATACTAAGTTCAAAGCAAGTACAAATATAAATGCAGCAAAATACAAAACTAGCCATGGTTCAAAATGGGTCGCACATCTGCCTCCCCTGAATACTCCATTAGATTCAAAAGAATAATTCACTGGGATTTTGGGGGGGAAGGGAGATAATTCCCCCAGACTCTCTGCTGACCAGACAGCATTCTCACCCTTCAATATTTCTCAGGCAGTTTAGCAGCTTCAGTTAAGCCTGTTGCTCAGCAGTTCTCAAAGCAATGTCAGCCTTATCTTTGTTTTTATCAGAAACGTTGGAGGTCTATATCTACACAAATACTAAAACAAAAGACAGAAAATCCACAAACAGTAAAGGAACACACATCACTTTCCTCTGAACCTGAGCGGCAGATACTCTGTACAGCAATACATGCACCTGCACAGAACCAGAGCAGTAACAGAAGGAAAGCAAAAAGAAACAGCCCAGGAGATAGCTGTATTTCAGAACAGCGCAGCCTCTGCCATCAGACACGCACACCCAGAAGGACTAACTCTTCCTACTGCCTATGCTTTTGCACAGTTCTGTCTCAAAAAGGAGAGCAATGGGCCCCAGAAGTACCCGTGGGTGATATAGTTGGTGCCCTGAGCCACTTCTGAGGCACTTACACATCAAAGAGGCAGAAGCGATTGCAAGGTTGAGGCTGGCCATCATGTCGGAGTCAGCAAAGCAAGACAAACACATACTGAGACGTACTGAAATAAACTAACAACAAGCCAGAGGCAAAATAGGAAAAAAAAGAGAAAAAAAAATGCTTTTCTATATTAATTATAGCCTGGGCTTGATTTCTGCCTTGAATAGTTAATAATAAAAAAGAAGTCAGCAAGCACTCATCTCAGGTATTGCAAAAAGAAAAAAAAGTGCACATCAGTCAAATGACCTCCCAGCATCAGGTCTGAAGTCTTCAAAAATAAGGAAAACTTGCCCGAGGCAAGGAGCCAGCGTTCATTGTAGCTTTGCTGATGCAAATCCTCTTTACCTTGACAGCCATCCCTCGGTTTCGGAGGTACTGTGGGTGACAGGGGCTGGAGCTGAGCATTCAGTGCCACCACCAAACACAGCTTCACACAGCCCCCCTTCAGAGGGCAGCCAGAACCACACACCCACCAGCAGCACCACGACCCTGACCGGGGGCAGAGCTGCTCAAGGTGAGCTGAGGTGAGAAGGTGAAGCCTGGCACAGCATCCTCGAGCAGGGCCTCCCTGTTGGCAGTCTGTGGGTTTCGCTGAGACTCAGCTGCAGTTGGGCTGACAGAGCACTACCTGCACTGCCTCTTTAACTACATTACGATTCTGTGCATTTTTAATTGTTACCTGCCCTTTATTTGTGTTTGCTGATCGCCTGAGGGCCTGTGCAAAATTATTTATGAAGACAGGCTGAGATTCTGGAGCATCCTAAACTCCGTGGGCATTGGAGCTGCTTTCAGTTGGAGGGGAAGTTTTGCCGCGATCCCCCCTGCAGCCCAACACGCACACTGCAAAGCACGCAACGTGAACTTTCTGCTTGAGCCCGCTGAGCCAAAGCCCCAGATTCTGCAGGGGGAAAATATTCCTCTCCATGTAGGCCCACAGAAGGGATTCAGTGGCTTTCCCACCCCCTTTTTGTTTTTAGAAGAGAGCTGTCTCTGCCTGCTTGACATTTTCACTTCCCTCTCATCCCCTCCATAGCAGTTCCATGTAAAAACCAGAGCCCCACGGGTGGCCCAAGGAGCGCTGCAGCAGCCCTAGCCTGCAGTACCGCGAGGTGAGCTGCTTCTGCAGTCCCCGAGGCTGCCTCCACAACTTTCAAAAGAATCCAGAGATCTCCCTGTTTTGTCATACAAGCTTTATTTTCCTCTCAGATTGTACTCATTTTCTCCACCCTGTGGCTCTTCACGAAGTTCTCCCAGGGAGAAAAAGAAGAAAGAAAAAAAGCCCCCATCCCAAGCCCTAGCTAGCTGGGAGCTGCCTGCTTACTCTGGTTAGCTTTGAGCCAAAGCCCCTCTGCTTGGTAGGCACCACGAGGACACAGCAGAGGATCAGGGCTGTGGGGAACAGCATGCTGCATGAGTGGACCACTCTGCTCCGCTGCAGCTGCATCCTTCTATCCAGCTCTGAGTCCTGGTAAAGCTCAGGGGCTTTGAAAAAAACTTTTACCTTCCTCTCCACCTTCCTTCTCTCCCTCTCTCACCCACCACACAAAGAAATTCAGCTTTGCCAAGCTTGTAACGTGTCTCTGCTGTGCATTGGTTAAACATTTCCATAACTTCAGAGAAGCTAATTACCCCCCCAAAGCTCTGTGACTGCGCAGAGCCAAGCAAACCCTATTCCCTGGGAAAGAGCTAGCTTACAGAGCACAGGAAGAGGTGGCTGTGAATGAACTGCATGCAGCTCCAAGCACACACGTGGCTCTTGTATTCCATTTGTTAACAGTATCACTCTTTCAACATATGTTATACCTACTAAGATGCAATGCTGCAAATTCAGTCAGGAGGTCTTTTCCAGTCAGTAGTGCAATTAGATAATAGTGCAATTAGATAAAAATAAAACCACTTGATTAAAAATTAAAATATCTAACTCTGAACACACATGCCACAGCCTCTTTTACACAAATCAGTCCACTGACTTGTTCCATTTCAGTCCTCCCATCATGCAATGATTTCAAGTATTAGCATCATCCCACATACCAAAACAACAATGGTTGAACACAACCAGATACACTGTGATGCATGTTATTATTTAAAGGCTTAAAGCCACAGACCAGCAAACGAGGAGGTGCAATCTGTTAAACTAATGAGGATTCCATCCCGGATTACTCTTCCTGCCCAGAAAAAGAGCACATTTATTTCCTTCCCAGACAGAAGGGTTAATTTATCTCATTAACAGTAAGTGACAGCCATCAGTAAGGAGATCCAAACTGCTGCCTGGTTCAGAAAGGACGACAGGAACACTGGAGGCTCCAATTCCATTACAGGAGTTAAGAAGAAATGATATAAGGAATTACGTCCTAGGAGAGAAACAAGAATAGTGCAGGGAACCACAGGAGAACTTGCAAAATGTGAGAAAAACCCAGCCTCCCTGGACAGCCATTCAATCACTTCCATTTGGAGGAACCCACCCCACCACCTCAAATCTCCACTTTGTCCCTTCTGTCAAGAAACATTTTCTCCTGAAGCACCACCTTTCTAAATCTCTAAGGTGATCTCAAACAGAAGTCTTCTCTTTGTTGGCACCAACAACTTAAAGAGTAAAATGCCATTATCCATGAAGTGGTTTTGAAGTCTGTTTACACAACAAGAATTGCTTTTACTTTTCTAATTAAGCAGCTACTAACTAACATACAGAGTAATCACACCAGCATATGAAGTACTGCTATCAGCAAAATCTAAAAGAACAGCTTAAGTTTTCCCCAAGAACAACAAATCAATCACCAAATGCAGAAGTCAAGGTGAGCTTTTAAAATTTCTTTGAATCAACATTTTCTCTTATTGATGCCAGTTTTTCAGAACCTTTGGTAAGAGTGCAGCTTTTTCAAGCTTCTCTGGCATTACCCCACTATGAAAACCTACCAGGTACTCTAAATTGAGAGCAAATTAGACTATGCCTCCTCATTCTTCCACTGTTACATAGGAAAAATAACTGCCAAGCGTTTAGAAGTTACCAGGAAGTCTTTAACCCTTTCCAGGTCAATGGTGCAGAGCAGATGCTTGCAGCAGTGTTACAGGTTTAGACAAGTTCTCAAATACTACACGGCCACTCTGTGACAGTCTGCAAAATTGATTTTCTCATACACCAGTACCAGGCAACACCAGAGAATTCAACTTCAGTTTCTAAATCATCTGCATTAAACACATCTTCTCTTCAGGCTACTTTTTGTTCTTTTTTTTTTGGTGGAAATATGGATTGATGCATTGTTGCAAGCACAATGAGACAAAATGTAACAGGTTCATTCCACGTTTTAGTGGTGCTTTTCAAATATCAATTGAGAGTAGTAAAATGTAATTGTCATCAAAGACTATGGCAGAAAGCAATATCATCTTCCTGATGTTGGGGTCCTTTACCAAATGCTGGAAACCTTATTTTGTCTTGCCAGCCAGCAACATGAACTACACACAGTTGGAGTCAGTCTGTAAAAGTCATAGACTAGATGATTAATGCAGAAAAGTTATTTACAATAGAAAACCGCAGAGGAAATTGTTTTTGTTTCTGTAAATTCCATAAAGCATGAATCTGAATTTCCCATAATCTTCTCAGAAACGCTGCTCTCTCTCCATGTAGATCCAACAAGAGAGCTTGAACAGCTCTCAATAGGCCTGGAATGGAGCAGGGTTCAATCCCAAAAGACTCTTCTGGGGTCTCAGCCTCAATTTGCTCTGAGGAAGATAACCTGGCAAAGGGATCCCTGTGGCTTTCACCAGCCTTCACAGGCACAAGACAACAAGAGACACTGGGACATCTTCAGCATCTCCTCCCAGAACTCAGACCAAAAGGTTTTCTAGCAGAAGTCCCCTATATTCCTGTTCAAGCATGATGAATTTGCTTAAAATCATTTTGCTCTATCTGCTTAGAAGTATGCATGCTTTTGCCTTATACAGGGACACAGATATGCTGCTATCTTTTTAGCAGAATCCAGCAGTAACGCTCCAAGAATTAGTGGTCAAACACTACACAGCACTGGGATCAGGTCTCTCCATCCCAACAGAATTACTCTCAAAAAAGTACCTCAAAAATACACGCATATATATTTATTCACATATTTACTTTTTCCACCTTTGAGCTAGACTTGTAGACTAGTTCTTTGACCCTATGGACGAAAGGAAGTTACTGGTCTCCATTTCAGCCCCCAGGTGCAGAGTCTAGAAAAGCAGTAGCAGCATGGAGAGCACACGCAACTCTTCAGATGCCAAGGGCCAGGTAAATCCCACAAGGAGGGAATATGCCAACAAGATTTGCTGCCAAACCACTGGACATGTGGACAGGCAATTCTGTGTCTTTACTCACAGAGAAAAAAGCTACCTCATGTGAGCAGCCTGCTGCACAAGAATGGCACCCAACCCACAGCTGAGGAATTAGCAAGCCACAGGCATTTTCATCCACAGTGTAGTTCTTAGCCACTCAGATGGCAAGCCTGTTAAAAGTTGATGATAAACAGTACCAATTCAGTAGCTCTATTTCTGAATTAAGAAAAAAAAAGTCCTCCCAGGAACAGCGACACATCTGCTCTTTTGCACAGAGAGATCCCAATGTCTGTAAATAATATAAATTAATGTTCTGGGTGATCACTATTTCATCGCTGTTACTCCAAACAAGTCCTTTAGGACAGGCTACAGCCTTCAAATAGCACTACTGAAGTATTCCTTGTCCTTCGCTCTGCTGAAGCACACAAACTCCAGCAGGAGAGAGAGAGAGTGCCCATCCAAGAGAACTTACGGATAAATAAGTCAACAATTTCAGAGGCAGTTTTATAACCACATGTACTTAACAAAGGATAGCTGCTTACTGATACAGTCAAACTCTATTTTAAGATTTCATTCAGCCTTACAGGGACAAAGGCTGCTTCATGGGGAGAAAGCTCAGCTACAGACCACCAGAGCTTTGCTTCTTTATGCCATATCTAATTCAGAGGGTTTCCAAGGATAATTGCTGCTGAGAAATGTATTGATTTGTTTCTCAGAAGCCTGAGGATGCTTGAGGAATTGCAATTGGGGTTTCCTCCAAATGATTACACTTCAGAATTAGAATGGAAATATATTACTTTTCTCTTGCGGCTACAAAACTTCACTTAAAACTCTTAACACTTAAAAAACAGTTAAAAACTATGTATTTGGAAACAATACTGTGGTATCCAAACAAATTAGCACTAAAGGGCCTTTCAAGTGGAGGCACTGAAGAAATCTGCAGTGTGCCAGCCTGCACTGAGCTGTGACTGTTTGGTTAAAGTACAGCCAAGGCACAATGTTAGGGGGGTTCTGCTGCTGCTTCTCCTGCATTGACAGCCTTGCTTTGTTTTAACAAAGAGCCAGAGCCCTTTCATAAATCTACATCAATGCAATTTGCACCACGGTACAGCCCAGAAAAGACAGATTCTTCCTGAGGATTTCCTGTGGCACATTTGTGCTTCTCTCACTTGTTGCAGTGCCTGAGGTGGAAGCAGGGCAGGGAGCTGTCGGATCGCTTGGTTTCTTCCCACTTGTGTTCTCACCTCAGCAATTTGTGGCACGCACCAAATTACACTGGCAGGGAAATTTAAGCTCCAAAACGTTTCAAATTTACAGAGTACAAACATCCAATTAAGTACCCATTACTTAAATTGTAATTGCTGTCCATTTGCATGCACGACAGTGAGCGCAGAGGCAGCTACGTGCGCAGAGCCGGCTCCGCAGCCGTATCACAAGCAGGTCAATGGGAGGTTCCAGCAGCAAGAGCCAGCACAACTGTGCACCACAATAAGAACTGTGTTGTTGTAGGCTAAATAGGCAGGCACTGCTGCTTGATCCTGTGGGTTACAGGGTAATTAGCTTCTGAATAACTGAAATCAATGGATGTTCTGCAGAATCACACCAAACAAGCAGAAGCTTGGCACGCAGACGGGAGAAACAGTCCCACTGCTACACAGTCGTGTTTGTTAATTCCTAGTTTAATTCCATCAACTTCAAAAGCTTTACTGCAGGAAGAAAAAAAAAAACAAAAACAAAACAAAACAGCCTGGGGTTACTGGTAAACCCAATCAAATTACCCTGCAATTTGACAGCTAAAATGAAACGCTGCTCCTCCTGACTCACCACCTCCACTGCTAAGCCCTCCTCCCTCCCAGCAGCACATCAAGCACTCACGGAATTCCATTCCATCACTATGTAAGTCTCACAGTTTCTTTGGAAATCATATCACCTCATGATTTCTCATCTCCCCGCTTTTCCATCAAGCCAAATCTGCAGTCAGGTAAACGTTTTACAGAGTGATCTCCCACAGTCCGCTCTTAAAGGTTACAATCTCTTACACAGGAAAGCCCACATGCTTATGAATTCACAGGCTGGGTGAGGAAAGAGGCTCACTAATGGACTGCAATAACTATAAGATGGGTTCAAACCCTGCTGAGGTGTAGCATGAAAAAAACTGAGGGAAGGATGGAATGGCCCATGGTTCAGTGGTACATTTGAGAGGAGAAGAAGAGAACAAGTCTGTCATTTGACAACTAAACCTCAATCATGATCACCTCTGAATTCCAAATTCAACCTCGATCCCAGCAGAGCCCTTCCCAGGCCACGCAGCCCCAGCAGCACTGCAGGACTGGCGCTAACAAGGCAGAACTGTCCTTGCACTCACAGAAGGAATCCGGCCCAGAAAGCACTGCTTTGAATATACTATTAAGAAAATTGCATGCAGGTCAACATCACATGAGAAAGAATGAAAAGCAAAAACCTGTATGTATTCCAAATGAAAATTAAGGCTATGAGTCAATCCCTCCTTCTATGCAACTGTATGTGTAAATGAGCTACTGAGTAAGTGAAATTTCAAGTCTCTTCTTGCAAAGTAACTTTTTCAGAAACAATATTTTGAGAATCTATCATAATCTGCAGAAATGTGAAAACTAAATAAATTCATGAAAATGCCCTTAGCTAATGATATTTACCAATTGACACCGTGTCCTCTGCTGTTTGTAGCAAGCTTAGTCACAGAGAGTAAGGACAGGTTTGCCTTATTAGTACAGCACTCTGCCTGTGTATTTTAAATACCTTGAAGCACAGTACCATCTGTGTGTAATCTACTAATGAGCTACTGCTTAGACCGAAGAAGGCCAGCCAGCTAACACCAATTACTCAGATAGAGGCTGCCTAATTTTTAAGCAATTAATGAGCCGCTCTCGCTTTACAGAGAAGCTTCCTCTGCTTAGTTCTCCAGATACATTATTGGAGATCCTCATCTGAAGAAAGTTTCCTCAAGAAGAAAATAAGAAGGGAGCGAGGCACAGCCCAGCCACACCGGGCAGAGCCTGAACCCTGCTGCAGGGACAGGAGCAGCCCTGCTGGGACCAGCACAGCCTGCACGGGAACTGCAGCGACCAGAGAAGCGTGCTGCAAAGGGGATTGATCGCTCAGCCCACTCCATCGTTCCAGACCGTTTGGGGCACTAAGATGCCTCTATTAATGCTGAAAGAGCAGAACAGCCAGAGCCATGCTTAGCCAATAGCTTTGCTGGTTCTCATCCCGTTTGCCTCCTGCTCACGTGGAAAAGCCTAATAGGGAGCATCCCCAGATGCTGCACAGTCGCTGAACACTTAGGAAGAAGACTGACTGCTCCATTCACTGACTGATGAGATCATAAAAGGCTGGCCTTAAGGGGCTATTACGTTATGCAAAAATAGAATTCCCACTTCTGATGTTAAAAAATATTTCTTAATAACCTAAACAAAGTTTAAGGAGATCAAAATTACCTTTTACAGCTCCCTGTTGCAAAGTGCTGTAGTAAAGCATAGAATGAGTAATAAATTATCTCACTAATTACACTGATAATGCACAAGTCTCATGTACAATAAAAACATTAAAGGAGACCTAATTTTTACAATACATTATGCACTACAATTAGGGAAAGAGCAGCATTATGTCCAAGAAAGGTTTGTGCCTGTCTTGCACAAGCCTGGAAAACACGCCACCTTCAATCACAGCAAGAAAACTCACAGAGGAGAGCTTTTACCCAACAGCAAAACACCCACCTGCACTGAGGATACCTGTATTTGCACAACAGCATGGGTCTGAAGGTGACACTTTACATTGACCTACATCAGAAATCAGCTAAAACACTTCAGCTTACAATCTGCTCCAATAAAGCTGAGATGCTCTGCTCCTAAAAGTAGTTTCCACTGTAATCCCAATTTGCCTAAAACAACACATACCTCTATATTGAATAGAACATGTCTATTTTGAATAGAAATGTTACATCCAAAATGCCACTAATGATATCTACTTTTCTCCCCGTAGTTTTGATTGTCTAAAAACAAGCCAGTATTCACGCTTCTCTGGCTCTGTACAATGGGAAAGATTTTCAAGGTCTTGTTAAAAATCATAATAATAATAATAGATCCTAGAGCTCAACCCTGCAATACATTTTCCACAACTTCAAGTCAGCTTTCTAAACTGCTGCTTCTACAGCAGCTTGGCTTGAGAAAATTTCTTTAAATCCATGTGTTTTCCCAACAAACCCCACCCTGCACTAGCAGCTTGCAATGAGAGAAGAGCAAGCAGGTTCAGAGGGTGCTGCCCATCTCATGGCCTCCCAGAGCCCCTCCACCTCCACCCAACCAATTCTACGAGACCCAGCTGCTCTCACTGCCTCAGTTTTCAGATCCCTTCTGCAGGAAACCTGTGAGATATGACACAAGAAACTGCATCCCATCAAGGACTCCAGAACCAGCAGGTCCCTACCATTACATGCTCCAGGTCTTCCAGCTGCTTCATCTACATTCACATCCAGGATTAGAGGTGCTGGCTTTCAGTTGCCACTCCCGACTGCCCCAGATGCAGAGCCTGGGAACAACCCTGCCTGTGATCCACATTCCAGCAGTTTTCCACCTATTAAATACACCCATCTTGGGGAGCTTCAAAATGAAATTGCGTCACTGAAAAATAAATTCCGACCAGCTCTATTCTCCAGAATGGGATCTTTCTGTGTCTTACCATAAGCTCAAAGACACCAGAGTGATTGTATCTCACATTACCCTTCCTCTTCCAGGAACACCCATTCTTTTGCTGAAAATGTAAGACAGCAAAAGCATGCATGAGATCGCTTTGCACACAGATCCAAATAACCTCAGGGCCAGAAAGTAAATTAGCAACAAAACAAAAAAGAAAAAAAGACCATTATTATTAAGACCACGCAGTTTCTGTTGTCTCATGAAAAATCCGACCTGCTATATTAACATCAGTCTTCATAAATATTAACTCAGTTCTACCTCCAGCATACTGGGCAAAATCTATCAGCTCTCAAATAATAAAACAAAACTTGTCAAATTTGAGTAAACAGCAGCTTGCACATGTGGATGAAAGAACCAGCATTTCTTTAAACAAAAAACATCTGGATAGACTGTACACCAAGGGTTCCTTGGAGAAAGCTGCTTTAAGCTATTTGCCCACCTGACTATAGAATTCCAGCTCCTTCTACTGCTAGAAATCTAAAGGCAGATAGTGGGCAAGCACAGATGCAGTGCAGAGTAGCTCAAATGCAGATGGCTGCAGAGTTGCATCACTTTATGGCCAGCAATGGTTGTTTCGGTCAGAAGAGCAATAGATGCACGGATTTTTGGTTTTCGTTTCATAAACTAGTCACCCTACAGACTTGAGGCTTCTCCAAGGCTCTCAGTCCCTCAGCTATTTCTTCTGCCATCTTACAATCTTAAGTGGTTTTTGCTCCCACGTGCCCCAGTACAAATTGTGAGGACAGTTTAGAGCCAGAATGCACAATATACTTGTGGCACTCACAGGGAAAAGCTATTCTGCTACAGCTGGCTTTGTGCACTAGCTGCAGCCTAACTTCTCTGCTCCTTCCCCATTTCTAGATGATATCTTACCATCTTTTACTGAAAAAATAACAGAAATTGCTAACACTTTTCTCCTTCTCCCAAGGTCTTCCAACTACATACTTCACACATATTTATTTAGCCTCTGAACTCATCTAGGAGATAGGATTGTTTTCATCATCCTTGCCTAAGGTATAAGCGGAACAGAGGGAAACGTGCTTTCACCCTCACATGATGTTTAGTGTGCTGGCCAACCTGAACATTGCTTCATCTCTTTGTTTCCATTTGGGTGTTGTTTTTTTTGGGTTTTTTTTGTTTTTTTGTTTTTTTGTTTTTTTTGGTTTTTTTTTGTTGGAGGGCCAGTGAGAAGGAAGGGATGGCAGAGGCTGGCATGGGGCAAGTCATGGCATGGGCCGCTTGGTTAGCTCTTGGTTATCTCTTGGAAGAGCCAGGTGCTCAAGTCAGAAGTTTAACTTTTCCCACTAGTCTCTTTCTTCAGAGCTGAAGCACTGAAACCAAAACTCAATCTACTGTATCCTTTCACATCAGTATATATTATAAGTACTAATCATACACACTCTTTGCAGGAAAGAATCAATTGGATTTGAAAGAGTCTGAGATTAACAAAACATACACTCTAGAGGTGACACCACAGATCAGATCAATTTTGCTGAGCCTTTTTTATGTTCCTTTAATTGCACACAGCCCATAGTGCCTGCCTTAAACACACACACAGGTCACCAAACCCCATGCACTTAGAGCTGGGCTGGACTGGGAGCTGACCCCAAGCCCAAGTCACAGCATCGCCACAGCATCACAACATCACTGCAGCCCTGGCAGTCTGCATCCTGCTAGTGACCCCTGTGCCTCTGCGCCACTACAGCTCCCAGACCCAGCAGATGCATTTTATGCTTTGGGCATGGTTGCAACTCATCCTACAGGAAATCAAAGGCAGCAGGGAGCAGCTTGAGAGCTTGCTGTCTTCTTCTGGAGAAGGGCCTGAAATAATGCACCTACCTGACCCCTACGGATCACAAATGCAGAGCAACACAAGGGCTTCTGGCCTTGAGGAGGCTGAGAAGAACTTGTCTCAAGGCCCCAAAGCCAGGAACTGCCCTCGTAACACAGCTGCCCCCTCAGACAGACACCCATTGGGCAGTGTGGATGGCTGCTAATGTTTCCGGGCTACTGTGGACCCACTGCTCCCCAACCCCATGCCCACACTCTGGGAACTCTGCCTCCAGGCTCGGTGCCTCTGGCATACAACTTACATTTCAGGAGCAACGGTCTTTGCTCCTTCCACAAACCCAGTGCAACCCGTAGGCATCACCTCAGGTCCTCTCCTGAGCCATCAGATCCTCTCCTCTGAAGTCCTTCCTCTCTTCCTCAAAAATTCAGGCTCTGCAAACGTGAGCCTCTACTCCATAGAATTTTCCTGACACCAGGAAAAGAGTTGCAAAGGAGCAAAGCCACTGCTACCACCTCTGCAGATGGTGCTGGCAAGATGACACAGTTGCCTTTATGCCTCCAGGCCTTACTTAGCAAGGTGTGAAATTAAAATAAATAAATAAATAAAGCCTGCCTAATCCCATATTTCCAAAGCCAAAAGCACTGAAGACTGCTCCCAACATGCAGTGTGCCAGAGTAACTCACTGGAAGGAAGATACACCACCTCTGTGCTGCAAACGCCAGATGGGTTCAAAGAGGTGGTTGGGCTCCCCAGCTCCTTTTTTGCTTTTTTAAATAGCTAAGTGAAAGGAGACTCAGCAAACATGCTCCCTGCAATCTGGGTAAGTCGGCAGCTGCATTATTCATAATTTCGTTCAAACCTTATGTAAGACAGACCTTCAAAAAATATGAACAAGAGAAAGGACAAAACACGGCAGAACAACTGCCCCTGTCCCTCAGGATGGTTTGTTTCAGAATAAGGGCAACAGCCTACGACCCACATCCTCAGAGCCAGAAATACTGAAAGATCTTTGAATTTCCATTAAAGATCTTAAAGAAAGCAAGGCAGATACTTTGATCTGAGACATTTTTTTTCCATTTTATAAAAGCCTCATTTTGATTCCAATTAAAAGCACAGGGTTGGAAAATCTCTCAGTCATGAAGGTGTGCCAACTAGAGAGGCTCAGACAGCATTAATACTGCAGCTAGATGCAGAACAGCCATCCACACAACTGACAGAAAATCTTCTCCAGGAGAGGAAGAGTATAGATTTTTAACTGAGGAAATGACATTTCTGTCATGTGTCTCTTACCTTCCCCATCCCTAAAGATCCTACCTTTGTAATTTACTGCTGTCTGAAACAATTTAATTGCCTCCATTCATTTTATTCAGATACAGTTGTGGCTTCTCTTTTGGGAAAGAAGTTTGGCTTTAATACTTAAATATCGGCTCAATATTTTAATTGTTTCAATTATACATGAGCTCATTTTAAATGAGTGTAATAGCTAAAAATGTGAGTGTTTAAATAAGTTCAATATTTAAACCCTGTCAGGCTGAGGTCACTACAAATACCCAAACTGCCTGCAGATTCTTTCCCTTTCTTGTTCTTCTCTGTGCATCTCTTCCTCTCCAGAATGCTGCCAGCTGTCACCCAGGCCTGTCTTGCAGCCACATCTCCGTCTGTCCAGGGCAGAGAAGCCAAGGCTGAGGCTCCCTTCTCGAGGTGCACTGAGTTCCCACGCTGTACAGCTTGCTGAAGCCCCCAAGTCATGACCGAACACTGGAGCGCGTCCTCTTCTCCTTCCCCAGTAAAAACTGAACAGATGGAAAGGAGCCCTGAACCAGTGCACAGACATGGCTGTGTGCAAGAGGGGCTCTGTGCTCCCGCCTTGATGACAGCTTAGAGCAACATCCATCTTGACTTATTTTTGTTTGCTGAGGCTGTAAGTTACAATCTTCAGAAGAAAGAGAAAGAAAAAAGGTTGGTGCACACTGAATGCTGCTGCTGACAAGCTCCCATTTTCCTCTATGCTACTGCATGATTTGCAGAAGAGAAAAGCTGAAAACCTCTTTCATACTACTCGTATCTCAGAAAATGGGAGAATTCATAGCCATGCATTTTACATGATGGGCAGAAGTCAGCTCTTCGGGCAGATGCAATTGCAACAGAAACCAAACACAAACGAGTGAGCGCAGGGCAGCTCCCCTAGGGGCTCATTCCACCAAGAGAGATGGACTTTTAAGAGTTAGGCTCCTCCAGAATATCCCATTCCAGGCACAAATCCACACATCGCCTGTGAAGCAAAGGTAGCTCCACTTCCATATACGCTGCAGTTTTTCAGAGCCAAAATGATCAGACAGCAACACCAGAAAAAGAAGCATTCTTCCCAGAAGGGAGCAGGGGGAAATCCGAAGCTAGAGCAAAGACTATTGGTAGGAAGGTGAAGGGCTCCTAACACAATGCAGCAAAGGCACGAGGACTCTGGCTCTGCAGCTGGAGGACGTAAAAGTGCCAAGCTTGAGCCAATTAAGCTCCATCAACCTGGAGCAAGACTCCTCTCAGCTCTGCAGCCAGAGGCGTACAGAAGCCTCAGGGATACCTGCCCATGCTCTAGTGCACAAGGCAGGCATGCCCTCTGGAGCTCAGGCGTGCTGAGAGGAGGTATTTTAGCTCAGCAGATAAATGCAGCAACAATAAATGGCATCAATTATTCACTAATGGAATTATGCCTAGTAAGTCAAACAGAACGTATAATCTGAAAAATCTTTTGCTTAAGAAATGCAATGATTTTTAATTGGTTTTATATCCCCTGCTATGAGTACTCAAAGCACTACATACAAAAGGCTTGGGAAGAGAAGTCACTTAATCAGATTAAAAGGAAGTCCCTACTTACAGGAACCTAACAGCTCCCACATCCTCAGTTTATTTGTATAACCTCCTCCTGTAAAGCCTTTCCAGGTTATTACTAGGCTGCAGTCCCAGCATTAGCTGTTTGCTCCCTTTCACTTCCCAAAGCAGGCAAAAAGGATGATTTGCAGCTTTCCAAAAAGCTTCTTAATATTAAGAAACGCTTGTGAAACTTAAATCAACATTACATTCACACAGATGCTCGAGGCAAACTATTCTGTCCCCACCACAAACAGTAATCATTACTCTGCAAACATGACAGATTTCTTTTGGAGCACCTGGAAGCTGCTGCATGTAAAGAAGAATCTGACTAGCATAATTAAATTAACTCACCTATTTTAATTCTTCTGGCACAGCATCTGAAGCAGGAAGAAGCCAAACAATGTTACTGCGGTACAAGTTTGTGTCATTTCTGCAGCATTCTGTAGCCCTCACATGCATTCCTGTTTGTCACCTCTAAATGGAAACAAGAACACCTGAGTCTACAAGGAAGGGCAAGCAAAGGCACCTGAAGCTATTTATTTCAGTTCTGGTTTGCTGGGTTTTTTTCCTCCTTCCCAGAGCACTGTTTCTTCAGCAAACTTTAACTCTACACCTCCAGCTGGAGCACCATTTTGCCACCTCCTTCTTGACATCCACTCCCATCCACCTCCTCAGTGCCTCCCGCTGTTGGCCAACTCCTGTGTTCTGCCTGTATTTGCTATTTAGAGTTTACACCCTCAACTTTCTCCCCCTTAGGTTTCCATTCCACAACTTCAAACATACATTTTTCCCCATTAGCCTCCGCCAACATCTTTCTAGCCAAACCCCTGTGCCCTGTAAGGCAACTCCAGTTTGACTGATAGAGCATTTCTGCACACACTGCTTTCCTTCGGACAGTCTCTGCAATATCTGAACACAACACTGCACCTCCTCATTGCTCCACCCCAAGTCCCATTCAACTTCACTACTTGAGGCTCTCCCTACCTTTTAAACAATATATAATGGATTGCGTGGTTTTGCACACACACTAATCAACTTCGTAATTGCTCTTGTACTCAACACTAATCACATTTTTTCCTCATTCAGGCTATAATTCTACATACTGCTCAGAAAGATGACAGTCTACGTAAGTCAAAGAAGACACAGACACCTCAATTTTGTTGGTTTATTGCCCTAGTAGCCCAGATCTGTCTTTATCATCAGCATCAGCACTTTCCACGCACTGCTTCACAGAAGTGTCTTCAGAACAGTCTGCACAGCTTCCCCTCCCCTCGTAAGGACACTCACCAGCTCAGATATCCCAGTGCTGACAGCCAGCAGGACGAAGAGCTGCACTGCCCACCCCGAGCACAGCTCCACAGACCCTGTCCACGTGGCATCGTTTGGGCACCCCATCCACCCCTGCTGCTAAACCAGCCTCCCTGCTATCAGATATGCTGCCATTCTGGACAACTGTACACCAAAAAAAAAAACCAACCACAGTCACTTTCCCCTTCTCACTCTCCTGTACCATAAACATCATTTATATATTAAAAAAAGAAAAACTGCAGAACCACAGCATCAGTGTAGAACCACGACCCCACCGAGCAACAAGGCCTCACTGTTCCCTGTGCCTGCAACCAAACCAGCCTCTGTCTCCAACCTTCTACTCAAACACTAAAATTCAGAAGCTCCTTGAGCAGCCGTCCCCTCAAACACCCAGTGAGGCCCCAGGCAATCAAGTGACAGCACCTCATATCTAAAGTCCACTTTCAGAAAGGGAGTCAAATTATCAATTTCACTCCAAGTGCTGAAACTACAGAAACAGAAAATGTGTTTCACACACAATGTACTGGAAGAAGAAAATAAAAATCAATAGTTTGTTCCACGCAGCAATCTAAAAGTCAGCACAAGAGAGAATGAATATTAAAAGGTAAAAGCCAACTACATGATCACATACTTGCAAAGAAACTGTTTTTACTTTATGGGCTTTTTCCCCTTCATCTTACACTGAACATATACTGGCTCCATTAAATGAAAAGAACAAACTATTCACTGCTGTGGGCTATATTTAGCCATAAGCAGGCTAACATATTTAAGCACTTTTCCTACCAGTACTCAACCTGCATTGATACTGTCAACAGCTGCCAATAACATAAGGCATTCTGCAGAGTCCATCAAAAAAAGCAGCTAAATGTAACAGAATACACTAAAATATAATTAAAGGTAAACTATTAGCTGAATGAAGCTATAACTAGACATTTTATTTCTATAGATGTGTACTTCTGATAAAGGAGATGCAAAGGCCCTTCCTTGCTGGTATTGCCTGGCATCAGTGAATCAAGGCAGCTCAGCTATACAGGTTATGGATCTCGTAGGGGTTCCCAGCCAGGTCAGTGATAGCAGTTTCATAAAACAAAACACCATTGTCCTTAGCAGGCTTTAGATCAAGCTCTATGCTGTAGCCAAATCCTCATCTCCATGCCTGCTCTCACAGGGCAAACAGGGCCCACACAACCACACCAAAAGACTGTAAACTAGTTTGGCTTAGCAACATCCATTCAGCCACTGGGCTCAGAAGGAATTCAGCCTAAAATCTGGTGATTCACAGAGTAATATTTCCCAGCCTGAGATGGGAAATACAGGTTTTTTTTTATTATGGACAGACCAAAAAGTCTTTTCCTCCTTTTCCAAAAAACACAGAAATTAAATTTAAAACCAGACACATCAACTAAGCCAGTAATCTGTTCATACTGCATGTAGCATGCAAGGGCAGCACCACATTGGTTACCAGTTCATGTATATGAGAACAACGCTATGTTAACACTGAAGCTAACCCACCTGCCTGCCCAGATCCTTGAGATTACCTGAGAAAGACACGTTTCCAGATTACTTTGCTCCCACTGAGCAGGGAGAGCTGCACAGACCAGCAGTCGCCTTGCTCTCAGAGAACTAATGGAACATTCCCTACATCAACCATCTTTCCCAGAAAAGGAGAGATGATTCAGTGCTTCTTTCAAGTGTTCTGTTATTATCAGTGCCTTTCAAAAGCAGCTGTAAACATAAACCAGCTCTTGTTACCTTTCACTGCCACAATAATCAGAGAAAGCACTTTGCCCTACCCAGGGAAGTTCTTCCCAGTGAAGCCCACGTGTGATCACACATGTGGCTGGCATGGCGTTTTGGAAGATGCCCTTCCAACATCCAGTAAGCCCATCCAGACTTACAAATCATCAGGAACCACATTCATGGTTAAGAAAATCTGTTAGCATGGACACAAGCACAGCTTTTAGAACAATGCCAAATCCATCTCTACTTTAACGGACTCTCAAACAGATCAACTTTTTTCCTTCTTTTCTTTTTCTTTCCCTTACGAGAGCACAAGGACATTTTGGGACAGCTTAAGACATGTCAACAGAACATTACAGAGAAAAAATTCATCCTGTAACATCTGGTAAGCAGATCTTATGAATTTTTTCTTCCCCCAGAAGAGAACAAGGATATATGCAAAACAAAAAGCAGCCATTTAAAACACTTGTTTCAATGAGCATTAAGTCCAGATCCAAAAGTAAAAACATTTTTTCTGTGACTTACCAGAATTTCTCTTCGACACGAGCTTCAAATTCATGCTGACTACAGTACAGATCACAAGAACCAAGAGAACAAGAGGCTTCATCTTTCACTTTCTTTGGCAGCTGAAATGCAAACATAGTATGAAGTCTGAATCATAGGTCTTCACCACACCAATGCAGCAGCTACAATTAAATATTTCTCAAAGAGCCATTAAGGGCAATGCTTAACCTAGTGACATCTGTCAGCTTTTGGTTTATTTTTTTAATGCAGAGGTAGGAAAACATCACGGCTCAAAGCAACTGCCCATGAATAATTTACCTGAGTACCACACAAGAAGTTGTAGGCTTTGTTTTTCAAATATTCTGAACACATTATTTTGCTTGAAAAGAAAAGAAAAGAAAAGAAAAGAAAAGAAAAGAAAAGAAAAGAGAAAAGAAAACAGAAAAGAAAAAAGGACAAATTCTTATTTGAAACAATCTAATTTAATCCAACATATTTTTGTATATTGTAGAAGACTAATCACAACAACTATAACTCATTTTGTTTCATACTTTAAAAGAACACTTTACATTGTTTGGGAAAGTGTAAGGGTAGGTTATCTGTGCCATTCCTCCCAGAAACCTTATTTTCCCCACTGGTGACCTTGTAAAAGCTCCTACAGTGAAATGATACTACTCCAGAAATTTCTAATATAAAAAGAAGACAGCTAAATGAAAACCAGAAATCAATGGAACCAAGCCTTGAGACTGTTATTAAAAATACAGTAAAATTCACAGGAGAGACTAAAGCCATCTACTTTATATCATAATTGTTTTAAAAAAAGAGAAAATGCTAGCTTATAACGGTCTTTTGAGTGGTACGTAATTACTGGAACAAGTTATGTTTTCATTCACAAGTCCAAAGTCATTCAAGAAAAGACAGCAAGAGCTCAGTGAGGCTCCCTATACGTGATTAAAAAACAGGCGCAGTGAAACTGAAACCAGCAAAGCCCATCCTTCTCACTAAATGAAAAAGGAGAGAGATGCTTAATTAGAAGCTAGAGTCCCCAAATACATGCTTAGCATGAAGTCACGGGACTTTAAGTGGCTTGCACTTACAGGAATTCACCGCCATACCAGATATAGAACCCAGATCAGGATCCTTACCCTTGGATACAGAGACTAGTTACCTAGATCAGTATGAAGTTTTTATCTATCAAAATACTCAGCTGACGCTCTATGGCAGTTCTGTTTAAGCAGAAAGGTGCACAACCACCTGCATCAGCAACCAAGGCAAAGACCAACAAAACAGAGGAACCCCAACTGGCAGAGGCAGCCCCCAGCACAGGCTTAATATGAAAAGCCAGCAGGAGAGCATCATGTCCTGCAGGTCTCAGGAAATTATTCCATTTAATTGGAGCTTATTACATTAACCATCCTTCCTTTGTCATTTTACTGCCAGCCTACTGTTGTGTGAAGAAAATCTAAGGAACCACATATAATTTTGTACACGAAGGCAATTACGCTGCTACTCAATTATTTCAAAAGTACTGCTTATATCTGAAGTTTTCACCCCTCACCCTACTGCACTGCAAGCTACAAAAGGGCAGCAGATTTCTTCTCGCTGCATTTTAAGTTCCCCTGGGCACTCACTGCCTGCTGATTCCCCCAAGTAACGATGCTAAAGAGCTGAAGGAATATTCAAGGAGCCGTACGCACTGAAGGCTGTCTGACAGTGCTTAATGGCAGAATCCGTTTTTGTTCTTCCCTAACCTCTCCTTGGAGTACCAAAATCCTGAAACGAGCCAGGCCATCTTGACAAGAGAGCGAGGAGAAAGTAATTGAACTAAATCTTTTGACAGATAATTGTAATGATGATGTTATGCTAGAACGGTTTTCAAGTGTAGCTTTGCAAATTGCTTTCTTCACTTCCTTCCCTTTGGTTATTACAGCTGAGGTATGTAACTCCAGGATCCTTCCTCATGCGGCTTTAACTCCAGGATCCTTCCTCACGTGGCCCCTTTATCTTCACCCCAAATGGGCTATGCTGCATTAAATAAACTTAAAAACTCGAAGCAAGTTGTGACAAGCAACATTCACTCTAGATATAGGGGAAAACTCTGGGTTCTGTCAGCACCAGATGCTTTGCTTTTTGAAGCCCAGGCCTCACTAAAGCAGTCACTGCCTGTACCTGCACTAGCAATATTATGAAAACACAGCAGGAAAAGGTCAAGAATCTACTCCACCACGCAGCCATTCCCAGCCCAGCCCAGCACCATCCATTCATCTGACACAAGCTCAATGCAAACACACAGCAGTACTTGGAGTGCCTTCTTTGTATACAGAGATGTCCCAGCTGAAGGCAGAAGCACTCACAACATGCAGGGCTGCAAGCATCCCAAACAAGATCTCTTTGTTTGCCAGGGAGGAGATGTCAGGGGCTGAGCCTGTGAAGATCGCCCTGATGTCTGCCAGCGTCACAGTTCCCTGCAGTGGGCCATGTACTCGCCTGCCAGGCACAGGGATGCCCCAGAGGGTCAAGATGGTCTCACTCTAGATCTACCAGCGCTTTGGGAAATAAATGAGAGGAAAAGTGTCTACAATCTGATCAAGAATGTGAAGAAAACTGTGCTATTCTGTAGAGATACTAGATGGGATGCAATGATCATTATTCAAAACCATTTTCTACAACTGAGGCTTTTCTTCCAAGTAGGACTGATCTGGAGCATAACTACGTCAAAAAGGCAAGCAGTCGCTTAGTGTCCCAGGTGTCACCTACTGATCCACATGAAAAGGAAACACATGAGGAAGGGATTACCCCCCACCCTACTTACCATAAGGGAAAGAAATTCAGCCTCAAGGCGTAACACTCCTGTTGATTTTAGGCCGTTTATTCCATATACACGTAGTCAAAGATAAGATCACATTTACAGGATTTGATAGAAATAACTGCCCATAGAACGTGTGGATAACAAGGGATTCCAGGTAGCCACAGAGACTCCCATCTCAAAAGATGAAGGAGATTCCAGCCACAAATTGCACACCTCAATACTTACTACACTTCCCAACAACCAACTGCAACACTGCATTTTTAGCACTGCCAAAGTCCCAGTTAGACTCTGACAACACTGCCAGGACAGCCCTGCACCTGGGGTAACGCACTGCTTTTTCATCTACTGCAGCACTGTCCCAGAAGTCCGAATTCTGGCTTCCCATGAAGAGCTGAACCCGATCTTCACCTTCTAGCACTACCTATCCTCAATTTACTTTAACCTCCGATGGCAGCATAAAACTCTCCTGTTTGAAACACATTTCATAGAAGGCAGGTTACAGCTAGGAGTTTGTATGATTTCTAAGTATTGATTTTAACAGAATTTTATATTAAAGTTTCTTTACATGCCAGGCAGCATCTTCTCCTCCCCATTTTCAGTTAGCACTTCATGAAACAACTAAGTTTAAAAATCCCCAAGTTCCTTCTCCTGGTGCAAAGACATGCTTCCTTAAAAACAGTACATGCTTCCATTTAGGGTATCTATATGCTACAAAATTATTGTTATAAAAATGCATCTGTTATTTCTCTTCACCTCTTTATTTCAAATGTGAGGACCAAAGACAATTTTGGTCAACTTCTCTTTTTAAATGGTTATGAAAACCATCTTCTTTGCCCACCTCCCACCGCCATGCACAACAGCTTCTCAAACACTTTCAGCATTTAAGAACTGTGTAACTAAAATCAAAGACTTAATGACTTAGGATGGCCAGAACACATCACAGAAACAAGCGTTCTTGTCAAATAAAACTAAAGTACAATTCCCACCTTGTAGTTGGCAATAAAATTAACCTTGCACTATGCCTGGAAGTTGGAAGGTTGAGGCCGACACACACAGGGTGCATCAGACAGATCTTCACATCATGCAGCTTGGACATCAGACTACTGGATACAACTCAGAGGAGGGTAACGGCATTTAAGGTCTTTCCCAGAAGAGTGAAGATGTTTCCCTTACTAACTGTAAATAGAAATGCTGATTGCAGCTAACTGGCTCAAGATCCCTGAGATGAAGAAAGAGAAAGGCAGGATAAAGTGCTCCCTGAGAAGGCTGAAAGAATCCAGCCCTTGGCGTGACCTACCAGGTTACGTTTGTATGGAGATAAGCAAAAGAAGGTCGCTACCATCAGAGGGAGGACAAGGAAGATGGAGCAGTTTTGTTCTCAATTGTTCCTTCCCTCCTCGTGCTGCTGTGATGCTGCAGAGGACAGATTTCAGACCACCCTCCTGACCTCTGCTGTAAGCACCCAGCAAACAGGAGGGCACCAAACTGCCATGAAGCACAAATTCTGTTCTTCTAAAAGCAAACCAACAAAAAACACCTGACTTCCACATGCTGCCTTCAGCAGCACTGACAAAACAAGGCATTTCTTCAGGGCCCTGAGGAAACAAGGCTTGGGAAACTGCAACAGCATCCAACACTGCAAAGATCTTCACTCAAGTGTCAAGGTTCCAATAAAGCATTTAGAAACAGGAAGGCAATTGGTGCATTAGTATTCTGCACAAACCTCAGCACTGAGATTCCCAAATCTCTGCCTTACACGCAATTTAGTTTTGCTGTAATTTCTACCATAAGCTTTGCTTATACCGTGTTCCTTTGTCAGAGAAAGCAAGAAGAGAAATGCAGTGTGTGTGCACTCGGCACATGCCTGTGCACAGACCGAGATCTGCTGACACACCGTGAGGATCCGCAGGTTCTGGCTCCTCCACAGAAGCTGCGATGCAGAAGGTGCTCATTAAAATCAGCAGCCCACCTCTTGAGTGGTTTCCAGTTGTCAGGCTTTGTTGTTCAGAAACCTCAGGGAAATAAATGACTGTTTTCACCCCCCCACACAAAGTAAGAAATGGCAACAGCAATTCTTTTGACATCTTTACAGTATGCTAGATGGCGACTTCTGTTCACTCTTTTTCAAACCATTTGCCCACTCCGCTTCTTAAGGTTTTCAATTTTAATGAGAGTTCTCTCTCAGGTCTCCCATTCTGTTGCCAACACACCAAATGTTGAGCTGTGTATTTCTGAGAAGTTTTCAGCACGCACAGCATGGTGGGTGGAAGCAATCCGCAGTGGGCACAGGTCCCTTTTTGTTGACGCTCTGATCTCACACACACACAGCAAAAAGAATTAAAATCAGAGATGCCTGCTAGTTCAAACATTGTACCTTCAGCTCTACTTGATATGAGTCACGCACCACTCTTCACTCTGCTGCTCAATGAGCATCACAGAATATTTATATATAGGCTGGATGTGGCTCTGGGCAGCCTGGTCTGGTGGTTGGCAACCCTGCACGTAGCAGGGGGTTTGAAAGTGGAGGGTCATTGTGGTCCTTTTCAACACAGGCCATTCTATAATTCTATGAATATTTGATTTTCCTAATCTGCTGTATATCCTCACCATCGTAACCAGACTTTTAAGATGCCCAAATGTGCAATGAATGTTGTTCTACAGTGCATTCAGCATTCACCTTGCTGCATTGGAGCCCCCATGGCATCCCTGTTCCGTGGGCTCAGGCCCTTACCTGAATTCACATCTGGCTAATTCTCCTTCTTCAGATGTAATTCTATGAGAAATTCACAGCTGCGGTAAGCTTAGCAGCAATCCAGGCAGCACTCGTGTTGTGTGAACTGAAAGTAACAGCAAGATGACATCTAAAATGCCTGAGATTCTTACTGGCACAACAGCACATCAGTTGCATGAAAGCAATACAAGGACAGACTGAAGTAGTGTCCTGAACAAGCACAGGGAACCGTTACAAAACGCAGCCAGCCGATAAGGTCACAACACCAATCTGTGTGTTGGGGTGTGAAGCTTCTTCTGCCTGAAGAAAAGAGGGCTCTAGTTAGACCTCACTGCAGCCTACCAGTACTTGAAGGGAGTTTATACTGGAGGGGGACCAATTTTTTTTACAAGCGCAGACAGTGACAGAATAAGGGGAAATGGCTTTGAATTGATAGAAGGGAAATTTAGGTCAGATGCAAGGAGGAATTCTTTACTCAGAGGGCAGTGAGGTACTGGCACTGCTGCCCAGAGCTGCAGGTGCCCACGGCCAGGCTGGGTGGGCCCTGGGCAGCCTGAGCTGTTGGGGGGCAGCCAGCCTGCAGCAGGGGCTGGGACTGGAGGGGGGGGCTTAAAGGCCCCTTACAACCCAAGCCAGTCTATGCTTCTATAAAGGCAGTCTTACCAGTTATGTCAGAAGCAATACAAAGCATGACCCCTTAGGTGTTAATAGTGAGGTTTTATTTGAAAGGCTGTAAAGCTTCCATCAAAAAGCTGGTGTCTTCTGGGTCACCATTTGGAATATTTTTAAGTGCAGCATCTTAGCACCTTGAAAGGCCTCTTACAGCATAACTTCAGAACAAAAATTGGGCTTTAGTGGAAGGCAGAAAAAAAATCCCAGGGAGGGCCTCCCCTCCATAGCTTCTACTGTTAGCACAAGATAGTGGAAGTGGGTTTAGTTATGTTACAGCAGCAGGAACAGCACTGTGAACAAACTGTTGGTTCGTCTTGTCTAGAGAAAGCCCTGCATGCATTAACAAGAAACTTCTCCTGCAGGAACCTTCTGATTCAATAGCTACCTAAAACAGTGCTCATTTACAGCAAAAAATAAAGAGCAGAAAACAGAAAAATGCCCTCTGATGTTCCAATCACAGATAGAGATTCCAGTGTCAGTAGAATCAGAGCTAACCAGGGAGGTCAGCACCAAACCTGCAATGAAAGCACTCACTTAAATCTCTACTAAAACAACAAAACCTGAGCTGCCCATCTGAACAGAGGGGAGAAGCACAGCTACACCTGCCCAGCCTGGTGGGCAGGCCAAGGCCTATCAGCTCACACTGCACACAGACCTTGATTCCCTGGGCAACTCAGGAGGAACTCAAGTTCATTACATCTTCACGTTGCATTTTCAATCTATGAATCGTACTCCTCATTGCTGCAACTCTTGCAGCAGGAAACACAGCACCCAGAAGTAGTTTAAAAAAAAAAAAAAAAAAAAAAAAAAAAAAAAAAAGGAAATCAGGTTTTGTTTGGTTGCTTTCAGGGTGGGATTCGTTTTGAAGCCTCACGCCCAGCTGTGCCATCACGATGTACTGACTCAGCACTGCCCTCTATTCTACAGAGAACCACGATTGCAGCCTCAACTCTGCCACACACTAACTGCACATCACAAGATATATAGATACACTTGTCCAGTATCAAAGCATTTAAATTTGAGCAGTCCAGGCCCCTTACAGATGTTCAAAGTGAAATACATGTTGCGGGAGGAGAATTACCACTGTACTTCAAACCCTCATGGTTTATGAGGTCAGCATAATGGATGTATTAATTTACAGCCTTTTTTTTTTCCCTGGCGTAGGAGCTATTAATATTCTACATATATTTACTTCTGCAGATGGTGGTTTAATCAATACAGTACCTTGGGCAACACGAAAGCAGTGTAAGGACTGTCAGCCCCAGGGAGCTGATGCTTATGGCAGGGCTCAGCCTCTTACCACAGCCTTGCAGAACTACCTAGAAGGCGACAGAGTCAGCTGAGGGAAGAGAAGAAAACACAAAGTCTGCACCTGTAAAGCTAAACCAGCCCACTAGCACTAGGGAAAGCAGAGAGATTACAAGACTCAGATCGGCCTAAATCCTAAAGCCTGTGGAAGAGCCCTACTGAGCCCATAAAGATTCTGAATCTGGGGACTCAGTTCTCTGGGGGGGTGGGAAAGAAAAGAACAAGCTGCTGCTGAGACCGCTAAGGGCGCACCAGCACACAGCAGTGGCAGCACGAGCTGCACCTGGCTCTGGCTCGCCTCTTGCTGGCTGACACCCAGAGCAAACATTGCGGCCCAGGTCACGGCCTCTGGTGTGCTTGAGGCGTCTGTGCCGATGATCACAAGTCTCCTCTGCAGCGTCAGACACAAAAGGAGGACATTTCATACAATCAGATTAAAAGAGATGAGAAAACTCCATTCTCACCCACACCAACTTCTAAACTCGCTCACTGCACTAAGATCATAGGAGAGGTTTCCAATTCACAGCAGCCTATGCAAGAGCATTATTAAGCCCAGAGATTAGATGCTTTGCTTCTTTGATAGTCATACCAAAGCTTGCTCCCCGAGCAGCTTTTGTAGAAACACTATTAAAAATGGAGAGAAAGACGGTTCAAAGAGAGGTCTCAATCCTGAAATACAGCACATCCCTCTCTCCCCCTCCCACGCTCTTCCCTCCTTCCATAGCATTCCTCAGGGCTGCTGAAGGAGGTGCTCAGCACAGGTTTTAGACTGGGCTGCCATCTGCATGCTGAAACGTTCCCTGCTTTTGTAGTGAAGCCGCTTTTACTGTCTTAAACTTGCCTGGGCGCACAGAGAAGACAGACTCACAAGCATCAGCCCGACTGAGTTTCATCTGCTCCTGCGTACCTTTACACCCCTGCAATATTCACACACAACATTTCCACTGCTCACAGCAGATCCTGTCACTCCTCCACATCAAAGGAGCGGGCAGCAGAAGAACACAGCTCCACATGCAGTGTGCCTGGAATTTCGTTCCTTGATCTCATTCATGGCCACATGCTTCCTTAACTAATACATAATGCTCAAAGCAGACAGAATTACCAAAAAAAAAACCATACCAGCTGTTACACTTCTTAGAAAACACACTTTTACTCGTTCCAGAGAAGTGAGACAGAGCACTTTGCTCCGCCATCAGCAGAAGGCAAGTTGCTTTCATTGCTTCATGCTACCTTAGAGAGATGAACACGTTCCTGGTGCGAGTTTCTGTCCCTTACACAACCAGAGGCCATCCTTTACCTGTACACATTGTGCCAGGCTTGTAGGTGAGAAAATAAACATTTAGTTGACACACAAACACCGCCACCCCCTCAAGTTTGAGAACTACGAGAAACTCTCTAGAAAAACAGCATTCCTTTCAGTTGTGAAACCTTGGGAACAGTGTGGTACTGTACTGAAGCAGGACAAAAATCAAATTAAAATACCTATTTTCTGTACCCTGGAATTACTCTGTCAAATAGATATCCTCATTAATTTAACAGTTATATATAGTGGTGGGAAGAGGAGTTTGGGGAAATCCCTCTTCCTGCAGTGCTTTTTCTGTAGAAGGAGGACAGAAGGAAAAGGACCAGCCAAATATGCATACACAACTGCAGAAGTCTCTCAGATGCAGCCTCTCCCCTAACAGCACCGCACCGTGCACAGCACAGCCTCTGCCCTTCTATCCCGGGGATCTCACCCAGGCCAAACACCAGCTGCTCAGAAAGGTGCTGGAAGAAACACTGCCCCATAAACACAAGCAGCACGAGTCTCATTATTTGCAGCAAGGTCTTTCCCTTTGTTTTCCTTTCAAGGCTGTTTAAAGGAAGATTTATCCTCTGTCAGACACCTTGAAAAGCAAATGGCCTCTTGAAGTGCCTCCTTATTTTGTGATAGAGTTTAAACGCTCACTTCCAGCATTAAAGACCTTCTGACAAATAGGGGAGGCACGCATTAGAAGAAGAAAGGAGAGAAGTCCCAGACAGGTCCTTAAGGCTGTTTAATACTTGTTTGGGGTTTAGCATTCCTGGATACTTTCAGCTTGAGCCCGTTTGAAGCGAGAGATTACTCACAGCCCAAACGTACTAGAGATCAGGGAACGCCTATACTTCAGAATCGCTTTCCGTGCAGTGACCACGAACACAAGCGCTGAGCCGCCCCTGGGACACACGCAGGTGCAGCCCTGAGCCCAAGCCCTGCCTGCAGCCCACGGGAACCGCCGCTCCACAGGTCAGTGCTGCTCCTTCCCCACCTCCAGTCCTGCAGCACATCTCAACCCAGGACGCAAGAATAGAAAAGACCTTCTTTCCCCCCAAATACCACACAAAAGGCAGCATTCTCTGCAGCTTCAAAGTGATAACGGTAGCACGTATCCCCCTCTCTCCAAGAAACAGCTCCGTGCAGTCAGAGAACGAACTGCCCAGCATGTGCAAACAAACCAAAGCTTTTTCACGGGACCAGAGAGCCCCACAGGAATGCTTGCACTGCTCCTGTAGAACAAAACATCTAAGGGATGCCGGCCCGGCACGCAGCGGCCGTCCTGCCCTGCATACGTGTCCCTTCCACGGAAAGCCGGAGCCAACAGCTGCACACACGCTCTTCAACCCTTAGTGATTTTAGTTCGCACAGAGCAGCAAGGCGCGATGCTCGGATTTCTAACGCTTTAAACCTTTCCGCTAACGTTCCTCAGCACAAACGACAGCCCGTGGCCGGCAGGCACGGCCGCACCCGCCCTCGCCTCCTGCTGCCGAGCGCAGCCTTTCGGCCCGGACCGCCACGCACCGGGAAACCCCTCCGCGCAGCTGCCCGCCCCGCAGCGCTCTGCCCCGCTCACCTCCCACCGCCCTCCAGCTCTCTCGGCCCCTCTTCGCGCTGACTTCCCCGCGGAGCAGCGAGGCCGGGCTGCGGCTCCCGAGGCGCGGGGCTCCGGGACGCACCGGCGCTCCTCCAGCCGCGGGGCGACCGCGGACGTCCACCCGCGGCGCTGCCACACCGGGGCTTCTTCCTCACATCACCTGCGAGCGCTGCCCGGCACACGCGCCGTTCCGCCGCGCTGAAGCACCGATCGCCGAACGATTCGGAACGAACCTTCTGCGAGTTCCCAGATACCGCGCAAGCAAAGGGGAGCTCCGCGGGGACCTCCAGAGCCTGACAAGCAAGAAGGACGACCCGCGGCGAGGCCCCCGTCCGCCCGTCCCTCCCGCAGCCCACGCCAGCCCCGCGGTGCGGCCGCAGCCCGCCGCTTCTCACAGCCCGGCACGGCGCGCCCCGCGGAACGGACCCAACTTCAGGCGCTGACGCAGCGGGGCCCCCCGGAGCAGCGCCGTAACTTTGTAGAACTGCGTTCCAATATCGTCTCCCACCCGCAACTTCGCGTTCCTTGAGAAGTAGCGGGGCGGAGCGCAGCGCTCGGGCACGCGTACCGGGCTGTGCCGTGCGGGGCTGCGCCCCTCGATCCCGTCCCCCTCAGCCCCGTCCCGTGGCGGCCGCGACCCCCAACTTTTTTTTTTTCCCTGAAGGAAAGCAGAAACCGCCGCGGTCCGCGCGCTCACCTCTCAGCTACGTCTCCATGCCGGCGCGCCCCGTCCCACGCCGCGGGATGCGGGCGCTGCGCTGCGGCGGAGCGCCACACGCGGGCGGTGATGGCGCGCGGCGCTGCTCTGAGCGGAGCGGGACGGCGCTGCCCGCGTGCCCACGGCTCCGCACCCGGCAGGTGCGCCCGCCCCGCGCCGCGAGAGTCGCAGCACCACCTGGCGGCCGCACGGAGAGACGACCGCGGGAGCGGCGGCAGCGGGAACCGCACCCGGCCGGACCCCGGAGCGGCAAGAACGGGCAGCCGGCAGCGCGGCAACCGGCAATGTCAGAGCCGGGAAACCGCTCCTTTCTGCGCACAGGGCTGCGCCGTGCGTGCAGGGCTATGCTAGGAGACATCGTCTTTTTACCTGTAACGCAAACGGCGGCGTTTTTAGGCGCTCCTCCGCCTGTAGCCATCCTCTTGGACTCGAGGAGAAGTTCGGGACAACGCACCCGTTGTGTGCGCTCTGGGAATCGAGGTCCTTCCCACCGCTGGGTGTCCTGACGCACAGCAGAAGAGCAAAACTACGGCAGCGCAGATCGGTAAAGCCGCCCCGTCTCTGTGCCTGGTCGCAGCTTTTCGCCGACGAGGAACTGGCAGGATGTGGGTGCAGCCCTCGCTTCCCCCGGCTCACACCTCTCCCGGCTCCTGCGCTGCTCCTGCCGGGACTGCAGTATCAAACGCTGTCAAATTGTTCATCAATTTGCCTACTCGAGTCGCTTTGTAGCTGAATTATGAGATGAAAGCCTTGAAATAAAACATCCCACGGACTTTGAATTACACTTACGCGGAGTTGTATTTCACAACACCATTGATTTGAAATGAACAGATAAAGCAGTATCAGCAGACATACTTCAGCCTTTATAGTAAGTCAAAAAAAGGTGATTATCATGCAACACCATGAGAATGTAGACATTATTCATGAAAATGAGGTGGGTATGCCACAGACCGATTCTGTACAAAGCTTATTTGTTCCCCTTGCTCTGGTCACACCTCATACACCATCACAGTAACGAGGCCCATCTGGCCTTCATCTGTGCCATTATTTCCTTACAATGTGTTAGAAGCAGTGAAGGGACCCCAGCTGACGTTGCAGGCACTCTGCGTGTTGCAAGCACAGAGAAAGAGCAGAGGAGAATGCAGCTGACACAGATAAAAGCAAGGGAGAGAGATTTCTCAGTCATTGCTGTCCGTATCGGCAAGAGATGCCCATGGAGATGGATTAACACGGGTAGTATCAAACAGTGAGTCTGGGTGAGCCAGGCACTCACTGCATCACCTCAAACCCACTGTGCTCCCACCTGTCGGTTCATTAGATCTCTCCACTCCTTCCACTAAACCAGATTATCCTGTGATGTGTTTCCAGAGTTTGGATCCAATGTCACAGAATTCAGAGGAAAAGATTCTTTCCCACAGACTTCAGTTAGGTTTGGAAGAGGCCCCAGATGCACTTTCTTGATCTAATTTAAATCACTGTATGCACGGATTCCCCCAGATCGCACACACTCAGCAGTGCCCCAGCACTACTCTGGCTGCCACCAGCAGCAGTTCTCCCCCAGCACTCATTTCTCACCCACCAGGGGTGGATGGCTCTGCCCGCTGATCTCCCTGCTGCAGCATCCTGCCTCAGTCACACCAGTGGTTTAACTTCTGCTATTTAAAGCCAAACACAGAGCTCGCAATGAGAAGCTTGTTTTCCAGAGCTGGAGAGCAGGGCGATTTGGGGACATTGCCCCCACAAAGCGTCAGCAGGGTGAGCAGAAGACCCCCAGTCCTGCTGTTAGGCTCTGCTTCTGCATCTGTGTGATTCTGACATGTTTCTTGCCTGAATAGGAAGATGACAGGGTGAGAGAATTTATGGCTGCACAAAGTCCCATTAATTGACTTTGTGTCTTCTGTCAGCACAGACTGCGGTCTGATCTTTGGGAGCTACAGCCATGCATGGTCACCCAGTGTGTGCTCACACTGCTGCACAGAACAGACCATGCCACCGTGCAATGGCCACAGTCCAAGTTCACCCCTACAAAAGCACCACTACCCTTCCCCAGCAATTCCCCAGCATTTGGGCAGTGACGCCAAGCTGATGGGTGACCCCACTGCAGTCAGGCCACACAATCAGCCCTTCCAAGTGCAGGTGACAGGGACAGACCCTTAGGGCACAGATACCCACCCCGTGCCCTGCCCACCTGTGCTGCTGCCCAGGGCTGCTCTGCCAGCAGCATCCACATGGCTGGAGCAGAGAGGCGGAAGCACTGCTGCGATGGATGCGAGATGCTGAGGCTGCAACAGCAGATCACGGGAAGGAGCTCAGTACAGAGAGACTTGGCAACGCTGCCTTTCCCTGGGATAAAAGCCAAAGCCAAAGCAAGCTTGTTGTGAGAGGAACGAGGGGGGCATCAGTGGGTGGATGAGACCGGATGAAGGATTCAGTGCAGAGGGTGTAAACAGACAAGGGGAGAACCCTGCCTGGCTGTGGCAACACGGTTCTGATCACCGCTTGTCAGGAGATAAAAACAGGGCTGTGCTGTAACATTTCCAGTTGAGCTCTGCTGAGAGTGAGGCTTAATAGGGTGCCAATTCCCTGCGGTTGGAGGGACTCGCCCAGTAACGTCGCTGCCGCTGTCTGAAGTCACACGCAGTATAAAGCAGCAGTAAATGCTGCTTCAAAACTTCCAAAATCATTTTGCATCTGACATTCTTCCTGCGTTATTCCAAGAGAAAGATAACCGCAAGGTAATCTTCCACGTAGTAATCATATTTGGTACCAACAATACTCACAAGTAGTTAAGTATGGAATAGGATAACTTCCCTGCTTTTATGCTTGAAGGCTGAAGATGAGATTATGAAGCACTTCGCATGTAAGAGGAATAACTGCTTTGTGTAAGTATATGGATTAGAAAATAAGAATTCCCTTCTCCAAAGAATAACGTGACAGGTTTACAGCACAGGTAACATCTTCATGCAGCAGGCACTGCATGATGTAGTCAGAGCATACTGGCTATCCACCCGCCTCTCTTGACCGGCCAACAGCAGAAATAGAAGCACTGCCTGGGATTAATTAAGATCAGACAAAGCCTAACTTTGCCTTAATCCAGCCAGCAGCCAAGAAGCTTGTTAGTAGAACTGCTCAGATGGAGCTTTTTTTTCATGTGCAGAAGAGTTTGTTGAGCGGGAGAGCGAAATCCACCAATAGACAGTGGAAATGCTTTCATTGCCCATTGGGAATATCTCAGACAAGACAAAGACAAATGCCTCCTTTGTCTGTTTCACTTTCACTTTGCAGGGAGAACCAATAATCAATTAGGAAAAAGCGGGAGAGTAGTAGAAATAATTACCACACGATGACATGCAAACTCTCTTTGCAGCCCTCCAGGCTGGATGCAGCCACACAGGCAATCAGCAAGCAGCAAGAACACCCTACAGCAGAGAGAAGCCCTCCATCAGCCCCCCGCTTCTCCTGCTGTCATCCCCTCTCAGCTGTGAGATAAAAACAGAGATAAAAAGCAGAATGCAAGTTGTGCTCTTTCTAACCTCCTTCGGGATGCTCATCAGCACTGCATTCACTTGTATTCCACAGATCATTCTTCTTTGGCAGCATCTTATCATAATTGCAGAAATCCCACTGCAATACAGAGTTTGGCAAACTCATCTCAGAACGACTCATTTGGTGCAAGCTTAGATTATATTTTAACTTCAATGATAAGAAATTACTGAGAAGATGACAAGCACAGTTAGTTTTAGATGCCACAAGCTGAGGAAGAAGAGGTAAGTTACCTACAACGATCTCATCATATTTTGCAACTTTTTCCTCATAAAATGCAAATTTCTGCAAGTGGATGGTTTGAAAATCCTCATTTAAAAAATAAAAAGGAAATAAAACCTAGAAATCAACAAGTACTGGCGTTGAGCTTTATGTTTTTCTATTACATATTTTCTTCTCCATCTCCTTTTTCTTTTTTTTTTTTGCTGGTGCTTCTAGAAAAGAAGAAATTAAGACAGCGCTTTGTTTCCTTTTCTGTGTTTGCAGCAAATAAAAGTTTTAAATCGGGTCATAAAAATCTTCCCCTTTTGCAGTTCTGTTCTGCTCAGATTATCACATCTAAGGCCACAGAACAGAGCAAATCATAACAATGAAGAGAAGGGGTATAACAAATGGACTGATGGCAAAAAAACAAATTACTTCTCTGGACAGAAGCTCTGTATTTGGGGTAGCTTAGATTCAGTTGAACAGTGGATTTTCCAGGTCAGTCGGCAAAAGGAAAAGAAAAATGTTTCAGATCAAAATGAAATGGAGTTTCAGAGCAGGGGAGAAATGTGGTGAAAATAACCATAATCAACGTCCAGCCTCGTTTACGTCCTCGTTCACAGGTAGAGAAATCTTACATTGGGCCTAACTGCCCGCATCAGACCATAAGGAAGCATCTCCTTCTCAGGTTGACCAGCACCATTACTGAAATGTAAAGTTCAAGGTTAAATGGTACATGATAGCCCGAGCCTCTGATGCTTCCCAAAAAGATAACTGGCCTTCAAATGAAGCCGGAGCACAGGGCTAGCCTGCCATGCAGGGGAGTAGCAGCAAACAAAGCAAAAGCATGCCAAAGTCATTTTTCCATTCTTACCTTTAATACATGGCAATAAACACATTTGTGTTTATTATCAAGACATTTGTGTTCAAGCTTTTTCATCCTCTGTTTCATCCATGCAGCTATTCTAAGGGCACGAATTCCCCTCTCCCAGGACATCTGTGAAGAGAAGCATTTATGGACTCAAAGACTGCACGGTGGCTTTAGAACCAGCACTTCGGAGTGCTGTTTTGTTCCAATCTGCCTAAGCCAGTCCTGCCCTCCAAGCTGTCAGTGAGTTCATTTCCTCAACAGCAATGAATGTAACCAAAGACAAAAACACAAAACGAGTCAGTGAAACTGGAGCTAATGACTTCAAAACACCTCTGATTGCCAGCGCTTCTGGCTTGTGATAACATGGTAATAGTCTAAAATTGGCTTCAATTTCTCTAGGAAATGGCTCGGTGTGTTTCAGATGTGAAGGTTTCTCACCTATGCAGAAAATGCCAGTACTTGTAAATATCAAACGCAGTAGCGCTACACCCTGTGTTAATGGGAACAGAACATCCACGCTGACACCCCTTGATTAATTCCTCCGTTGAGTATTAATATTCCCTGGCAGAAAGCAGGTGGAGGCCAAGTGCAGAGCTACGTCTGTGACACATAGGCGCAGATGGCTGTGCTCTCCAGCCTCCACCTCCCTCTGATGGACACGGAGCTGCTCCATCAGACTGCTTGCAGCCACAGGCATCTTTCTTAGCTCTAAAATATAGAAGTCACTATTTGGAAATCGCTGAACAGCAGCAGTTGCCTGAGCTGAGCAGACATATGTCAGTTGTCCTGGAATTTAAGTAACCAGAGCTTTGGAGCATGCACATTGCAGGCAGCCTTAGCTCAAGCAGCAGAACCATGGCACTGACTCCAGGCACCCCGTATGATGTGAAGTAATACCCTCTGCAGTGCAAATTCCATGTCCCAAAACTTCCTGAGGAGGGAATGCATCCCAGGAGTCAGGAAAAGGGGTGGAGAAACAGGGAGCTCTTTGCTGAGCTGGGGAACAACATGAGGAGAGGTCAAAGCAGTTGCCTAAAATGGTGGTAACAAATGTGACAAAAACACTGGAATGCGGAGCACAGTGTGCATTCCGGGGAGAAATGCCAGTCAGCATCTCCTGTGACCAGGAGAGGGGGAGCAGATGCATACTGGGTGTAAAAGTGTTGGGAGGATGCCAGTGGTCAGCATATCAGAGAGCCCTGGGCTCATTAGGAGCCTGCAGGCGCTGCCCCAACACCCCACACCATGCAACGAACCCAGCAACACATCTCTGCAGGGCTGCGGCTGTGGCCAGGCACTGAGCTCTGCAAACACTGCATCAAACATGAGAGTGTCTGAGGACAGGTGGGAACAGGGGCAGGAAAAGGAAGCACCGTAATTTAGACATGCTGTGAGAAAGACTCCTTTTAAAGACTGCTGCAGCACCACATTCAATAGCAGCAGCCTGACTTAAAAGCAACAGACGATTGACAGCTTTCTGAAATATATTTCTAGTCCAATTTGCTTCAAATCCCTGGACAAGGTGCCCAAGAATGGCAATTGTCTGTTGGGGGTACCTCAGAGGTCACTGTCATTTCTCCATTTCTGAGAGAGGAACTGTGACAGGGCCATGGTCTCTGCAGAGGTCTGAGGGCACTGACTCATGGCCTTCCCTGGAACCATCAGCACCAGGAATAATATTGGAAATAACACAGCGCAGTGAAAAGGGAAGACGATGAGTAAGCAAACAGCAGTGACAGTTCCACTGCTCCCCTCCCACACCTTGCCATTCCTCTACCTCATTGTCACTGCAAATCCATCACTACTCAGACAGCAAAAGTAATCCACTAAGGGCAGCAAACACGATATCTGAAGTTCCCAAAATTTCTCAGATCAAGGTTTATTAAAAGTAAAAATTGTAGAGTAAGAACGTTGCTGAATCAACGTCCCAGGCACTCAATCAGACTGAATTATGTCTCTGTCCTTAAAATATACACTGGATAAGTTTTAAACGGCCCCTGTAAAAGCCACTGTGTGTGCCTTGACATTAAGTCTACAGGAAAGTACCTACCTTCAGGATTTTCCCCATTTATAGGTCTTTTGTTCTGCTTCAAACTAATCAAAGTAGCTGCTCCTGGATGTAAAATGGAAAAAAAGAAAAAAGCTAATACATGATTTACTGCCAGCCTCCCAGCGAGCAAAAGGGCACACACCCATCACTGCAGGTAGGCAACTGCAAGAGGAAGAAGAATGATTCAGAGCAGCAAAGGGATGCAGGGTGTAGGCTGGGCAGGGAGCTGCATGAGATGGCTCATGGCTGCGAGTGTGTGCAAGGCCAGCCCGACACCAGGGAGGTTGTCAGAGGACTGCAATGAGACTACAGTGTACTCACATACAGAAGATGCCATTAGCTTTGAAGAACCGCTTATTTATCCCTTTCAGCAAAGCGGTGGGCCCTGATCTCATAAAGCACACAGATACGTGCTCAGCTGCTTCTGTTGGCAGATCAGACAGAGCACTTGCTCCCAGCTCTGCCTGGGGGCATCAAGGTCTCCTACACAGGCAGGACTCCTCTTTACACCCAGACAGGGTGGACTCTGAGCCCACAGTAAAGAAAAGCACCCTGCACAGTTTTTATCTGCTACTGCACTGCTGACAACAGGGCAGAATGCTGACAGAAGTTGGCAACAGTCAGGTCTATTAATTTCTAGCGCCTCACAGTAGGTTCACTTATTTCTTCCCACAGGAGTATGGGATGCAGATCCTCCTGTGCACTGGGAATCACCTTGTTTCTGCTGCAATTGCTGCTCCTGCCATCACCACTCACACCACAGATGATAATAAGCAGTGCAAATTTTCCCTTCTTACCTTTCGAAGGGAACCTGCATTTTCTATGTGCCCCTTGTGGACTGCTGCCCTTGGGGCTCTTTGTTCAGCCTGGCTGCAACACAAGAGCTTCAAAAATCAGCACAGGTTTTTTCTGATTCTAAAGGTTTTACTTACAATTGCCCCAAGACTTTGACCAGAGCTCACGTTTCACTGATCAGTTCCCTTACGAATTTCTCCACTTACCAGCTATTCTGCACAGCTACAGCACAGCCTGTTCCCTCTCCTTTCTTCTCATTTTTGGGCAGGCAGAAAACAGTTTGCTTTTGCCTGTAACACAAAGATCTCTTCAATTTTACTGCTAAGAAGTTTCATTCCTGGCAGATTGTTGGCTAAGCCCAACAGCTGACCACTTGTCCACTTGCAGTATGCAGTCATTGCAGAGGCAGGCCTCTTCTGAATGAAGTTGCCTTTGGGGACCACAGAGGTGCTTTGGCAAATAACAGCACCTCTGGGCCTTACTGTGCTGCTGTGGGGCAGGAGTAACTATTCTGTTAGCAGCTGGCATTTATGAAAGTGAAGATTCAAGCCACTGGGACAGCAATGAGAGAAGCGGGAAAAATGAAATCTGCCTATAGAAGAGCACTATAGAGAGAAGAGCCACAACAGGGCAGCTGTGAGCTCAGAGGATGGAACTGCTGAAGCACCCTTTCACATTGCCCAGGAGCAGCACCGCAGATTCACATGCATTTGCTTTCCAGTCCATCCTCCTGCAGTAAGCCTAGAGGACAAGCTAGGAGCTCAGCCTCCTGAGGGAACATAGCTTCGGCCCCATGCATGTCATCTCATGTTTTTCAGTAGGAAATTTATCTTGCACATATTTAATTAATGGAAACAGGGATAAACAAGCAGATTGCTTACTTCAATTATGTGCACAGCGCCTGCAGGGTTACCATTTAAAAATCACAAAGAAAGTAAACACTCAAAATGGGTAGAAAGCTGCAAAGAGGAATATACAATCTGCAGCTTACCTTGATGATGACTAACAACATCTCTGCACTGAGAATGAGGCTATACTTAGCAAATGAGTATAATTCAAAATTTTTCAGCCATCTGTAAATAACATTTACCTGGAGCAGCTTTACATAATTAAATGACTCACTTATTAGTGTTGTATAGACCCATCTGCATAGAGAAAACAAAGGCAGGGAAAGAAAGAATCAGAAGCTCTCCATCATTTATTTAAATTTCTCCCAAAGGCAATTTCTCCAGAAATTCCCAAATTCCATGAAGTCAAACATCTGCTTTCTTCACAGCATAACACGCTGAAAGCAGCATTACCTGGACAAACAACTTTCTCTCTAAGCAGCTTAGCAAGTTTGTGTAAGTGCTTGAGCTGCTGTAACGAGGCAAGAAAGTCATTCCATATCCTATTTAAAAAGGTAAATAACGTCCATGTTAGTCTGAGTCCCTCTGCACTCTGCACTGCAAAGAAAACACTTTGGTTATTTCTGTTTCCTTCTTCACTCAATAGATGCCCATGATCAGAGCTAAGCAGAACTGGATGCCACACTGGGCATTTCTGATTCCTCATTTATTTTCCTGAGCACCTGTGGGAATATTTTCCCCTTACAAATGGAAGAAGAATAAAAATATCATTAAAAAAAAAAAAAAAACACAGTAAATTTCTGTTCAGAGATCTCTGTGGGACTGAAGAAGTCTTGCTGCCAAAATTTAGTTGTAAAATACTCCTCTAACGCAGCTGTATTTTCCCACTCAGCATAAGCTGGGAGAATCAAGTTCCTGTCTGGTTTACACATACATTTCAGCGATTGAATCAGGAGACCCCAGAGGAACAAGATTCAGTTTCATTGGATCTCCCAAACCCTCTCTGCGAAATGGAGCTTTCTGTTGCACCACGTGCCCAGGCATTCCTATGATGCTGTGCAGCGATTTGTGACCACTGTCTCAAATTTAATTGTATTAATGAGATGAAGCTAAACGAACTGCTGCCTTACAGATTATTTGCATGTAACACAGAGGTGTTACACGACTGGAAATAATTCAGTACCGAACACTACAGAGGCTAAATTCACCAGATGTGCCAATGGTTCTGACACCCACTACAAAACACATCCCAGAAGAGAGGAATAAGGTTTATGCAACATTCAGTCAAAATGTGCAGCCCTTCTTACACACTAACTGCTACTTTAGCAACAGAACAGGTATGGGACCAGAGATTTCTGACCTGTGAGCAGCTCACACCAAGCTGGAGACGTCAGTGACCCCCTAGAGAGCACCAGGTTCCTGACTGCAGTTGCTTGCCACACAGGGCAGCCAGCTGTCCAGGTCTCACACTGATAGTCCATGTCACTGAACACACAAAAATCATCATCTAAAGGGACTTACAGCTGAAACAACGGTTCTGCCTAAATGAATACTGCTATCTATTGAACAGAGCCAGCACCAACGTAACTGAGACCAGAGTGTGGTCCTGGGTTTATAGGAGCTGACACAAACCACATCAAGTAACTCGACCTACTTTAGCTCATTAACATGAAACTCATCTCTACTTTGCCAGGTTAGCACTAACGCTATCCAGTTCTTCCAGCTCCAGAGCCGCAGGTACCTCCCAGTGCTGTCAGATAACTAGATGATATGCATGACTGAAATCCCCACAGATAAGATCAAGCGTGCAAAAGAGATGTAATTGACTTTAGAACAAAGTCAAATTTGCAGTCATTATCCTACTTGCACTAATTTCTAAAGATAAAAAATGGCATGCATTAAATACTGCCATCACTTTCTTTCTGGTGACGAGAATCTTCTAGCAAGTCCTAAAAAGCAAAAAATAAACATCAAGTGCAGTGACTATCATAAAAGCAAAACAGCTCCAAAATGCAGTACATTTTGCTTTCAGCAAAGATTTTCCAATCAGCTCCTTCCCAACACAGGTAAGGGTGAACTTTGGCAACTCCACCATGCGAGCAGAACAAAAGGAAAGGCAGCTCCTGGCTTTTTTGTTTGTTTGTTGTTGTGTTTTTTTTTTGCCTCAGGAATCAAAATTTCATCATCTATATCCCAAATACAAACAACCTAATATAGCTCCCATCTAATGGTGAGTATCTCCTCTGATGAAAAGAGTATGACAACTTCTACATCAGAAGACGACTGTGAGCTTGCTTTCTCAAACTAGCTGATTCCAAGGAAAAACCTGGAAACAAATTATTTGGAATCCAGTCTTTCTGAACCTACACAGCAATTTCAGTCTTATCAACTTTTACCCAGCTTAGCACCTCTTCTTCCCATGCATACAAAGACAAACAGTTTGGAAAGCTAGATGTTCTGCTTGCTGTAGCCTTCACTTTATGTTCTATAAGGTTTTCTGAAGGAAGATGCTTGCTTCTGCACCTGAAGCAAAGCTTCCTCTTTTCTTTCTACTAACATTGCCTTTAAATGAACTGAATGGATTTAAATCATGCACCATGTAAAATCCTGACCACTTCTGTTTGTCTGTGCACCTCGTAACAACACAGGATCTTGTAGAAGCAAGGTCTACAAGGTTAAGTTTTGCACAAAGTATAAAAAGAATCCATTTGTCCACTTCAAGTTTGTCGCCTGCGAGTTTCATTCTGCATCCCTTTAGCATGCTGAAAATACACACAGAGAGGAATAACCCCACTAACCCTCTCCGTGCTGTTCATTATTACACATCCTTCTGTCATAGCCCTGTTCATTAGCCTGCTCTAAGAATTAAATGGGGTTTATCTTGCTTAATACTGTCTCAAATGACAGTCCCCCTCTGTCTGTAATTATTTCAGCTGACCCTTCTGGTCCCTTTCACTCTCTGCTCTAGGCTTCTTTGAAAGATGATTTTGCAACTATTTCTTCAGCTACAAAGAAGCATCAATAAGAGGGTCTGAAACTGCAACATGGTATGCAGGGAGGCTCCTGTGTTATTAATATTTATTTCATGCTGGTGTCTAGAGGCATCAGCTGAGGCAGAGCCCTGTGCGATAAGCTGCACAGCCATGTAGTACATGACAGTCCTGGCTCAGAGGACTGCATCATGAAGGCTGCAGGGATCTCAGATGGAGAATTCATACTGCAAGTTTACTTGTCTAATGCAAACTCATTGCCTTTCAACTTCCCAGCAGACACAGCCTCTGTTCAGTGAGGATGTGCTGCATGTTTGATAATGAGAGCACCTACCTTTCATCCCCAACAAAGGGAAGCGGTCCCTGCTGTCCCACACAACCTTTACAGCGAAGCTGCAAACAAATCCTTCATGACACCTACACGTGGTCAAAAACAGCACTAGGCCATCACATTCCAAAGAATGATGGCACTGACAACAGCAAGGGACAGAAAAGCTTGGGGCTTCTGACACAAATCTGCCCTCTGAGCAGACACGGAGAAGACGCTGACCCCAAACTCACATGTAGCAGTCACTTTAAAGTCTGAAGCATTTCAGAGACCAAAATCACTTCAACCCAGGCCCTGGGGAGAATGCATTAGGCATTACACAGCCTGCTTCCAGAGCGCACCAGTGTTGCTGATGTAGTAAGGGAGAAAGCATTTCAGGGGCATCAAGCAGATAAATAAAATGCCTTTGAAAGTGAACAAAGTCACCTAAAATGCCTTGAACACAACCATGCAGTCTTCAGTCTGCTGCTTTCCGTTCACACTAGCAGTGTACAAGTGCCAGGACAAGCTATGCCCATACCTAGGCTCAGCCCTTTCCTCCCACCCAGCAGACAGCTGCTCTGCGTTTCTCCAGCCACCTCCTCCAAAACAAGCCCTTTCCCCTGTGCCACAGGGGCTGCCTCCTGCTCAGCTTTCTGCTCTAAGCCAGAGCCTGCAAGCACCCCTGGAAGTACACAGGCATGTTCACTCCCTTGCATTTCTCTGCTGGGAGCAGTTTGCTGTGAAATGTGTTTTACCACAGGAAAACAGAACGCTTGCTTATGGGCATGAAGGTGGCTCTGCACAGCTCTGATCACTGTGTATGTGACCCTTCCAGCAGGGTAAAGAGCAAGGTGGAGAAGAGCACCTGGAAGAAAACAGCTTCAGCAGCGAGCACTCAGTCCCATGGGCTCTTTCATCCTTTGAGTACATACAGGTGAACATAAAAGCAGCCAGAGCGAATGAGCAAAAAGGGCAGTCGAGGAGTTCCTTGAGGAGGTGTTGCAGGATGGCAGACAGTCTTTGACTTTCTTTGCTTTTCTCTGATAAAGAGCTAACACTGAAACTAGTCACTTACCCAAGTTGCGAGCAAGAGCATTTTTACTAGTACCCACCTTTGCTTCCACTGTTGATTTCAAGACCAAAACAGGGGCCCAATGACCATCCAGGCATAATCATAACAGAGGGCTCAGAGGATGGAGCACTGACTTCCAGCACAGACAGGAGGGCAGAGGACCCAGGCAGGATGGCTCAGTAATACCTCCTGGTGAAAATTTCAGCAACTCTGAAAAGTTATCAGAAAAAGTGAGCTCTCATAAAAGCTGCAATCACAGTTGTTTCATTGGCCTGTTACTCTTCAGATACCAACAAGAGGAAGAAACCCCAATGCTAAAATTGCTCAGAGCAGTTCTGAAGGCTCCACCCAAGCTGCTCAAGCTCTCAGTGTGGTTCACCACACTAAACCTGCAAGCACTGCTACCGTGTTCCAAATCCCTTCTGCTCCCCCAAGGTCTCTGCAGTGCTCAGGCAGAACCACCACAAGCTCAGATCTAACACCTGATTTCCTTCAAAAAAGAAAAGGTTTTATCTCCCCTGCTATATAGGTCAGCTATCCACAACAACACCACCCAAGTTTACACATTCCTCTTCATCGCCTTCTAATTCTCTTTGTGATTTGGGGCAGGTCAGTCTCCCTCGCCCCTAGCATTACACCAAGGGCACATTTTTGAACGTGACATAGCACATGGGTTCCTAATGTCTGACCAGAAATGGAGCACACGCAGTCACAAAGCTGCAGTTCATCATTCCTGCAATGTTTCAAGGTCAACAGAGATTAATGTGATTTTAATACAATTGCTCAATTATAAACTTGTCTGATTTTTGGCCTTGCACATGCATTTCCCATGGCACAGCCAAGTCAATCAGATATCATCAAAAGCAGTAGCAGAGGGGTATATTTATTAGATATTCTGAAGTGGAACATAAACTTTAAAAATCTCAGCTTACTGCAGAAGAAAGTAAAGATGGAAAAACTATTGAACAGAAGAACGCCTGTGCCGTAAATAAGACATGGCACTGCAGTTAATTCTCTTTTAGAACAAATGCATTAAACATTTATTACACCAAATGTTAGTTTAAAACAATCATTAAAATCCGTTTTCTCTCTGTCCACTGGAGATGGGTTATTCATTTGAAGTTGATGAAGCTTCCCTAATTTCAACATCATTATTTCTATGGGCACATAACAGGAGCCATTATATTTTAGATTCACGTAGTAACGTTGCCCAATTTCTTTCTCACACTTTGCAGCTCCTGTTGCAAGCCTTTGTACTGAATAGGAATATTTCACTTAAAAATGAGTCTCTTAATGACCCCTGTCTGGAAATACAAGCACAGCATGTACGAGAGGCAGAAGTCAGCTCAGGGTAACGCACACAGACTGATGAGTTAAACAAAGAGTCTGAAAAGAAGAAATGAGCTGAAATGATCTGTCTCACAAATAACCATTTGCCATAGGTTTTTTGCACTTTACTCTTTGCTAGGCTATTTATCCCCTTCCTAGCTGAAAACAAGGGCCCGCATGTTTTGCCAGCCCTGTGTCAGCATCCAGCAAATCCCAATGGAGCTGGAGGATCTCCGTGCTGTTGGGCATTGAGCAGCCCCGTACTGCGGTGCTGTGCAAGAACTGGGCATGGGCCAGGCGGGCTCAGGCACTGCTCTCTGCTGCTGCCCACTGTGGGACCGACTCCCCTTCTGATATTCTACAGAGGCCACTCATCAGAGGATGAACAGCCTCCGATGTGTTCCTCGTCAAGGGAAAGTAGGGATCACATCTTAGTTAATAACGAATGCTGAAAAGGGCAACTTTAGCTTCTAAAATACATTAATTGACAGCAATTAACATGTGGATCTTGTCAGATTAGGACTAAGAAAATTGCTGCCATCTACTGCTGGAAAGAAATATGTGAATGCTGAAAGCCTCTTCCAAAAACAGGCTACGAACTGAAGGGAAGTGTAATTCAAGGGCATCTCAAACCCTGGGAAGGGAGGTTGTCATTCATGAGAAGGACGGGACCCTGCAGCCAGAGGTCAGACTTTCAGGCTGGGCAGATAAAGCTCTTCCTTCTCTGTGAACGAACACTTCTTATTCATAAAGGAGAGAAGTAAGGAGGCTGCTAAGCACCTTCTACACTACGCTCTGTGCAAAGCTGTACTTAAAATACATCCTCAGGTGTCCCAACAACTCACAGTTGTGACATACAAGCACATTTTATCAAAGGGATAATTGTTTAAACCTTGAGAAAACCTTTTACTTTGGATTCTCCATTTGTTTAAAATTTAGGAGTTACTTTTCTCTCTACTCTGAGTACATTCAGCTGTACTCATTACAGTAACTCCAATGAGCTGGAGCAGATGAGGCAGTCATCTCTCCACCTCTCTGGTTTGGGACAGGTCAGCCCAGTAAAGATGCTCCTGTGTCAGGGATTTGTAGATTCAGCATTCAACAGAAACTCTAATCTACAATGCAAGCAGGTGTCCTGTTGAGAAAATGCAGGGTGGAAAAATAAGTCTTAGAAAGGGAGCATGGAAAGGTCTGAAACAGGTTTGTATTCAGTCAAAGCTCTGAGGGCACAGCAAGAGTCTGCAAAGCAGAATTCCCAAGTCTTGTTCCCAGTCCCTGCACCCATCAGGTGTGCTCGTGCTTCCTCTTAGGCAGGGTCACTCCAGCAATGTTTTGCTTCAACAGTACATTTTCCATCCAAAACACCTGCTTTGAGGACAGAGAAATACCTCTGTTACACAGTGAGATCCATGCAGCAGGTCCAAGCCCTCTACATGGACCATTGTTTTCTCTGTGCTTTTCCAGGGACTGTTCATCTAGCAGGTGTTACCTGCTATATTCTGCCTTGGATGAGCTCCGCTAGATTTAACGTTTCCCTCTTTGCCTCACACCATTCTGCAGAGAGCACAGCAGCGTGTTTCCACTATCCTCTGCAGCAACCACAGCCTTTGCTGAGCCACACATTGAGTGCATGGCTGACACAAAGCGTCTTTGACAGCAGTGTTCACAAAGGCCTTCAAGTCTTGGTCCCACGGAAAAAAAAAAAAAAAAAAGAAGAAAAACAACAAAACAACGTCTGCTGTGTTCAGACCAGCTCTGCAGTGTCTGCAGAGCAACTGCTGCTATTCAGCTCCATCGTGAGGGCAGAGATGCCATCAGTCCTCTGAGCAGGTGATTCCACTGGGACTTTCAAGAAGGGAACAGGCTGACAGAAAGGGACGAGAGCAGATCAGACCTGCCTCAACTACTAAACATTTTCCATTGCCTCTTACTTCTCAGAACTCTGCCATGGACACAAAGCAGCTGAGAAGCAGCACTTAGATCTTTGCTGAGACCTCAGTGCAGCAGTAATTAGAAGGGTGAAAAGCAGTAATTTTCCTGAGTAGTTCACTCTCTCCCGTACACACATCATGCTTAGCACATCGATTTATCAGCAATTAAAGCCTACTCTTTTATCTCCAACACTTTCATTATATAGCTGGTAGTCAGAAGTATCTGAAATGCCTGAAGTAGTCCCTCCATTCCCCAGCCTCAGCGGCAAAAAAAAGGTTTGAAGTAGAAAGACCTCAAACACATATCGTCAACTTTAGGCAAAACCACACTCAGAAACAAGACACCCTCCTCAACCTGGCACGTTCTTCTGGCCCCTCTCATCCCAGCTCCTGCAGGCACACGGCAATGGCTGGCACACAAGTGGCAGGCAGCAGCTGGTGTTTGCACAGAGGCACAAGCAGCCTCTCCCCTCCCAAGCACAGCACCCAGCCATGGGCAGCACCAAGAGCCCATGCTGCCTGCTGCCCCCAGGCACGGCGCTGTGCATCGCAGCACCATCCTGCTGCAGCTGTGGACAAAGACAGAAAGGCTTACTTGTAAAATCCTGACAGAACGGGGTGCCTGAATAATGCTTTCCCAGGAGGAGGAAACAGCAGAAGGTGGCTGTTTCATCCTAGAAAATGGCGAGCAGTCTCTCAGTCTCATGGAAATCAGCCTAAACAGAAGCATTTATCTCAGGTTATCCCACGAGGAGCACGTCAGCTGTACTATCCAGTGAAGAACATCTGTACAATATTTGCCTGCCAGGAAAAAAGTCTCTACTGCACTTTCCCAAAAGGAAAACTTTGATAGCCTTTCACTGACAGAAGTAATAATTATCCACACAGGAGCATACCATTAGAGCTCCCTTGACAAAGATTTATTTATTTATATGTCTATGCCCTGGAAGAAAACAGATGATGAATGAAGCACTTTATTTTGCTAACAGAGCTGCAGAGGAAGAGAAAGGGAAAAAGTCACAGGGCAAATAAAACACCTGAAGGAGCAACTATCACAGTAAGGCAAGCAGAGCACAAGAGAGACACTGCTAGGTGCAACTGCAGTGCTGAGGTGAGCACCTCACGGTAAAGACAACCTTCTCATCAGATGCATGGCTGTCACTGCCCTCACTGCCTCCAGTCTGATGGCACTGGGCCTCCTTTGGCAGCCAGAGCCTTGGAGGAGCGTGCAAAGGCAGGAGAACAAAAGAGAGACTTGCAGTTAGCAGTTATTTTCCTGGCTCTGCTGTAGTATTCTTCCCACTGTTCTCCCTTTCAAGAGATCTTAAGAAGCTGACAGAGGGAGGACACACAGTGTCAGATATTACACGCGGAACGCGGCTTAACGTGCTCATTAGTCTGCAAACAGGAGAACACCGCAGCTAGTCACAAGGCTACCACTGTGGTGAAAAGAAAGCAAACACTGATTTCTCTTAAAATGTTTTTGAATCAAGTCCTCTAGTCCTGCAGCTTTTATAAAAAGGCAGTATTGGTGTTAGAGGTTCCACATAAATGAACACGAGCCCTTCTTTGTTCCGCAGCTTCCCCTGATGGCTGCCCCTCCCAGCATTCGTCAGCTCTGTTAGGCATTCTCCTCGGTGAGAGATGAGCACAGCCAAGCACTGAGGCAGCAGCCCTGCAGAAAGTAAGGATCTCGAGGTCTGCACCTCACTGACCTGAAGCCTGGAGCCCTGATTCTAGCATCCATACTGTGCGCTGCCTTATCCAGGACCACGACCTCTGATGGGAGCAGTGCCTAAATGAGCAGAACCAGCTTGAGATTTCCATAAGAATAGGAACACAATACTTGGCAGAATGTCTCTTGGCTCCATTACATCAGTTATTTCTTTGATTCCCGCTAACAGTCTTGTCAAATGAGTATAGATTTATTATTGTAATTATCTCAAGCTTGTAGAGATTCAAACATCTGTTATAGGTGTTCAATAACTATTAGAACAGCAATCAATTTTTTTTCTCAAGCAGGGGAGTGATTCATGATGCTCTGTGAATAGATAAACTCGCTGTAGTCTATACCAGAAAGATACTTAGAAAGAAAGAAAGAGGCTCTTTTAATTAGCTTCTAATTAATTCTGTTCAGGAAGTCGAGATGAACATAAGATTCAGGAGCACTACAAGTCATTTAATTACAGGGTGTGGGGTGTTATCCTCAGATTTCTCATTGCCAAAGTAGCAGTGTTTTCTGTTTTGTTTCCCAGCGGGACAGTGTTTATGGATTATCTATACAGCTTATGTTGAACATCCTCTGTCCCACATGGCTCTTGCACTTGTGTAATAGATTTATGGTCAGTGATGGACCATCGGAAGAATTCAGCCCAGAGCTTTGTCTGACGCCATTTGATTTTCCCTTGAGCTTTACTTCATGCCAGTAAAATCAGAAAAGGAGGAGACTTTCAGGTTCGACTTGGCACAAAGGGCACCATTCAAACAGCATGTCTTCTGGAGAGCACAAATAGAATACCAGCCTTTTTTAGGAAAAATTTCTTCTCTGAAAGAATGGTAATGCATTGGCACAGGCTGCCCAGGGAGGTGGTGGCACTGGAGGTGTTCAAGAAGAGCTGTGGCACTGAGGGACATGGTGCAGGTGGGTTGTGGTCAGATGGATGATCTCAGAGGTCTTTTCCAACCTTAATGATTCTATGTTTGTGATCCACCAGGCTCAGCCATCGTCCCTTGGAGCTACTCAGCCTAGAACAAGCCAGGTATGCACACACCCACAGCAACTTTAACGTTGCCCCCATTCCGTCTCTCCCATTCCCAACTAACCCACACGGCACCATTTCCACAGACCTCATCTGTTCAGGACCTTGTCCAAACCAAAGAAGGAAGGAAACTGAAGGCAGAGAAGACTACTGAACTCCTGCTGCTGTCTTCTAACTGCATCCTGTCATCTATTATTGTCACTCTAGCAGCAGGTATTTTTGCAGGTGCCACTGAGTGCAGAGCTGACATCCCATGACATCCCATCCCAAATGTACTATGCAACAAGCCTCCAAGAAGAATCCCACTGCATCCCACACCACCAGCACAGTGCATATACAGTTAAACACAGAAATGTTCCTCATATAATACTTTGAGCCACTGCCCTGGAAAGAAAAGAAGTAGGTCTTTGAATGTAGCAGGGTTTCATTTCATGCAGTACAATAAGGAACCACAACAATAACAGATGCTTATGCTCTCTTTCTCAGTCTGTCCTTGAAGAATTTTGAAAGATTAAAGACCTGGAAGTTGAGCTTGCTCAGAAAGTGCAGAATGCACTAAAGACTGAAAGGATGATAATGGTCCATTTTACCTTTTTATACATGGAAGAGAGCTGCCTCAGGATGAAATTTAAAATGAGGGAAGGAAATTCCTGCAGTCTTTACAATAAAATCTTGTTCTTAACTTTGGAAAATAAAGGAGTTTCTTCTAGTTGCCCTAGATTTCAAATCCATCAAACCAGAGTCACAAGTGACCCAACGTAACTAGGAAATTAACAGTTCTCTTATGCCAGCCTTTGATGTTGCCCACCTGGAAGAGGGAGCATCTCAGCACAGCAATTTTACCTTTCCAGAGTCCGACTCAAAGCTCCAAAAAAAAAATTAAACATGTTTACATCTGCCAGTTGAGGTGCTTACAAAAAAACTGTTATATACTTTACTCACCATGGGCAGACTCAAATGAATTTGCTGACAAGATTTATGCTAGGAAGGAGGATAAATTTGTAGATAAGCACACATCCTATGGAATGAAGGCAGCAGAAAAATGAGATGGGAGGAATCACAGAATCACAGAATTGTAGGGGTTGGAAGGGACCTCCAGAGATCATCGTGTCCAACCCCCCTGCCAAATCATCAGAGCTCATGAAATTGATGAGACAAAGCCAGTTGTCTAAAGAGCGAAGGGTTTTTAAGTAGGATATCAGAAAGATGTAGTGAGCAAAAAGAAATACCACAGATCTGATTGCTGCCCTCCAACAGAAACCAGATAGCTTTTAGCTCAAAGGGGAATATTGTCCTCTCCTCTACAATAGATTTCTTTAGTTCCTAAATCTCAAAGTCATTCCTTTATGCAATGAACAAAGCCAAAATTTCTAGCAATGAAAACACAGATGCAAAACCAAAGAGCAGCTATCCATTTAAAAGCATCCAGTTCCAAGAAATGTTTGGCTAAGTACTGAATAGATGAAAATTACAACAGCAGACTTGTCAATCAGTAGAAATTTAATAGTGGATGTAAAACCCAAATGCATTCATTGCACAAGTACTGATGCAATGTGTTTACCCCACTGCATCACTGACATCCCGTGGGCTTCACAGACCTTGCATTAAACCAGCTGTACTATCACACCCAGGAAAAAGCCTGTTCCTACAATTTTCGAGTACCTTCCACAGCTATAGCTAGCACTCAGTGTGTTTCTACTGTCAAATTTTCATTTGGCTTTCCAAAAAAGCAAATAGCTTGTTAGGAATTTGGTCCAGAATTAAAAATAAAGCTCTGAGGATAAAAATACAGAACAAAAGCCATGTGACAGCAGCAAGAGGTAGAACCAAGATTTCCACTTCTTTTCAATCCACCCATTTTTCCTGATAGTGTCCTGGGTGCAGAACCACAGAACCTTCATTTTTTAAAGCTTACTCCGAGTTCACAGAACCAGCAGCTTTGAAAAATATTACAAGACTGAGCAAATATGACAGAGTTCATTGAGGAAAAAAAGGTGGAACACGGAGATATCACTTCTATATTGCCTTCTTAAAAAATAACTGCACACGTTTTCTTCTTTGACCTTTTTTTTTCTAACCGAATCTAATCCTTGCAATTCAACATCATAACAGTTAGTGAAAAATAGAATCCTCAATTACTAAAGGCAAGAAACAAACTTTACACTTAGCCATACTGGTTATAGCAATTTCCATGGTAATTATCTTATGCACATCATTTAACACCTTGTCTAGAGTGATTCTCTACTTCATTTATTACCATCATACAAAGATATATTTAAGAAGTTAAAAGAAGGAAAGAATTGCCTTGGGGAGTCACACTTGCTACTGTGCTCCAAATTCTAAAACAATACTCCTAAGAAAACAGATCTTGCTTTTAACGAGCAGCATCAATTAATTGAGAACCAGAAACAAAATAAGAATTCTTTAAATTAGCCTCCTCTTCTAAGAAGGGGCATGCACTGCTTGTGCCCTCTGGCACCCAGGAATCACTGCACTTGCTGACCAATTTTATTTAAATTCAGCACAGAGATGTTCCAAAAACACTCAGCTCCCACAAGTTTGCTACGAGTGGATGCACTTGCCAGGTGAAGTCTCATTAAGGCACACAAAGGAAATAGAAAAGCACTGCAAAACTTAATAAGAGAAGATAATACCTTTCAGGAAGAGAAATTCCTGCTCCTACCCTATGCAGATCTCTGTCACCTCGTGTAATTCAGACAAGAAGTCAGTCAACTGCACCAAAAATGTATTTGTTCTATCTAACTTAACAACTGGTAAGGATTACAGAAAATGCAGCCTAGAGACAATTCATGCTCTCAAGCTTCTAACTCTGACAACGACTTAGTTAATACACTTGATGAGCCTCTGGCTTTTCCTACCATTGCATGGGCTGAATGTGCACAGCTTCCACCTTGCTTTGCAGGGTCCTTGAATTAGTCATTGTTGCTTTTGGTCAACAGTTCCAAATAGTAACGAAAAAAAGAAGTATCTTGGTGATTGCATGGAAGCTGACTTTACTCAGTGCTTCCCAAGTGCCTGCCTGCAGTGCCAATGGAGAAAGCTTTTCCTGTTCTATCTAACGAGTGTGCATTGAATCGAGTTGTGCCAAAATGCAAGCTAACTGGTAACAAATTAACTTTGTGATTGTTGACCATTGTGTAGTATCTCTTAATTTCAATGCACTTTTGCAGATTTGTCAAGACTTCCTCCATTTCTGGTGGAAAAAAAGTCCCCAAATAAACTGAAATTGCACCGAAATGAGGCCAGTCACGTCACAAAGACCTGCAGTCCCTCCTTGCTATGCACAGCTGAAAGGGTATTTTACTGCTATTGAAACATACTGTGACACTTTACAAACATAAATATGCAGCTGCCTGACATTTGAATTATTAGCAAAGAGGATCTGAGGTGACATAGAGCTCAGTCCTGCATTTTTAACAGACTTCCAGATCTCCCTGTGATGTTAGAAGGTACTGGAGCTACGGAAGGAATGCAAGGTCAAGGAGCACTGACTTTGCCTCTGGAAACCCAAGGCACACTATTACAGAAGTCTGAGACTGTGTGTCCATGCCATGGGATCAGCCTTTTGTCCTGGGGTAAAAGAATCACTGGGCTACTTCTGCTGATCACTTATCTGTCTTCCCAAGCCCCCCCTTGCCTTACTTTCTATTCTCTGAAAGAGAAAAAAACACACACACACACATATACATATATATATGTATATGTATATATAAAGAAAGGCTGGTGGAAAAGAATCACAGCTGTGAACCACAAGTAACACACTGTGTACACACTGCACCTATGCAGCAATCATGCCATGTTTCTGCTCTTTACCATGGAAAACAGAACAAAGAGTAGCATGCAAGATGTTTGTCTAAGTGTTGGACACCCAATCTGAAGTCCATCATGGCAGGGACTCAGACCTGAACTAGTCATGCAACACAAGCTCACTGGCAGTTCACAGATGGACTAAGCTCTCTTCCAGAATCGTGCAGTGGCAAGAATAATGTTCCCCATCAGCTGTCCCTGAAACCTCCTAACACCTAAGCATACACCTAACACCCTGCATTCCCAAACTCCTTCTATTTGAACGAGCAGTGAGATTGACTTTGGAATATTACAGAGCTGGACTCATACACCAATCAAAATGACAAAATGGCATTTCTTCAGTATTGGGTATCAATTACCAAACTTAAGAAACCTTTAAACAAGAAGCAAAGCCCCATTGTATCTGGTGCTGTTCAAATACAGAGGGCAGCACGTGCAGAGGAAGCTCAGCAGTCTGGGCAGATAAAGCAGACAAAGCACAAGGAGTAATAACAGCAAAAGGATAAGCAATATAGAATCACATAATTGTCTGAATTGGAAGGGACCCTTAAAGGCCATCTTGCCTAACTCCCCTGCAACGTAGGGACACCTACAGCTCCCTCAGTGCTCAGACTCTGGTTCAACCTGACTTTGAATGTCTCCATGGACAGGGCATTCATGTTCATCCACCCAGCCTTCCCTTCTCCGTGCTGCACAGCCCAGCTCTCAGCCTGTCCTCGCAGGGAGGTGTTCCATCCCTCACATCGTTTTTGTGCCCTCCTCTGGATGCGCTCCAACAGCTCCGTGTCTCTCCTGTGCTGAGCACTCCCCATCTGGACGCAGCGCTCCAGGTGAGGTCTCACAGCACGGAGCAGAAGGGCAGATCCCCTCCTCGCCCTGCTGGCTGTGCTGCTTTGGATGCTCCCAGGATCCAGTTGGCTTCCTGGGCTGTGAGGGCACAGTGCTGGCTCATTCCACCTGCCATCCATGAGCACCCCAGGTCCTTTTCAGCAGAGCTGTGCTCCATCCTTACATCCCTCAACCTGTCCTGACAGTGAGGGTTGCCACAGCTCAAGTGCCAGACCTTGCACTTGGCTTTGTTGAACCTCATGAGGTTCTCCTGGGCTGACTGCTCAGCTTGTCTGGGTCTCTCTGGATGGCATCCCATCCCTCAGGCACGTCAGCCACACCACACAGCTCAGGGTCACCTGCAAACTGCTGCGGGTGCACTCAATCCCACTGCCAGTGTCACTGATGAAATTACTAAGGTTCATCCATCCCAGGACTGACCGCTGAGGGACACCCCTGTCAACCCTGTTCCATCCAGACACTGAGCCATTAACCACCACTCCCTGGGTCACAACCAATTCCTTATCCATCAAACAGTCTACCCATCAAATCTGGAGAGAAGGATGTTACGGGAAAGCTATGTCAAAGACCTTACTGAAGTCCAGACATATGACAGATATCAGAGGCTCTTCCCTTGTCCACTTGCAGTTACACCATCATAAACAGCCACAACACTGGTCAGGCAGGACCTGCCCTTGGTGAGGCCATGTTGACTTATCCCATATCACCTCAGTTTCTTCCATGTTCCTTAGCACAACTTCTAGGAGGATCTGCTCCACGATCTTCCCCAGCATACAGGTGAAGCTAAAAGGCTGGTAGTTCACTGAGCTGCCTTTTCCTTCTTAAAAATGGGTGCAACGCTGTCTTTTTTCCTGTCACCAGGGACCTCACCTGATCATCATGACTTTTCAAATATCGCTGAGAGTAGCTGGGTAACTACGTCAGCCAGTGGGCTCTGGGATACATCTCATTGGGATCCATAGACTTATGGATGTAAAGTCTTATGCATGGCCACAGACTTACGGACAGACATCCTCAGAGAAGGATCCAGCAGAGAAGCTGGATACAGAACTCAGATGTCCTGGCTCCCAGCCCCACACTTGCAGTACCATATCTCTATGCCAGGCACACAGATGCTGCAGTTTTAAGCCTATCCATCTTCATGTCAGGTGTTACCTCAACTAACATCAAGTAAAGATGCCGTGGAAATTTCTCCCAAATTTCTCTCTCTCTTCTTTTCTTTTTGCCTTGCCAGTCTCATTAGACAGCAGTCCACAAATACAGGTGCATTGGGACCATTCTGCTTGTTCCTTTTCTTTGGGCTTCTGCTTCATCTTGTTCTTCTGCACATCAACATATCTCACCAAATTACAGGTGAATATAAAACCACTCACATAGCATGGTCCTGGAGGGTGTTACACTTCCCCTAACCCCACCAGCCTCAGGCTGTCCATCCAAGGATCATGCTAGATTGCTTCACACTTGAATAATTTAATTTAGTTCAAAACAATCCTCACAGCAAAACATGACTTTGAAAAATCGGTCAGCACGCTGCTGTCAGAAAGCTTACTTTAAGTAACTTCTACTACCAGGCTGCTTCCAAAAGTCTTTGCCAGCCAGCTGTGCGTACATTAGAGGAAGCCAGTATCCAGAGAAATCGGCTAAAATCAGAGAGGAAGGTTAAGAGGAAAAACAGCAGGCAAAAAGAAGATGGTAGCTGAACATCCTAGTTAGTTACAGGAGGTCTACAAACACTCTTAGATGCTCTCTGAGAGAACAGGTCACTGAGAGGTTACAAAGAGGAACAGAACTCAATGAAAGATCAGCAGCATGAAAGAGGGTTGTAATTTCTCCTAAAAAAAGAAGCTCTGAATTTGATGGAGCTGCTGGGGCCAACACTGTCCCCTGTGAGAACTTTCGACCTTTCCTGTGGAGATCAAATAGGTTTGCAAAAGCTCCACAATCTTCAAAATTCCTCTTGTAATAAGGCACAACAATGTCTGTGGCACAGCCAAGGAAGCCAGCACTAAGGTTGCCACAGTAGCTTCCTTCAGAGATGTTACAGCTTGGATTTTTCACTGAAGCTTGAAAGACAAGGGGCCCAAATAACACGGACAAAAAGCACCAGGAACCAAGTGCTTCGTACTTCTCAAGCTTCCTTGGGGAAGGAATCCAATTAGCCATCCACAATGGGACCAGCTAAGCTTCGTACACGAAGAGCCCCAGTCAACCAGTCTGAAGGTCTCAGTTCTGCAAGGACTCTCCTGGAGGAGCATGGAGCACCCTCAGCTGCTGAAGTTGCAGGTGTTTTCCTTCTGCTCCACATATTGCAAATTTGTACTGAAGAACTGTATTCCTGTCCAAAAAACACAGCCCAAACTCTCAGGTGGAGGTATGGTACACTGCAGGAAGCCTGTAATCCTTCAGCACTGGAGGATCTTCAGAAAAACCATGACCAGACACAGGGCTCACCAAAGGCTTGGCCTCTTCAGTCTTCAATGGCCAACACATGGCTCATCCATTAAGCAGGATCTTAATACATCACAGAAACTCATCCCATCCCTCTTGCTTTCTAAGTTTCTTATACAAGAAAATAAATAGAAATACAATTTAATTAACTTTTCTCCCCACCCCCTCCACTCCTTCCTTCTCACTCTCTCCTCAATCCTTCATATTTCATTTAAGCATTCCTCATGCAGAAATGGCAGTGGCACTAGCAAAGAGGGATTGTGGCAGAAACATGCTCAGGTGACAAGGAAGCTCTCAGTCTCCTTCAGAACCCACAAGAAGGCAAAAAATGCCATGCAGACACCTGCATGTTTTATACAGTGCCAGATGGAGACCTGCAGAGTACAGACCTCACTGCCACCAGCCCCATGGAGGGCAGAATACGCAGCGGCTCCTCACACTGCCTTACATTTGGGCAAGAGAGAGAGCAGTCTCCAGAAGCAAGAAACCAGAGCAGTGACAATAAAAGCTGAGGGACATGAAAGATCCCAGTGCCAGTTTGGAGAGGTATTTGCTTTACTCCACGGCTGCAGTTCAGCACCATCAGAGCAGCACTGTACTAAATTATCGTGGCCAACATTTAAGCAAATTCAAATACCTGCTTTCTGAAAAAAATACTATTACCATGGTTCACTATGCAGAGATTGAAACGTACATCCCCTAGGCTTCCCTATACACAAATACAAACGAGTGCTTATGGTGAGGTCCCACACATCTACACAGGCACCATCATTTGAAGAAGTGATTCCCTGTTTTGATATTCTAACAAATGTTCTTCCCCTAAAGTGCAGGAAAGACACATGCTGAGGAACTGGTATAGAGCATATGGTGCTGCAATCGCAAGCTGATAAGTCTTTAACAGCTTCTGACAGTGGTAAAAGATCAATTATTGCACCATAAATATTAAAAAGTCTCTCCAGCCTTTTGTTGCAATGAATGTATATTTAAACATCAGTGTCTCCCCTTACTAGCAGCCAATTTGCCTTAGAATCTGAAAGTCATACAGCCCCACAAAGTTAAATTAAGTGCTCAATTGCTGCATGCTTACATCTCCAGCTGCTAAAGAACAGGCCTAGCATTCACAGCACAGATTCTTGGAGCCCCCTAAACCACAGGCCATCTGAAACCAGCCCTTGACACCTCATTAAAGGTAAAATGGAATCTTCATTGCCTTCCTTTCTGTATAATTACAGAAGTTTACAGCAAAAATAACCAAAGACACTCCTAGAAAGCATTAGGGAAGAGGGGCTGATCTCCCAGGTCCTCTGCCTCACTGCCTGAGATGCATAAGCAAAATGGATTTTGTCCTTGGAATTTCTTCACCAGTGAAATTTCTGCCATGCAGAAATGGGGACATGGAGGAAGGGGGGAGTGTACAGACACACACATACTTAATAGCCTTGATTTTAATCGTCAAACAAATTGGCAGCTCCCAACAGTTCTCCATGGAAAGTCACTGAGGTTAAACAATTATGGTATATGATTGCTACTGAAATTAACAGTATACATGGCATTTTTATGGAGATTTAATGACAGAACCACAAATAATGACCCTTGGGTCCAGTTCAAAGCAGCACTAAATGAAAATTGACACCAAGATGCAGATCTTGGGTTTGAGTCCAGAGCTAAAATGTCCTATTATGGCTCTGAAATTATTCATTTGGATCCACTCTTATTGTTTAATGGTGACATACTCCAGTAGCACATCCTCTTCTTGCTCTGGAAAGCTTCCCATCTAAGGGAACGTATCTGAACACGCCTCTACCTTTAAATGAACACCTGTCTCTGCTGACTGCTGTAGTCATTGTTGGTACTAGGCACTATTTGTGTCAGTGGGACAACCCACTGATAGCAGTGGAGCTTAGGGCTCCTTTGTGTACTCACGGACAGACATTCAAAACCAATGGGGAGAGGGAAAAAGAATGCAAAGGGTAATGAACTTGTGAGTTCCAGCACTGCAATGGAGAAAAGCACAGAATAATTCCCTTGCTCCCAGGTCAGTGCATCATCGGCCAGGCCAAATTACTGCTTTATTTCTCACATGTTTCAACGCTTGTCCACAATCCAGATTCCCTTGTACTGCGGGCATGGTCAATCACACACACTGCAAGAAGATCTCATGCAGTTACTGGTAGAACATTTCTATTCACATTGGTGTTCTATATATGGCCATAAAAGTGGCTTATTTAAAGTCCCCTGTGTGGGCATCTCCTATTTTTCCTCTCTTGACTGTTCTACCTGGAAAGAAACACATTGGCATCAGGTCTTGTTGCCTCTCCTCTCCTTTTCACCTGTACCTTCATACCTTTATACTAACTGAACTTCTTCATTCTACTTCATTTTCTGTCACATTCAAGGATGATGGTCATTCAATCAAGTGAGTTGTTTTATCCCCTGTTTCAAATACATAAATTCAGTTTCTCCTTTTCCCTGTGACATTTTGAGTACACATCATTGGATAGCACAAGGACAATAGCTATAGCAGCTTAGCACTTAATCGCAGCTTTGTCCATCAGTTTTAAGCGTGCTCCCTTTCCTTCATAGCAATCACACTTATCGTAGTTGGAAATGCCACCCTGAAGTTAGAACCATCTGCTGCTCCTAAGCATCCTCAGCTCTGCAGCCTTCTGTTTTTACCCTCATGTCAGACCTGAGCCAAGGTTCAGATCTGTCCTAGCAGACTGCAGTGATAGCAATTTGAACTATTTTTGAACATCTTCAGCTAACCCTGCCGAGAAAGTAAGTTTGCATGGAAAAGTCAGAGTGCACATGTTTGGGGATAAGACCACAGCCATCGATGGGGTAAGCCAAACAAGAAAGGCAATTAAAGCAAAGTTAACAATTACAGTGATGCCCTTGGGAAGACAGTAGCATGAAAAAGCAGAATTTACATCTTCTTTCCAAATCTAAGACATGCTGTCCATGCCACGTCTGAAACGACAATCGATTGCACAGAGCACAGTAAGCATGCCAGAGGGGACGCCATCTGACTAACAAAAGGCTCAGTCAAAGACAAGGGAGCCAATCTTCTCCAACCTGGGATGACCTTCTCCATGTAGGGACTACGCATAGCTGATTAAGATCAGCCAGCCCAAAGGTGGAAAGAGTGCTTGTAATTTGCTGTCAGCAAACAACTGCTTGTAGCAACTAGAGTGAGTTGTAAAACAAGCCTTCCCCTTGGTTACTGAACGAAGCAAGAAGTCAAAGAGCAGAGGGAGAAAGAAGTCCCAACACACATACAGAAAATATAGAGAGAAGCAGCGGCAGCAAACATGGCTCTTGGTATCTGCAAAGCTGCCTGGGCCACACATGGCTGATTTCAATTCTCTTCTTAATTTCTCAAATTTCTTCAATACTAGGCATTTTTTCCACCCCTCTCTAACATTTGCATCATTTCTGAAAACAGTATGCTTGTCTTAGTCTGGGTAATTTATTTCTGCAGTTTGGCTCTGCCTCAGTCCTAGGGGTATTTTTTTGTTTGTTTGTTTATTCGGGATTTTTAAAGAGGATTTTGTATTCATAAAATATCCCAGCCTCACAGCTCCAGGACTGCAGGCTCCCACTGAGCAATGCGTTGTTGTGTCAGCCGCAGCAATGCCCTGCACTGTCCCTCCTCTGCTTCCAAAGGAGAACTGCAACACCCAGCAGAGCAACAGGCCACGCTGCTACCTGCTGCCAGGTGAGCCAGGTCTGCAGCAAGGATGGCAGCCCCAAGGAAACCAAATGGAGATCACACACTGTGAGCTGACACCCCAACCAGCAGACCTGAACTCAAAAACCCAGAGGTGCCAAACGTCTCACAAGTTCTGCTGTAAATCAGACAGATCCCGTGTTGATTAATCACCTGATAAAACTTACAAGCAATGATTAATAAAATTAATCTCTGCTCTAGTTCAGCTCCCTTCGCAGTTAGCCACAGCACGGTGGGGAAGAGACTGAACAGAACAGCTCAGAGCAGGACACAGCGAGGGCTCAGCTTACAAAAGTTCAGTTTTAATGAAATACATGAATTTATGAAGCACCAAACTCAAAAGACAAATCAAACCAAGACATATTAATCACAAATACACCTTAGTCTGCACTAGCCAACAGGTTTGATACGATAAACCAAAAGGAGAGAGATAGACATTAGTTCAGGAACATAACTTCATCTTTGCTCAAATATTAACCTTCACTGACTTTTATACCCTAATATTATTATTCTATTTCATATCCCTTCACACTGCTATGGTTTTCTTTCTTATTCATTTTCCCATTTTTGATACCTTCTTGTTACGATATCCTCTGCATGCTGTTTCACAGATGCAGCTCACTCCATATAAAAACAGTTATAATCCGCTTACCAGTATCTGTTATAGAAGATACGTCTTTCATCCATTAAGTTCAGTATCAGTGAAAAAATCAAGCCTGCTCTTTCTTTCTGGTTTGTTAATAACAGACCAGTGTTTCCAATTCAAAGCCTATCACAGCCCATGTGCTGCCTGCACACAGGTGTGTAAAACAATGGCAGATCTAACAATCTCAGCTGTGATTGTGTCTGTTGTTAAACTTGGCTGCTTGTTGGGCTCACTGGTAAATGCTTCTTCTGTACTGTACGCATTTTTATTGCTCAAGCTAAGGGAATAGGGAGCTCTAAACGTGCAAAATATTGAGGCTCAGGCCTGAAAAATTGATCATAAGAGTATCTGAAGTTGGAAGGGACCTATAAGTATCATTGAGTCCAATCCCTACCTTCACACAGCAGCACCCAAAAATCAGTGTCACACCGACCCAGCAATAAGGCTACCTTTGCATGCACTAATCCAGTACTCCTAGTACAATGCTTGGGACAGTAGACAGCTTTCTAATGCAGCTGCTGCACTGTTGTTGGCTTCAATTTCTGCAATAATGGAAGCTGCACACCAAAAAGTGAATGCAGCAGCATCTCCAGGGAATGAAAATACAAATGATTGCAAGCAGCATATCCAAGGACATGGCTGCAAACTCCTGCACAGATCGAGCAACACCTGCTTAGCAAAAGCTGCAACAGCTTCACACTGCCAATTGCCACGTCCTACGGCAAGAATTCACCTTCTGTGGCACGGTGGAGAGAAATCTTGCTGTTTCTATTCATTTTCCCCACGGACCCAACTGCAGTGCAGGTTTATCTGAACAGAGGCCCAGCCAGCTAGCACATACTAACTGCACACAGTGCCAGCTTCTGGCATTGGTCCAGCCAAAGAGAACACAGATGAAATTATCAGTCTTCTGGTGACTCAACACTGCCCTTCCAGCTCCCTAGGAATACTCAGTGCTGAAAACTCAATGGAAGGCTTTTTGTTGGGAAACACTACCTTGATCGAGGCCATTTATATAACTTTGATTATGGCGTAACTTCTGACTCCAGCATACTGAAAAAGTATTCTTATTATTTGGAACATTTAATTCTCCATCCTATATCTTTTACAGTAATCCAAAAGTCATCATGTCAAGAATATGACATATCATATCATAGTGAAAAAGTTTTCAATGTTTAAATACTTTGATTTCAAGCCTTAAATCATCATCAGTGAATTCTATATGAAACACCTTATCAAGATCACGGCGTCTCATTCTGGGAAGATACCAACACCATTAATGATGCATTAACAGTGACTATTAATAATGAGCTGGGCAACACCACCTAACAACATGAAAAATGAAAACAGAATTACAAAGTGTGCAAAATAAGGATTTATAACACCCTATCAGCTATAACTTTTTATTTGGTGATGAGTTAACACCTTTGGCAATCACTGCAGGCCAGGGAGTTGTGGATGCTGGCAACTGGAACAGGGGAGAGTGATTGGAGGCTGGGACTGGAATCCTTGAGAAAGTTAGGAGAATTTAAGTCAACTTACCATTATCCTTGTGAACAATCTCCCCACTTTTTGCTGTTGGCAGGGATGTCTCTCATTAAAGATTGAAGACCATAATTTTTAGATTCCAAACCACCCAAACAACACAATTAACATTGTATGAGCCGAAAGTAATCAAGCGTCACTTTAAGATGGCTGCAGGGTGTTTGGTATTTTGCTTTGTTTTGTTTTTAAATAAGCTGTGCAAGAGTGTTCAGGAGAGGAAGGAATTGGTATCTCTGCCTTGAACCAGTCAGGTGAAGTTCAGCTCCTGTTTGTTCAGATATCTCAGTCACAATTGCAAGGCTGCAGTTCTTGGCCATTCCTTTAGCTCCAGTTGCAAGATGTGCCAGGCTGCAGATTTCAAATGGGCATAAGTGGAGATGCTAATGCCAAGGAAATCAGACCTTGCACGTCACTTAGCAAGGGAAGGGCAATGCATACATTAATGAAAGAACTCTGAGTATCACAACTTATTTCTTGAAGGAATCTAAAATGTCAGGGGAAGCATCCAACCACTTCATACAAAGCAGAGATGATGAAATTCAGGCTGAGACAAGAGGGGGTTTTGCGAAACAAAGTTCTTGAAAGGGAACAAAGTTTCTTGAAAGCAGAGTACGTTTAGAAGCTATGCAAACATTAATCCTGGAAATGTCATGCAATGAGGTAAACACAAACTTCCAGGAGAAACCCATCGCATCTAAAATACTTTCTAGTCAATGAATTCAAAATACATTTCTTGAAACAAGCTTGATTGACTTCAGACAACCCAAAGAGAAGATCCAGTGATTAAAGCCAGGCTGTAATTAAGGGCAGAGGAACCAGGAACTTGCTCAGTGTGGTTCAGCAAGTCAAGGCCACAGATATCAAGGACCACAGCAAACTGTGGTGACAGCAAGCGTGTGTGTAGTGGACAGGTTGAGGAACCCAGCACTTTGCACTGACAAAAGGGGTCCTGAATTACAAACAGTTAAGACCAGAGCCAGCAAGAGAAGAAACCTGAGTGAATGAGGGCATGATGGAGAACCAAAGAGGAAGCAGAGCAGGGTAGCCTCAGCCATCAGTGGCTTTGTCGTGACACCTGGGAGCCACTTTGAGCATATGGCACAGAACAAGCGCCAGATTATCAGACCCCCAACTACTCCTACCTGTTTCATGGCTGCTGTCAACAGCAGTGATAGTGAAAAAGAGAAAACCATTTTGCCCAGAAGCAGTGTGGGCCAAGGGAAAAAAATTTACAGTGACATATTTCAGCATTTCCAAAACGATGTTTTGCCAGGATATCCAGTTCTCAGGAAGTGTCAAAATATTTGGAAGCAGCCTGATTCAAACTGACACAAAATATAATTAAAAAAAACAAGCTGTTTTACAACATGAAAAATCTGCCTTTTGGCCAGCTCTAACTGATAGCCCCATGTCAGCACAAAAAGAAGCCAGGCATGTGTTTCTTCCTTCTTATTTTCCCCATTACTGCGTGGCACAACTGTAAGAACAAGGGAGTTGCTTGCCTGTTGGGTCTCATCTAGCTGATACGAATCTGTCTCCCATTTTCAATCAGCAGAATTAGCAGTCAATCAGTCATGTTCTCTTCTACCATCATAGCAGAAAATGCAAAAGGCTCAAATTTATTTTATGGCTTTATAGCAGCCAGGCTACCTTTAGAGATTTATGTCTTGCTTTTATGCTTTACAGCAGTCCTTGTAGCATTAGTAATATCATCTAGGCAGAAGCAATAAATGCCAGGACCCTTTACCACGTGCAACTCTGTCCAACACCAAATCAAGTTTCTCAAGTGAAATATAGATGCAAGAAAGAAGTGGCTTGAGGAGCGGAATCAAATTCATCTCAGTTAAGCTCATGCTACTGATGTCAATATATTACATCCCTACTGAGCTAAACCAAATGTTTATTCTGAAAGATGCAAGAGTGTAAGTACAGCTTTGGACCTGACACTAGACTGACACAGAACTCCATCTATTTTTCATGCTACGTAGTTTCATACTTTCCAACTCTGAATCAGGCTTTTTTTTTTTTTAATTTCAAAAAATTGTAATAATTTCTATCCTTTTTATTCAAACCTATCTAGAAGATTTAACAAAACCCTAGGAAATACGTATTGAGAAAGAATAACAGACTGATTTTAATCTTTAATCTTTGTCAATGAAAAGATTTTAGACAAAAGACTGCAGATAACTAATAGTCTTTTCATTCTCTGTCTTCAATTCCCCAGGTCTTGTGGGAGAATTAAATGCGAATTACAGCCACAGCCTGGTGATCCACACTGCCATTTCCCTCTAGTGCTGTCCAGTTACTTGTTTCTGTAATACCCCTCATCATACTAAAGAGTTAAATCACTCCCTTCTTAACACACAGGTCCAGGGGGACCAGAAGCTCAGAATACCTCCAGACAAATACATTTATTGATGTATTCTTCATTGCTTCATTGACACCTAAGTTAAAAACTTCTGGTTGCCAAAAAGTTCATGAAAACGGGACTCCAGGAATGACACCTTCCAAATGGAGAAACTATGAGTCAGTAATGCCAAACAAGGTCTGAAATCAAAAACGCTCCATAAGAGGCTCTCCTGAACCCTAGCTGTGGGGCTGACGAACAGACCTGAAGGATTGCAGCCATAGCGAATCCCTAGCTCAGGTAGTGTGTTTTCCATGCTTTGTAAGGGCCACAACCACACATTCTCCCTCAGCCCAGAATATCTGACCAAAGCCTGCCTTTCTCATGTCCAACTGCCCATGTCTCTTGTTACACCAACAAAGTGATGAGTGACAGCAGTTGATTGTTGACAGAGGGTCACAGAGGCCTAAGTGGGCCATGGTGTGCAAACTTCAATCACACGTGCACCGTGGGCTGGAGAGCTTCAGTACTTTTGGTAAAGATATTCTGGTGGCCATGTGAGAGCAAAGAGGTGCCTGTAGCCCATTCTATGATTAGCAACAACCACCAGGCACATTTTTCCCTAAGCCCAGCCCCACTCAATGCCTTACGGCCAAGCCTTTCTGCTTGCTGGGAAACACTCAAAACTGAGTGCTTCTGATGGCTGTGAGGCAAGGACCAGCCACGCTGCATGCTCCCAGGAGCCTTGACTTTGAGTCCATGCACACCGAGAAGCGATGCTTTGCCTGTTCTCTGTGCAGCAAAGACTGGGAGATCACAGTCAGAATTCATTGCCTTCCAGAGACGATTAGTGACAATGATTTATGGCTTAATAGCAAATTCCCCTTGAGTGCTTAATAATACAGATTAAACCCTAATAAATATGTTTCCTGCAGGTTTAAGTGACTAACTCTACGACCTATTAGACTTGTCTCATTATATACATAATTTTTCTTGGTAACCGTGGAAATTCCTAAAGAATTGGCAGCATCTGCCCCCAGAGTATTAAACAAACCTATTTTTCACCAGTGGAATTTTTTACAAATTAATTCCAGCCTTGAACATAGAAGTGCTAAATTCCACATTCTCTTGTCTACTAGAAATATTCAGCACTAATGCAAGCATTAAGAGAATTAAACTGTTAAATACTCTACGTACATTATAACAAATCATGTCAAGCTGCAGTTTTGTACTTCATTCTCTAGCTATTTTATCTCTTTCAGTTACAAATTCACAGCACATAACATATACTGTGTAATTCCTCCCATTTCCTAACAGTGATGCATGTTGATCACCAAAGGAAAATTTCAAAGTACAGATGCTTTTAGTTAGCATTTGTCACAAACTCCAAAGATTAATGGACCTGGTGCTGAGTAACAGGTCCAAACTTCACAAAGCTCTGCTAATGTTTTGATCAGTCTGGAGCAAAAAGGGTATTTAAGAGTCTGTCTGACGGCTAGAGGGAGGGAAATAATCACTTTGAATGAAAAATCCAAATTCACCCAACCGGCAATGAAATTGCACTGAATATTGATTCGAGGCTTTAATAAGCTCAGAAGTTCAAAGCAAGCACTGGAAGGCAAATATTCCCTCCTCTTCTGTCAGACAAATCCGCAGTACTACCACAAGGTAGGATTTCACTTCGTTCTAGATATATAGGATTATAAAAGAGGTCTGAAAGCAGTCCTGCAATCCCTCTCTCCCCTGCCTGCCCCCTGCTTTTTTATTTTAAAGCTGACAAGTTTAATGTTAGCTAAATTTTAGCCCACAGAGCAGCACTTTAAAGTGATTAAAATCTAAATGAATAGATTTCTGTCTCCCTTTGGTTTGCAGAAATTATGCAATTCCTGTTTTGTTTTTTTTCTTCTTCCCCTAAAACAGACTGATCTGACATCAGCATTCAGCTCAAACTCAGCCTTCCTTTCTCCCAGCCATGCCAATACTCAGAGTCTGCTTTGCAGAAAATTTCAGACACTGCTGCACAGGATGAGAGTTACTCCTGAGCAGCAATAGGGGATCCCCATACTTTTGTAGATACTTACCAAACTGTCTTTTCTCAGAAGACAGTAGGACATGCTGCACTAAGAAAGGGAAGGAGAACACTGGTGTGGGTGAGTTTTGCCTAGGGAGTTGCTCATATGAAATAATGATGTGAGGAGAGCTTCCACTGGTTTGTCTTCCAGGCTGCAAAGCACAGGCAGCAGCGTGTGCCTCCAGCACCCTCTTTCTCCCCACTCTCTTGCCCTGTGACACTGCATCTACAATCCAACCTGAAAGTCAATGTCCCTGAAAAGATAAATGGTCCCTGAGCATGCTGAATACCTCCGAATGAATGAAATATGCCACGTAATCACATGATGTTTCAGACACTTAAAAGCTTTTGCCCCCATACCTTCCTTAGCCTGGTGTAAAAGCTCTGTGTGATAACAAATGCCTCATTGTTCTCTTTCACAAAGGAGAAGAAAAAGAAAAAACAGATGGCTTCAAAGGGAAAGCAAGCCCTCCATTACAGTTCTCCCCAAATCCAGCCAGGTGCGACAAGGTCATGATTTCAATAGATCATCTGAGTACAGCAGAACTTCTGCCTTCCCTTCTCTCCTACAGTAAAAAGTCTGATTGTTTTCTTTTGGCAAAATATTAAATCCCGGAGCTTGATCCCTATGGGACACAAATTATGGCTGTCTTTAGAGGCTCTCTGAGCTTTAGGAAAGAGAGAGATAAGAGCAGAACATTTCTGGATTTACGTGCCTGTCATCAGAACATCATTTTTATGTGTTATCCAAAAAAAGAGGTCAGGCTGGTTCTACTATTCTCTTCAGCTGAAGTTCAGAAAACCCACACTAAGTGTAAACAAAATAGCCCTTCTTTCATTCATTCTTTAAGGGCCTAAATAGATACACAAAAGCACATGTTCTCAATCCACACCTCTCAAACATGTGCTTCACACTCCTCAAGGCAGCAGCCCTGACAGGTGACCACCACCCATTTTCCTGCAGCTGAACGTCCTATGGATCACTTGCTGCTGTACAAGCACAGATCTTTATTCGTATCTACACAAACCTCAAAAAGGAGGGGGGAAAGGTACGCATGGTGGAGCAGCATGAAGATTTCCTTGGTATGGATTTCCTCTAGTGTAACCCAGAATCACATTAGAACAGATAATTGGGAAGTCTTTACAGAGCACAGCATCCCTATGTGTTCTGCATTTGCAGGGTGCTGGGAAGACAATGTGTGAGTGGTGCATCACACCAGTGCACATTACCATGCCCACAAAAAAACACTCCCTGGCAGGGTTAAATTTACTAATACAGATAGAGATTTTGCAGGGCGGGCACTGGACCAGTATAGTTGGAAGAAGGAAGCAATAACCATGTGAACTGCTACATTAGCACAACCACGAGACTCAGCAGCTCCGCTCAGAATGCAAGTAAACAGAGGAGCTCTCCTCAGCAGAGGCCAAAGCATCTCAGAGTTCATCTAAATTTTGATCACATGGAGAGAAAGCGTTGTCTTTTCCACTCTCCTCTCCAGCAGCTTTTTATATGAAACCAAATCTGATACCAAAAGCACTTTGAAGCTCCAACTAGCATATACACCAGAACCTCCTCAGGAAAGTTTTGCTGTTTAGTTTCTAAAAGTTGGGTGGAATTCTTTGCAAAAGCACTATTTAAACTCTACCAAGCTGTAGCAGGACTATTAGGTTTCATGGTCACTAACCCGTCCCTGTGTCTGGGTGGGCACCTTAGTACTTTGCTGTTTGTGTGCAAAGCCGGGCTCTTACACAAAGCTTTAAACTATGAAAAAAACATCTGACTGTTGTCTTACCAGACCACAGTCAGCAGAAAGACCATCAGTAGAGAGTTAGAGATGCTCTGTCCCAAAAGATTGGGGACTGGGAATTTGATCTGGTGAATGTTGGTGACATTGGGCTAGAAAAGCCTTTCCCACCATGGTATCTTCACTGTCTGGGAAGTTCTGGAGCTGACACAGGTGTCCCACCTCTCTCTGATGCCTTCTGTCCACCATGGGTGGTAGTTTCCACATTTTACCCTGCAGAATTCAGGCTCTGCTAATGCAACACAGTCACACCTTGACATTCAGGAAATTCCAGGCTTGGGGCTGGCTGCCAGCATCTCCCTCTTTCTGCACAGCATCACACACCTCTCAGCCCAGCACACAGCTCCCAGTTTGTTTGTTGTTATAAGTCACGACCCTCTGTGCCTCAAGGACATCACAACATAGGGCAAGTGAAAGAGAACGGCCTATTGAATCATATCTTCTGCTGTGCACTGAAACAAGGTATTAATTATCACAGTACAGACTGTGATAAAGGGCTGAAAGGGTCAGCTGGGTTATCGTGACCCATTCTCTGCCTCTATTTGTACTTTACTTCATCTGAACAAACAGACTCAACAGCAATCAAACTCTGGGAGGGCTGAGACATCTTTTGGATGCATTGGCCCGAACTCACCAATACCACAAAGCATTGCCATGGCAAATTGACACCTATGGATGTGCCTTGTTCCTGGTAGACAGTAAGGCACACAGTATGTTGCAGACTGCATGTGCTCTCAGATAGATCAGTACAGTCACTGGGAAAAAACACTTGCCAAATCCCTGGATGCAGCCTGAATATTAGGGTAACAATAAAAGGAAAGCATTGCTACATAAACTAGTAAGTATGCTTTCTCCTGTACATCTGCTAAAAGAGAGAAAAAGAAATTACTGTAAGGACAACCACAGGTTAAACCCTACAGGCACCTCAGGACACGACTGCACCTTCTGCTGTTAGGTGTTGTCTGGACAAGCACAGCCCTTGCCTTGTAATGTCTGCTTACTCTTGCTCACAGCCTGGTTAGCTTCAGGGACCGCCTTCAGGCCACAACTCCACAATCAGCAATTTCCAGTCTAATTATCCTAGTAAACATCAAGGTGCATGGAGCTTATGGGAAGAAAATGTGTACATCAGCAGAGCTCAGAAGTCAAACAATCCTAAAACAGTCTTGGCTCACATTCATTTTCAGATTTTCCCTTACAGTGTCACATCTGCTACATATAATGAGAGGTGGAAGAATCAATTTATACATGGCCTAGGATATAGATTAACTCTGACGACAGGAAGCATCTGGCATTTAAAGAACAATAATTCTACCTACTAATTTGTAAAGCTCTGACAGAAAGGATACTATGTGAAACAAAACTTGATCCGTGGTGCATCAGTTGGGATGCAGAGACACACATCTTTGCCATAGCAAGTGCTTTAATTTTAACTTTATGACCATTTGATTCTTTGTTACTGCCTTGGGACAACAACTTTTCTCTGTTTGTTCATATGCAATTTTGCAGAGAAAAGTAACTACGATCAGTTTGTTTTTTTTCATCACATACATTGCATGAAACTAACTTCTCAGAAATCTCCTCGCACATACAATGTCCCTGCTGCTGCAAGATAAAATGTGTCACCGCTCCATCTGCTACTCATTTGCTGATGAGTCTGTATGGCAACATGCTGCTGAGCAGAATATTCCAAAAAAGAAGAAACTGTGCAACCCAACAGATCTGCATCTGAGGGAGCTAGGGCCAAGTCTCATTAATCATTTTGCTGTTCTGCTTACAGTACCTGGTGGAACATTAGGGCTGCCTGCACGATCCAATATTTCATGGTACCATCATACAGTAGACAACACTTCATTTGGTGCAGGAATGGAGAAGCAGAGGCAGCGGGAGGCTCTCAGTGCTAAATGATCCCTTATTTCAACGCTGTTCTGATACTCACAGTCAAAAGACCTTAGTTACTGGGGCTTGGAGAGATGGCAAACCAGGTGCATAGTCACTCTCCCATGTTAAACCTACATCAGAAGCACAAGAACACTACATCACTGTAGTAGAGCAGATTTAGATTGGATATAAGGAAGTTTTTCTCAGTAAGGGTGGTGAGGCACTGGTACAGGTTGCCCAGAGAGGTGGTGGTGTCCCATTCCTGGAGACACTGCAGGTCAAGCTGGACAGGCTCTGAGCACCTGATGGAGGTGTGGGTTGGACTGGATGGCCCTAAGGTCCCTTCCAACTCACACAATTCTACGATTCCAAGACACTCACACTGTAAAAACACAGTAGTGAGGTGCTGCCAGCTACATAGGATTCCTGCCCACTGCCTCCTTATCATGATGAAGTCCTACATCGTGCTTTGGAAGAACAATATCAGCCACAGAGCAAAATTCAGAGAAGCGCAGCAGGAGCTGTGCAACCTCCAGCCACAGTGGTTAGAGTTTCTCCCCCCACAGCGTCCCTTGACCTCAAAGGGCGTCCTGAGATTTCAGAACCTTCTCAGCCCTTACAGAAATCCAATTGGTGAGAAGAAAAAAATCTCCTTCCGCTCAGGGGCAGACTGGAGAAGCAAAATAAATGGCTTTTCCATTCAGATCATTCATCCAAGTCTGACTGTGACACCCACTGCATCTGAGTAATGACTGTCCCATTGCGTAGGGCTGGGGAGGGCTCTGCCACCCCATGATAATATAATACCTGTTTATCCACTCAGAGGCAGTGATACAATCAGGGCTTTGTCCTCTTTATATCAAATTACCTGGAAGCCACACATTTGGAAAAGTTTCCTAACAGCCATGACCATTTAAGTTTTAGATGTTGGGTTTTTTTAAATTTAAGAACGTCATTTTCTAAAATATAAACGTTATTCTATTTTTCTAAGTAATTAAGGGAAGGAAATGATGATTATTTGCATTTCATTTTCATTTCTCAAACTAGCCACAAATCAAAGAAACGCCTGATCTCTATTGAATTACAGCCTGCCTTTGAACTCATAACGTACGGCTCTTTCCTGTGCTTTACATAAATAATGCTGTTACACTACACGCCCAGGCAACAGACAGATATGAGAAAAGCAAAGAATCTGAAAGCAAGTTGATGAGATTTTCAAGGCAGAAACATGTTTTAATACTCACCACTGCCTAAGGATAAGACTATCTGAAGCACAAAGACGTGCATCTCCTCACGTTTGATGAAAAAATTACTGAAAAGAAGAGAAGAAGGAATTCTGACATTTTCTCCATTCCTCTCTGATTTGAGTCAGAAGAGAAATCAAACATGCCTAAAGGGGAAGCAAGGCAGCTGCCTTAAGATACTTTCTGAAATTCAAATGTTACTGAAAAACTATGTGGTGAAATTACAGCCTAGGCTGAAGTCGGTGACACAGGATCCTTACATTTGAAAAGTCCGGTTTCTAAGGCAGCTGGTAAAGAAGAGCCCTAAAAGAAAATTGTGAAAGAAAAGCTATTACAGTATGGTACAATTTCATTACAAACCTGACAACCTGACAAAGGAAAACATCCCTCACCAATAGAGATGTGGGAATAACCGAACCTTTCAGATCAGTCTTTCAGCTGAAGGGAGAAAAGATCATTTCAAGTCGACCTGAAGCTATTTTATTTTATTTTTCAAATATATATATCTTTGTGTTTGTATATTTATGTCATAAAATAGTAATGGTTCATTCTGGCTTGAACTATTCATTTCAACCCCAAACACTTGTGTTTCACTTTGCACTATTCCAAGTAAGAGAAAGAGCAGAACCTACCATCTGCACGCTACCACAGAATCAGTAAGGCATCGCACCAGCTAATTCAGCCAGGAAAATAAAAAGCCATCAGATAAGAAAAATCCTTTTTCTACCCACCTCAGAATGGGGTTTCAAATTTGCGTGTCAGGGCAGTATTTTTAACACCACGGTCCTTCTGGACCAACTCAATGCTGTTGAAACTGGTCCACTCTGTAATCAACACTTGAGCCTGCAAGATTCTTTTTCAACAACAAACAGGCATGATGTGCTGATGACAGACAATCTCATTGTAGTTGTTCTTACCCTTATGAAATGTTTACATCACTTGTAGAGGTATGGACTATAGCATCTTCTTTGCTTAGAGGTTCAAGCATTTGCATAGCACACAGGAACTACTCAAGCTATTTTACCATAGTCATTGCAAACTTCAGGTTTGAAAAGACTGGTTCTGTTTCTAATTGGAACTTACCAGCTTAAAAGTTCCTTTTAGCTAAATTTAACAATTCGAAGTAAAATGCCTACAAACAAATACCAACCACTGTCATCACTGTATGTGGAGCTGCCTTAGAATGAAGGCATCTTGCTCCAGAATCAGAACCATATGCCTATTTTGTATCTCCTACCAAAAACAACCTTGGCCACAGCTGGAAGTTTGCTATACCCTTCAGTGAGGGCTGATACCCTCAAGTCAGTCTACTTGTCCTAGATCTCAAGACTGCCTCAGTAGACTTCATCCAGTTCCTCTGTACTCACACTGTGAATTAACAGGCTCTTCCAAACCCTCCAAGGCAATGAACGTCTAATAGCAGCTACCCAAAAACTTCAAGACCTCGTAACAAGGCAGATGATAAGGCAAACCCTAGTGCACTGAACAAACCAGGACAAGCAAATAAAGCTGCTCTGCAAGTCCTAATTGCTCATTACCAAGATGCAAAGGAAAGCAAATTTGGACAGCTGTGAGCAACAATCTCTTGGTTATCATTCCTTCAAGCAATCACCCTTAGACTTACTCATGGTCAGCAATTACCACATCAGCCTCAGCCCCTGTCACACTCTCATGGGAAGTCATGTACCAATTACACTTTCAGCCACTTCTTCAAAACTGCAGATGATGGCAAATTTTGTTGGCTGGCCACTTGGTGATTTGTTTTCATTTGGTTGGTTTGTTTTTTGTTTTTTTTTTTTACAGAGGAAAAGCAGGAGAACTGAAGGGCATTTATAAAAATAACCAGAATCCTTCCCCCAGGCATTCTGAATGAGACATCATTACAGCCCTAAGGTTTAATGTCAGTAACACGAGGGCTGATGAAGCACTGAAAAGGTACACCTCACTCCATAATTAATGGGTAACTTCATTTCTGATGACTTCAGTGGAGTGACAGCAATTACGTGATTATCTCAGTATCCACAGGACAACACACACAAAACACCCCAGAAGTTAAGCACTTACAAGTCAGAATGAAGATGAAGAATTTCAACTGGAAGTTCAAAGGATTGAAAAATTACAGACAATTTGAAGCTGTTACTCAGAGAGAAAAGTTAAGTAACAGTAAAAATAAGGGATAATACCAACTTGTCAGTAGTTCTCAAAGGACTCCATTTTGAATCTGTTCTGACATCAGCTACTGAATCTCTTCATCTGGGTACCATCTCCCCAGCATACACTACGTGCTGGTTTCCTCTTCTCATCCTCAATCTGGAATAACTTCAAGCAAAAGATCTAGTCAGTTTCTGCTGTCTCTCAAAACCTGATGTCAGCTACACACATCTCAATGATTGAGATTTAAAGCAGAGACATGCCTCTCGAAGAACACAGTGGGCTTCTAAGGTAGGAGACAGGGAGATGTCATGTTCCTGTTTAACAGATGTTTTAAGAACCATACACAGCACACAGTAGCCCGAGAGTGAGTCTGAGGTCTGCTAATGCTACTATTAGTCTCAGGAATACTTCACTCATTTTATAAGGAGCCAAGCTTGAGACACAGGAGATGCCTCAAAAAACAAACAACCGGAAAAAAAAACCTGACTGCTGAATAGAAGTTCTCACTCTGGAAGTTAGTAATGGGTTCTTTTTGTACTCATAAGATAAGCAATCCCATCCAGTAACTTACCCCCAAAGGTGATAACTCAAGTCTGATCTGAATGCTTCATTCTCTCAGACATCACAGTTAGAGTTCAACTCCATGGAGCTGAGAACATTCCCTGCCTGGCAGTGCTTAGCATCCTGTTTGCCTCCCTGCAAATCTCCCGTTAACATCTCTACCTTTGCCAGAGCTGGTCTGTGGAAAATCACTTCATGGATAATGGACCCAACCAGCTTTGCAGCTGTGCCTTCGAGGATTTTCTGCTCCAGCAGTGGACAACTGTCTCCAGTACTGCATTCGCATAAGAATGTTTGGTAGAGACTTTGTTTTGTTTTCTTTTTGGCACTTTTTTTCTTTTTTAACTATTTCTAAAAATTGAAATTCCTTTCAAGGCCTCATTCACAGCTATAAAAGCTTTATATATCAAGAGATAAGTTCTTGCTTTTATATTTAACATAGCTGATTTCCATACCTCACAAGCCCACTTGTTCCTCATCCTCCCCAGCCAGGATACACTGATCTGATCTGTTAATCTTTCAATCTTGCAGCATCCAAGGCAACACAACTGTACTTTCATTCAATTTATCATGCTCTTTTGCCTTGGCCACAGCTTACATCAGCCCTCTTGCTTCCTTCCTGCTCTGTCCCTTGGGTCTTTGACCATCCTACTGGGTCTCATTAGCTTAATGACTAGAGTGAAAGGATTCTGTTCTTGCAGGTTTTGACAGAGTCTCCCTGGTTACACACAGCTCTCTCTGAATAAAACAAACTCACAGAGGAAATTCCAGTCATGACATAGAGGTTCAACTCAAATCAAGAAGCCAGGTGAATTACTAACTTCTTTTTTCCATACTAGACATACTTTTGAATAGGGTACCACATGTTCTTGTTTTCCAGTAGAAAGAGCTGTAGTTTGTATGTAGATTTCAACCCCAGAAAGATCCCAGCTCAGCTGCCACAGCTCCACACAGTCCCTCTAGAGCCACTGATCCACACGCTATGCTGCACAGATTGCACTGATGTGTAGCCTTTGGGGAAATCTCAAATTGCCCTTGAGGGTGACCTCATGTCCAAACACTCACTGACAGCTTAGCTTTTGTACTGACAGACATGGTTTAGTGTGGAAATACTAGCGATAGGTGGACAGCTGCGCTATTAGATGATCTTGGAGGTCTTTTCCATTCTTACTGATTCTGTGATTCCACTCTATTCCTGAGTCTCTGGTACATAAGTTGTCCAATTATTCTGCTTTTGCAGGACATTAAGTCTGGCAGGCTCCAGTTTTTGCTAACAGTTTTTGCACAGTCAGCAAAATCCCTCTTCTGTTCAAGAGGGATCCCAGCATCCTCATGCTACCTGAAAATGCCAGTCATGCTCTTGTGCAAACCACAGGCTCTGCAGAGTCAGTCTCCTCTCTACAGAGGGGCCAAAAGAGCCAGTACTCTAGCAGGAGCTTTGTGCTACCGAGCAAGCAGCATGGCCACCTTCTCCACTCATTTCCTGCCCTAAGCAACTCATACTGTGCCCATTCCTGGGGCCAGCCCTTAGCAGGTCCCTTCCAGCTCTGGTTCTGTTCCTCTCTTCTCACAGACTTGTGAAGAAGTGAAATCTCAGCTGTCGGGGGGTTGGCGAGAGGAGCAGGGTTTCTAGGTGAGAAGAACAGGCCAAATGCTCTCTTTCTATCACCCTCCAATGTGCCAGCTTCACAAACCTGCTGACAGTCCTTGAGAGCTGATGACATTTTTCAAAACATTGACAAAAATAGACAAGCGCTTCCCCCCACCATTGAAAAAACCTCATCAACTATTTCCACAAAGCTCTTCTGCTCTCTATTCTTTCTCTGACCACATTCACAACCAGTTCTTCTCTACCAAAACACTTATGAAGAACAACCCTCCATTCCACAGTAAAAATTGTCTTCTAGAGAGCAGCTATCTGACCCTGAAAGCATTAAGAGATGCTAACATTTTAAAAGCAGCTCCATAAGGATGTAAATTCTGGTCCTGTCCCTTTATATAAGACCTCCTAGGGACTCCCACGAAAAGATCTGCTGGAGTGGAAATTTAATGTAATGATTTATAATAATGTAAATGAAGCCATCAGTACCTGTAACTAATACTGGCAATAGAGTTAAGTGCTCATTGGGCTCATCATTTCTAATTAAAAGGAAAAACAAACATGTTTTTAAAAACTCATCACTTGTATCTTGGTTCACTGTTAAAGTACTTCTGTGTTTTACATTCATTTCTGTTTAACAGCACTATTAAATCAATTTATTTCTGTAACCTGAGTATATACACTTGCAATATATTCAGTGTCCTTTGGCAATATGCAATAAATTGAAATGAATAAATGTAATTTCTTTTTTTCTTCTTTTTAAATATCTATTAGCAGTTCTTGTACTGATCCTTTAAGACCTACAAATAAGCCTCTGTGTTGGATGTAAATGTACTAAGCTATTTATTCTAGCGGGGTAACCAAACACTTTACATAATCAGGGATTGATACACCCATGATGAGCCATTGGTAGGCATGGGAATAACCTTACAAGACAGGAAGCTCTCATACAGCAAGAGTTTAATACATTTACCTCCAGCACATGTCTAAATCTCTTGGAGAACTGGGACCAAATTGGCTGATCAGATTAGGAGCACGAAGTCCGGCATCTTGAAGGATAAAAATCTAATAGATAAACAGTGTTCTTGTGGCAGGACCTGAGGTGTGTGTGAACTATCAGGTACCACAAGCAGAGTAAAGACACATGGTTCTACTGGAACCCAGAATCCAAAGGAATTTGGATTTGGGCTTTTGCAGGGACCACATCTGTTTGTGAAAGACTGGCCTTCTTCCCAGGCTTCTTGGAAGCTCGGACAGCTCTGATTTTGATTTCTCTTTTGCTTTTTCTTGTGTCCCTCCACATTTAACTAGCTTTTCTCAGGCAAGATGTTAGTGAGCTGAGAGACACTGACCCCATGTTCCGCTAATTAAACATCCAGCATGCTAAGACAGAGCTCTGCTGACCATTCTGAAGAATTCTTAGAATTCACTTAACACACACCAATTTTGCTTTCCAGCTGAGGCAGATGAAGCTTCAGAAGCCTCCAAAGATCTCATTTGCAAGCAAACAAGAGTCAGTGCTGCAAGAGCTACAGATGAACTGCTGTTCTGCAACCTGGTAGCATCTTTGCACTCCTAGGATTAGCTGTATGAGCTGCCCAGCCTGCTCTAACACATCACTGACAATATTACCTATCGTTAAAATAAAAGGTCACAAATAAAAGCTATCTCTGCTGCAGCTCACAAACCTAAATGCAACATTTCTCATCTCCATGTGAGCTGGTACCATCTTCTGGCAGAGGGAAAAGAAGGAGTCATGCCAGTTAAAGAACAGCTATGGAGTTAGATAGAGAAAGCTAAGAATACATCAAGATTATCTTTTGGGCTTAGAGAGCACTGATTCTACTTTATTACTGTTAGTTGGGTAGGTTCCTCTGTATATCTGTTTTCTTCTATGTTGAACTCCACCTGCTATAGCTCTGTTTGAGTCATCTATAGCTGAGCAAGAAAGAGACTCAGAAGAAAGGAAAGGACAAGATGAGGGAGCTGTTATAGAGGAATATTATGATGCAATAAGTGATGTCATATAATTATTACCAGAAATACTTGTAAAAAAGCACTAAGGGAAGGTAAAGATTTTCTTATTTGGAAAGAAACAGCATGAAGTTAACACCTGCATCTCGTTAATACACATGCCAACCTGCTGTCAGATGGATAACAGCATTCATGTAAACCATTTAATATAAAAGCAACCAGAGAGATACAAGAAGCAATTCTTGTATAACCTCTTGTTGAGGTTTTCATTTAATGTTTACATCACACTTTCGACAGATTAAACCAATCATTAAAAATAAGTAATTATCTAAAGTAAATGCTTACTTTGGTTTAATCTTTAAGAGATAGACAGCCTGGAAGAGATGGCCAGAAATCTGGGACTCGAGGCAAAAAGACCCCCCAAAATTCAGAATTTTTATAAGCGGAAAATTATCTCCATAATCAGTACAGATTACAGCTTCTACAGAAATTATTACTTCCACTGTATCCTCACCTATACACCCTGGCTCTACTGCTTCTATCTTGCTGCTGACCACAAATTCTTTCCAGTACGAGAAGTGAACAAACTGCTGTGGTGAACATAAAACAAGTACTAAACAGCTGGCAAACTTCACATTTATGAATGTGGTATTAAGGTAGCCAGCTGGCTCATAAGCTTTCGTTTAGCTGTTTTTAATAGATTTATATTAACAAACAGAAAAAGATGCTGTAGTAAGTCATTTGGTCCACTTCCATTCCTTGCTTGAATTCATTGAGGAAAGATACAGAATGTAGCATGTCCACAAATGAGACTTCTTATTTGAGATTAGAAAGCCCTCACTAACCCAAAGCAAGGTATGTAATTCCAAAAGGAGTGACCAGAATTGGGATTTCTGTTTGTGTGCACTTCACTGGAACATTTGAAATCGCAACAAAAATCATCCTTGAAAGCTCAGTTCACCCAAAGGAAGGGCAAAGCACCCTCACCTCCACGCAGCAGTAGAAAGAACTGAGCTGGAGACAATATTAACAGCATCAGTAGTAACTCAGAGAAGCCAGCCTGACAGAGGCGAAAGTGGCTGTGCATCCAATCTTCCCACAGCTCCTAATTCTCCTTGTCACACAGTGCCTCATCATCACATAGCATCAACCACAGACCTCAGCATAAATACTGCTCCTGCAGGATCAGAGGCAAATGGCCAGAATTCTCACACTGGGTTTTGTTTTGTTTCGTCTTGTTTTCCAGGCCCTTCATATCACATTTCAATGTCAACTGTGTATTTCTGTTTCTGCTCTTGGAGCTAAGTCGTTCTTGTGCGATTCTACAGCATCTAAGAGGGCTCTGTTTGCTCAGCCTCAGCCCCTTGACTCTGGGATCAGTCAGATCCATTTGATGTACTAGCTAAGCATTATCCTTCTGAAGACTGTACTAAAAAATAATATGGAAGTCCCACTACACTGGGTAGATCAAAGTACTGTGGTACCAGTGCTTATACGTGGAAGAACAAGCAGATACTGGCCTAATTCTTGGCACGCTGAAAGCAGAGATACTCACATACTTTCTCAGCATATGACACTGAGGATTTAGCTGGTGAAGAACAGCTCAAGAATAAGATCATGAATTTAGCTCTTCTGCCTGGTCACAGTAGGATTCAAGCACTAAATTTCACCATACACCTATTTGTCTACTCAGAAACTCAAGAGGAAACTTGACTGCAGTGGGTATTTCAGTCTGACTAAAGCAGATTCATGGATTTCAGATGAGAAGCAATTTTCTATATGGCTCTTTCTTCTGACCAGGACTACACAGAATTTTCATCGTTCTCACTATTTTTTACCCTAAAATTGCAGGTTTTGCAGAAAGACACAACATTAAGAGAGAAGTTCCCACTAAATTTTGTGTCTAATTTTCAGCTATTATATACATAAAGCAAGAAAACAGTTGGCAAATATAACTGCTAGGAGCTCAATATTGCCTTGACTAAGAGCGCATCTTTATGAAGCAGATAGATGGATCTTGCATTGCCCTCAAGTGCACAAGCACTATAACTGCTCCTAGCCCAGCAGCCAGGAGGCCTTGGGAGACAATAGATGAAAACTGACAAAAGCAACAGAGACTTCTGACAGACAGCTGCCTTCTTCAAATCTCAATGCCAAAATCTGTGACTACTGTTACACCACAGATAGGTAACAGATGGAGTACTGCTCAAGTCAGCTGTACTCCATGAGCTAGGGCAGTCAGGTTAAAGACTGTGGCAGAGCTAAGGATGTGTAGTCAGACCATGAGGTCACATTAAAGCTGTAACATCTTGTGGTTTTTTTAGGATTTTTCCTTGAGTTAACAGTGTAAAACATTATAGTTTTCCTCAAAAAACAAGGTCGTGAGGAAAGGTACTTTCATCTAAGTGAACAGCACTTCAGGGACAGGAAAGCTTAGAGAGGGAGAGACAGAAAACAGCAGGTCCTTTTAATCTAATATATAAAATCAAAACTACTGCAGCTGTGGCCGTGGAAGCAATACAAGAGAGGAGCAATCCTACCACCTTTTATGTGTATCTCACAGCCAAGCACCGTGTTGCTGTGCCAGGGTAAATCCAGCCCACTGCACTGTTTACAGCTTTCCACATCTCCATCACCCACAGACAGAACAGTTCCTGTTCCCATTGGTGAACCTGAAATTCTAAGGACAAGGCGAGCTCACTGTTCACTCTGGGCTAACAGGAGAACCAGGCTGATGCTGGCCCTCCCAGCTGCCCTACACGTGTATATGGGCTTGCCCTCACAGTCTGCCCATTATTGCTGAGTCTGGGCAAAGCAGCAGATTCTGTCAGAAGTATAGCTTTTAAATCCAGCATAACCCTTCATTGCTGGAAGATAACATCTCTTTCACCTAAGAGACAGATTTACATATTCTGTCTTTCTGGGACATCGCTGAGTTACTGCTCTGGAGGCAGTTCTTTCAGATATCTCTGGTTGGCTTTCTCTAAATTGTCAACTGGTGGCTGCACTGTAACTCCCTAAGACTTGGCTAAATCCTTCAGGGTAGCACACCCTCTGTGCTACACCTCTCTATCTGCTTCCCCTCTCCTCAGATCTTAACTTCATTCCCTAAACTTAGACCCTCCCCAGATCAGGCCTTGAAGTGCCATGCAGATCCTCAGACATGAATTCATTCTCTTCCTCCCACACAGCCCTCACCTGCCATCACCTCCCTGAATATAGTTACCTTCGCTCTATCTTCTCAAGCCTTTACTCACACCTTGGACTTTTACAGGCTTAGCAAGATGCAAATCTGCTTTGAAATGTGGTTCTTGACATTTTTCATAGGATTTCATGCTTATTGCCTCTGAGTGACTCCAGATCAGACATGCTCAGTCTATAGAGAAGGTGAGGGGAAAAGTAAAACAAGCAAAGTGAATGCTAGCTCAAGAGTGAGGCTGCTATCCTGCCTTCCTCAAAAGTCTCTGCAGGGTAAAGTACGCATCTACCTGAAAAAAATTACAGCTGCTCTCCAGTCTCTCCACAGGACAAGCAGGGTCAAAATCCAATCCAAACTGAGTATGTTATTATTAAAGTCACTGGATCTCACATGGATACAACAGACACAGAGAACAGATTCAGTGGAAATGAAAATAAGGCATTCACCAAAGTCCTTGTGCTTTAAATTCAGAGGACCTAAGTCTTACCTGAACTCACTCAGTGATTCTCTCACTGAGACTAGTTCCTAATCCTATCCACCTTCCCACTTCTTCAATGATAGCAAAAACAGCGTTAATATTAAAACCTGTCTACAGACAAGCTCCTATCAGGTCTCCCTACCTGCAACCTAGGCATCCTCTGCAAGCTCCTTCCTCTTCTCACCCTCACCTCCTCTGTGTCACCTTCTGATAGTGGGGGCTGCCATTTTAGTGGTACTGCCTTCTAAACTGTCTTCCAAGTCACTGAACAAAGCTGCGAGAGGGGAGCAAACATACAGAGTTTTCATGTCTTTTCTTCTGAGCAACATCAAGGCTTGGACTGCGCAGTTTTGCGATGCTAAGGGTTTGGTGGGCCATTGTGAATATGAGATGATGCTCTCAGGAGGTGCAAGGCCTTTGTATTGCTGAGGTGAAAATGAAGAGTTTTCCAAGTCACCGAGAACTAATGAAACCAGACAGAAACAAGAACTGCACAGTACTCTCCGAGCAGAGAGACAAGTGGACTGTAGGTACATGAAAGGACTCAGTGGTAAGAATGTGATTCACTAAGTGGGTTTTCCTTGAATGTAAAAGAAGTACAACACAGACTGATGCAAAACTATTTGGAGCTTTAGAGGCAAATGAACACCAGACATCAGGCACTGGTAGCTGAGAAGGCTGAAGGCAGCAACTATGAGAAAATAAGAAAAATAACAAAGGGGTGGGATAGATGAAAGATGATGCAGGATGGTCAGGCAAATAATAAGAAGAAATTCAAGTCCAAAGGACACATGGGGTGCTACGAGGGAAGAAGCCTCAATGGCTTTGAGAGGTACAGCAGTCAGGCTAATTTACTGAGATAGGAAAATGACTTTTTCTAAAGAAAGCTAAATTAATTATTTGCCTCAGCACTCCCAAAGGAGAAAAGAAGCTGACAGAAAAAGACATGTCATATAACTCTCAGTGTGACAAGGAGAAGTAGCAGAGATGCAAGGCTTGGGACCTACATATCCCTCCAGCACTACTTTGCTGCCAGGGCAAACACTGCAGTTGAGGAATACAGACAGCATACAATAACATGCAGAAGTGCTCTGCAATGGGGAAGGGTTCTGTCTGATCATGAAGCACAGGACAGTCTTCAGGTCTGATTATCTTTTGCCACAGCCTTTAAGTCTTCATTTCTGCCTGCACAGGGACTAAGAAATTATTTGAAATAAAAATCCTTTTTTCTTGGTGGCAGCTCCACACTCTCTTCACAGGTAGAAATATTTACACAAGGTGCAAAGAAAAGAATCAGGCAGAAACTTATGTTGCTAATTCATGAGGAAAACAGGTCACGAGCCTTTTCCAAAATCATTTGAAATTAACAAGGAGAAGATTTGGTTACCAGTCAGGCATAGCACTGCTGAGCTCTGCCTGCCATGCTGCCTTGCTCCAAGCTGAAGGGGCTGCTCACTTCACTGTACCAAATGAACCTCAGCGCAAGATAATTGTTTAGAAAATAAAAAAGCTAGATCACAGTAAGATTTTCTCTCAGCATCAGCATCAACTCTTGTTTTTTTCCCTCTTGCAACTCACTTCCATTACGAAATAGCTCCTCTTAGCGACTGAGGGCAGCCAAGCACAACCCCTGTGCAACCTGCTGTAATGATGGATGCCTGGAGATCAGAGACCACCTCCTAGGGCCACACTTTGTTCCAGGGCAACAGCAGCACTCCCACTGCAGGACACTGCAAACACAAGGACGTGAAATTAGAGGAGTTACTTGAGTAAAACCAGTCTGCTAGTGCTAAAATGGGTTATATAAACGAATTTTGATTAATAAAGAGGGATGTATCGACCCACCAAAAAGAAGGATGCGAAACTAAGTTGTCCTACTTTTCCATACTCTAAGTACTACATTAACATTCAAAGCTTGAAATAAAAAGCAGTGAAACTAGACTTCCATATACACTAGGTCTTACTGTTTTACTTTCCAGATGTATAGAAAAGCTTCTAGATACCATGGTACATGGATAACATAATTACAAAGTACAGTATTATTTAGAGTCATTAAGAAGCAGAATTTCAGACAAGCCTGATCAAAACCAGCTTGACTGCATGAGCAAAGGAATCCTGAAGCAAAAGAAAAATTACAGTGAAGTTCTTGGATGTTCTTATAACCCAGAAATGGTCTGATCTTGCACAAGTCTGACCAATTTATTTCTCAGCTGCCCATTTTGTGCCTATAGTGAAGAAAATCACATTGCACAGTATAATTACCACACACAGTGTAAGCAGGCGTGTTTATTAGTGTTTATTAACTATGAGAGGGGAAATTTAGATTAGGTGTTGGGAGGAAATTCCTTACTCAGAGGGCAGTGAGGCCCTGGCACTGCTGCTCTGTGCTGCAGATGCTCATTCCTGCAGGTGCCCAAGGCTGGGCTGGGTGGGCCCTGGGCAGCCTGAGCTGGGGGGCAGCCAGCCCATGGCATGGATGGGGCTGGGGGGCTTGAAGGCCCCTTCCAACCTAAGTCATGCTGTGATTCCACGATAGCTCTAGTGGGTTTTACACACATCCCAAACTATGATCACTGCAGGAGAACCTTGCTACATTCACAAGTAGAGAGAACCCCAACTCCCAGACTATGATATAGTGATAATTCAACGGAACCTTGACCCTCTTCTGTGATTTCCCCTCACGGAAACATTTCTGGCCACATGTTAAGCACTTTTATGTTCCTTCCTATTAGAGTGTCCATTTCTAATCTGAAAACAGTGCTGCAGAATTGCTACGGATCAGAGCCGAGCTCTGTTTTGCCTGATTCTCCATGGGTCATAAAGAAATTATGAGAATTTGGACCTGTGGCAGTGGGTGCAGGGGACAGAAAGTAAACCAGCTGCCTCTCCCACCACTGGGTTAGCCATGCAGTGTGTGCCCACATTAGCAAGGCAGAGAATCACAGGGTGCAATCCCCCATAAACTCATGCCAGTTACCTGCAGGTAAGAATGAGTTCTTTTCTTATAGAGTCTCTCTGGCCCTCACTGTATTTGGAGGACATTTTATTTGTTCTCTCAAGGCACTGGCACTGACAGAAATCTAGAGGCAAGGTCTTCTCATTCATCTCAATCACAAACATCAGATTTTGACTGAGCAATTTACATCTGCCTACCACTTTGCCTGCTTTGGTCCTTAGAGCTACTAAAGGTTAATTTATATCACTGTGAGAATGCCACTGCCTCCTCTAAACACATCCTTCCACACGTGTTTTGATTGTTTTGTCAGTGGCAAGGCTGAGAGAAGATCTCATTGTTATTTTTGGTCAAATCACTTATCATAGGCAACTGTCAGCTTCCTGAGCATTGCAGGCTACAGCATTTGTGTGCTTACGAGCAATTTCATTACCCAGGATGAAACAGGAACGTACTTGAAATGGCAGCTCCTAGCTACAGCAATAGGACAGCAAGATGACAGATAGCCAGCCAGTGTACTAAACCATGGTGTCCACCATAGGAGACTGGGCAAGCACTCGTTTGCCCAGCCACAGAGGGCAATGAAAAAGGCACTGGAATGGAGCCATGCTCAAAGAAGAACCATGTTGTTCAATATCCCATCACACAGAGCTGCTTTCTGTTAGTATAAGTTCAGTTTCCCTGAGCCATGTGCTGATGGCCCAGTCAGAGTGTAATCTGTTTTTCTTATTTGTCCTTATCACTTCTTGTTTGTCAAATCCATTTCACTTTGGTAAACAGAACAAGTGTTCACAAATCAGGCCACTACAAAAGCTGTGCTGGAAGCAGAGCCCAGTGCCTGCAGCATTCTGCTGTACTTTGCCATAGCCAAGGACTCCTAACAGAACTTCTTAGGTTAAAGTGCCAAAATCTGTGACAACAGAAAGAAAACAAGCCTTATAACTAAAACAGAGGGTGACAGACTTTCACTGGGGTTGTAAGAGTTCTAGGCAATGGAAACAGTTCTCTAATTCAGGTTAACTTAACACTGTCGGGGGGCAGCAACATTTCTACCATTCTGCATTCATTCATTCTTCAACACCCTTCTCATTTGCTTACAGAAAAAGAGCCATACCTTCTATTGGCAAGTTTAGCAACAGAAATCTTCTGGAGAAGCTGATCGCTATGGGGTAAGGAGCAGTTGCTCAGCAGAATGAACAAGGAACGAAACAGATTTCCATTTTGTTCTAACCACCAACGACTAGACAGCAAGTTAAAACCTCAGGTTTCTTTCTGATATGAATTTAGGGCTCTGCTGCAGAAGCACTTTCAAGCTGAGCTGCAGCAGCTGAAGGGGTCAGGTATTTCCAGCAAGAAAGCTTTTATCTTCAACTGTTTCAGACAGTTTCACACAGTGCAACTCCCAGTGCAGAACATTCACAGGGCTGGAACCAGTGGTGGTTTAAGTTACAGTACAGAACAGTGAGGGCTCAGGAACTGAATCATTGCTCAATCTGTTACAGGTGATGCAAACTCTACAGAGGATTCAAGAGCGATCTTGTATCCACCAACACAACTCACTGGGCTTGTGGGACCTTGACAGCTGGATTCCTGCAGCAAGTTAAACAGATACTGAGGCCTCACCTGCTCAGTCCCCTTAGAAAATAAGATGTAGCGTCTTGAGATGCACAGAGATTTCTGAAAGTGAATTTCCTACAAATGCAATGCACAGAGGTTTCGGAAATGTGTCAGCCCAGCCAGATGCTTTTGGGACCCAGATGTGTCTGGCTGGCTGAAGGCTGAATGCTCAGTGGGATCACTCTCACTCTGAGATTCACCTTTATAAGAGCTACTCATGCGGCCCTGTGAAGTTCTACGTAAGATTCACACGTGAGCTCTACCAGACCAGTTATTTTTGCCTGTTTCCTCTTCAGACTTTCTTGGCCTGTCTGCAGGCACCACGCAGGGTTAGCCAGCAGAGGAATCCACTGTAAGCTTTCCTTATCCATCACAGTAGAGCTTCCAGTGGCATTAGGAAGCAGCTGCTGATGAGTGCAGAGCGCTCTTTATGGAGCAGCCCAGCTCTGCCAAACTCCAGCCAGCATGACCTCAGCCCACCGTCCCTCCATGTCTCTCCCTGTCATGATTTCTCCGAGCCCTATTCCTGCTCTGGAAAGAAAAGCCTGAAAGTGAAGCAGTTAAGAACTTCATTGTGACCCTGTGCCTGATGGCTGTTTGCCCTCTGCAGCTGCTGAGCTTTGGCCATGACCCCAGAAGAGTTTCCTAGCCAGTCCTGACCTGTGCATGTTAGGTGCACCCAGAACCAAGCTGGTGAATTCTGTCTTTTAAATTCAGCCAGCGAAATTCAGCTGATCTTTACTGATGTGCATCCTTATATCATATTCAACATTTTCATTAAATGCAATGGAATTCTCTAAATTCAGCTCTCCATCCCAGAGGCAGTGCTGGTCTCAGGCAGCAGCAGGCAGTGCTACTAATACACGGAAGATCTGTTACATTTTCAGTAAACTTCTTTGAGCATCCCTAAAATGGGAATCCTGCCCCAGACAAACCCACCAGAGATCTCCAGGCCAGGAGAACCATAGTGGAAGGTAAGCTGGGGCAAAGCAGGACAAGCACCAAGAGAGGAAGGAAGGTGTCTAAGAAAAAGGAAAAGTGGAGAAACCAGGGGAAGAAGAAACCCTCCCTAAGGCCACATGGAGCTCCCATCTGGAGGGGAAGACATCCCACTTATTCTGTGAAACAGTGCTACTGTGTTGTCAGACCCAGGGGACAAAGGAGCAGTGCTGTTGTACTTGGAAAGCTACAGAGAGGTGCTGGCAACACAACATACTTGCTTCGTCATGACAAGGGGCAAAAGAGTGGGCTGAATTTGGGTTGGGTTAGCTCAAAGACTGTAACTAATGAAAAGCAATAGTGAAAATTCAACTGCAGCCCTAAAACAAAACACAACAACTGTTGGAGTCCAATTCCAATCGCTGAACTTCACAGCAAAGGGGATTTCAGCCTTATTTTAAGTGAAAAGTTCAGTAGATTCAGTCCAGCCACTTCCATAAGTCAAGCAGTGGCTTAGACCACCTCAGTGATGGATAAGACTGACTACCAGTGGATTGCAGTCCAGAGATCAGCTGTCTCCAAGGCCCACAACCAAAAATGTTCAGACAGTAAATCACAAGCAGAGAGTTCAAAGTCATCTTCTATTTTTAGCAGGCAAAGGTTCAGCAAAACTTCTTTACTGACATTCAAAAGCAGAATCTTTGTCATCCCATCTGCACAGAAGTGCAAACACAGGTAATCCATGGGCACAGAGGCATGTGTCTGCAGTGGCAACTTACTCACAGATCTGTCAGTGGCCCCACTCCATTTACCCGGCGTGCAAAATGTGCACAAGCAGTTGGGTTCGAGCCAGAGCCAAGCCTGCTCTGCCAAGACATTTGCTATAACACTGACCTGTACAGAGGTCACTTGGTCACTCCAGCTGCCAGACCTCCCCTGCACCCGAGCACAGCAAACAGCTCTGTGTCCCTGCGAGCTGACAGCACTGGGCAGCTGAGCTCATCTGGCTGCTGCCATCTCACGGTCCTTTGGGGGAATCTGTCAGCAGCAACAGCCACACCTGCAGATTCGCTATTTGTGTGCTGGCTCTCCAAAACATCATTCCAAATCAGAGGTGTGGGTATGTTTTTGACAGGGGATATAGTCGAGTTCTCTCTTCAGGTGCCATTCTGCGCAAGAATTCCTTCACCTTTACAATACTGGGAGATAAGGAAGCCTCTGCAACCCTTGCACTCATCAGTTGGCTCAAGTGAAAACAAGCAAGCTCTGAGCACGTAAGTCCTCACTCATGGGAAACCCAAACAGCTGTTCAGGAAAATTCATTTTCTTGTCTATTGTGACAGAAAGTCTTCACATAGCTGAAGTGGCAAGTCTGTTTGATGGATGCTGCCACAAGCCTTTGCCTTTTCACATTGAAGATAAATGGCTCCTAAAACCAGGTAAATGTCACTCACCCAAGAAGTGGAATTCCTGCTTCGATGGAATAAGCAGTCCTCTCCCACATCTGCGAACTCCTGAAGCAACTTCTGGACACAAGAGATTCCATCAGTGCCAAAGAGAGAAGGTCAGTACACACCAAGACTCCCCAAATGGCAGCAGGTACCAATAGCAGCCAGCTTTGCTCACAGAAGCAAAACAACATCTCCTACAGAGGATCCCATGTCTGGGATCAGTTGAACTCAGAAGAAAGCAATGTTTTATAAAATCATCACAGCACTGAAATTATCAGGGCTACTCCTACATGCGGCAGATCTGCAGAATCAAACCCATAATTAGGGTCTTATTTGAAGAGAGCTCTGAAAGGGGCAAGATTTTTTCCCTGGTGACTGCGTTGCTATCTGCGTTGCCCCTCATGTTTCAGCACTTGTTCTGCATTCATCAGCAAAGTTAAAAATCACCATTTGACCAAGTGCTTATCTGCACAACCACACAGCCCATACCATCAGTTAGGGAAAAACAATTTCCCCAGGCTACTAGAGACAGCCTAATTACCTAATCTGACAGGTTGTTAATGCTTCAAGTCAACAAAAAGTAAAATGGATGCTGATAAGCACAAGCTGCCTGGACATTTGGCACGTACAACACAGCTAGAAATCACTGCTGTGAAAAGCTGTCACTGGCCACAGGACTAAATTGTCTGATCTCTCAGGGTTTCATTTAACAGGTCTATCAACATGATAAAGAGACAAACTGGCAAGTTTAGTCCATTAGCAAGGAGCCTAACAGGATGAAAGATATTATGTTCCAGGTCCATGTAAAAATAAATCTCTGCTTCATTTGTCTGTAATTGCAACACCTTCCCATTTTACAGGGCTACTCTGGGACAAAAATCATATTATTGTCTGGATGAGGAAGGAGAGCAGTACACATAAAGATTCACAAGGAAACAGGCAGTGAGAGCCAGTATACAGACTCTTTTTTTTGGTCAGACGTCCCATAACTCATCATCAGAATACCTCAGCTTTTCATTTCTGAGAGCAAAAAAAGCCCTTCCCTTGTAGTTACTGGGAGCAGCACACCACATATGCAACCTGAACGGCTCCAAGCCAGAAGTCATACAAAAAAAGAACTCATGCTATCAGTTACTACTGTAATTTCAGGGTTTTCCAGGTCAATACTGTAACCATTTGGTACCTTTCACACCTGAAGCTTAAATGCCTAGAGCTAGCAGCACTGAGGCCGTTTAAGGATGAAAAAAAAAAACAAAAAACTGACAAATATGTGCCATAGGCTTCAACTTCCAGTTAGCAAATCCAGCACTGGAACAGCTGCACCACGACAGCCAACAGGCAGCTTGCATCTCCGGTACCCACCCTTGAGACAGGATTTTCACAGACTCCTATTTAACTTTGGTTTGGCTCGGTTCATCACACTTTTTTTTCTTTCTATTTTTTTCTAGTGGTATCTTTTCATTCTGTTTCGTTACCCAATCCCCCATGAAATCTTTTACCCACTGCTTCACCATGTAGTCAACTTTCCAGCATAACCATCCATCTTCTATCACCCGTGCAATGAGGGCTAAAGGGGGCTGCTTGACCTGCCAGACACCAGTACAACTCATGCAAGCTTTGAGACATGTCCCATCATTAAGCAAAACTGAAATACAGCAACAGAATACAGCAACAGAAATACATATCTTCACATCTGTAGACCTGCAACATAACCAACAATTGGAAAAGTAAGTAAGGAGACATCTATCTGCATAAATGCACCCAGGAAAACATGTTTGACTGAGGCTTGACATAAAGTGATTTCAGCCAAGGATGTTCCACTTCTACAACAGCTTGTACTTGCTGAAAATATAAGTCCTGGTGCTTGCACTGTGTGCACTTTAGAGAGCCCAGCTTCTAATCCAGATAAAGCAACTATTGATTTCCTTGGATATTTTTTTCCCTATGCCAGCAGTAAGATTACAGATATCTACATGCTCACTCTGCAGTAGACTCTAATTCTTCAAACCACTGCAAAGGGAAACGAGAGGCAAATTTTACTGGAACTACGAAGAGAACCATCTTAAAATCAGAGAGTTTCATTAACACTGAAATCTTTCACCACATTCTCAGAATCACAATATACCCAGTGAATACCAGTGGTTCATACTGTCCTTAAGACTACAGATGATACTGAAATTTGCAGACACTAAATGGATGTAGTTAAGGCCAACTGAGAGGGTAAGGCACAACACGAATTGCAGGATGTTACTAACCCAGGTGCTGCTGTTTCGGCAGTGGCAAATGACTATTTCAATTTTCTAATATGAGACAGAAGAAGCTGCTTCACAAAACGCTGTGGGAAGTCTGCAACTCAGAAAACTCACGGAAAACAGTCCAGTGCTACCACACAGAGCCTCTTGCCAAAACACTTCCCCAACAGGCAGCTGTCGTGCTCAGCAAGCAGACTGCATGTTTGAACACCACAGAGCAGGCAGCTGATATTAAAGCAATTCAAAGAAGGCCTACACTGCCACGCAGGAATACAGGTATCTTTTCTAATTGGGTGAAAGAAGCAGGCAGTGATAGCATCACTGCTTAATACAAGATTACTTAAACTTACTCTCAGGCCAAAAAGGCAACAACTCTATTGTATCAGTTTCTGTATGAATGACCTAAACCTATCTCTCTTGTTCTAATAAGTCAATCAGCTTTAACCATCACAGAACTGGTCAGCTCTCTGACATTCCTCACTTGCCCCTCAGTATCTTCAAATCAGGCTTTGCTCATTACTGTGGAGCAGCTGGCTACGCTGGAGGATTCTCCCACTTGCATGCAGTAACCTCTCAGCCCATCGCAGAGATGAGGCTTACACTATGCATCACGAATGAAGTCCTCATCAAACCAAGCTCCTGGTGCCACAGATGACATCCTATACGACATCCACCATAAAGACACACATGAAAAATTATTCTCTAAGTGCACAAACATTTCCAGCAGAAGAACATTGGCAAATAAGATATTAAAAGTCCAAAAACATCTTCACACAGCATACAGCAACCTGGAGTCCTGCTAATCCTGTTCTCATTTCTGGGGTAGGAATTCACATAATTTCCATCTATGAGGAAGGATCTTCAGGTTTCTATCTAAATGTTCTGTATGCTCTAAAGCTGAGAAAGCCAATAAGACACAGAATGAATGCATTGCCTACTACTGAATTACAAAACTGCAAAAGACTTGAGAACACATGATGGTAAAAAATATATCAAGCAGATTAAAGGTACCAAAAAAACGTAGGTAGCACTACACAAATAGCCTTAGGCTGTTGTTTCTCCTGTAAGAAAAAAAAAAATCAAACAAAAAAAGCATATATATAACAGTATTTCATCCTTCTGCATTGCCTGGCTGTCTGAAAGGCAGAGGACGATGTACCATTTAGGCTTCCTTGACAGAGCTACTTGCTTTGGGCTGTGTTCTGATCTCACCAAACCCTTTACTTTCATTCCATTTGAGCTGATTTCAATGTTCTCATTTTAATTTGATCACAACACGCTAAGATAAAAAAAAAAGTACATTTGCTCAGCAATATGGGCAGCTTTTCCTAGAACTCCCTTTTTATTATTCTTACTTGTACCACGAGAGGGAGCAACGAGTTCACTTTGCATTCCCAGAAGTGCACAAGACTGTCATCAAGCCCAAACTCGGTCACGGGAAGAGTTTGTAATGCTTTTGCACAGCACACAGGCCATCAGGCAGCTACAAGGGACCGTTCTTTGGTTTGAGAATGTGTTGTCTCACATCCATCCAAAAAAGACCCACATCTGGTGAGTATTTCTAATTGTACTGAGTATACACATGGAAGTGGGAAAAATGAGATGCTTCCAGCAGCACAGACTGCTTTTAACTGCCACGTACTGCAGATTCTCAGTAAATACCTGACCCTGAAATCAGGTCTCTACAACATCCTTCTGAACCACCGTTGCTGCTTCAGTAGAAACATGGCCCCAAATAAGGAACAAGCTCTTTGTACAGCTCATTTCTCATTTGTACAGTTCGTGTATTGCTCATTCCTTTTCTCAACACTCAAACCATCCAAACTCTTTATTTTTAGTGTTATGGAAGTGCACAGTTACAATGGAGAAAGGAATCTCAAGCCCAGGCAGTTAAAGGTTGTTGCCAGCACTTCCATTAAATGCTAAAATCCCATTACAGCAAAGTACTCACACAGATGTTCAGGTCTATTGACTTTTCATCTTATAGGAGTTTTAATTGCCATTTTTAACACAAGTATTAGACACAGCAACTTAAATATCCTCACACACTGTTGGGTAAAGATGGACTATAAGTAGATGATTTTTGGGAGGAAGTGAAGAAAACAAAGCCCTCTGCATCATACATTCCTCCTGGATAAGGTGAGATGCTGTAGTTATCCAGCTTTGCCAGATCCTACAACCAGCTTCAAACATGTGCATGAGGGCTTTGCTCAGCTCAATCAGCCACTTGGTCGTTTTCTCTTAAAAATTCACTTTGTAACAGCATGACCCACTAGCAGGCCAATACATATCAGACCCAAATTGCTTTGCATCTGCACTATTACCAGCTAGAAGCCAAGCTTCCATGGTCAGACAGGCATGGGATAGCCCAGAGCTCAGTCGGGCTCAGTACTCCAATAAATCCAGTAGAGGGAGTCCCCAAATCACTCAGTGACGAAATGAAAGGCTCTTCAGCCTTTTCCTTAAAGCTGGTTCAAAAAGCAAGAATCAGACAGAGAAGCAATGCACAAAACAGTGCAAAGGTCTCACTGCAGCTGAATACAGGAAAATCCCTGGCAGATAAGGAATAGCTGCAAATAGAGCAGTATGCACACAAGTAAATACGCTCACTTCTCCAGACTTTTAGCTACTGACAGTCTGCTTTGCTTAGGTTTTGACCAAATAATGGACGCACACACACTATGGTTTTCCACAGTTATGCCTACTAGAACATTTTTCATATGTTATGAAGTCAGTGTTCTTAAAGGGACATTCTAACAGTTCACCCAGCAAGGCAGAGCACAGGCAGCACTTCACATAGCCAGACTACCACAGCACCTTTCCAGTATCATTCCATCCCTTCACGCCTTGCTTCCCCATGTGAAATGTCAGCAAAGCTGCCATAGAGAGAAAGGATGAAGCAGTAATGCCCCAGCTGTGGAAGAGGGACAGAAACAAAACAGTTTGTGTAAGAGCCTTTCCACCTTACCAGACAGCTCACGTTCTCTGAGGGGTTGTGTCTTTGGTCCCTGTTTGCAAACAAGCGAGTTGAACTAGTCATAGCACTGCCATGCTTGGGAAGAATTGAGGATCCATTCCTTACCTGAATAAAGGAACCCTGGAGGACCAGTCAATACTGAAGAATATCATCTGGTAAAATACATTTCCTAACAAAAATAAAAATAAATAAAATAAATCAGTCGTTTTTATTTTTTCTTTGGACTTGTGGTTCCTACCTCAGCTCTACCAGATTTTTATCTTCACTTTTAACCTACAGGGTTTGAGAAATAGTCCGTTATGCCAGCCTCTGGAAGAACACTTAGTGCATTACGTCTAGGTTGTTCAAGCTCTCTCTCACAATACTTCATCATGTAATTTCAAAAGGAACCTCTTACAACTTCTTGCATGCCAGCCCTTCATGAACAATCCCCATCAAGAACCAAATACTCAAAGACTGAAGCTCCCTTTATTTTCCTGTCTAAAAGAAAAGCCCGCAGAGGGAGAAGTGAACAGCTCTAAAATTCAGATGGATGGTGACACAACAGAAGGCTGCTCCAGGCTGGTTGGTCACAAAGCACACGGTGACAACGGTGTTCATCATCCCAACACAATGACTTCTCTAGAGGGAGCCAGAAGAACCACAATTACCATTTGTTTTCCAACCAGTATTTTACTGTGCTCTTGAATATGCAGCACAGAATGGGAAGCAGATTTGCCTTGCACTGCACACATCTTTTTCCAAGCAGTCAGGTGTGCCTCATCAGCAAAAAGCACTTACATTATTTTCAGAAGTTATTAAGTGAAATGGGAAACCAGCATACTGTGATTCTATTACAAAAGAGTTACTGCACTCAAGCACTGCTGGTGTAAGAGGTATCAATTGACTTCAGGCAATGTAGCTAAGCCAAGCAGGGCTCTGTCTAAGTTCAGTCTCCCATTTCTCCAGTATTTGCAGGATTGCCACATAACCTAGATGTAAACCCACAAAACGAAGAAGTGCTGACCTTCCAATTCAGAAAGCTGTGCAAAACAAACATAATGAAATATCAATTCAACTAATAAGAATATGAAACAATATGGAGAGGTACCTTGGCATTAAAGATGCTCAGCATCCTTCAGGATCTAGTTGCTAAGGCATCAAGTTGATCCAGAGCTCTTGTCAGAGAGGCTTCTCCTTCATCCAAGTTCTGCACTGAAATATCTAAGGAGGCAGTCATCGCCTTCAAGCCACTGAAGATCTATGCTAAGCTGGTAAACATGGTAAGCTTGGACATTCAGGAAGTTTCTACTGTTAACCCTGTCAAGTATTCCATCTCATAATTTTCTTGTAACGTGATTATGGACAGGCTTTGCTTTACAAATCTAAGTATTAATCTTTAAATACAAGACTACATTTTTATGAGGTTCAGTAAAGAATGCTGGCACTCATGATGTGTTCTTAAAACAAACCAAGAAACATTTCAAATACAGCAAGTATCAGGAGCCTCTCAAAGTTCCAACCCCACTGTCATCTCCAAACACACACATACACTGCCTTTCATCTTTCCAACACTTTCAAACAAGGAAAAGTCGTAATTTATCTCTCACATTTTACTTTGGGAGCCAAACAAAAGCAAGAAAGCAGTAGCAGCAAGGTTGGTTAAACACAAAACTATGAAAATATCACTTAGATCACTCTTTCTATGGGCATTTTTCAATGGCATTGGGCAGCAAGTATGAAACAGGCTCTCCAGCTCACAAGAAGACACAATAGAACTACAAGATACTACGTCAGAAGTCTAATCAGCAGGATAAATGGGATTTGCCTGAAGAACCCTCAAATATCCAAACAGAAAAGGAAGATTCAATTGTATCTGAGAAATAATGGCTAAAATATATTCATCCTTGAAAGGTTCCAGGAATAGTATGATTCACCTAATTGTAAACAGGGAATGCTAGAAAACCAACCTAATTGAATGAAGCACCTTGTAGCGATGTGCAAAAACCCAAAAGAGGACTAACTGCCTCATCCAGCCATTAGTGACAAATACTATTTTTACCTCAATTGCAAAAGAGAAAGCACTAGAAAAACACATCTGTAGGAAGAAAAACAGCTTTCTGGTAAAGAGCTCTGCTGAGAAAAATACTTCTCACAAAAATCAGCCTGCATTGGATGGCTGTTGCTAAACTAGCAAGGAAATAATGGGGCTTTATCTGCTGTTTTGTGTATTCTTGGATTTGGTTAGTTGAACAAAGTTGCAGGAAAACACACTGTTGCTCTTGGCTTTGGGAGATCTCACTGGGGTTCCACCATCTGGTCTCCAAGATTCAGGATCTTCTCTCTGGGCAAAGAGATGTGTGCAGATAACATGCAGGGAAGGAGGGTGATGCAGGTGTTGTGCACATAACACATTCCTCAGTGAGGTTCTGACAGATATTCTTGAGGCCAGAAGAAATTCAATAGCTCAAATTCTGTTTCCTGAAACGGAAAGAAATCCTATTATGGACATTTTTATACAACCATCGTTCTTTCCAACATGAAAGAGGACCTAAGCCTTCTAGCACAGATAAGGTCTTCAACACACAAATCTAAAAGCTGCGAAAAAAACACAGTTGCAAACACTGAAACACAGGCAGTTCTGTCGTTCACTGAAGTATGAAGGAGTGCATTAGGAAAAAAGTACAGATACACAGTACTTCTACCACGTATAGCACACACATCCTGGTGACTTACTAGTGGAACAAATGTATGGTACAGTCACTAAAACCAAGGGAAAGACAATTGCACAAGAACATGCAGAAATTTGGTACTTCATTTTGTTTAATCTGTATGGAAAAAGAACACATTTAACATAAGCTCTCCTGTGTTAAACAGTGTTAGCTTCCCTCAGCCCACACCAGCCAGGCAATTCATGCAGAGAAGCCTTTGTCTGTAATCCAGGTATGCTGTTCTCCTTTAGAGTGTCTGATGAACTTGTGGCAGTCAGACTGAAGGTTTCTCTCCCCATTCTAAGAGGTACAAGTGTCTATCCCTCTGCCCCTCCATGAGGCTACAGATGGAACTTGTGCTTTTCACGCACTTCTCAAAAAGGAAAGATGAGTTCCACACTCCACACTTCTGAAACAGCCTCAGTTGAAAGCAACAGCCTCATGCGGGGTCTCAGGAATTCAGCTGTACGACCTCTCTCCTGCTGAGCTCCCTTCAGAACTTACTCCCATGAAATTGCTCTGTGACTTCCCTTCAGGACAGCCAGCACCACACTTGCCCAGAACAAACAAGAAGCCAAACAGCTCCATTTGCAAGCCCTGCTGCTCAGAGCTTCATCCAGCTTGCTGGAACCATAGAATTGTTTGTGTTGGAAGCGACCTTCATAGATCATGTGGTGTAACTCCCTGCACTGAACAGGGACACCCACAGCCGTCAGGTGCTCGGAGCCTGGTCCAGCCTGACTTGGGTCTCTCCAGGGATGAAGTACCACCACCTCACCAGGCAACCTGTGCCAGAGCCTCATCACCCTTAACATAAAAGAGTTTTTCCTTCTATCCAATCCAAATCTCCCTTCTTTTAGTCTGAAATCGCCTGCCCTTGTCCTGTCACAGCAGACCCTGCTCAATAATCTGTTCCCTTCCATCTCACAGCCCCTCTAGATACCAACAGGCCGTTCTCAGCTCTCCCTACAGCCTTCCCTTCTCCGTGCTGCACAGCCCAGCTCTCAGCCTGTCCTCGCAGGGAGGTGTTCCATCCCTCACATCGTTTTTGTGCCCTCCTCTGGATGCGCTCCAACAGCTCCGTGTCTCTCCTGTGCTGAGCACTCCCCATCTGGACGCAGCGCTCCAGGTGAGCTCTCACAGCACGGAGCTTTGGATGCTGCCAGGATCCGGTTGGCTTCCTGGGCTGTGAGGGCACAGTGCTGCTCATTCCAGCTGCCATCCACCAGCACCCTCAAGTTCTTTTCCAATGTGACACTGCAGACACAAGTTCTGGAAATTGCTACAGCTTTAACCAAGTGGCAGCCATCTTTTAGAAAAGCATGTTTCTAAGAGTAGGCATCACTAAGTGCTGTAAGAGCTTTCCCACAGCTTCTCATGAGGGCGCTGCAAGAACAGGCTCAGTGCTTCAGGCCAGACACAATTTTTGCAGCAAAAAATGAAGCTGAGAGCTGCCCCGATGAAGAACTCAGCGGCAGAGTAGAGCACTGTGACAGCAAGGTGCTCTGTCAGACAGCAGTGCTAAAGCACACACACAGCCCCAGAGAGGTGAGAGAACAGAGGGGCAACAGAGCAAGGTGTGTGTTTGCAGGCTATGAAGCCAGGCGGAACCAAGAGCTGACTCAGTCACTCGTGTGGGTCACAAACTCGGGAAGCATCTCCCCCTCGACAGCTTTCCAGAGATAGGGAACCTAGAACCCACCAGCAATGACACCCAAGGGTTGGTTTAATATCTATGCTTCATTTCTAATAAGTTTGTGCGGCTTCAACTTTCAGCCACTGATTTTTAGATTCGATTTTTTTCAATCCCTGTTTTGCTACATTCCCTTAAGTCCCTAGGGACTGTGCTTTATTCTCATCCTCCAAAACCTCGACCTCGGGAGCGTGTCACCAACTCATGTCACTGTCCAGCGGCGCACCGCAGCAAGAGCACAGAGCCTCTGCGGAAACAGCGTCCTCCTTTCGGAGGCCCTACGCGCTCATAACTGACTTGAAACACAAGATCCCTCGCATGCTTTTGCGCGCTCTCCCAGCACCTGGCGGCACGCTGAAATTCAGCGCGCTGAAGTTCAGCAGAAACGACGGAGCCAAACTCCGACATCCGCTCTTCCTCTACGGAGCGGAGCCGCCTCCCCTCGCCCCCCTCCAGCCCGCACGGCCGCCGTCCCGCCGTTCCGCAGCCCGGGGGCACCGGCACGACGCCGCGCACCCCGCGGGGACCCGAAGAAGGGCCGTGCCGGTTCTCCGCCCGCCCGGTGCCCGGCGCGTCCCACCCCCGGCCTTGACGACAGCGCGCTAATGAAATGCTAATGCCGGGGCGCGGAGCCGGGCGCTGCCCGCGCCGATAAAACCCAGCGCGGGGCCGCCCCGCCGCCCGCCCGCCGCCATGCAGAGCGCGGCCCCCGCCGCCCCGCCGGCGCTGCACCTCCTCACCTCCTACTTCATCGACGGCATCCTGGGCCGCGGCCCCGCGGCGGGACGGCACGGTGAGGGACGACGGGGCGACGGAGCGGTCCCGACGAAGCCGTCCCGCCGCGCTCACCGCCCGCTTCTCTCCCCGCAGGCGAGGAGCGCCCGGCGCGGCCCGACCCCGCGGAGGAACCGGCGGCGTCCGAGCGAAGCGGGCGGCCGCGCGGCGAGGCGGCGGGGAGCGGCGAGGCGCCGGCGGCGCTGAAGAGGAAGCAGCGGCGGTACCGAACCACCTTCAGCACCTTCCAGCTGGAGGAGCTGGAGCGCGCCTTCCGCAAGTCGCACTACCCCGACGTGTTCACCAGGTAGCGGCGCGGGCGGGCCGGGCGGAGGGCCGCGGGTCTCCGGGGCGGTGCGGCGGCTAACGGTGCGCTGCCCCGCAGGGAGGAGCTGGCTCTGCGCCTGGAGCTGACGGAGGCCCGCGTGCAGGTGGGTGGCGGCCACGGGGACGCGGGGCGCGGGGTTGGGGGCAGCCGCGCCGTCCTCCCGGCTCCCGGAGGATGGAGACGCGGGCGCGATCCCGCAGCGGGGACACGGACGGCGTCCTGGCAGCGTCCCACACCGCGCTCCGCCTCGCGTTCACGGCCGGGGCTCCAAAGCAGGTACTGTCTTCCCGAGCTTTAAGGTTACGAGAGCGCTGTAAAAGCGAGGGCGCCGTCGGGCGAGGTGTTGAGAGTAACTCGCACCGTTCTCGCGTTCCAGCTTAGCTCGAAAAAAACGCATCACGCTGCTGAATTAACCTTCACAACAAGTACGGGGTTACTGTAGCATTCAGGTAGCAAAGCGGGGAGGGGGGGGGCTTACAGCCGAGCTGAGCCGTGCAGAAGAACACCCGTAGAAAATAAGACATACAGAGGCCAGCCGTGGCAGCCCACAAACACCCCAGCACATTTCCCCGACCAAAGCACTCACATCTAGAACGTTTTTGAGAAGTAGCTCATTCAGGTTCATCTCTAGCATAAGGTAGAAGACCCTTTTTACGCAAAAGCAAGGTGCTTTGGTTTGCTTTTTCTTCTTGAAAACGTTTCAAACACTGTGAAGAGTTGCAAAGTAGTTTCATGCTCAAAACTGAAACTGCACTGCACCTGGCTTGGGTGGTGTATCAGATAATGAGCGAGCTCCTCTTCCAGCACAGCCCTGGCTATGGCTTTATTCCTGAAGCACTGAGAACTGGGTGACAGCCCTGCTTACTGCCACTTAGCTTCGATATCACCAACGCTTATATATCTTGTCATTGCTTAAATCACTGCGCCTGCAGTGCTTGCTGACATCTGTAGGGTTCCATTTCTCTCTCTCTCTCTTTTTGTTTTTAGCTTTTTATTTTAACATGTACCTTAGAAGTATTAACAGCACTTCACAGATCACTCATCTGACAATACCTGGATATGCTGTTAGTGTCTGTGATGTGGACTTGGAGGAAACAATGTGCTTTTCCCCGTCCTACCACTAATCACTAAAAGTTCCAGTCAGTGAAATACCCCAATATCTGGCACTGACATGTGGCATCCACAGGCGGAAAGGACACGGGTGGGAAAGCTTTCCCTGTCACTGTCACAGCTGTTCCGTAAGGTGTTCACTCTGTAGTCCGTTTGACTGGTGAAGGAATGGCACAGTGGTAGATGGCAAAGAGGAACTCACCTCCTAATGACTCATCTAAAAGACATGGAAATGGTAGGTTTGATGGAGTCAGAATGGCACTGACAAGGAACATACCACAGTTGATGTTAGAAGGGATGTCAGAGAGCTGTTCCCTGTACCTACAAACTCCTTGTCTGATTCAGATCCTAACAAGTCTCCTGGGCACAAGCACGCAGTCAGCACAGGGTGAAGTTGCAGGGCACAGTGCTTTGCTTTGTGCAGGCGTTCTTGTCCTGTAGTGGGCAGAAGACAACTAAGCCTGGAGGTAAGAGGATGAATAGAGACAGTGATGTACCATTACTGTTAATTTATTCTAGTGTAACTTCAGGAAACTAATCTTATTAAATGCAATCAGACCAGTTCTTCACCTCAACGTTTTCAAATCGGGGTCTGTTTCTTTGGGGATACTCTTCTGTTAGCTAGCTGAAATGGGCACAAGCCGCTGTGCTGTCCTTTACTCTTGCATCTTTGAGTCTTTTATGAAAATGAACAAATAAGGAAGAAAAATACCTATTAATATATTCTCATTTCAGCATCACTTCAAAGAGATCAGCCCCCCAGCCCCCATTATTTGCTTCTACAGAGGAAGGGAAGAGCTAGCAGCAAGCATCTTTGCATCCCTTCTTACCTTGGAAAAGGAGTGGGGTGAAAGTCTGCAAAACATTTCTGTAATCTCAACAGCCTGTGTTGGGAAGCTCCTCGGTCCCACTCACATCTGTTCTTACCATTCAGCTCACAGTTCATATTGCTGCTAGGGGAAGAAAATAAGAAAAAGTGAAAGGAATGTTTTGTTTTCTTCACGTGTAGACTGAAGCATTACTTGGGTGTTTTAGTTCTGTAAACTAGATCAGTGTCCAAACATGAGCTTACGTGTGTCACTGTTCAAAGTACCCTGGTTGTATTCTCTTGATTAGGATCCTGCATTTGGGTACTGCAGAAACACAGCACGTTCAGTCACCTCTGGAGGTCTTTTTAATCCCTGCAAGGTATTACATCAATTAAATATGATACATTTTTAAAGGAAATTACAACAAGAAAGCCATCACATTTTACATGCTTACCTTTCCTTTTGAAAGGAAATGTTCCTTCTGTCACATACGTGCAATTCTAGTAATTGCAAAATGATTTGGGTGGTTTTTTGTACAATTTGAAGATGTCCAAAACTCATCTTTCTTTGAGATTTGAGAATTACTCAAATACTTAAGTGATGCATTTTTTTTCCCCAAAGTATTTGTTCCGCTGCTATTGCACTCGTTCCATAAAGATCTCAAGACCAGCACAGCAGTTTCTCTTACATTTCGCTTGGCACTTCAGATATCTATGAAAATAAAGGCAAGTTAAGCCTTTTAAAAGAAGCAAAGGAGAACTGCTTCAAGATGACTGATGTGAATGATAACGGCCACGACATGCACACTGTGTATGAGGTGTGTCTGTGCCCCCTGATAACACTTGAGTTGATGAATACGTACCAGCAAGAAGCTGAAAGCCAGCTTTTTTCCTGAAGGTAATTACCAGATATCTGTACTATATTTCCTTCCCCTTCAATGAATAAAAAGTCTGAGAGATGACTATGTAAGTTTAGTTGTAAACTCCAAACCATCTGTAATCATAAGTTTGAGTCATCACATGGATTTGCTCTAGGACAGAAGCAGCAGAAAAGCCCACCTTTCATCTTCTTTACGAGGAGACTGAAGAACAACGCTAAGATTTAGTAAGGAAAGGAAGGCCTTTGCAGCACATTATTTCTTTTTTAGGAAAGGATTTTTTTGCACGTGTGCAGCATTGCGGAGTGCACCGCCTTTATAATTAGATTATTCTAACAGAAAATGCTTTGAATCTGTGATCCGTAAAACCTCAGCTAGGCTCCACTTAAAAAATTTTGGAAATGCAGTTACAAATATAAGATGACTTTACATTACTTTTAAGCAGTAATCTGTTGGCAGTGATTAAGCTCATTTCTGGCACCACCTGCTGCCAACTGCCTGTACATTTACACATCTAACCTGAGCAGTACAAATTGCTCCTCCAGGAGGACAGCAATTCCCCAGTGTGAAGGCAATAAAATACGTGCAATGAAAGGACCACAGCAGTAATTCTTCATCTGACTCTGGAGAGCCCCACAGCAAGTGTAGGTATCATTGACGTGCGTAGGAACATCAGCGTCAGGACAGCAAAGCCACAGCATCCTGCAGCACCCTGCTTTGTGGGGGCTTCCCTTCCAAGCACCTGAAGGTCAATGAGTCACTGCAAATGGTTATTTGCCATTTCTGATTATTGAAGCACAGCTGGGAACCTCCAAAACCCAATTCTCAGATGCTACGCCAATAAAAACCTAGATCTCTTAAAATACTTTTTGACTGAAACATAACTGCAGATATGCAGTAATACAATAATAATGTAATCCAACTATTAAAAAGCACAGTTCCACAAAAATTCAGAGATCTTCATAATAGATTGTCAATGTAGAATGACTGTGTCAGAAGCTGAAACCAAAGGAATAACTGCTTTAGCCTCTGCTAACCTCTGCAATGTGCAATTTTTAGGGTTTTTAAAGTGACACTGATAGATTCTTATTCTGAAGATAACTACGTCGCATGGTAAATGACCCTCATCTTTAAAGCCCACCTTTGTCTTACATCAGAAGTAAATTTCAGAGAGCCCTAATTGCATATAGGATATCAGACAGTCTTTCCAAGAACTCTCGTTCCTGCTATTACCATCCTCTCCTAAATACACTGTCCCGATTAGAGCATTTAACTATTATTTACAGATCACTTCCACTGGATTTCAACAGTAATTATACGGAAGTGTGACGAATGGGCTAATGACTTTCTTCCAAGTCCAGATCCAGTTCAGAATCCAGCTCGAGTGGCCCTCAAAGCAGAGGGGACGCAAAGACCCCAGCAGCTGAGTCCATCTGGATTTTGAGTGTGCAACCTCAGCAGCACATGCTTATAATTTTATTTTCTTTTATTTTTTTTTAAAACCCTCTCCCCACTGTTTTACAGCTGATGCTCCTCACTCTGCTCTTTCCTACCATCCTGGGTCAGCACAGTGAATGCTTAAGAATAAGAATAACATTGAGAAAAATCAGTTTTCTGATCTATAGATTGGATTGACTACATTCTTTAAAGATGTTCACCAGGCTAAAATAATGACTAATCAGGCTCAAAGAGGCTACATGTTCAACAACTTACTGCACAAAACCACCACCAGTTCAAACTCCATTAGGAACAGCTTGATTCCCTGTTCTGATACAACTTGCTAGATTTTCTACTTCTGTATCGGCTTCCACTGCAATTCTGTTAATTGCCGCCATAATTAAATGCTGTTTACATTCACGGTAGATAACAGAAGCTTTACTTCTTAATCTGCTATATAAAAATGGAAGTCCTGGTCATCAAGATAAAGGCACACACCACCTATTTGGCCTGCTTAGTCTTACAGTCACAATTAAGGTGCTTTCTGAGGTATCTCTGCAGAAATAGCCACCTTTTGAAAGGCTTTGTTGAAATTTAATTTTCAGTAACTACCTTAGGAAGAATAATCATTTTAATAACTGATGTCAAGTCCACAGGTGATAGGTTTATATATTACCTTGAATATATATACCTATTACCTTATATATTACCTTGTGACTTGAAACTGCATGGAACCATTCAGTCAGAGCTAGAGAAATCAAATCTGTAGTGTTTATAACCAATTTATTTATTAATTAACCCACTAAGGTATTTACGAATGGATCTTTAATATTAAGAGATGTGTTTTAGCTTAACAACAAATATTTTGCCATCTCTGTTGCTGCATGCAGTAGTAGCCGGTAAGATAAACTCCAGAACAAGTTCATCTAATGCCTTTATCATTTCTTATTCAAGGTCTGGTTCCAAAATAGAAGGGCAAAGTGGAGGAAACGTGAAAAAACTGAACTTCTGGGGACTGTTCCAGGAATCTCCTTAACGCACCCACTTGGACTGGTTTTGGACGTTCCGCTCAGCCATTCCCCCATCCTCGATCACACGTGGAGGTCGATGCCTTTCTCAACACTGGCTGTGCCATCCATGTCTCCGGCCTTTACTTCTTCAACCTTAGGGCCATTTGGCCTCAGTAGCCTTACCTGGACTTCTCTCTTCAGAAGTCCCATTTTAAATCCACACTTTGGAAGGTATCAAGTATTTTTTTCCCCAAAAATCTCAAAGTGTTTAAAAATATTGTGTGTTAGTTTCATAACTCACACGTTCTCCAATGAATTTCTCAGAGAAATAAGCTCACTAAAACAGGACTGGTGTTCCTGTGTGGGATCACATGATTTGAGAAAAAACAAGATTTAGTTTTAAGTCACACTAGTGAAAACTTAACTCACAATTGCAGTTTGAGTAACAGCTGTGAGATGCTACCTTGCACACTGACCCAGGTTATGCACCATAAAGATGTGACTGCAGACAGACATGGAGATGTGTCAGCAAGTCTTAGTCCTTTATTTGCAGGATGTCAGGAGGCAGTCCTTACGATACAAAAGGACATGTTGTGTGTGTATGTGCATGTATTATGTACACACAAACGTAAAAGGCTGTGCTCTCCTGCTGAAGCTACAGCCTATGCCGTAGTTCCACATCAGCAGGCAGAGCTTTCTGCCACGCACAAATGCTGCATTTCACATGAAACAACTTCTCTGAACAAACTGGCTGCATAAAAAGCTACATACGTTGATCTTCCTGTGGGATATTTTGCTGTTTTCACAGAGCAGGCTGATCTCCAGCATCCCAGGTTTGTTCAGAAAGGATTTAAGGTCAGGTCAGTATTCAAGGTACCTGCGTGCCGTATCCGATCAGCTGCTTTATTTCAATTAGAAGTGTTTGTTGGTTTAAAAGCAAGAGGCTTTGCTGCAAAATAAAGCTAAAATATATCCTGCAAAACAAAATGTACATTTGGAAGAAACTGGAAATTATAGCAGATTATTTTCTAGTATTATTTTGTCTTTTTTTTTTTTTTTTTTTGCCTGCAATCCATTACACATACTTGTTCTGCAAAACACTTCTTAGTTTGGATAATATTGACTTCTTTCAAATACAGGTTTCTCAGTGCTTTAAATCCTCTCATGACAACAGCTTCAGTGCTCATGAAAGCCCCCGGCCCCCCATCAGACCCCACTCTCACTGTCTTCGCTGATCCAGCAGCAGTTGAAAGGAAAACATCAAGCATCGCAGCGCTGAGGCTCAAAGCGAAGGAACACTCAGCACAAATCCCTCAATTAAACCTCGTCTCAAATACCAACAAAGAACTTTGTTAGGAGCTCTCCCGCAGGCTGCAGCCACAGAAGGAAATACTTTCTCCATCAAGCAGCGCCTGTTAGAGATGTTTAAAAAAGAAGGCAAACACACGCACCCAGCTGCACTCCCTCCACCTGTAATGGACAAAATGGAATGGGCAACAAGGAAATAACCTTGCTAAAAGTTGTTTTTCTTCATCACAGTGTGAAATCATGCAGCAAGTTGACTTCTGCCATCATTTCTACCTACAATTTCGGACAGTGCAGGAAAAAAATATCACAGGAACTGTCTCATCTTTGTAACTCAGGCTGACATGAAACTGAAGCTGTGAAATCCCCGAAGTCACTGGATGCTGGTTCAAGGATTCAGAATTCTTTGTAGGAATAACTTCAGTCGTAGAAGTGATTCTTAACTCGTTTCTCAGGAGGAACTCTTACATACAGTACATAAGAACTGGTACATAGTATGTTCTTGACTTTGAAACCATGCTTCACGTTGAAGTGCAGATGCCAGTGAAATCTCGCATGTTAGGCTTAGCAGGAAGGAGCTGTCGAGTATTTTCAACATAGGCTTTTGATTCAGAACCAGGTTTGTATAAAGCATATCTTGTTTTAAACTTTAAAACGTTTATGTCCAGTGGCAGTGGTTAATAATTAAAAAAATCCTTTGTGTATGAAAACTGTCCTGTGAAAATAGGCTGTTAACGTGCAGTAAATGCTGTGTAGTTCTCTATGTGCATTTCTACATATCAGTAAGTAGCTAATACTGTAAATATGAGTTTACTAAATACTCTAGCATGACTAGTGGCAGATATTAACAGACCACTAAGTTAACAGGTTACTTGTGCATTCCCATGTCTCATGCCTTGAGTAGATTGAAAATTCAAGTGAAAACTAAACGTGAAATGTTAAATTCTTCCTCAAACTGATTCTAGCATAGGTATAAACAGGAGCTCTACTGACCAGACATCTGCAACTCAGCAAGATCCTGAACTCATTTTCTGGCCTCAGACAAGTCATTTCAGAGTTTTCTGCTGAACCTCCCCGTCTGTGAAATGGGACTGAGAACAGCAATCCTATCTCTTGGTCTGGTTCGTGTAAAGCAAAGATAAGCATCCTCATTTTGCAGCTTACTTGCCTACCTCACAGGGCTGTTGTGAGGACTGATTAAACCATCATGACAGTGCAAATGGTAGTTATGTAAGTGCTAATTGTTGCTTAGCAATCACATCAGAAAGGCCAACAGCTGAGGACACCTGCAGGTTACCTTGCCTGCATCTGCAGCAGCAGTCCTAGCAAGCTCCATTTCTGTGGGTTGATGGAACAACGTGGAACACTTCCATTGACACTGTCTGGTTCCTAAAAACCATTCACAAATGCTAAATTCAGAGGAAATATTTTGTACTCTTCAGAACTTCTTTCTCACAGCAACTCTGGGACTACTCTTGAAGCTATCAAAGATGCTTTCTAGGCTGCAGTTTGAGTGCAGAGCTCCAGATACCTAACTGCTGCTGCTGCTTTATACTTCCCTGAGTTTGTCCTCGCTCACAGACCTAAACACAGTTGGCTGCATCAGGCAGATCCATTTTTCATTTCCTCTGAACTACTAATTGCTTTGATTACCCTTGAGCTGTAAGCAACCACAAGTATTTCTGCATTCACAAATCTCATTGTGGTTCTCACTGGGAGAAGGCAGTGGTATTTTACTGTTAGGAAAAGCAAGCTTTCTATCCAGAGTACACTGCTGTTGCTCAGCCTGACGAGCAGGACTAAGCTTGGACAGTGACATAACCACGACCACTCACAACAAGTTTTGTTTTCTTTCACAACAGCCACTCACCTCTGCCAAACCACTCCCTTTGCCCAGCCTGCCAACTGGCAGCACAACACAGTACCCACTGGAGCAATGGGTTTGCTCCACATAATGGTTTGAAAACTCATTACACAGTCCATATTTGTATATCTTTTTTCCTTGCCAGTGTCATTCTTGCAACTTGACAGGACAGCAGACTGTGCCATTATTTCATTTAAAGAAGCAGAACTGTCTTGGATTCACTGTGAGCCATTTGCAATAAAAATAAAACCTAGCTATTTTTGCCAAATTACATTTGTAGACAAATTCACTAGAAGCAGCACATGAAAAACAGCTGCTGAAGGCTGTCCTTTGCACTCATCAGAAACTTTATCATTGACTACAGGGCCAACAGTATTTCACCTAAAAAAAATAATAATAAATTCACAAGGTGAAATTCCTGTAGTTGCAGCAGTTATGTTCTGAGGTAACTTATCTATCAAAGTTCTTCTAATAGCTATGGGCACAAATGATTTAAGAGACAGCAGTTTGCATGCTTTCTTGCACTAAGCTCACAGCAGACTCAGACCTACCATTACGTAGTTACAGCCACTTTTAGAAATGCCACAGACCCCTCTCTGGAAACGATGGGGTTGGATAGCAGGGTTGGTTCCCCTGCCAGGCTGATCTGATGCTGTTCTTTACAGATTCTTCCTATAGGAAGGCACCCTTCCTCTAAGACGCTCTCCTCTCCTACTGCAGCACTGCATTCTTGAGCCGTTTGGGTGGAAGATGGTGTCAGCAGGCATTAGCAGAGAACATAGCTTGCCGATGCTTCACCTGGGTTTAGTTTGAAATGCAGACATTTTCTTTAACCCGATCTCATGTTTTCTGCTGCGAGTCCTTCCAAGAAATTTCCTTTATTTCATGTGAATTGAAAATCCAGCTGTGCAAGCTAATGGTATTATGAAAACAAACAGGCAGGACAACATTGAAATCATTCTAAGAATCAAAGCGCACCTGTATCCAAAATTCAACAAGCATTTTGTGTCGATTACTGCTATTTTTAACAAACTATCTCACCAAGAGGAAGGATTCCTTCTTCAGAAACATCTCTCCATTTTAAATGTAAGTAAAAAGGGACAACTAAAATTTACTGCGAATATAGCATTAAAATGACATTTAAGAAACGCTGGGGGGAATTTCACTGGAACACCTTTGGTCTTGCTTCATAGTGACACGTGGCTCAACACTTAAACAGACCAAGCAGGAGCATTTGCTTTCCTGCCTTTTCCCAGTAGAACCAGGCCTGTAATTTTACAGAGAGCTTCTCACGCACCGTTATTTCCAGACACTTCATTCTGCCTTATGGGATAACAAATCCGCCGCAATTTAGGCAAAGCCTGCACTGATCTGGATTAAGACTGCAGAATTTTTGCCGGGATTGCAGCCTAATTCTTCTCTGTGTGACATCAGCACAGCCTCCTGGCACAGGCTTCTGCTGAAGCAGGCCTGGAGCCCCGCTTTTATTATTATTATTATTGTTTTTTTTCTGATTTTCCTGAAAGCAAAAATCTGGGGGAGGATTTTCAAAGCAGCACAGTAGATCCAAGTGCACTGCCGGCCCTCTTCTCCCTTTCTACAGGCTTTAGCCCACTGTGAGAAAAACTGTGGCTGAATTAAACCTCTTGACATTACTCCCCATGTCACAGTTTGCTGAGGTGCTTTGCGGGAAGATTCTGCAGGGTACTGATATCTCTTCATGAAGCACTCGAAAATATTTCTATTGCAGTTTGCACGCTTGGCTCAATTGTGAGTTTTGTTTAGTTTTCTTTTTTTTTTTTTTTCTCTGCTCCACATTCATAGCATTGGATGTTGGGTAGATTTCTGTATTTCCAGCAGCATAATATCATCAGAACCTCGCCTACAAAGAAAGAGCAATTTGGGGGGGGGGAAGAAGAATAGGCCAGGTGTTTGAAGAAAAGACAAAAGAAAGGCACAGTAGGGTGTTCTGACTCACAAATCTGTATTGAGAAAGAAGTATTCATGAAGAAAATTAATTTAAGAAGTATGTAGTTCGGGTTTTGAGCCCACAGTTCCTTTCAAAAACAGATTAGCGATTAAAAACTTTTTTAGTCTAGCAATCTCTTAAACAATTAGCACAGTAATTGGAAAGGGACTACAAATTCAAATCTAGATAGACATAAAAGAGTTTCCCCATAGAGCTTTGCCTTGGTTTTGTGGGCAACTGGCATGCACCTGCCTTTACCATCAGTAGGGCTGAAATACTGAAAAAGTACTTTGAATAGGGATAGAAATGCCCCAAACAGTAATACCATACAAATTACTTAATTCATGTAAAGTAGTGGTAATTGTATTGATTATGAATGTGTGAGTGATTCCTTTATTTCAAGTTATATGAGACAACATATAACAAATACCAGCAGCTTGTAATAGGGTCCTCACTGCAGATTTGCCAACCATAGGGGGTGCGATGTCACTTTCCTCCTTATTCTGAAGGATAAATCCGGATGTGCTGCCACTTGGAAAGAGAGAACTGCTAACTTTAAACAGGTAAATAAGAATTTCTCTACTTATAGACTTTCCATCTATAAACTTTTCTCCGGTCTGGAAATAATCCTGCTCAACTTGTTTACCAAAAGTTGCCAGAAGTGAAAGGAAAAGGAAGGTAAGGGAACAAGACTCCAACCTTATGATGTTTTTCCCAAGTCTGAATTCTTTTTTTTAATTTTCCTACTATTGAGGATTTTAACAACTTGTTTGTTTTCAACCCTTTATTTTATACGCCATGGATCACAACTAGTTGAAGCTTAGATTGCCAGAAGAATAAAAAAAATCTATTAAAAAAAGATTGCACAACATAATTATATTTACTTTCAGCAACTTTCTGAGTTTTAACTTCCCATGAAGCTGTATGAACAAAATACATGTAAGAATAGGAAGTACAGGAAGTACATGCCACTTGTACTTCACTTACACAGTGGCCCAAACTACACAAAATGCAGGTAAGGACAGAGCATTTCTATCTCTTCTATGTTCAAGCAGCTCTACACACACATTACAAGGAAACCCAGCCAGCAGGTCGTGCTACAGCCCACCCACACCTGTGTGGAGCTGCCCACAAACACACAGCTGCATGAACGCACCCAGGACTTTAATTAAAGTCTCCACACACACATGCAAAGTATGAAAGTGAAATTACACCTGAGCCACTGTCAGCATGAAGGACAGATCTGAGCTTCTCACCTCACATCACAAATGCCTCCCACTGCAGAGGATTGCAAGTGCCCAAGCCATTTCTACTGCAGGGAAATGGAAGCCATAGGCAGGGGTGGGCAGGAGGCCCAAGGGAACACAAGTTGCAGAGCTGCCACTGAAGGTCCAGTAAGGCTACTGCCCTCATTTTCACCTCCTGTTGTTTTTCAGAGTCAGATATCTCCGTTCAAGGAAAAAAAAAAACTTTTTAAACATGGCATGAAATTTTGTCATTTATTGGAACTTCAGGGTCCTTTCCAACCCAGTTCTGTGGCTGCACTGGACCTCTCCCGGCCAGCTGCTGGGAAGCCATTGGCTGCTCACTCTCTCCCCTCATCCTCAAGGGAGCAAGGGGAGAAAAGCAGGGCACGGGGGCCATGGGCAGCCCCAGGAGAGCACTTCTTGACTACTCCTTCCTCCACAATGCTGCAACCAGAGCATCAGCCATCGTAGAGCACTCCAGCACTCCCCACAGCTGCATTCCTTTGAGGCACATCCATTACTGCACCTTGGGGTCTGCAGGGGCCAAGGGAGCTCCAGGCCTGGAGCATCTCCTCCCTGACCCTGCTGCTACATGGCTGTTCCTCACACTTTTTCCTTTCACCTCACTCACTGCAGAGCGAGTATTTTGCTTCATCTCATACTTGCCTTCGCTGAGGCACCCCCAGCATTTCTGCTGATCCCAGCCAAGCCCTGTGTCTGGGCCCTCTCCTTTTATCACATGGCCACGCTGCCCCCCACCCCTCGTGCATTTGTTTTATTAGCAAACGCAGGGACAAACATCAGAGGACCAAAGACATTTAGTCAAGCAGTATGCCAAGGCACAATTAAGGGGTGATACCCTGCATTATAACTTCATGTTAACTTAGTTTGTTGGCTGCAAGGTTTCTTACATCCCAGCTGGAGAGGAACTGCTTCACGAAGGCCGGTGGGAAGTCACTGAAAGATTGGAGTGAGCTGCAAAGTCACACTGATGAAGTAGAAAAACTTTGACATTAAAATATATATACACACTAGAATGGAAGGTTGTGGATTTTATTATTTTAGAGAAGCTACCTTATCAGTAATGATCTGCAGAAAAACTAGGACAAAATACTTGATGTGGCTGTCCAAACAAAAACTAAAGCCTTTGGTGTGAGCTGCATGGTGACATTATTGTGAACTAAAGCAGAAGCAGACAAGACAGCTTGAATTACAGTTTCATCTGGTTCAGAAGGGTTGCTAGTAAAACGCGTTTAGGTGATCTGCTAAAGAAAAGAATACATTGCATTTTGTAAGAACCCAGTCACAGCTAGAGATTTTGACAAAAGTTGACTTTCACACACAATTAAACATAATAATTTCAGTTTTCTAGTTTCATACAAGCTGATCCACAGACTGCCCTATCTCCAGGGTTATTTTGTACTGATAAAAAATCATGGGATTAATGTTTGTGAAAGAAGACAAGAGAGGACAACATTATTATAGCCTTATTTTCTGTATATCCCAAAGAGAATACAGGAAAATAAGTGAAGCAAGCAGCCATGTTAATGTATGAGAAGAGCCTGAAGACGGTTTCTCATCAGTAAGTTATCAGAAGCAGCTAAGTCTTACTTCTGCTGGCATGTTCTCAAACTGATCTAGTGGAGAAGTTGCTGACTGAAGCAATAAAACTTTTTTCTGGTGTTTTAGCAGTGGCAGTGGAAGCTTTCACCTTCTAAGACAGAGAAGGAGCAGGGAGCTGCACACGGAGGACACAGGAGGAGATGGAACACATTCACACACTGTGGCTTCTGCTTGGGGAATTCATGGAGTGCACTCCTCTGAGCCCAGTTCTTCAAACAAGCAATCCTCCTAAGCAGAGCAGAAAGGAGTGCTAAGGACAGCAATAAGGACATGAAAACAGCAGCTCAAGGCACTACTATAGAGCGTACAGGAAAGTCTTGATTTTAAAAACAAGAACACAACCTGCATCTCAGTTTCTCATCCCAAGCCCAAGTGACAGCAGGAGAGAACCCCACTGGTTGTTTCTAGCACAGACATGGCCATTACTAATGAGTCTTACAGATTTTACCTCATTAAGCTGCCATTTCAAGAGCAGCTACTCTTGAAAACATATAAGACAAGCACACATCTATGCTGCAGATCCACAGTGACCACAGCTTCCACAAGCTGGTCTTGAGCTTCAGTTGAGGTCACAGCCAGGAGGTGTGCAGATGTGGTATGAAGGGACATGGTATAGTGGGCAGCATCGGTGGTAGGTGGACAGTTGGACTAGGAGACCTGGGAGGTCGTTTCCAACCTTGCTGACTATACGAGCTGGCCAGCAGCAGCCAAGGTTCAGGAACTTCAGTCACACCATAAGGACACCAATCATAGCCCAGTGGAAATAGAGGGACAATTCACTATTAGACAATATCACAATTCACTTGAGAACATCCTTCAGTTCACTGCTTCGCCCCTGCTCTGCAGGCTCCTGTGAATATATAGTTAATTCTGAAACTTGCAGTTGTGAAACCCTCCAGTCTGTAAACTGAAAAAGGCTGGAAACTCACAGTGCTCATCTGAAGCAAGCACCTTTCCACTGAGGGCAGAGGAAAGCAGCACACACTTCTGCAGTAATTTACCTAATGCAAGTCAAGATGCACTTCTCACATGCGACAGGCAAAGGAAAGACTCATACCTCAGGAAACGATACAAATATTCATTTTTCGATGTCAACAGAGGTTTTCAATATTTAACATCTGTGAAGCAACCCCCTTTTGTGATTAAAACTAATAATATTATTATTAAGGTTTGTTTTGTTTTCTGCTATCAGACCCTTTGCAAAAAAAAAAAAAAAATGCAAAGGCTTATTGACATGATTGTTTACAGCCTCAAAAGTGAAGCATTCAGCAGATTTGCTTACGGAAGAACATTTGGATCCAACAGAAAGAAAAGACATTATCCCCATCCTGCCTTTGACAAGGTGGTGTCCATTCACATCTCCCCAGCATCCCCACCAACACAGTGTTTTTCATTAGAAGTTCTACACAGCAGTAATGACTTAGGTTGAAAGACAAAAAACCCAATGAACAAGAACAAGATCCACACATGCCAGGGATTTGCACCTCACTCTGTATCACTTAAATTAGAGCTAAAACAGCTCAACCTGCTAGCGAGAAACAAGAGGGAACCATGCTGAAATAAGCCTGAGTCCACGAGCTTACACACAGCAGGGTGCAGAGATGTTAATAATTCTACCACACTTGTAGTAACCAAAAATTCGATTTTTTTTTCCCCTTTCTTAAATGGACATCTCCAAAATTTAGAAGCAACTGTTCCTCATGGGTGTCTCTGCTGGAATTGCCCTTGTGCCATGACACACAGAACACTACCCTTCCCTTCCAGAGCTTGTCAATTTTTAATGTAAATACATTACAGATCTGTTATATTACACCTTGCAAAAACATTTTGAAAAGGTTTTCATAAATGGAACCAGAATCATGGCCACACAACAGTAAGAAAACATACCATCTACAAACACTGCAGTCAGATCCTTCCTACGTTGCCTAGAAGGGAGTAGAAAGGGGATCGTAATATCAGAACATGGCTTTCCCTTTATAGTTTAAAAAGTGGTGCAGAGACTTTGCAGCTTGGCAGACACTCATCAAAATAGACAATATATTCAGTTCTCTGCAACTATTTTAATATGGAAAGGTCTCATACACATTGCAATAGATTCACAGCAGGTCCTTCAGAAATATTGCACCTTTAGTACCTTTGAGTAAACAGAGGACTTGAGAAGGAGAAAAATGAATACAACAAGCAATCCAAACAAATTTTAAAATAATTTCACGAATGGTTTCCCTTTCAGTAGGATAAAAAACTCTGGCTACTCTCTAAAACACTCTCAACTGATAGCTTACCTATTAGACAAAAATTAGTGTCCATTCAGCCATGAAAAAGACAAGCCATTATATACTATGAGAGATCAAACTGACATCAGCTACCGTACGTCTTCACACTTGCTACATAATCAAAGTAAACTTTGCTATATGTGTCTGATCTAATGTACCTGTCAGTTATCACTGTCTCTGCTCAGATGAGTCCGTGTGTCACCTATATACGTGGGACAAAACAAATAAATAAATTGCAATGTTATCTCTCCAAGCTGCTCACGCAGCCAGGGGAGAAGTGCTTAGTATTCAGTAATGGAGTTAGGAGTAATTTACTGAGAGATAATTTCTTCTGGACCTAAAATCTCCTGCCTCCCGTAGTGCAGACAAATAGAACTATCTAACAGGAAATGGGGCATGATAATACCGCTCTTTAAATAGAGCTAACAAAATGGAAATACAATAGGCATTACAAAATACACAGCTAACAGTTATCCAAACCTTTGATGTTTTTATAGCTATTTATTGCAAGAAAGCATATTAGCTGCCCCATCCCATTTTAATACAAGAAAGTTTAACGTGCTTTTTAAAAACTCCTTTAAGAGAGCTACAACTAAAGTCACGGTCCGGAGTATCTGGGGAAAGTTAGTACAAGGAGGAAAAGCTGCCTTGCTGACAAAACAAAGCTCGGCAATCCGCTCCAACAGCAGTGTGATGTGGAAAACCGTAGCTGTGAAAGCACCCATAGCTTAAATGCCTGTGTATGGGAACTGTTGAGTCATGGCCTGAACCACTGATTGATCACCTGAGGCAAGGACTGGATCAGCCATAGGAGCACAGGTGAAGGCAATTCAGCTGGGTGATCTCCTAGACCCCATTTAAGGGCTGACCAGCACTGGGGAAGGATCTCTTTCTGGAGAGCCCTCCTTTTTGGAGTTTTCCAGTGCAAGCCTGTATCTCAGATACAGGTAAGCATTTCTTCTTCAATTGTTTCTTTTCCACCACGATAATCTTTCCAAATACAACACCTGTGATGTCCCATCCTAACCATACTACTTTTCCATCCCCACAGCCCAGCTCTAACCTCCCCGCACCTGAAGAGAAATGCTGCAGGGCGCAGTGCCCGAGATGCTCAGCTGGGCCTTGAAAAAGTAATGGTAACTGTGACTCGTCCCCTGCACCTCCCACACCTCGAGCGAGACACACCGTCCTTTTGCAGCACTTAGTGCTGCCCACAGCACCCAAGGCTCAGAACTGCTGGGGCACACAGCACCCAGGGCGCCCTCCTGCCTGCCAGAACGATCTGCTCTGTCAAAACAAGGAGAAATGGCAAAATCAAGACTGACGGGGCCCTTCTCACTGCAGCGCTGTTTCTGTATCATCTCTGGCACTCTGGGAGAAGTTGTAGATTTTGGAGAGCAGTAAGCTCTATCATAGAACTGCAAATCCAGTTCTTAAACAGATCCAGTTCAGCACACTCCTCTCACTTGCTTCCTGGCTTCGTTACAAAGATCACAGTCCACCTATACTACACAGCCAGTAAATGACTTTTTTTCATAATATATGCGTTATTCATGCAGTAGACATTCTTACTGCAATAGGAGTCAATTTTTCCTCACCTTCTATTTAGGCTGTATTTTTGGCACCTAAACTCCAAAAGGAACAGAGCAAGTCTGGAGGGCTGGGAACTGTGGTACAGCTCCTTGCTCAGAGTGATTGGGGGGGGGAAATTCTTCTTCTAAGAGCCTGTCCCATCACGCAGCACACCTTTGTCTCTTGCCTGCAGCCCTGAAGACAACAAATCAAGGTCTTATCAGACAATTACATTTGTCAAACTGCTTTTATTTTTTACTTCCAGTCCTACTTAACCAATAACACCCTTTTTTAATTCTGTTTCACTGTATTCCCACAATTGATTGCTTCAAAACCAGCTTGGTTCTGCCCTCCTTTTAGTCTTTTCTGTCCCAGGTCTAGTGATACCTCTAACCCAGAAAGAGAAATTATCCAGAAACAAAACTGTCCCCATAATAGGAACTACCCAAACCTGGCTTCACTCCGTGTGTTAAGGACAAGTTCAATCACCAGAGCCCCAGAATGCTGCTTTAAAATCAAAATCTATGGGGTACTCATGCTGAACTTCTTTCTAGAGCATCTCTTCTGTGCTTTTGGTTGGTATCACTTCCTTCTCAGGGAACTTCTTCAGTATAACAAAACACTCTCTGAAGTAAGAGGGGGAGTTCTCTTCAGTGGCAGATATTTTAAACATTTCACTTTCCAAGTAGCTCTGTGAAGACAAGGAAGAAGTACGTAACTTAAACACAAGGAGTCACTGACCCCAAAGTGATTAGCATTAGCTTAAAGCTTTCAGACCCCTTTTCATCTTATTGATTCTAAGCAGAATAAATCCGTAAATGATAATAGGGCTCAATTTAAATTACCTACAGCAAGTGCTGCTTTTCAGCTCTCATCAGACAATCACGCTGTTCAATCAGCTCCATTCTGTATGTACAAAGCAAATTAATGCGTATAAAACAGACGTAATTCAGGCCGGTTTTCAACAAAAGGCCCTTTTATGTAGCACACAACTGCCTTTTACTGACATGCTTTTAATTGAACCGATCACTTTATGGCCATATTCTACGCAATTATAGCAGAAAATACATACATCTTTCAAAAATACTGACCATTTCTTCCCCTCTGTAAAGCTCCCAGAGCATTTACCAGGTTCTCAGTTAAATCTGGACGTGCTTAGGAACAGCAGCAGGGCATAAGACCACACTTCTGAGTACTGCGCAGCCAAGCGATGTCTCAAGGACAATTACCACAATTACCTTAACACAAGGCCTATTCCTACCCCTTGAAGCCAGAGTCTGCAAACATGGCTCTCAGAAGCCAGTCAGAGACACTGCAGCCTGCAGAATTCACAGAGCGGCCTCCAACCTGGAGTAGGGTTTTTTCAAGCAACTCATTTCTGTTCCGAGAGGAATCCTTCATTTCTTTGCTTGTGCTGTGCTTGCATGTGTTACCAGCTCGTAAACCGTTGACATGCTGCTGAGATTACCAAGTAACAGGCATGTCCCAGGAGGCCAAGGCAGTACTTGTTTAAAGAGTAAACTCCTAGGACAACAGAAGCAGCGATGGCCAGAAAGACACTATTAAAATTGAGCCCTGGCAAATACTTCTGGGTCACTTCAAGATGTTGCCCAATGGAATTCTCTCCCTGATGGACAGAAGCACCAGCACTTGAGGGCAGATGTCTGTGCCATTTCAACCTGGATGGTTTAGCAGAGCCAGCAGGGGACCAGAGGTGATGGAGCAGGACAGAGCACAGGTGTTTCATTTCCACTTTGACATTGCCAAGTCCAGACCTCACCACGGGCAGGAAAAATCCCATTAACAATTTCCACAGTCTTTGCAAAAAGGCCTCAAACCAAGACAATAGCACTTGTTCCTTAAGAACACACATGCCATACCATACATACATACCATACACACAATAGCAGACAGCAAACTGCATCGCATCTGAAATTAGCTATGCCTTTAGGACTTATTTTGGCACGGGGAGAATGCCACCTCTAGAACATTCCCTGACAACTAGTCATTTAATTACCAGGCTCTTCTGACAAGTTTGTATGCCATTGTGCACAGTATCCCTACCAGGGGTTTTGCTTGAAGCACTGTCCCCCCATTAACCAACTCTTAGAAAGGGTTGTTAATAGCAGGACAAGGGTTTTAAGTTGAGGGAGGGAAGATTGAGGTTGGATGTCAGAGGGAAGCTCTTTACTATGAGAGTGGTGAGGTGCTGGAACAGCTGCCCAGAGAGGCTGTGGATGCCCCGTCCATCCCTGGAGGTGTTCAAGGCCAGGTTGGATGGGGCCCTGGGCAGCCTGGGCTGCTGTGAAATGTGGAGGTTGGTGGCCCTGCCTGTGGCCACCATGGGGGTTGGAGATTCATGATCCTTGAGGTCCCTTCCAACAACCCTGGCCATTCTGTGATTCTGTGAGCACCATGAATGCAGCCACTCTTACACACACAGCAGCACACAGCCAGGAACACCACACAGAAAAGCAACTTCTTTCACCATAGACAAACACGCCTCCTTACCGACACACACAAAAGAAATCTAGAGTTTAAACGGCTCAGCCGTGCCTCCTGCTGTATGTACACACTCGTGTGGCATTCAGATTAGCAGCTGAGGCATGCTCCTGCTCGGTGCAATGGCTCTGTGTGCAATGACCTTCCTTTCCTCTTTCAGCACTTTCCCTTTCTCAAGAAATCCATCAGGTGCTGCAATTGAAGTCTGGAGTCCAAGTAAATGGAAGCTTAATCTCTAAAGAGAAATATTTAAGAAGTACACTAAGATGTATTTACTGAAGATTTCACTAATTCAAATAAATCAAGTTAAAACTACATACTAGACTGGCTACTGTCAGCTTTCTGAAAACCTCTCATTCAAAAAAAAAAATAAAAACCCCCAAAACAGCAAATAAAAACGGCAAGTTCATTTGTCCTTCACTTTGTGACAGGGAGCAGAGCTGACATGGCCGCTGTGGTGAAAGACATCACTATTTAACTACTTGAAGAAATTCACATTACCACAGCGTCCTTTTAAATCGCTGCACTTATGTCCGCCACATAAGTTGCTATTAGCAACTATAAAAAAAAAAAAGGTACTCCTTACACTGCTGTCTTGAACACAGCAACGGTTTATTGGGTTAAATTCCTTGGAGTTGCTTTCACCTGATATCTGAAATAAAATTAAAACATTACCCCTGAAAAACTACCACTGCTTTCAATGTATTTATCCTCCACTGTAGCTGACCTTCCAAGCTATCAGAGCTGACAAGCTACCTCTAAGTCTTATACTAAAAAGTAAAACAAATCTCTGCTAGAATGCTGGCTTGCCACTTACATCTTCCAGCACACTGCTAAGATCCTTATGTTGAAGTGACTGATTACAATTCTGTGGTTGTGATGTTCCTGTTTGCCTTCCAAAATGGTACTCCTTCATATACTGCTCTTCCAAATTTGTACCTCCATCAAGACCTGAAGTAGACCACTTAGATGCTATGTATTCTAAGACAAAGCAAACATCTCATCTAGGACAGATCAAACACTGAGAGACACTGGCATAAATACTTAAGTAATGCTTCCCTAAGAATAAGCAAGCCCATCTGATGCTTACAAAAGAACTTCTAAAAATGTCTGCTTTACTCAATAGAAAACTATCACTGAGATTTGGTAGGCAAAGCCCTCCGTTAAAAAACGTATTACTGAAATACCAAAACGCTTGCTCCTGAAGCAGTTACACATTGTTAACAGAGTAGCAATGTGGCACAAATACAAGAACTAGGGAACACACCTGCAGACCCCCATTTGCCCTACTATCACACAACACTATCAACTGAACAACTTGAGGAAGAAAAGGTGTAATCTGGTAGTGCTGTAATGCTAAGAAAAAAAGGAATAGATACAAAAAGCCAAGTCAGGAAGAAGGATGAAGGGTCCTGCTCCCCATTCTGCTCAGTATTTGGCAGGCTCCCCTCACTGCACCTTCAGTTCCTCCTTTCTATGAACTGGGGCAAAACCATCTCTCAGGCTGGCAGGGACAGGTATGGGATCAGCCAGCTTCAGCACACAAACAGCACTGGGGCTGTATGCATTGAGATATCTAAATACACCCACCCAGCCTCATTTGACTGAACAAGTTAAACAAAAGCTTCAGACAATGGAGTTCTTTCACTGATCTCATTATAAAATACTTACACTTGCTCTCCATCAATTTATGTCTAAAAACTGAACTTCTCACAGCTTCCCTTTATGAAGTTCCAAATCTTTTGTCCTTCCCCAGCACAAAGACAGAATCCCTTGCACAATCTCCAACAGCAATAACATTCTTCTCAGAACATCAGTCAGCAGGACACAGCTCCTCAATAAATGACCACGGGAAAGGAACAAGGGAAGCGATGAGAAAAAGTCAGTCTGAATGACAAAAGCATTGCTGACGTGGGGCTTTCAGGTCTGTTTAAAGCATGAAATCCTGCTGAGCGGCATTAAATAAGCACCAAAACTTCTCTCCCTAATCATCAAACAGTCTTATTATTCATGCCACCTTCCAAAACCCAAAATAAGATCCCTCTCAACTTTTTTTCTTTTTTGACAGTACTACTAAATGGCTGCCTAGATTAGTAGATCCCTCCTGCTCCAGTTAATTTTCTTGTCTCAGACCCTGGATTTCAGTGCATTCCTTGCTTGCAAGAACTGCTGTGCTCTTCTGCAACAGAAGACCTATATTCACCTCCACCATTACTGTTCATCTTTCTAATGCATTCCAGGTCTCTGCAGACGGCTTGTTCATGATGGAGAGAGACAAACTTAGCTTCTTCCCCACGGAGCATTCTGTTGACTCTGGTTTCCAAACCCAAATTAAGTAGTTAATGATTTATGTACACATTTACAGAGCACTAGTATCTTTGTGCCACGCTAGCCATCAGGTCACAAGTGGCTCTAGAGAGACTTTAGTCAAACAAATGAACTTTAGGTTGAATGATTCAGCTTGAACAGATCCAGCATGTTCATACTGATCATTACAAAACTGCACAGAAAGTGGGCAGTCTGAGCTGTAAAGTTAAAGAAAAAAGGCCTCCCATAGAAGCTGCAAACAAGACTTTGAAATTCAAGATTTCTTACACTGACAACACAGATAATCCCCCAGTGCATTATCCAAGCTTTCTAAGTAGATATTGTTTTTATTAAAGCATCAGTGATACCATTATAAAATTGCAGGAATGTGTTTCTTCCTTTAAAGATAAGTTTCAGCCTCTGGAGTCACAAGAAAGCCTGAAAGCACATCTCTAGATCTAGAACCAAAGGCCAGTCATATTTATGTATGCATGCAAGTATTAGTGATTTTAAAGTAATTTCCTGAGGTAGAGATCTAACTCAGATTATTATTTTCAGTAAGCAATACAGATGTGTATTTTTCATCCACACTGGACACCCTGGGTGTACATGTTGCTCATTCACCAAAGTTTCCCAGGATCTTTCTTTCCTTCTCAGATCCATCTTTCCTCCTCCTATGATTCTATGATCTGATATTCAGTGTGAACCCTTTTATCATCTTACCACTATACAAAGATGAGCAAAACGATCTTTTTGGCTAAAACAGCACCTAGCTAATCAGCGTTTGTAACTTCTCTTTTTCCAGTCTTCAGCTTCAGAGATGGCTTGCTCTGCATGCTCCAGGTTCTGTTTTGTTGGGAAGTATCTCTAAAGCCCAGAACAAAAATCAGGAATCTGCATTACAAGTAGCTACAGCTCTTTTCAGTACTGCCCCACGCTGTGTTATGACGTTCAGCTTTAGTACATGCTCCATGTCAGAAAACATGAATTATACTTTGCTTTCTGTCTGCTCTCCTGCGTGGCACGAAAATTACTTACCCATAGACTATCCAGAGAGCACTTTCCCCAGTATTTGGATATTTTTAATAATGCTGCCTAATCAGGGCATACTTGGCCAAACAAAAGCTTTCTGGACTTCTGTCATGACCCACATCCAATTGTTCTAAGACAAAACATGCAACTCTTACAAGTTTAGTCTCACTGGGTGTATGGGAACTGTTGAGTCACAGCCTGAACACTGATTGATCACCTGGGGAAAGGACGGTCAGCCCTGGGAGCACAGGTGAAGGAGTGGAGCCTGGCTGCACCTCTCTTAGACACTGAAAGCCACTGGGGAAGGACCTCGGTTTGAGATACCTCCTTTGTGGAGTTTTCCCCATGAGCCCAGATGTTTGGAGAGGGGTGAGCATTCTTTCCCTGTTTGTCCCTTTTGCCATTTCACCCCTGCATCACCTTTCCACCACACTAACCTTTCCAACTGTAACACTGGGAAATCAGTACAGTGTTTTCTGCTCTTAAGAACCTCATCCTTCTCCAGGCACGCTCATAGTACTGTGCTGAAGAATACAGAAATGCTCACGAGGGTGATTCATCTTCAGTTTTCACTTTGGCAATGAGCAGAAGCCCTGGTTAAGATCTTGGTGCTGCAACACTGACTGCTGTAGAAAGACATCTGAAGAAAGAGACTTTACTTTGAACACAACAGCTGAAATGTAGAAGAGGAATAGCAAAAGACAAGATCACTGCCAACAGTTAAGGCACAGGAGTGTGGCATCACTCATGAGACATCAGGCATCTCCTTTCCAGACCAAGTGCTCTATTTGCTGGACTGGGAAAGGAGATCTTTGCCATCATGACATTGTTGAATAGGGAAGGCTATAAAAAAAAAAGTTCTTAATGTGTTAATTCCTGTTTTTGAGCAATGCAAGTCTTAGCAAAGAACAATATAGTTCTTTTCAGACTTCTTTAATCTAATGAAAGTAAACATGAAGGGTTTCCCATATTTCTTAACACAGAGCCATTAACAGAATACTTCCTAAAGATGACGACTATCACTTTCCATAAACACTTTGTCAGAGCATTTTTAGAAACATCATTCTGAAGGCATCTAACTAGGAATGTCATAACAACATGGCAAACTAGAAGTAACGGGCAACAGTTGGGTTTACTTTGCAAAATACAGAGTTGAGAGTATTGTTAACTTACACAGACAGCCCTAGAAAAATAATAATAACAGAAGCAACTACAATAAATATAATTTTTAGGGTTAAATTAATTTGCTTTTAATTTGTTTTTTGCACACAATCATCACCGTAAATGTTTTGGCTTGATCAAGTAGAACAACTAGTTCTCAAAGAAGGGAACATTTATCAAAAAAATTATTTTTTTGTGTGGTCTAACTTTTGTTTTAGATAAATTGACATCGTAAGTCCTTTAGCAACAGCACTGCTCAGCTGTATTCCCAATCCCACATTGACAACCCAGCAATTCTCTGAATGCAGAGAAGATAAATGGAGTTAATGCCACTAAACAAACATGACATTTTTGTTGTACCGTGATCACAGATGAGTCACTAAGTAAAATGATTAATCACAAATCAATGTTACTAGGCTCATTTAGAGATGATTCTCCCTTTGCAAAGCAGGTAGAAGCTCTAAATTTATAGGCTAATGAGTTTATTCTAGCTGTAGCAGTCTTGTTATTGGTCTTCAGCATCAGAGTCTGCAGGAAATTCGTGCGCAATTAAGCTAAAGTGATGACCTCCTTATACACAGTTTGGCACTCTTTTATCAGATAGTGTCCTGTGCAAATATATAAATGAATTGAAGCATTACATAGAAATTACAGCTAATGCAATACCAAGAAAAACAGACATACTCCAGAATTTTAATACATGTGCCAATAAGGTATCTCGACCATAAATTACACTCATTTTATCTGCCTGCAAATGGGTTTATCTGTCCACAAATGGGTTTGTACTGAGATTTTAGACTGCTTCATTTTTGGTTGGCTAACATTTGTAACTTCTACAAACAGTTTTATGAGCTAAATTGTTTCAGGAGGAAGTACATGGACTTTTGTTGAGCAACGTGTTTATAAGTCATACATATACTGTGAATACTTTCTATTTGGTAAATAAATTCACCTTATTAACTACTTCACAGAGAAAAAAAAGTTCTTTCAAGCTTCATAAAGATTTGTTGGCACCATAGCACCTTTTTCTTCACCTTGAATTTAATGAAATTAAATACTTGCATGTGCTTACACATGTATGTACCCGCCTCCTAAATCTGCCAATATAAATTGTTTCTGGAGTGATTGCTTCCAATGTAAAAAATGGGTAATTTTCCAAGGCAAAAGATCTTAACCAAGCCTACATCCGATAGGCCCTGGAACCCTGTACTGCCAGACAGGGTCTATTGCAAGCAGAGTTGGCTCAACATCAGATATGATTTAAAGAATGTTAAACGAATACGTGACAGTTCGATCAATTACCGACCAAAGTTGATCACTGAAGTTGAACACAGGAGACATTATATCTGAAAAGTGATCTAAACTACATCCAACAGTGTTGTGCACTCATGAAAGTTAGCCAGCTGTTAAAAGGAATTTGATTCAGCTCTTCCTTGGTTCCTAGTACTAAAAAAAAAAAAAAAACAAAAACAAAAAAAAACAAAAAAAACAGGACAAGAAAGTGAAACAAAACCCCAAACTAATTATTTTCTACATTGAAAAAAGGAAGCAGGGAATAAATCAAGTGCCTTTTAACTACCTAAGAATGGCAACAAAGAAATGAGAATTACTTAAACAAGTAGGAAGGTCTATGATTAATTAAAAACATCTTTTCAGTAACTCCTAAGCAGTCTTCATGACCGCCATTATAATGCCATTATAACCACCATAATAAGCTGCACTTATTTTCAGGAAATGTAGACAGGAACTAGATAACAAGAAATACAAGACAGTTATGTAGGCTTTTAGGAGGCATGTGTATCACACTGTGGGAGGTCTGTAACTACACGTGTTCCCCAGGAGTCAGTGCTAGGTCCAGTCTTGTTCAGCATCTTCATCAACAACCTGGAGGAAGGGATAGAGTCCCCCCCCAGCAGGTTTGCTGATGATACAAAGCTGGGAAGAGTGGCTGACACACCTGAGGGCTGTGCTGCCATTCAGCGAGACCTGGACAGGCTGGAGAGCTGGGCAGAGAGGAACCTGACGAGGTTCAACAGGAGCAAGTGTAGAGTCTTGTACTTGGGGAGGAATCGCTGCACACATCAGTACAAGTTAGGGGCTGACCTGCTGGAAAGGAGCTCTGCAGAGAAGGACCTGGGTGCCCTGGTGGATAAGCATTTGGCCATGATCCAGCAGTGTGCCCTGGTGGCCAAGGCCAATGGGACATTGGTATTAAAAAGAGCACAGCCAGCAGGGCAAGAGAAGTGATCCTCCCCCTCTGCTCTGCCCTGGTGAGGCCACATCTGGATCACTGTGTTCAGATCTGGGCTCCTCACTTCAAAAGAGACAGGGATCTTCTAGAAAGACTTCAGTGAGGGCCACAAAGATGATGAAGGGCCTGGAGCACTTTCAGCACAAAGAAAGGTTGAGAGACCTGGAGCCGTTCAGCCTGGAGAAGGCAGAGAGGGATCTCATCACTATTTATAAATAACTGAAGTGTGGGAGTCAAGCTATGGGAGCGGATTCTTCCTTGTAGCAAGCAACAATAGAACAAGGGGCAACAGGCAGAGACTGGAACACAAGGAAGAACTTTACCATGAGAATGACAGAGCAGCAGAACAGGCTGCCCAGAAAGGTGGAGTCTCCCTCTCTGGAGATATTCAAGACCCATCCAGACACCTTACCTGTGCAACCCGCTGTAGGGAACCTGCTCTAGCAGGCGGTTGGACTCGATCTCTAAAGGTTTTTCCCAACCCCCACAGTTCTGTGATTCTGTTAAAGCTCTTTACTCCGCAGTCATCATTTAAAGGTTTACTCCCTTTCAAAATTAGCCAGGCACACATTTTCCCTATGAGAGAAATTCCAGAATGACCAGAATCTGCTACCGAGAGCCCAGGAAGGAAGTCTTCACAGCAGCCGCCTTACAGATAGGCAGCTAGGCAGATGTTGCAGTGCTATTCTGAACTCAGCATCTTAGCTTTCAGACCATTTGCTCTGTAATTTTTCCCATACATAAGCAGCAATAAGCAATGCATTCACAAGAAACTGCACACTGTAGTCACAGCAGAACCAAGCACCCTTCAGGTCAGTTCTCCATCTTGAAATGAAAAGTGCATTTGAGCAGCATCACATCAACTGTCCCACAGCAGATGTAGCATACAGCTCCTAGACATGAGGCAGCTTGTATTTTGAAGATATACTGGCACAGTGCAACTCATTAAAGGTGTTAGACTCAGATGACAACATTTAACCAATCGATACAGTCAGAAACATCCCTTCGTGCAAGCAGTCAGGAGAAACACCCATGTTTCTGAGCACTTCCAAGCCCAGGATTTTCTCAGCACTAGGCAATGATACCAGTCCTCCTGACAGTGAAAAAAACAGTGGCCAAGTATGCTGTGAAGGTGAATGCTAGTAGGTCACGGGATTTGCAAGACGCTGCTTCTCCTATGAGAAGCACTTACAGAAAGAAGCTGCACTTCCTTACAGGAGCTCAGTGGACACAAGGACCAGAAATACACTTGCAACAAGAAGTCTCAAGATCACCCACAACCAGTCAGCACACAAGGCCTGACAACAACAGTTTTCCAACTGATTGTGAGAAAGCATCTCTCTGCTAAGGTATTTTGATAATTTTGAATCAAAACTATATATATAACCTACAGATATTTACATACATTTAAATATTTCTGTTAACTTATAGTGGCAGGTAAGGATGTGTAGCTGGTTTCACTAATGCCTTGCTTATAGTTGTTCTGCTTTTGGATTTGTGTGGAGCACTGCTATAAGGCTTCTGTATCTGATAATGGCTTATGTACTTCTATTGATATAAATGGCTCTTGAGAAAGAGCCACACCCTGAACAAACATTTGTCTAAATGAGTATTTCATTCAGTGACTAGAACTTGCATTTCTTTGCATTCATTCAATGCAAAATTGAATTCATATTCAAACCTTTGCATTTTCTCAATGTCTTCCTAACCCTGTATGAGGCCAATAAAAGCTTGGCTTCAATAATGAACCTGAGATTCCAAGGAGAGGTCCTCACATTCTCTCTGTTGTAAAGTCCATTAGTGAGCTTTTTAGCACTAGCAAGAACTGTCAGACAAGCAGAGAAAAAAAATAAATGAAAACTTCACTACAGAACAGCTCCAGCTGAAGCAGCACTTTCCTCTGCTCCAAAGGAAGCCCCAAAGCCCCATTCAGAAGGTATTACTCTAAAAAATAATGGCACAACTACATGTTCTCCCTGCTGCCTCCCAATGATACAGTAGGCATCTATATGATGAGAATCAGTGCATTAAGAGCTGCCTGCTCATTTTCTATCAGCACACAGTCTTACCAGGTGTAAAATCCACAGCTCACACTGAGGAAGGCTGAATGCAAAACCAATTGGGAAGTTTAAAGCAGTGGTACAGTATACAATCAGCTTCCTCCCCAGAATTACTACAAAATTTAATTCCCCTCATATTTTTTGTTTAAACAGGATGTAAAATAACAACAAAAAAATCATTTGCTGCAAGCAATGCAAGCAGCTGGATTCTCAAGAACTACAATGGCTACAGTGCTCCCTCTGGTGGGACCGAGTGAATTAGTTATCTTCACAACGCATCAGTCACCTCCTAGACACATCCATTAATCTTTCTCCCACATAAACTACCCAGAAATGCAGCAGGTACTTACACCCAGGTAGCACTGGAGAGACTCCACAGCACAGCTAATCTACCACATTTTAGCTTCAAGAAAGTAGTCTGCATTACAAGAGACAAGCTGTCACACAAGTGATGCTGCTGATGGAAGCCTGTGCAAAGGAGCATAAAATGAGATCGCAGATCAGAAATGCGGATTTGAATTTAAATTCCAACTCAGCACCAACAGAACTATTTAGAAGAGACAGGTGTTCTGGAAGGGAGTGAAAAAAGTCTTCTATCTAATAGGACACAAGACACTGGAGCTCACATACAAAGGATCTCAGGGAACCAAATTATAGCTTCTTCTGTACTAGTAAATGTTTAGATAAATCGTATAATGCAGGCCAGTAGCTAGAGAAGGCTGAAGACAGCAAGATCATATCCAGTGCTATCTTTTCCAAACAGTTTAATAAAGGAAATTTATCAATTGGTTTATTTTGCCAGTGTGGAAATTTTGGTTCAACTTACGCCCAGGTAGTGCCTGGCCACCAAGCAAGACAAATGAAACTTGTTACACGTGAGAGAAGGATAAATGAAGAAATGTTTAAGTAGTGATAATGAGTTCCACACACACAGTATAACACACTCACTTCACAGTCAAACCAGAAAATCCATTACTGAGGTAACAGCTGTGTGGCTGAGCAATGAACTGCTGCAATGGGACTTCCTGGGGAGGTTCAGGAGTCCACAGCACTGCAGCTCAGTGAGACCATCTGGTTCAGAAAACACAAGAAAAAGCTTCTGTGCAGCTTTTGGGTACCATCCACACAGCAACCAGTCCTCAGTGTGAGTGAGCACCACAAGGAGCCAAGGACCTTGGAAGCACTTCCATTCATTTTGCTGCAAAGTACTTTGCACGCTCACTCACCTTTGGGTAAAAGCACCCTATAAGCACAGCTGTTAAGTAAAGGCAAAGCATCACAACAGCAGTACCTTCACAGTTGTATTCTACATTCTCTCAGTCACACGCTCCACAATTACGGGTTTCTGATGTTTTGACAAGATTTGCTGTTATGTGTATTTCCATCCCCACCCACCCTCTACCATCCCACAATACGTACAGAATTAGGCCGGTGAAGTTTAGCTTTCTGAACACTGAGGAACACCAATGAACCAGCTGAGCTGCTCTTACCTCTTCAGAAAGTGCTTGTTTCCTGGGTGGGGGGGAAGAGTAATTTTCATAATGCAACACACAAAACTCCAAGGTTGCTGAGACAGAGAATATGAAAGGAAGTTCAAAGACAAGACAGAACACACAGGTGGACAAGAGCATCCTCACAGTAGCCTACTCAAACTCTGCTTATTGCAAAGCCACCACCGTGTCCTGCCTGCTGCTGCACAGCCGGGTGTGCATCTCCAGTTTCTGGAATCTCCACCATACCTGCTTCACTGTAGCAGATGAGAACTGATTTACAATACAGACACGTATTCATATGCCTTTAAGAGCATGATAGGCCAGGAGTTTATAAGGAAGTCTCGTTAGGGATTTTAAATATTACAGGATAGGTGATAGCTTGATGGCTACAGACGCTGAGGATGACAGCAGAAGAAAATCCAGTTATTGCCAGCAACAGAAGTGATCAGGTTTCCTATATCCAGGCCCACAGCTACATAGCATGCAGTATATATCTCAAAAACCCTCCGGCACAGAAATCAGTAACAAAAGAGACAGCTTTTAATACAAAATACTTGGGTTATATAATTTGTAATTTTTTCCCCTAAGAAAGGATTCTGATCAAGTTTTATGGTCAAACTACTTTAGTTAGGGAGGGACTGCTGGGCCTTCTGTCAAAGAAAGAGTTTGCATGCTTCATTTTACTTCTTTCTCCATGAACAGTGAATATATAAACCCAATGTATGAATAACCCTGTTCTGAACAAGATATCACATAGTTTAATAACTTTGCTACGTCATCAGTTTTAATTCCAACCTGTATTCCAATATGCACATGACTATTTTCAAATACAACAAAAGTTTGAAGTAAACAGCATCAGTCATCAGCATGGCAATTGGTAAATCCTTCACAACTTCAGAAAAATCTCTATAAACATTGTGGGAAGTAGATACAGAATGTACATTAAACAGTTCTCTATACAAAAGTGCATCTTAGCAATAAAATTAGCAAAGAACCTGAAAAAAAGCCTCAATGTAAGCAGTACCACTTAAACTATACCATCCATCTCACCCCCCAACTCCAAAAAAGAAAAAAAAAAAAAAAAGAAAAAACTCACTTTCTCCTTGCTTTGGTTATTAACTGTATTCAAGGCTTCAACGTCACTTTTTTTAACTGAAGAATTTATTTATAATTTAGAAGTACTTTAAAGTTAGCCAGATGAGAGAGAATGCAGGTATGCTTAATCAGAGTTAATAGTCAAAACAGTCAAGCGTTGAATATTATTAACGTTTGCACTTGGAAGATTAATAATTGAACTTTGCCATTCTTAAATGGAAAACAGTGGTTAATTAGGTCCTTTCTGCACCCAAAAACCGCAAGATTCATAAGCTCAAGAATCTTAAACCAATAAATCTAGCATCAGCCATGAAAAACTGGCTTATGAGAATGAACCTCCAGAGCCCCAGAACAGCCAGGTTTATTAGTATTTAGAGACCAATGCACCAACTGGATTCAAAGCTCGAAGCGCATTAAGAAAAAAGGAATGGCTTCAGGCCGTTCAGCATAGATGAACGGTAAATATTGCCATTTTATATGCTTCTATACCATATATGTGCTCTGTTGTAAATGCATATGAATAAATTCAAATAGTTGTGGTGGGGTTTTGTTTGTTTGTTTTTGTTTTTTTTTTTTTTTTTTCCATTTTTCCCCCAAAGAACGACCATGATCTTCACAGGTTTCAAACCACAGTATGAAAACTAAAAGTTAAACCTAGGAAAGCCTTGCAAACACCTTGATTGCTCCTTAGTAAGCACCCCTTACTCAGCATATGCTCTTTTAATCAGCTTCCCACATAAAGAAAAATAGTTCATGTCTTAACAAAGGGCAACATCAGATACACACACAGATTAGACAGGTTTGTCAGGCAGCTAGCTTTCTTCCTTATAGTTAAAATTATATTAGAAAAGAATGTTCTCTATTGTTTACAGTCTTATTGCAATCAGACTTTCAGTGCTCCTTCTAAGCCTTTTTAGAGAAAAAGTTACCATGGAAGCAAACCATTAATGTTACACATGTTAAATAATTACATTTGTATTAGAGTGGGTACAAAGCACGTAGTTGCACAGCTTCAGTACCATGGAGCAATACGTCTATTATTTTTTTCCCCTATGTGTCTCTATTCTGCTTTTAAAGATATTTTTCTTCAATGAAGGAAATGTAGAGTTTTGCTGTTGGTTTTTCTTCTTTAGACACACTACAGAATAAGTCTGAATTTTAACAGTCTATTGTTGTTCTGCACCTATCTGAACCCAGCAAGCTGTAGATAGCCTCCTGTAAAAACAAAGCAGCAGCTGCAATGGCTGAACACTTGAATCAGCAAGATGAGGTTTAACAACAATTTCAGTGACTAATGCAACAGGAATCCAATACTAATTTTAAGCATACAGTACTTTGCAGAATCTGAGAACACCTCTCCTCTCACCCCTACTCAAAATTAGGGTGTCATTAGAAACTAAGAAGGATGCAAAAGACAAAAGTGCACATAGAAGTATGTGATACAGTCCGAATCCCACAGCTATTCCTAGTGCAATTCTCAGAGATGCCAAGTACTTAGCACAGAGGTAAGCAAGCAGTCATGAAGGATCTGATCAGAGCATTCCTAGTTTTGTATTCTTAGGTTAAAATCACTCTGGAACCACAAGATCACAGAGCTGTAAGTTGGCACCCCTGTAAGCCCACACTTTCATGTCCATTTGTCTGAACTGAAGCAACGGAAGCACCCAGCTGGAGAAGACCTACCCCAACCAGCTACCATGGCACCAGGAACTTTTCTCCAATGCAGCAGGTGAGTAATTAGAACAATTTAATCACTTGGATTAATTTGTACTCACTTAGGATCAAGCTGGAAATACTATCCTCTCTCATTTAATAATCTCGGGAAGCAAGCAGACAGGTATCAAAACAAGGAGTTCCAGCTCTCAACACAGCCTGAGGAATTTAAACTCTGAAAGGCTGCTGAGACAGACTAAAATGACACCCCTCAAACTCCATCACCCTGAGGCACTGCATCTTTGTACGCCACTAAAAACTTTTCAGTACTATTTCTACAGGAGGAAGAGAGGTATCAACCAGTTATAGAGCAGTGCAAGGGAATACTGACAGGAAATAGTCACTTCTGGTTAGCAGCCAAATGATGGGCAATACAGAGTAGCTAACATCCAAGTTTAAAATGACATTACACAGCTTTTTTTAATCAATGGCTAAGTCTGGCAGCAGTGAGAGTGACAAAGTCCACACATACTAGTTAGAGAATGGACCTCCCTTGTATCTCACTGAAGCTCTTTCAGAAGCCATTGTTCAGATATTTATTTCAGGGCCATAGGAAATGCCACCTCTAAGATTAAGATACTTGAGCTGTCACAGCAAACAAGTATGTGTAAGACATGCAAAATGAGTGAGCAAGTCACCCCGAACCTATATAAAGTGGACTGTGCAATTCTGCAGGATTGGGCTACATGCTGCATTTACAGGCACCTGTGACCACGTTGAACTCATTAGTTAATGAGAGCAAAATGAAAGCAGTAAAGCATTAGTATTAAAAAAAAAAGTAAAAAAAAAAAAAAATCACCTTCCTGAACTCAGAACTAGAAAATGCTTTTATAGCCCCTTACGTTTCACACTGAAATTTAGAAGTATCAATTTTACCTCAGGTGCTGGTGGAAAGAATATCGTAACCAGTAGTTCCAAGGCAAGGATAGAAGTCGCTTTACAAATAGTCATGATGAGGAAACAGGTTAAATCTACTACTTCTACCTCCCCATCTGTCATCTGAATTTTAAGAGATACTTCAAAAGCAGGATGCCAAAGCACATTCAGAACAGTGCAGCAACTCACACAGAAGACTCAATCCTCAGCTAGGGGGCAAGTACAGTAAGCATATAATTAGAAAAGCAGAGCTGTTGTCTATGCCTAAGCTTTCTTGCCTACATTACGAATTTAGATATAAATTTAGAAATAAAGGAAAAAGAGACACCAAAGCTGTGTGCCTCTTGTTTGCAAGTCTGTTTCCAGTAGCATTTTTAACTATTCTAAAAAGGGTCCTAGACAACTTTAATAAAGATTAATGTACTTTTAATGCATAAAAGTATTCCATTTGAATCTCTTCACAGCAATCCTTGGGATGTACTGGTCAACCTTTACTATTGATCAGACTTAGACACTGAGCTGCAAAATAATTTTTTAAAGACTAAGTTTGCAAATTGTATTTTTTTTGTCTTTTTTCTTTTTCTTAAACCTACCTGCTTCCTAAACAACTATACAATTAGGCATTATTTATGTATACAGATTTTCTGCTTTAGAAGTCCTGCTTCTTACTTTCTATGTACTTTGAGGTAATCAGCAACTATTAGCAATGGGATTTATCACGATATTTTGATTTTGTATGACCCAACAGAAAGACTAAAGAAAGCCTTGCAGAATTAAAGTCTGTTTGGTACCATCCCACTCACCCCCTCCCCCAAGCTAAACAACTTTCCTAACAGGAAAGTAAGAGACAAAACCAGCCAAGTTTAATAACACAAACTATGAAAACAAAAAATGCTGGAATATAGAACTGCATACTTAGTGTCATCCAAAAGCATCCCTAGGTATATGCCTTGCAAGAAAGTAGCATGTTAGCCAAGTTCAGTTTTCCATAACAACTATCTATCAGCAGCTTTTCTGAAGTCAATTAAGTTTCTGAAGTCTTACTTGCAAAATTAAATCTCAAAAAGCTGAAGTTACTCAACTCTTAGAACATCTTACAAAAATTATACTTGAGGAAAGACCTGGTTTATACTGTTAACGTTAATCAAAATTTGGTCAAGAAATACATGTAAACAATAATACATTTAAGGCTTAGAAAGAACACTGATAAATTCACCCCTGTCACATTAAAACATCCACATCTCCTTCATGGTCCTCTTCAGTCACTTTTAAAGAGAGCACTTCTTCATTAAGAAATAATCCACTCAGTCTTTCCTTACGAGCTTGTCTTTGCTCTTTCAGCTGTCTCTTGCGTAAGGCTTTTTGCTGTAATTTCCGTTGCTTGGAACGTTTCTGTCAAAATATAGACAGACAAAAATGAGATGTTGTTCAGCATATTACTTAGCAACTTTAAAGGTGGTTTCTATGTTAAACAGTATATTAAGGTCTGGTCTGAAAAAACTTAATGAAGCTAGATAAGTCATTGAGCTCTCACTCACCTTACCCAAAAGTAATCAGAAGACCTACTCTACAGATGTCATGCCAGAAGAAATGGCCAGTACTGACTTGCCTAAATAACATCAGCAGATCCACAGTTACTAAACACATCCTTTCATGTTCCACTTAGGATCAATTAAGCAACAGTAGTAAGATACAAAGCTTAAAACATATGTATATAATTAGAAACTTTTACTTTTGAATCCCGGATTCTTTCTGCAGCGCTCGCAGACAAATTACTGTCGCTGTGTGCTCGACTCATGTTGGCACTTGAATTTGAAGCAGAGTTAGCAACACTGGAACCACTGCTGCTCGCCGAGCTGACCATGCTGGCGCTGCTGCTGCTGACACTGGCACCACTCACACCACTGGTACTGGCACAACTGTAGCTGCTCCTCTTCCAGTTTTCCCTTGCAGATCGCTGACGAGGTCCATGTTCTTTGATATAGTTTCTCACCTTTGGAAAAGATGCAATAGAATCAGTAAAGCTTGATAAATACTGCACTGAGACACACCTTTGCATGTAAAAGAAACCAAACTGCCCATCAGTAACGATGAACAAGTTCAGCTAATCTCTTAGAACACTTTGCCGTGGCTGCTTAAATCTTAAGTCACCTTACAATCACCAAGAGAACTATCCTAACTACGTATTACCCTCATTGCAGAAAGAAGAAAAATGAGTAACAAGGTTCTGTTTATCTTCTCTTCTGCTCATTCCCCTCGGTTTTCAAGTTACAGTAATAACACAAAACAGAAATGCCAGTAAAGTTCATCTGAACTAAAACGTTTACCCAAGTATTTAAACCATTTATTTTGCTACATACAATCAAAAAAAGGAGAGGTAGTACTTTAAGATGATACTTATCTTGAAGCATAAAGTAGCCCAAATCCAGAGTGGTGATTTCAATCTTTACATTTACCCTGTTTACCCTTTTCAATCTTTACATTCATCACAATCACAAACACAGAGCAACACACAGGAGTTCAGCCTGCCAGGATTCTGCATCTCTTCCCAACAACACCTCACAACACAACAAAGCAGGCAGTAGCACATACCTACCATACCAACCAGTCACCATTCTTCTTAGAATCTGTATTTTGTAACACCTTTAAAATATATTGGTTTATATCTTTTTACATTAAGTTTACAGACTCCTCCTTAAGGAGAGGATTACTTCTCCCTCTAATTCCTTTGAATGTCAAACACTAATTCATGTTCTCTTAGTAAATTCATCTCCACAACCAGTCAGCAGTCATGAAACTGAATCAGCTTTGTCATAAGCAGTACTGGTTAACTCGTTACACACATGCCAGCATTTCAGAACTGACTGCTAGACTTCTAACAAATACACAACCAGTCTTTTATGTAAGTTTAATACATATAATACATTTTTGAATTGGTTTCCTTCTTGACAGCACTAGTCTATTTCCTTGTACATTACAATGATAGAGAAGAATTGATCACAACTCTAAGAGTTTGCAAGACAAAACAGATGCTAGAGGAACTGAAAAAACCAAAAAGGCATACATACAAACCTTAACTCACCTGTTTCAATTTTTCATCTGTGAGACAGTTTAGCTCAATAATGAATTCACTATCTGTAGGGGATATCTGAGCAGTAGGGTCAATAATTTTGATAATGTCAAGTTGCTCTCGAAGGCCCATCTCCGTACTGACTTTGCGACTTAAATATTCAATATATTCAACCTACAACCCAAAGAAAAGCAAGTAATTTTTGAAGTGTACTAATTTTAACAAAAGAAAAAAATTTTAACGAAAGAAAAAAAAAAAAAAGACCATCAGAATAAAACGTTCTCATATATTGCTTCCTATGATCCTTGGCTCACTGAGAATCTGCGAAAACTCAAGGTAAAAGCTTGAGAACATGCAAAACTACCCATTATGGTTGCAAAAGACAAGATTTAATGCCAAGAATGAAATAATACTGAAAATAGTTGTGTTTACACCTACACAACCACTACATCTTTTAAGCCATTGCATTGATTCTTCTCTATCTTGCAGTTCTCATGTATGGAAAGAGTTAATTTCACCTGTTCATCGTTTGTCATTGCACTCCATGGAAGTTCATCAAGATTCCTATGCTTGTTTTTCTTTCTTGGAAGCAGACATGGAGAGCTTGGAATACTAGGTATAACATCAGAAAGTACATCACTCCCACTTGTAATGTCACTGCCAGGCAGCTTGTAATATGCAAGAGAAAGAACAAAGCCTTAGAATACAGCAGACACATTTAAAGTCATTCCAACACAATTAACAATTCAAAACAGAGTCAAATTAGCAAACCATCATTATCTGTATGCTCTAACAACTACCTAATAATTACTGAAAAACCTACAGTACTTCTTTAGCCTTTCTACAATCTGCAAGCACAGCAAACTCAAATCACACTACTCTCAACATAGACCTCTTTTTTTTTTTTTTTTTAATTACATTTAAATTAAGAACAGAATGATGTGGCACTTCAGTATTTCCCTTCTCTCACTGTAAATTGCCCATTACATTCTAAAGCCAAACCTCATATACTTACTTTAGGAAAGATCTCTTCAGAGTAGGTCTGTAATTTATACCACATCCCATAATTACGTGATACAACTCAATTAAAATTGTCACTTTCCTGGAAGCAACTGCAAAATGTTAGCTAACTTCATATGTACAACTGACATATAATTTCTGAATGCTTTTCCAGTTACAGTGTGACAGCTGGATTACTCATACTTAGATTGTGCCAGAGAACACTGTACAAAACTACAAAAGTCTTTCAAAAATGGTACAAGTTGAATCAATCATGTCTCTGAAAAAAAGGCTTGTTAAAAAAAAGCTGGTTACTAATCAAACATGTTGTCAGCTAACTAAGATGTGAGAAATTCCTTCTTTTCAAAACAATCCCCCAGTTCATCAGGCAACTAAAATTTCACTCCTCTGCAAAACACTGAATCATTGGGATCCAACCAAAATTGCTCCTCCAGGCTGCACTACACACTTGTAACTTCAAAACCTACAGACACTAACAGACAAAAGTAGTAAGAAATTCAGAACAAATTTCAGTCCATATTATCTTATGCTTATTTGAATCTTTCAGAACAGAATTTGTACTTTCTTGAAAGCTGTATTCAGTCCCTATGCTGCATTTACAAGATGCTTTGTCTAAGCTTTATGACAAAACAAACACATTCTTCAATGTATTCTGATGCACAGTATTTCCTATTTCAAAGTTATGCGCACATTAGAAGTTGATTTAAGTCTACAAAACAAGAAGTTTTAAGTGCTGGAGTATTGCACTCAGGCCTAAGGCCCCCCAATACAAGAAGCACCTGGAACACAACCACAAAAGGGTCACAAGGATGCTCAGAGGACTCAGAGAGCACCTCTCATATGAAAGCAGGCTGAGGGAGTTGGGCTTGTTTAGCTTGGAAAAGACTCTGGAGAGACCTCACTGCAGCCTTCCAGTGCTCCTGTTATAAACAGGAGGGAGACTGTGATAGTGATGGGACAAGGGAAAATGGCTTTAAATCAAACAAGGGGGAGATTTAGGTTAGATATTAGGAGGAAATTTTTTACTCAGAGGTGGTTGAGGCACTGGTACTGCTGCCCAGAGAAGCTGTGGATGCCCCGTCCCTGCAGGTGCCCAGGGCTGGGCTGGATGGGTCCCCGGGCACTTTGAGCTGGGGAGAGGGGGCAACCTGCAGACAGAAAGAAGTTGGAACTGTGTAGATGTTAAGGTCCTTTCCACACTGTGATTATATGATACCATTAAAAGACTGATAAAATAGTAAGACCAAAGCTAGACCACATTATATACAGACTAGAAAAAAAAAAAAAAAACAGTTTACAGTTTTTCACATCCAGGGAAGACAAAGAGAGCTCCTAAATTTAACCCCCCCCCAAAAAAATGGAAATAGGCTATAGCAAGACTTCTGCACTTTATCAAGCTGCCAGCTCAATTTCCACAGAAGACTCAAGATGGCCAAGTCAGTGAAAACAGACATATAGATCTGGTCATACAGCACCTGCAGGGCAGACCCTGAAGACACAACTTGTAGCTGTGAGGTTATGCCCTGTATGTTGGTCACAAAGAAACCATAATATGTAACCACTCATCTCTGAGGAGCCAACTTTCAGACTCTCCTCCAGACTAAGTACTCTGGGACAAAACAGAACAAAACCTTCTCCTTATCACTGAAGATTCAGTTATCTGCTCCTAGGTTTCAGCAGTTATCAAGGAAAGAAAAACATGGAGGATTTTTCACTGAAAGCTAAATCCAGCACTTAATAACCTATACAGAATTTTACATTTACAGAGGAACATTTACAGTTTACCTGCCATTCAAACTCGCTGTCTGACCAATCCCAGTATGTGCTGATAGAGGAAGAGACATCACTGCAGACACTGCCTTCAGGGAACAAATCAAAAGAGGTGAACTCCTGGTCATCCAGCAGAGAATAGCAGTCATCTTGGTCGCCAACTGAAACCGAGGAGAACAGCTCCTCACTGCACTCTGAGCTGGCCACGCTAGTTCCACAAGAAGTCAGGTTCCATCTGTAAAGCAGGACAAAACAATCAGGAGGCAGCAACTACATTGCCATCACGTGTCCAGAAAAACCTTTAGTTCCCCTAGGGCTCAAAATATTATCTCCGCTTTGCTTGTCAGCAACATGACTGCATTCACACTGAAATACATTTTAATTATTTAAATGCAAGAAATCTATTTTTTCAATATTTTAAAAGGTCCATTAACAACAGAAAGCAGCAAGGCAAAAACCCAAAGACATTTATATTTTCATCGTAAAGTGTTAACGCTTTCCATCTCAGAATGACGAATCCCACAGCATGTACATTTTTTGCCTGTTTTATTTTAATTTTTAATATGCTAAAGTTTCCTAAAACTATCACAAAAACTGAAATAAGAAAAACTAAGGAGGAAATCAATTAGCCTTTTGGAATGTACAATACTCACTAATCTACATTCCAAATTAGAGTCAAGAAGTAGTTCTAGGATGACAATCCCATACAAAACTAATATTTAACTGCCAGTGTAGCACAGAGATAGATGAAGCTTCGTCATTCACTGTTTTCAACTCTGAATGGCAAAAACAGACACATCCAACGAATACGTTGTTACAATTAAGTGCAAGATGGAAACCTGACGTATGAAAACGCTGCTAAGCCAGATCAAAACACCTTTTTCCTCATAATTTCTTTAAAAAGAGAGTTAACATTGCTGCTGAATAAAACGACTGAAGACTCAGATTTCACAGAATGTATTTCCTGGGAACAAGCCAGAATTTAACAAGCTCACAAAACCAGCCTCCATCTCTGGATTTATATTACACACTGGTAAAAACTAGGTCGAGACAACTGTGAGTCAGCACAGCTCTGCAATACAGCCAAAACTATTTGCAAAAGCTTTTAAAATTCACCATGCAAACGCACACAGTAAGTTCTCATTCTATCAGTATACGCACTTCAGTCTGGCCAACCAGAGAAAACACTTTCTTACCCAATTGCAAAAGCTGAGCAGTGCCATAATGCAGACAGGCTGCTCCCCACCATCATTATTTAGGCTGCATACTGGCTGGCTGTTTGCAGCGGACTCACTTCACATCTATTTGGCAAGTATGAATTCATCCGACATCAAAGGCATTCCACAAACTTCCCTTTTAGAGGATCCATGAGATCCTACTCTCCCTTTCTGCAAACCTTACCCATGTGTTATTTCACACTGGTACAGACCTTTGCAGGCAGGGTAATCAATCCGTGTATAATAGAAGAGAGGTGATAACAACATAATTCCGAACATCACAATTTCAATATTCATTAAACACTGAGGAAAGGAGGGAGAGCAGAGAGTTTTTAGACCTATCAAAGCACAGGGAGAGGTACAGGGACTCTAACACTAACCAACCATGCAGGCACCCTAGGTGTGCTGTAGCACCACTGCAGGTGTAGGCCGTCACCTCACACACAGGGAGCCTGCTCTACCTGCTGGGATAAAGTAGGTGAAAAAGAAGGGGCTACTGCTTTACAATGACTTGTGGCTTTGAAACATGGAAAGCCCTTGGGAGCAACAGTTAAACCCAACACAACACAGCACTGACTCAAAATGCCTTTTGTACCTGAGTTTGTAAAATGAGCAACACTGAAGACAACACTCAGAAAGCACAGGCCCACAAAAAGAGAAACATGAAACAAATGCATGGTATCCCCCAAGCCAGCATTTAGTCCACAAATACCGTGCACCTTACCATTCCTGTCACTGTTAGGTCTTAAAATCACTGTATCACAACAACTATTTGATCAGTGTTTCTCATACTGAATCATTTAAAAACCAACAATTAAGAAACTGCCCCTTTGAAAAACACTGTTGAAGTATTATTTCACACTTCACATTGTCACTTCACACCAATTCACTTTTATTCGTAATGCCGTAGTAGAAACACCAACAACCAGTGCAAGCATTTTGTAACACTGGAATGGGAACTAAAACTACCACACACCTGCCAAAGGCTGAAGTCTCACAAACAATTCTGGTAAAAGATACAGCTGTACTCAAATTTAGTTCCACACATACTCACACGTGAAATTAGGCAGGCAAGGCTGCTTGGCTTTTATTTTTTAAGTACAACCGGTTTCTTTAGAACAGGCCATCTCTACGAACTACAGACCGAAGGATTTGCCCTTAACTAGCAGCACAGGATGGGATCGCTATAGTCACCGAGCTCCTGACTCACTCGCAACCTCCGCAGGCTTGCTGGTGTCCACGCCTCTGCCGATTTAAATTACAACCACCACAGCTCACCCCAGGTGCCCGCTCACAGCGCTTTAAAAAAAAAAAGACAAAATCGGGAAGAACCCGCGCGCCTCAAAGCCCAGCAGAGCCCACAGCTACGCGGCTGCCCCGGCCCGCACAGAACGGGGCACAGCCTCAGCGCCCAGGCAGCGCGTCTCGCCCCACAGACCTGTTGGAGTGGAAGCGGTGCAGTGGGTCCGTGCGGTGGCAGGACGAGAGCTGGCAACCGAAGTCGCTGACGTCCAGGCACCCCTCCTCGCTCAGGCTCCCGCCCCGCGGAGGGTGCTGGTGCGAAAGGAGGGGGCACGGCTCGTCAGGGGCCAGGAACTTCTCGTACAGCTCTTCGGTCATGGCGGCGGGCAGGCGGGCGGGCGCTTCACGCACGCAGAGGCCGAGCCGCAGGCGCCGCCATGAGCGGCCGCCGGCCGGAAGTGACGAGGCGCCGGCCGGCCAACTTCCGGCGCGCCGCCACAGGGCAGCGCCTCCCACAGTGCCAGAGGCCGAGCAGTGGCCCAAGTTTGGGGCCGCGCTGCCATGGCGGTGGTGGGCAAGGCGGCGGGAGCGGCCTACGGCCACAGCGAGAGTGGCGGCGGCGGAGGCGGCGGCTTCCTGGGGCCGCGGTTGCCGGCCGAGGTGGAGGCGATGGCCCGCGGCCTGCAGGAAGTAGGCAAGGAGACCTTCCGCCGCCTGCTGAAAGGTACGGCCCGGCACTGGGCCTTCTCACGCAGGGAAGGGGGTTCCGTGCAGCTGAGCGCCGCAGCCTGGCCGGTCCCCGATGCCTTTCTCCGCGTTTAGGTGCCATGTATTCCGCGGTTCCCTATATTTCACGAGATTCGCCCACAGAATCAGAGTCACAGAGCCATAAGGGATAGCAGTGTCTTCAAGACCTCCCCCACTCCAACACCCCGATGCGGTTCCCTACAGCAGTGGCACAGCAACCCACACAGATGGGTTTGAGCATCTCCAGGGAAGGAGAACCCCACACGTCTGTGGGCAGCTGTGCCACGCTCAAAGTAAAAAAGAGTTATCCTCATGTTTGTATGGAACTAAATGTGTTCCAGTTTCTGCTTGTCACCCCTTGTTCTGTTGCTTCACATTACTGAAAAAAGCCTGAGCCCGTCAACTTGACTCCTGCATTTTTTTATGTATTTATGGGATTTATAAACAGCAAGGGGATCTCACAGTCTCCTCCTGGCTGAACTGGAGGCTCTCAGCCTTTCCCCAGAAGGAAGATGCTCCAGGCCCCTCGTCATCTTTGTGGCCCTTCCCTGGATTCTCTCTGAAAGTTCCCTTTTCGGACTGAGGAGTCCAGAACAGGACATGGTTTTAAGTTAAGGGAGGGAAGATTGAGGTTGGATGTCAGGGGGAAGTTCTTTGCTATGAGAGTGGTGAGGTGCTGGAACAGCTGCCCAGAGAGGCTGTGGATGCCCCATCCATCCCTGAAGGTGTTCAAGGCCAGGTTGGATGGGGTCCTGGGCAGCCTGGGCTGCTATGAAATGTGGAGGTTGGTGGCATTGCCTGTGGCCACCATGGGGGTTGGAGATTCATGATTCTTGAGGTCTTTTCCAACCTGGGCCATTCTGTGATTCTGTGATGCAGCTCCAAATGTGGCCTCATCATGGCACAGCAGAGGGCAAGGATCGCATTCCTTGACATGCTGGCCACTCACTTTGTAATGTACCCCGGGGTCCCATTGGCCTTCTTTTGGCCACAAGAGCATGCTGCTGGCTCCTGACCAATCTGTTTTCCACCAGAAACCCAAAGTCCTCAGAGCTCCTTTCCAGTACATCAGCCCCTAACCTATGCTGGTAGGGCTGTGACCCTGCTGTGCTCATCCTTTTTACTAACTGCCTCCCAGGCTTTTTTCCTCATTTTAGTCAATATGAACTCAAAGTATCTGGTAGCTGGTATGTTTTTTGTTGCTGCTGTTTTTTATTTTTTTAAGTCTTTAAAAGCATTACTGTATATTGTCAGTAATGAGGCAGCGTAGCCAGGATTTCCTTATGGCATCTGAACGCGATAAAGCTACACATAGGGGCATTGGGGACAAAAGTTTCTGCAGACGTGGAACTGTATTTGCTGCCTAGTGGTGGGGCAATGGAGAGTAAAAACTTCTATCAGTGCTGGGAAGCCTGACCGTCCCCTAAACGGTCTTTTGCGGGATGGCTGAGATAGCAGCCACGTTGTGGTGTGCCATGCCTGCTTGCTACCCTAGGGGGAGCAAACAGTCCTTCGAATCTTAGGGTAGAGAAAGTAAACAATGCCGAATTGGGTCATTATAGTGCCCGTGTCCGCCACTGCCGGGAGGGTGGGGTTGCCTGTTCCTGTAGGACTGGCGGAGGCACCCGCGTGTCTTCTGTTGGTGATGGTCTGTGATTAGCAGCTCGCAGAGCGCTGCAGGTCTTGGATTTCAACAGGCTGTGTCGAAATTGCTCCGGTGCTTGCACCAAGTTGTCTTTTTGAGGCTGTTGCTGCCAATTTATCGCTAAGTAATAATTAATAAAACAATTAGATGGTGCTTCATGTGCCTGCTTGGTTAAAGACATAAGAACTGTATACACCATTATCTCATGGTTACCCAGTATTGTAGGCTCTGCTGAAATAGAAGTTTGTGACCTCGTGTATCATCTACTGGGAGCAAGTGGCTTAGCAGAGAGACTTCTTTGGGATGCTTTTTGGGTTGTTCTCCCTCCATTTGACTGTTAGAAATGCTGGGTCAGCTGATATTTCTGAGTTCCTCGAACAATTCTGAGTAAAAAAAAGTCTTGTAGTCTTGAGCAAAGTGAGTAGCTTTTAAAAGAAGACAGTGGATTTTAACCAGTTGTTAAGATTGGTCTGTAGGAAGAAGACATTGTCATAAAAGCTGTCTAGACAAACTGGAGCTATATTTAAATACGTGAGTAGTAGTCAGCAACCTGTCCTGCTCTGCACCTGATGCAGCAAAGAGGCCTCAGTGCTGATATGCACTTGGCTTTTGCAGAAAATTGGATTTTCTTCCTCTTCTGAAAGGAACCTTCTTTGTCTTAGAGCAAAGCCTTTTTCAGGCAATGGGGGAAGCTTGGTGTTAGTTGCTCCCTGCCCTTCCTAGCTCATCTGTGCAAAATGTGCACTGTGATGGCGCTGGGCAAACTGAGTCAGCCATGTGAGTGGTTCAGAGCTCATCACTGAATTTGATGTGCCACGCCAGTTAGTAGTATGTAGTATTGCTGCATGGACTAACAGTCATTTCCCTCAGAGCACTATTGTTGTGCAGACTACAAGACTTGAAGGTTTAGTTTTGCCTCCTTGCTGTTTAACCATTAGTCTGTACTGCTACTGAAAGATAAATTTTGTGAAAAGCTGGAAAACAATGTTGTTTACTCTCTTGTCGCTTTCAAACCTGTGTATAAGATTATTAAGTTGTAAACAGACTTCAGATGTGAACAACTTTAACGATAGAAGCTCCAGTCAGACCTGAGCTTGTGAGCAATGAATTTTTATTAATCTTTATTCCATTGTCCCTCTGGAACATATTCCACAGTTAAAGCGTCTTCAGTTTCAAAATGCAAAAGCTTAGTATGTTGAAGTTCTCTTCATAAAGTGACTGACTGGTGGAAGATGATCAGATAGAAGTCTTTACAGTAACTTGAAGTGATAGTTTCATATCTGGAAAAATGTCAGCACATTGAACAAGTAAAATCATGAGTATAGGAGGTGTTCACTGTCACCAGGTCTTCCACTTTTTAAAGGGATCTTGCATTGCTGTCTTATTCACAGTCACTGTGAATGCATTGGAAGGAAAAGACTGCAAAGAATCAGTCAAGCTGATTGCAGAAAGCACCGACCTCTCTGAAGAGCAGCTTGCTTTCCTCATTTCTGGCATGTACACCCTTCTTCGAGAAGCACTGAGACTCCCCTTATCGACTTTCAAACAAGAAGTAAGTTGTGGGAGGACCCAGAGCCTTAATCAGTTACAGTTGTGCCACATGTGAGTTACCATTGAGCTGCTGTTTGCCAGAGTGAGGAGCTCCACGTGAAAATGTTGCTCCAAGTTAGAGTAATTAGAAGAAACTCTTAGAAACACAGAGATGTTTTTGCTTGTATAGATTTACAGTAAGCTTTTCAGAAGAGTGTTCCTTAAATCTGTAGGAAAGAGATTACTGTATCTTTTTCTGCTTAAGCATCTTGTTTGCAATGCATGTTTATTAACTCCTAAAGAAACCTTTGCAAAGTGTCATTTCATTGGCATCAACGCTCTTTCCTACCCTATGTGCTCACATATACTGTGCATTTTTTTTACTCTTACAGACAAAGAAATAGGGGAAATTTTATGTCTTCATAGCTCTACTGTAAGGGAAGGAAGGAGTTACGGTCAGAACAGTCTAGTGGGAGCTAGGAGAAAGTGCTATTTCTGTTTATGCTGTAGATGTTGTCTGTGAATGTGAATATACCTGCCATGGTCCTGGCTCTCGTTCCCTTTTCATGGCTATTTTCTTTTTTTTTTTTTTAATGTTATATTCTCTTCTGCTTTTCTAATTTTGTTTTTATGTGAGCAAACCTCTTCTGAGCTTCTGACACCTCTCCCTAGTTAACAGACTGTGTCCTTATTGACCCAGGCGTATTGGGAAAACACACATTGCAGGAAACATTGAGACAGTGCTCATCTTTTGCCACTGCCTTTACTGTTGTTGTAGTTTAAACAAGTTGCTGCAAAGCATATGTGAGAATAAGGTCATGTCATTACTCTGAAGACAAGTAGTGTTGTGAGTAACTACATGAAAGAAATGGCTGGGGTGCAGCTTTCAAAACATCAAGCCTTCTGAGAGAGCTTGCCTTTAAAATTAATTTCTCACAAATTAATTGAACGCTTCTTGAAATTCTTTTCAATCATTTCAAAATTACTGGCATTGACACTAAAACTTTTGGGTGAGAGATAGGAAGCAAGTAGCTACTGTTAGTTCACTTGGTAAGAAATTGTCTTTCATTGCTGTATCCTCTAAAATTTCACCTTCTTTGTCTTTCTAGGTTTTTAAGGAAGACCTGAAGGAGCTCAGGTATGCCTGGTAATGCCTGTTTTTTTCCCCATCTGTTTGTTTTTCATAACTTTTATGTAACTGCCTTCCCAAGTCAACTTTTTTACACAACTAAGTTGGTATGGAAATTACCTGTAAATAACACATAATGCATCTGTTGCAAAATGTCATAGAAAGCCAGAGGAAAAAAACAGGTGTTGTGTAAGACTTGATTTAGCACTGAGCATGAGCAGTAAATTTTGCATGCTGAGATCAGTTTAATTTAGTCTGTAATGTAGGCTATGCAAATGTGAGTGACCTTCTCTTTGCCATCCTCACCTTGCCCTGCAATATTTTTTAACATGTTTGGTAGGACAGTGATAACATTTCAGAAGCTAAGAAACTGCCCTACTTTTTTCTTCTTTGAAAGGCCAATGATACAACACTCAAGAAATGCTGCCACCTTGTTCAGCTGTGATCTCTTCTGCCAGTTACCCAACAAAACGTAACGTTTGTTACATCAGTCTGTTCAGAGTATCTGTGAATAAAAGTTTGTATTCTGAAAGCCAGACGTCAGGTAGTGATGATCTTTATAGGTTATTCCTGTTTCCATAGTTGGTTGGAACAAGAGAATAACAGCAGTTGATGCTTTCATCTGTAGAGAAACTTCTGCACCAAGGTTCAAATATTTTAAAATATTAATTTCCTCCAGTTCTTTGCATTCTGATTGCTATCTAGGATATAGAGATTTCTACTTCCTTCTATTCTCATCCTTATTTATCCGTTAACCTACAGATTGCCTTCTTTCTCAGATCAGTCATAAGCATAAGTTACTTCGTGAGCAACTTCAGGTAGCTCAGATTTAGATGGATGCAGGTGGTGAGTTGGAATCAAGGCCGTGTTGAACGGTATCTTGTTGATTTTGTCTGAAGCAGAGAGCTGGAGTTTGGCTTTCCTTTTGGCTTGTGAGCTAAAAGACAAGCTGCTTCCTCCAGCACGCTGCAGCGTTCACACCCAGGTTAAAGTCAGTCAGTAAGAAACTGATGAAATTCTTCTGGCCCAGTGGAAGTAGGTGTTTTTTGAGGCATGCACAGAATGTGTTCAATGTGATTATGGAATAATGAAGAAAAGCTCTGTGGCAGCTTTCTGGAGGTAGGTGAATATTCCACTCTTGAACAGTGGAGAAAGTAGGTATACAGGAGTGTCAGAAATCACTGGCTGGGCTGGCTTTGTACCCTGTATCTGGAAATAAAGATTCCTGATCCTCTGTCTTTGTCATCTGACCATGCTTTAATGCCTTACACTTTTGTATAGTTTTTTGAAGTTCATGGATTATTCATGGAAATACAAAAAGGCGTTTCAGTCTGAATTATCTTTTTTCTCTCCGCTGTATTGTGTTAAATCTTTTGTGTTTTGTTGTTTTGGTTAACCTGACTGATACAGCAGCAATAGGTCAGGTATCTGCATTTGTGCTGCTTGCACTCATGTTTTATGTGCTGTTCGTTGTGGCTTATATGCTCCCATGATTGTTAGAGGTTATTTGGACTCTGACAGTCTTTTTTTTTCTCTTGATAGCTCTCCTCATCTTGTGGCTGAGCTTGCAGAAGAGTAAACAGCTCATTCTACTCTCGAGTTATGGCACTTAGTAAATGCTACCACCTTCTGCACCTTTGATTCTTCTGGGAAATGTCAGCTTCTCTGTTTCCCAATACAGCTGGGCCTGAACGTGAAATGTTTGCATCTACTAATTACATTCAGACTTTTATCCTCATGCTATGACTCCTGTGGGTCATCCTGTGATCATGTGCACGAAGAACACGCACAATTAACTGAGAAGCAGTGTCTTAGCATTATTGGCATCCAGTGTTTAGGCAGGTATTTTGCATTTTAAGGCAGAAAAATGCTTATTTCTTATTTTAATTTTCTTTGTGAATGTGTCTTTTAAGAGGATTGAGATCTGAGCTGGGTTACCTGTTTTCATTTCTCATTCATAGTTTGTTCTTTTGAGCAAAGCTGAGAATTAGCCTGTCTAATTCCATCCGTACAAAGTCTTGTCATCCCCAGTTTCCTGGTGATGCAGCTGATTTTGGCTTCTAGTTTTATTGGAAAGCGAGAGGCTGGGAACCACGCTCACTTGTGCTGAGTTAGATCGTTAGTACTGGTTTCATAGGGTTGCCATACCGTAGCCTATATTTTTTTGTCCTGACTAACTCAACCAGTGAGAATGAAATCATACTAAATTTTGGATGCTATTTTTTTCCTTCCTTTACTAACTGGCTCAGGACAATAACATGGGGTTGAGGCATCCTTACGGTAGATCTTATTCTCGGAATGTTCCTTTGAGAAACTGATTACCACCTGTAGCTCAGGCCTGAGCTGCACCATGTTCTGTGTCTAAAGTGCTTTGTATGTGATGAGCTGCTTGAGTTGGGAACAGAATTTTCAGCAAAATCATTAACTTCAGGGCAAAAATAACAAAGCGTAAAGGTAGCATTAATGCTGCTATTTTAGTGACCTGCAGACTTGACAAGCATTGTGATAGTTATCACAGTAATTGTATTATAACCCCCTTTCTTCAACTTTCTGCTTCTTTCAGAGGTTATTTGGTGGAATTAAATGATATGCTTGTACAGGTAGCATAGGTAATGCTTGCAGAAACTCTCATCTCTTTGGAGAGACACATACAACTAAAAAATCAGTCCAGTCTCCCATCCTCAGTTCCTGGTTTGCCTCAGCTGACTGGCTTACTAGTATGAATTCAGTTCTATCCAAGTACTATTTAAAAACCTGTTTAAACCCCATGTTTTCTTAAAAGGGTTCAAACTCAACTGCCATTTCATTTTCCCACTGTGTGAGTTGATGAGCTGTTTTTTTTTTTTTTCCCACACTAAGCCCTTTAGCACAGGTAACTTCTTTGTTTGCTTTGATTGTCTTTGATAGACTGCTGTGTATCTCAAGGCAGCGGTGAGTAATGTCTCAGGGCACTGATTGGATTTAACTGTGGCAGCTGAAGCAGTTACTTCTTCCACTTGTCCAGCATGCCTCTCTGCAGGAGGTTACTGTCTCTGTGCAAAGGCAGCTGATCAGATAATGTTTGCTCTGCAGTCTGTTTGCAGCTCACAGCCTGATATATTGAACTGGAAATTAGCAGGAGCTTATTTGTAAAGCAGCAGCAAAGGAATGGTAAAGTAGTGGAGTGCAAAAGGCAGATGGAGTTAGTCTGTTCAGCTTGTTTTAATGGGCTCATCAAATTTATCCTTGCCCTCCCCACAAAAGGATATGGTTCCTCTTTGTAAGTACTCTCAGCTACAAGGGCTTCTGTTCTTACTGTTAAGGGAGCAAGTCATTCTGTCTTCTTTTCATTGCTCTTTTAAGGTGAAAGTGAAATGAAATGTATAGGCTTGGGATGTTTATAAGCATGTGTTGTCCATCTGCCTTCTGTGCTTGTTAGAGACATCAGTAAAACTTCTTTATTAAGAGAAATTAGTCAAATACAGGGTTCTTCTGAAACTCCCTGTTGCCATTTTAGGTAGCACAGGAGGTTGTAGCACAGCTTTTAGGGTTCTTGTGAAAACAGCCTGTCCTCCTGAGAGCATAGACTGAGTCAATACTGAAGTGCTTACATAAGAGATGATGGCAATTTTAAGCAATGCAAAATGGAAAATGTTGATACTATTTTTGTGTTCTGCAATAGGTTTTTGCAGCTAAGCCCATATATTTGTGGTTACAAAACACTTATCTATTTTCTGTTGCTCTTTTCTTTAAGGATACCAGAAGATTTCATCACAGACTTTTCCAGTATTGTCTTTGGTAACAGGTCAGTGTTTTTGTGTATTATGCACTGTGCAGCCCTGCAGGTACACATATTGCAGGCCTCTTGAAGAAACAGCAAAATTCTCTAAACACACGAGAGGAAGATTTGTCCCATTATTTGGATTCAGTATAAATATCTATAATTCATGGCTATGTGTGCAGTAAGTAGCTTTCATGTCATTTTTCCTTTTTTTTCTATGATCATCACCAGTTTTTATAATGTTCTATATCCTCTGTATAATGAATCATTACCTACAGATGAAGAGTAAATTGCAGAATTAAGTGTTCTTATCATCATCATTGCAAGTTAGAGCAAAAGTGAAAGGCTTGCTTTGTTGAGAAACAAGCAACGAGCGTCCTTCTACATGCTGTGATTTGTAGAAACTTTCTCAGACAGCATTTATCATGTCTTACTGTACAGCTGAATTCAGACTGAGTGACTTGATGATATATATGAGATATCATCTGCTCTGCTAGCTGTTACTCACCAAGCAATATACCTCCTTACCTTCAGACTGTGACCAGTCAGAAACTTCTTGGAAAGGCTCTCTGCTTTTCCTTAGAGGGATTTCCTTTTTTTCCTACTCTTTTCTACTCAATTATTTTCTCTACTCAATTATATTTATGTTCCTCTGTATGTTGAAATTGCTTGAACTTCTTGCATATGTAGAGCTTTCCTCCTTGAGACGTGAGGTCACTCAGAACGTGGCATCACCAACACAGAGCTGTTTCAGATATGCTGACAATCATCATTGTGGTGTCTCACTTTCTCTCAAAAGGGTCTGAATGCTGTTACCAGCATTTAAAATATTTTTAATTTCCTTGATTAAAATCTTACTTTAAAATGAATCCCTCTTGGGATAAAAAATAAATTCAGCCTTCTCGTGTTTTCTTTGTTATTCTATTTGAATTATAGGTGTGAAAGAATGCAAAATTCATGGTTTCAAAATGGAAATATTGTTTGCAGTGGAGAATGAAGTTAAATATAGATGTCATTTGAAGCATGCATGATTGTCTGTTTTCTACTGTGAAATCACGATGCTGGAAAATATGGCTTTTTCTCATTTCAGAAGCTGTGATTATCCAGAGTAATCTTGCTCTGTGTTTTGAGATCAGAGAAAAGCACCTCAGATTTGATTTCTAGACAGATCTGCTTTTATAGTTTTAAGTGTAGTAGTGAATCATGCATATGCTTATTGAATTGTAAATATATGTGACTGTGATGATAAGAGAAGTATTAAGCAATGGCATCTGATAAAAAATCCACTATGAGCTGGATAACCCAGAAAAACCAATTTCAGAGTTTTTAATACTTTTTCTGGCATCATATTCTATTTTTGACATTTTGTTCATTAAACACCAACTCTGAAGTGCTGAAAATTGAGCATTCTTATTTCTGTTTCTCCATAGTTCCATCAAACTATATAGACTGAAAGGGAAATAAAACTTGGCATATTCACACCATAAAATGAGCATATGAAATTAAAACTTTTTTTTAAGAGACAGCATAGCCATAACTTCCCCCACTTTGAATGTTTATAGTAAATGTACTGCATGTTTTTTTAGATAGCATAGCTTTAGCTTCTTCCAAGAGTGAGCGTTCCATCTGCCATTTGACCTACTAATTTATACATTTTCTCTGTTCAGTGGCCTGCTGGCCTATAATGATTATGTGCATCACAACCCATTCCAAATTTGTCTCCAGTTTTGATGCTGGTATGTCAGTCACTGCTCCAAATTCGCAACTCTTCCATCTTCAGTTCTTTGTTGCATCCTTTGGCAGGTGATGTTCTTGTCAGCAGGCATACCATTTTGGATGTTCTGTCACTGATCCATATTGCTTTACTCATTCTAACCTCTGCCTTAGGCACTGTACGTGAGGTGACAGTGTATTGCAGCTGTTGGCGCGGAGAGTTTATGAAATGTAGTTAAATTGCATAGGTTGTGGATTCAAGGTTCGTTGAGTCTTTTTCTGCTCCGTTCTGCTATTCCTCTTGGAAGCTGATGGTTTGATTAAGGGTTTTTGTAATATCTGTGTGTATGTTGGCCATTATGCACACTGTCAGCCTTACAGGATTCTTGCAGTTGTAATCTTCTGCACCCTGAGAAAGTGCTGACAGAAGCCGAACCTGAGGTATAAAAACTGTGACTCCGAGGAGCTGGTGTTGAGGTGCAGTCCATTTTGGCACAGGAATGCTATAACTTAACAGCCTCTGGACACTGCTGACCTTTCCCATCACTGCTAACTGTAACATCTTCCTGTTATCTCTGTTCATTCTGTGCCCAGTGCTGCTGCTACGCTGAATGGATTGTCCTCCACTGAAGGGAGTTAGCGTGTCTTAAGGATGCAGCAGCAGTGTGGCTGTTTTTAGGCATTTCCCAAATTAAGCAATGCTCTGGCAGCAACTCTGAGCGAAAGGCCTGTTCTTATTCTTTAATCCTGCTAATGTCCATTGCAGTCTGTGACTCCTTATGGTTGCACCCAGCTGTGTGACCTACTTCCTATTCAGTACTGTACCCTGTGTAGGAACCAGCTGATCTATTTTCTCCGCTCATTACTTTGTTGTACCATTGGGATGTATGTCACTTCTGACCAGCACTGCCCCCCAAAAAGGAATACATTCTTTCTTATATTACTTTCGCTAAATGCGAGAGTATTGGAGATCCTAGCTATCAGTATTTGGTACCTTATCAAATCTTTAATCTTTCTCAGCAGTTTCTAAAAGGACCAGCTCACTTCTCACTAAAGAATCCGAGTTCCTATGGTCTCTGATTTGTTCAGAGAGGATTCTTTTCTGAGGTAAACTCTGTAATTAGATTATGTCTAGCACCATGGATAAAGGATGTAGTGTTTCTTATCCTGCCCTTAGCTGGAGTAGCTTTGAAATGTACCGTAAATAACTACCAGAGACATGGGATACTTAGCAAAAAAATAATTATAATGTAAGTAACACTTAAGTCCAGTCTGTCCTCCTAATGGACCAGCTGAATGATCTCATTCTGAAGGTATTCTCTTTGTATATCAAAAAATGGGTGGTTGTTATGTCTTGGTATTAGATTTGGCTTGTTAATTTACCTCGAGTTTAAGATGCTATTAAAATTTTAAAGACTGTCAACCACCTGAAGTTTAATATAAGTTGACTATATTTGCTCACAGAATGCAACTTAGGCTTGATGAGCCTGATTCTGCCTGTAATACAAGTAATAAAAGAAGTATGGGCCTTCTCAAACAGTCGTCTAGACAGAAGTCATGAAGGTTGTGCTGGGGTTGACACGTATATTACATAAGGAATTTATAAAGTATGCTGGATTAGCAAGAGCCACTGTGGGATTTTATTTTAAAATGTGCTTCAGAGTAAACTCTAATATCATTACATTTAGAGCACTGCTGTGAGCTAATACTAGGTGCTTTCTGTTGAAGGAGCACAATGAGCTTAGTTCAGCTTTGTGGCTTGAGTCATCTGTCTTCTGTTCCTGCTTGCTTGTTCCTGCTGTATTTGTGTGAAGATGTGTCTGTAGGTCCCTTTCTCAGTGCCTTACAGTTGCTTGAGAATCGAAATAATAGATAGGCCAGCCACCACAACGGCTAAAATCTATAATGACCTGAGTTTACTGGAATTACACAGACGAGCTTTGTCTCTCTTGTTTTGACAGCTGCCATAGCAGTTAAACATAAGAAAAATGGGTAATTTGAATACAGCCATCTTATACCTTCAACTCAGTCAGACCCGTTGGGTCATCTGTGTGTGTGACTGAGCTCTGGCACAGGCTGCCCAGAGAGGTTGTGGAGTCTCCCTCCTTGGAGGTGTTCAGAACACACCTGGACGTGTTCCTGGGCAACCTGCTCTGGGTAGTCCTGCTTGAGCAGGGGGTGGACCACATAGCCTTCCAATCTCAACCATTCCATGAAATCTCTCTAAGTGATGATAGATTTACAACAAGAAACAAGTTCCAGACAGATTTGTTTTGAGGAATCTTATTCTCCCTTTAGATTGTTGTTGCTTTTGTGAATTTGCATTTCAGCCTCTTGTTTCTGATTTGCTCTACAGGCGTCCTGTTTCTGAAGGCACAGCTCTGGCACAAGCAAGTAGGCTGCCAAATGTCCAGGACTTCAAGTGGAGAGTGGATGTGGCTATATCCACAAGGTAAAAAAGAGAATTCTGCATGACCACAGCAGAGATTTTGTCCCAGGTTAAACTGACTTCCTATGCTGCCTAAAATATTAAGTGTTGAAGTGTATCTTACTGCGTTAAATGGTAAGATAAGAGGGATTTCTTTTAACACTGTATGTCAGATGATATGCAGAAGGTTATGTGCACTTACCAACAGGCTGCTGTCTTCATCTTCTGCTAGTGATATTTTTTTTTTATGCTTCTTATTTGTTTACTGTCTAAAACCCTTGCGCTAGAATCATTTAACTCCAAGTTTTGGTCTCTCATTATTTTAAAACCTGATAGATCCGATGCAACTTCACAGTCCTCCCTAATGCTGGAAGAAATTAGATGGATTGAGCCACAAGCAGCCAGCCAAGAGAAGGGGAGGGAAATTGTCTATTCAGTTTCTCAAGTAGGCTATCATTTATGTTTAGTGTGTGTTAAATAAAATTTCATACCCTATTTACATATCTACGGCTGTAGATTTGGAAGAAAGGCTTCAGAAGGGCACCTTCACACTGCCATAATTATGCAATGGTCATTGAACTGCCTCCTAATTTCTTTCACAAAACAGGAATAAAAGCCTCTGTGTGAGCATCTTGTCTATGTTTGCAGTGAATGACTTCTTGCTGTCTGCCACAGCAGAGGCAGTTATGGGATGGATCTTTGGCTAGACAGGAAGTAGAAACCTTTTGTGATTTTGTCCTGATTTTTGTTTCAGATGAAAGAAATTAGAGGATGATCCAATCTTTGTCAGTAGCTGAAATTGTTAGCACGAGTGACTTCGTGTTGTGTTCCTGCATTGCAGGATCTGAGAGAGGGCTCAGTCCCACTGCTGACATAGTTGAGAGAGCAATAAGTGACTGGGGGGAATCTTTCTAAAAACGAGAAAAAGGTCTCCTAAGTGAAAACTGTGATGGCCACAAGCTACAAGTTCAAGTGACTCTCAGACGAGCAGTGCTGAAAGCACCACACAGGTATCATGATGCAGAAGAATCTATGCTTATAAAAGAACAAAATGTACAGATAAACATCCTCAAGCACAACTCTTGCAAGCTTTGGGTAAATCCTATGATTGCTTTCCTAACAACATAGGAGCAATGTGTTACCCTTTTCTGTTTGCCTTCTTATTTTCCTTTACAGTCATCCTCCCCATGGGAATCCTTGTTTATCATTCAGCAGCAGCCTCTGTGGAGAGGCATGGCTTCTGGCTGGAACACCTGTCAGTACCTGAGCAGGTTTTGGCAGCATCTGCTGATGAATGCTGCACAATGATGGCTCATTTCCCCTCTTTGGGTCATCATGTAAAATAAATAGCAACCCAAATTTGCTAATTTAGTACGAAGACTGGGAGAGCTTGGTTCCTCAGATGAGATGGCAGTTGAAAGAATGAAGGGATGGAAAGAGTTAGTACAACATAGGCAACTGCACTAAAAAAAAATGTGCATTATTGCTAGCCAGACTTGGTCAGCTCTTACGCCTGTCATAGCTGGTGTAAAATGAAAATCCTCTGGTTAGCATTTTCTTGCTGTTATTGAGATATTCAAACTTTTTAGTCTAAATTGTGAGGTAAGTTTGACAGGGCTCCCATCTTCGTGGCTCTGAAATAAAAATTACTCAGGTAAAACCAGTAGGAACATTTGAAGTTGTACAGTGTACAGTGGTGTACCTGTCACACTGCTGATGTTTATTGTTGTAATACTAATATTGTAAATAATTTCAGTTCACTGGCCCGTGCTCTTCAACCATCCATTTTAATGCTGATGAAGCTTTCAGATGGGACAGCTCATCGCTTTGAAGTAAGTCTGATTGCCATAACAAATAAGAAAGCACTTACAGTTCTTTTCAGGAAGTTGAACTACTATTTAAAACATTAAAGCTTTTGTAAACAGTGCATTATTGGTTTGTGTTCCTCCCGTCTGCTGCAACCACATGCAATATATAACTGACTGCCAACCAAAATCATTCCATACCTCATTCCTATGCACATTTGGCTGAGAGCTCGTTTGTTATACGAATATTAGTTATATTAGTTACTGGAAAGTACTGTTGCATAACACCTAGTTTGTTTTAAAATGATAGTTTTGATGTCAGCTCTTACCTCCAGACTTCATGATGGCTTTTTAGAGAAGGAAAATTACTAGGGTAGTATATATAAGATATGATGCACTACTAGACTTCCTGCCTGGTAAAACATTCTTTTCTGTGGCAGAGATAGTTTTGTTTTCTTTAGCACAGATCTCGCTGCTAGAAGGAAAGTAAAAAGCTTATTTGTTTCTTTACCTCAGGATCAGTCAGCAGTATTTCTGATACTGTTTGTAATGGCTTGCAAAAAAAAAAAAAAAGCATACATTCTTTCATATTTTAACCTTTGAAAAGGAATGCTATTTGTTCTATAAATAACATGGTAGCGCGTACAGGAGTTCAGTGCATAACTGAACAGTTGTTGTCACATTTGAACTCCTAAAAGATTTTGGCTTCAGTACACATATTAGTAGTAGTCTGGAAGAAGCACCAAAGCACTCTAGGCTCAGAGAGTTGGGCTGACTTGAGTGTAATGTTTCACAGTACAGCTGTTGAGGAAGGTATAAACTCTGTGCTGCATTGCCAGGTGTTGGGGGTTTCAGTTCACAGAAGATCAGATTCAGCCCAACGTGGGAAGTCCTCATAGCAGCCTGTTAGCACTCTCTGAGATCTTCATGGAACTTAAGTGATACCTTGGTCTTCAGGCTGACTCTTCTCAGCATGATGAGTTTCACTTGATAGAAGTTAGCACATGCTCTTAACTGTTATGATTTGGGGCTTTGCTTCCAGTCTGCTGTGGAGATAAGTTGCTGTGCCTGGCTGCTGCATGCAGAAGTGCAGATATCTGATAGCAAATTGAATGCCTCGCTTTTCAAGTCAGCTTTTTGCTGCCAAGATCTGAATACCAAAGATCTGGCTGTAAACAGGATTTTTTAATGATGAGTGATCTTCCTGCAGATAGTAGCTCTTTGATCCAAAACCAAATGCAGGTAAACATAGTCCTCGTCTCTTCAGTTTTCTTTCATATTCCAACAAGTACTGGATGTCCTGTTAACCTACAGGGATTATGTAAAATGATAAAACAGAAGATAATCCCATTATGAACGGTTTTTAAAGTGTATGTCACAGAAACAAGTTGTCCTGTTTGGTCTCCTAGGTTTTGTTTTCTTATTCTAAGCACAGTGAGTTTTCTGACAATGAATGTTTTTCAGAAAGGAAATAATAAACTGAAGCATTTTGAGTTTTGTGGTATGACTGTGGCTGGCCCCAGAGAGAAAGCTCAGCGCTGCCCTCCATTCCCTGTAAGGAGCTGTGGCTGCCACGAAGCCTCCCCACGACCCCCTCTGCTTTGGGCCCAGCAGAACCAGGGGTCTCATCCGTTCCTCATACGTCTTCCCCTGCATCTGGAAATTGCAAATCAGGTGCTGGATTCCTCTCATATGATTGATATCAGCTGCAGTGGCAGCGTGCTAAGGGACTCTGACAAAGAACTGTGCGACTTCAATGTAGACAAAGAAGCAGAGTAAATTAGCCAGTGCTCTGCAGAGCGGTCTGGGCCAATGCAGACACAGGCATTTGTGCACTGCGCTGCTGTGAACCTCTGCCCCTCCATCTAAGCCATTGCTCAGATGTGTTCTCTGAAGGGCCTTAACAGTGCTCAATGTACTTCCTTCCATTTGGCTTCTCAAGCTTGAAATGGTACAGGAATATCTGTGAGTTTTCTCTCCTCTTCTCGACCCTCGCATTGAGTCTCATCCACGTCAAATCATATCTCATGGGTGCCATATTTGCATGATCCACAGGGAGCAGGCATTATACTTCCATAACCTGATTTGACCTCTTAGCCTTTGAAAAGCTGATCTCCTTAGCTCTGAAGCTTGTGCTTAAACAAATGCCTGCTATCAGTTCGTCCAGTTACTTTTGTAGCATTTGCAATGCTGAATTGCAGCACATTGTTTTTTGCTCTCTCAGGCTGTCATCTCTTTGAAGATATTATCTTGTTAGCTTCTTAATCGATAGTCTAATTTATGAAACTAACTGTGAACCTACAGTCAGTGCACACAGCCATAAGTCAGTGCACAGTGCCATAAGCCATAAGTTACTCACCATTAATCCCTTGTAAAACCAGGTTTTAACCAGGATAGGTGGTGAGATAGGGAAACATGTTGTATTCAGTTTGAATGGAAAGCTGCTGTGTTCATTAGTTAAATAGTTTTTTGTGGTAATATTCTCTTCTAAACGGCAATTTAATTCTTTATGCTTGTCTCCACTGACATGTATGTATCACCTGACACAAGTGTTTAGTTGAATTCAACAGTTTTTAAGTAAGTTAATTAAATAGGTTTTCTAAACTGAAAGCCTCTTGCTTTGGGTGCACCATTTGCAAATGGAATATACATTGAGGCCTACAGGAGTGTGCTGGCTCAAAGAATTCATATCTGAGACATGTAAGTGTCTTTATATGTCATGTTTATACACTTCTTCAAAAATTGAATCTAATCTCTTCTAGTTAGCATCCACAAAACCTCAGCAGTGTGGCACCCCAGGGTAACAGGGAAGCTCGATTTTGAGATGTAACAAATCTGAAAAAGTGACTAGTATACAATCTGGGACTGGATTTTTATACCCAGAGCATTGTCTCCCTTACTTCTTACAGCATTTCAAAAGGGGATTCACCCAAATAATCAGAATTTTTATGGTTCTGACCATGCTATAAATATAACTTTGCAGAGAATGTGGCAGGGTATCACGTGTTTATATAGGTTAGATATTTTGGATTTGCTGATTTGAAAATTTTGACCTCACATTGTAAGAGGGATTTGATGGCAGCAGTTGTTTCATTGCACATTTCTTTAGCCTAGAAAAAGTAGATGGTCTGACGTTCCCATCTGGGTTAAATAGTAGTGGAGAGTTAGGGCAGTCCTGAGCTAGCTAAGCCAGTGCTTTCAGGACTTGGTTTTCTGTGCACTTTTACTGCACCAGTCCGGCTCAGACTGCTTGCTCAGACCTTCATCTGGTGCTTGTGATGTCTGGATACATTTGTCTGTCTGATATTCCCATCTTGGTTACAAGCACTGTATGACTGAGAACTGGAAGTTTCCTTTGTGGAGACTTGCACTATCTTGAAGTCACCACTGCAATTTCTGTTAATTAAATTGTGATTTCTAGTCAGCTAGCAGGAGCTCTTCTGTCGTTGGCTTTAGCTAATTTTGGCCATCCTTAAGTTGCCATAATTTTTTTCTAGTGTTGTGATTACATCTGTTTTCTCTTCTTGTTTAAAATGAGAATGTCTTGTGGCTGCTTTCCAGGTTGATTTCTGTCCTCTCATGTCAAAGCAAAAATAACAACCTCTTGTGTGGCCTGTCTTTAGCTGTAGCATTCAGGTGCTTTAAAGACAAAGGCAGCTGATGGTTTGACAGAAGTTAGTAACAGAACTGGGTCCAAATTAAAAGGTCCACACATCACAAACCCTGGCTGAATCTACTGAACCCCCCTTCTTTTTCTTAATGGAAAATAAACAGTGGGAAAGAATTGCTTTGGGAACTGTAGACTAGCTTGTAGATCTGGCTGGATGTTTATTTGAGTGTTCTAGAACATATAGAAATATCAGAAAAAAACCCTCATTCTTTCAGTAACAGAGAAGAGCACCTAGTTTCATGTTTCACAATACCTTCTTAGACTTAACATTTTTGTGTGGAGCCTTGGGACTCTGCAGGAGCTTAGTGTTATTGAGATCCAGCTCCTGGTATGTACAAGAGATACCTGCTGGTTTTTGGCAGCAGAAGCTTCCCTTTCATTCATACATTACAAAGACAAACAGCCTCGGTGAGATTTATTAACCTACAACACTTTGTCTTAACTCTAATATATATTTGTTTATTTAATTAATTTGTTTATATTAAAGAGAGATTGGACTGACACTCCATAGGCGTGCCCTGCCCGAAGTTTCTAAGGTGTATCATGCTTGTTAAACTGAACCTTGTGTTTCAGGTACCGGTTGCAAAGTTTCAGGAGCTGAGATACAACGTAGCCCTTATCCTGAAGGAAATGAATGATTTGGAGAAAAGAAGCATACTGAAAATCCAGGACTGAACACTTCTGAGCTGGGATGTTAGCAGAACAGATGTGAAACCTTCAGTGAATTTGGTGAAGGGTAAAGCGTGGGACCATCACCACTTTGCCTGTCTTGTAACTGCCATGTAGCATTTATTATGTCTGCTGTAAATATTTTTTCAATTCAAGTATTAAAAGCACAAGCTTTTTTCTTAAGACTTAGAAAAAAAAACAAAAAAATATATTGATAAAAAAGCATAATCCTATTTGCAAGAATTTTTTGCATGATTCATCAAAACATTTTTTAAATAACTGTCTTAAATGTAAGAACCATTTCTTCCCAATTATGATTCATCACTCTAATTATTTTTGAAAGCCTGCTACCGGAAGCACCATCAGTGTGTATCAGAAGAAAGCCCTGCAACGTGTCAAATAAAACATACAACTACTGTTGTGTTGTAGTATGACAAATGTGAATTTGCATTTGAGTTTGGCGTAAGTAAAATTGCTGTCTGACTTCTTGATAAGTGACTCAAGTGTAGGTACATATATTTAAAAACTAATTTTGAAGAAAAGTGGGAGTCTGAGAAAGAAGTATGGATTGAGCTAATTGAGCGGTATTGCAAAAGAGGAAATGTGTAATCTGAGTCTTTACCTGGATGATCACTATGCACTAAACAGGACTAATCTTGTAGATTTCTAAGTGGGAATGCCTGCTTTGTTTCACGTATTTCCCATGTTTGTCAGCTGAATTGTCTGAGACTGAATTGTCTGAGCCTTATTACAGGGCAGAAACCTCTGGCACGGTGATGATATCCAGCAGCAGAAGACAGGAGCCTTGTAGATCACTACAGCTAATATACTTCTTAGCAGCACAAGCCAGACCCCAGGATGAGGAGGCTGTATGCAGTCCCTGGGATGAAAGTCAGAGGTGAAAGCATATCCAAACAATACCCAGGTCAATAAAATAGTCCAGAATGGGCTGAAGGCTCCATTGCTCCATTTGTAAAGCTTGAAAGAACTCCCCTAACTGGAAGCTTATGTTTTAAGTCTCATTTAAACTCAATGGGACCACAAATATGTCCCTAAGGGCGTTGCTAAGAAGGGATGCATTCCTGAGTCTGTGCCTGGAAGAGTTTTCCCCCAAGAGTAAGGACATGGAGATTGAACAGCTAAACAGCACAGCTCATGGGCCTTGGCACAGGGTTTCCCCACCTGTCGCAGGTAGTTGAGAACACATATACCACTGCCATTGTCAAGCATTGGATTTTCTAGCTGCTTGCTGAGGCAGTAGTAGTGCCACCCATACTTCTCTTGTTCGTCTTGTGTAGAACTTGCTTTTATTGCTCTCATTCCTGGAGGAAAAGAAAAGAAAAAAAAGCTACTGAATATGACATCATGGATTCAGGAGGACTTTCACACTTCCATGTGTGTTTTTGTAGGAAACTTGGCTCTTGGATTTTACAAACCACAACAGCCACAAGATATTATTGTCCTGCTTTTTAAGTTGAGTCTTCTCTGATGGCAGTGCATACCAACGTACCTTAACTGCTCTGTGTAGCTCACACCAAAGCAAATAAAAACAAATTAGCCCCTACAACTTCAAGAGGACTGCAGATTGCATTAATGTGGTGTTTGCTTTTTGGTTTTGCTTTTGGAAGTTTGTTCTACTTTTTACTGGGATCACATTATCACAAAGTGTGAAACAAAACATTTTCTTGTAACTTTGCCCTTTTAAATGATTACATTTATGTGTTTTTGAGCTGGAGAATGTACCTCCACTGAGGCTGTCAGTGAAGTCTTTCAAGACAAATGGAACACTGTGTGAGCGTACAATGCATCCTACTGCTCAAGACATCTGCACAGTACATTTTTATTGGGCAGCACAGAAGAATCAATACGTACTTTCACGTTCTAGATACAATATATTTGTTTGGTGGTTCTCCTGTGACAGCAGTGATATGTGTGCACCAGAAATGGACCTGCTTCCTGGCTGCATGCTCACTTTCTCTGGAAGGGATGATGGACCTTACAGTCTCCTTTGTCTTGCTGCACATTATGCAGGAGTTTGCTGTTACTGGTCGTTTACTGTGCACACTGACAGGTACTTAAACATTTGGGCTTTTCTTATGTACAAAAGGAGCTAATTCGAGCGTTGCTTTTGACAGATGATCTTTTCACCAAAATGGCTAGTGAGAATGGCTGGCAGATAGTCCCTCACTTTTGATAAAATAAGCCTTCCAATTGGTGAAGTATTTGTTCAGCATTGAAACATTTTAATTTGGTATAAAAATGCTCTGGAAATTGAATTCCACTGAACTTCACATGGGAGCATTGTCATTTCATTACAGAATAAAAATAATCTTCTAAAAGTCTGGGCATGTCTGAGCAGAACTGATTTCACCCAGCTCGTTTTATGTTTGGTTACACTCCAGGGACACGGTGTGAATCCCTCGTTCTTTATCACACAGGGAAAGATCCAGTTTGAATGGGATACTTGTTATGTGCATCCCAAGGTCTTGTCAAGCTGATCGCTTGATCGAGAGGTGACAAGGACCTTTCCTGGCTCATATCCGTAGTTTTCCCTGAATAAAATAAACCCCTGGGGTTGGTGGGTTGTTCTGTTTGTCCTTTTATTTGCTGGTGCCATCCATTTCTTTAAACTGGTGGATGTATTTAATATCTTAATTCTAGTGATTTTTCTAACCATGGCAAGTGGACCATAGTAAATTCCCCCTTTACAGCTTTATTGCATAGGGAATGTTAGGCCTCCTCTTTTCAACTGGCTCAGCCACCAGTCCAAAACTGTTCTCACCTATGGACTACTGCAGAGTGTGAGAGCACTTGTGTATAAAACACCTTTATTTGTTACATGGCTTTTAACATCCCTGCTGCCAGCAGAGAAGGAGCTCTGTCAGGAAGGATGGTGGGTCAGAATGTCACATTTAGGGTAGTTGTGTGTGGGAAGGGAAAGGAACAGGATTACTTGCTGGCTTTGTGGTCTCAGAGTGTGATGCAGATTATAGCTCCAGAAGAGGGCTGAAGAATGCAGTCGTGCTCTTACACTGTTCTGCCAGCCATTAACTGCTGGAAGAAAACCAGTATTGTGCTCATTGTCATTAAAAGGAAGAAATTAAACCTCCCTTTGTAGAAAAATCATAGAAAGGAGATGTGCTTCTGCGAAGTGAGTCACCTCCTAGCTGTAATTTCTGTTTAAGTGAAAGATTAATCAGCTCCCAATCTCCCAAGCAATGCAGGTAGGTAGGGGTTTGCAGCCCCACTGCTGTTCCAAATCCACAGATATCTATGTATGTGAGTATAGGAAAACTCCATGCTTTCAGAATATGACATACAACAAAACGAAAGCAGCATATGCAGCTGTCTTCACTAGGGCAGCATCTGTGGAGCTGAGCTGGCTGTTGGAGCAAGGTGTTCTACAGTGGTGTGCAGCTGAGAAGTAGAGCAGCGCCTTGGCTTTAAAGTGCTGTTGAGTTAGTGGCTGTGATGTTCACTCTGCACCTGGCATGCCCCACGCAATGCACACATTCACCAAACAACACGCATCAGGAGCTAGCAGAGGCAGAGCTTGCTGGTTTCTCCTGAGAAGTCCTGTTGCCCACAGGCCATCCACGAGATCTTGGGCTTTGGATAAAGAGCTGTGGCTCTATGCCCCTCCAGAAGCAGACAGCTCCCACCACTAGCAGTTTGCAGGCACCACTGCTGCCCTTTCCTCTGAGACCGTCCTGTGCTGTGCAGTCTGCCCTGCCTGTCTTCTCATGTGCTGTAAACAGAAGCTGTGGAACTTCCTTTCAGAACACAAATCTGATTACATTTTCTATGATAATCTATTTCCATTCCCTATCCTGAATTCATGCGCTGTTAGCAAACCTCCCCTTCTACCACGGCTCTTATCTCTTTAACTGCTATGTAACTGTGCAAATACTGCTGGCGTAACCCCGATAGAGGGATTGTCATCGCATCGCTACTGGTAACCAGCGGTTATGTCACTTTCCCTCGCTTGAATAGGCTTTGACTCATAGTGGTTTTCAGGACAATGGTTATAAAATAACACACAGAAAGGCTGCCGAGACGGTCGTTTTGCAACAGAGACAACTGTCGACTTCGAGAAAACATTTTTCTTTTTGTTAAGGCTGTTGTTCTTTCATAACAGGAGGCTTTCTCGCATGGAAGTTGTAAGACGAGCTGACTGTGCGCTGCTAGCATCGGCTCGCTCAGGAAAATGCCCGCCCCTGCGTGCCGGCTCCTGCTCGTGGTTCTGCACATCGCTCCACTCGGACTTCGAGTCGTTCAGCGCTCCTTTCCTGGAATCAGCCCGTACCGGGCTGTGCTGTGCTGTGCCAATAGGCCAGACAGAGCCAATAGCGGGAAGAATGTCTAACGCCAGCGGCTATTCAATAAACCCTTTTATTCGTTTACTTAAAGGACTCGCTTGGGAACTTTGTGTACAGAGCTATAGGTGTATATATCCGAAAGCCTTAGGGAGGGAAGCCAAGTTTTTGGCAGGTGCAGAAAGCCTCAGAACAGGGATGTCAGCAGGCGGGATCAGACAGGTGCACCCCTGCAGCGCGGCCACACGGCCGTGGCCCCTTCCCGCCGAACTCCCCGCTCCGCCGTCCGAAAGCCGCCACGAGCCAACAGTGAGAAGGCTTCAGCGTCGTTAAGACAGCGACGAACCGCGGCTGCAGGAGCGCTGCAGGAGCGCCGCGGGGCACCTGCGGAGCGCGGGCGGATCCGGGGCGCGGCGCAGAGCGGCGCCCGAGAATGGCACAGCGCAGACGGGACGCACGCCGCAGGACGGCGCCGGCTGCCTCCAGTGCAGACGGGCCGCGGGTGAAGCGGGCCGCCCCTCTCGGCGGACCGGGGCGTCGGCAGCGGTTACAAAACCAGGCGGTTTTGTAACAACCTGCGGGAGCCGCCCAATGAGCGCGGCCGCGCCGCGTCACGTGCCCCCCTTTATATAAGCGGCGGGCCGGGGCGCTCCCGGCGCGGGGCGGCAGCAGCATGGGCCGGCGGGGCCGCGCCGCGCCTGCGGCGCCACAGCCCACGCGCCTCGGCGCCCCCGGCCGCCCGCCCGGCTCACGTTCCCGCTCGTGCTGAGAGACGCCGCCCGCCATGGGCTCCCGCCCGGAGCCGCTGCAGGCGCAGAACTCGGAGGCGGCGAGCGGCGGCCGCGGCCCCGAGTGGCGGGCGCTGCTCGGGCGGGCCGACGCGCTGGCCTTCGGCGGGCGGCTGCACGAGGCGCTGCCGCTGTACCAGCTGGCGTCCCGGCAGCGGCAGCTGCGCGCCGAGCAGCTGGAGAAGCTGGTGGAGTGCCTGGCGCAGGGCGTGCGGCTGAAGGAGGGGCTGCCGGCCGGGAGCGGCGCCCCGCAGCCCCGGGACTGGGACGGCTGCCGCTGCCGCAAGTGCCAGGGGTTCCTCTTCGAGCCCGTGTCGTTGCCCTGCGGACACACCTTCTGCAAAAAGTGCCTGGAGAGGGAGGACCGTGCGGCAGCCGCGCGTTGCGTGCTGTGCCGCCAGGAGGGCGGCGGGCGGCTGCCGCGGGTCAACGTCATCCTCAGTAACCTGCTGGGCAAGTGGTTCCCGCGGCAGGTGCGGGCCTCGCAGCTCCGCCACGAGGGGAACCTGCTGTACCGGGAGAAGAAGCTGCACGCCGCCCTGCAGAAGTACGACGAGGCGCTCAGCTTAGGTAACGCCCGCGTCCCCGGGCGGCCGGAGCCGGGTCCCGGGGCGGGCGGCGGGGGGAGCTCCGAAGCGGAACTGGGTCAGGAGAGCGGCGGTTGCGTAAGGTGGCAGCCCGCGGCCCGGCCGCCCCCCGCCCCCCCGGCGCCGTTGTGTAACCGCGGGGCGGGAGCGGGGCCGCCGCCCCCGGGGCTCCCCGGCACCGCGCCGCGCTCCTCAGAGGGACCGGGCCGCCTGCGGAGCGGAGGGGAGGGACGGGACGGGAGGGCTCGCGGCGTGTTGCTCCGCAGTGAGCGCGGGCGGCCGAAGCGCAGCGCGGAGCTTCGAGCGCAGCCCCGTCTCGCTGCTCCGTGCTGCTGCTCCTCGTGCGGCTGCTGAATGTGCGCAAACCCGGTTAGCGAAGGCTTTTGTCGCTGCGATCCGCGGCCGTCGTGGCGTCCCCGCTTGCTGCCGGCGCCCGCCCGGTCTCCCCACACGGGTCGCTCCCCGCCCGGTGCCCGTTTATGCAATTTGCCCGGAGTTATGTAATACGCCGCCGCCGTTTCGCTGGAGTTGCACAAAGGAGGTTTCCGTATTTCATTTACTACGGAGTTATTTCAGGGCTGCTTATTTTGGGTTTCGGTGCAATTTGGGAGGCGCGACGCGTGTTTAAAAATAAAATTCTAAGGAGTAAAGCTTACATAACTGCTTCTAAACTGGGTTAATCGACCAACTTTTGTTTCCTGCAGCTCCCAATGACCACTTGCTATACAGCAACCGGTCCCAGATTAACTCGACTCTGAAAGCTTGTGAGGATGCGCTGCACGATGCCGAGGCAGCATGCAGGCTGCAACCCTACTGGCTTAAAGTGAGTCCTGAGCCCCAGCACTCTGTGCTTGCAGACCTGGGTGCTGCTCTGGGTGGATAACCGTTCCTTGCTCAGAGCTGGGGAGGCTCCTGTGGCTCACAGGCACTGAGCAATTTTGTCTTGGGGCTCTGTGGGGTTAAGGAAGAGCAGTCATCCTGCAGGAGGAGTTGGTGTTGCTGTCTGTGACCCACCGGGATGTCGAGCCTGTGAACTGTCTCTAAAAACTGAGTGCTGTGCTTCTGTCTTGATAGAAGAAAGCAATCACTTGTTAGAACCTTAGTGTGGAGGGAGCAGATTTGTCCAAGAGCAGCTGGGCTCAGGGACACTATGGGAATTGTTTTGCCCAGAGAACATCTCAGCTCTACTGCTAGGGCTCTCAGGTGTACGGGCTCTCATCATTGTGCTGTGAAACTTGGGCACTGCTTGCGTCACGGGCTGAGGAGCCATGTCAGTGAGCTCTCCCTGCCCAACTCTCTTTGGAGGATCTGTCGCTTCACCTTGTTCTTAGTGCAAGTTCCCACAACAGAAGAAACAAAGGCTGTAACGATGGCTGTGTTTCATTGCAGGGTCACTTAAGGAAAGGCCAGGCATTGGCTAATCTAGGGAAAACAGAAGAAGCTTTAAGAGAGTTTCTGTTCTGCCTTGCTCTGGACGTGGGGAACAAGACGGCCAAGTCTGAGGCTCAGAAGGTATGGTCCCCAAATCATCCAAACTGCATTGTTTTCAGTGACCTATCATAGGGTAAGAGTGTTTCTCCTTCATCCCCCCTCATTACTGCAGAGAGTCATGGGGGGAGGGTTGTCCTGACTGCTGCTCACTTTTGGGCTGATCTCTGCCCCTTCTTTGAAGGTAGGGAGGTAGCAAGAGTGCAGGCACTAAGCAGATAGATGCTGTGTGGAAACAGTGTTAGCGCCAGCAAACTTGAAGTAAAAGTGAATTGCTAATAATCGCCACCCACAGACCTCTGTGATTCCCTGTTGGCAAGCTTCTCATGTTTCATGGCTTGGCACCACCTTGCCAGTGAGCAAGAGGGAGCTGGTATGGTGTGTTGCATGGGGCTGGGATGCTGAGCCAACACGCAGCACTTGTCATGCTCTGCTGGGAGTAGCTGCTTTCCTCCACCACGGCTGTGCTATGACAAAGGTGGGGAGTGAAGCACTCAGCGAAGAGCTGCTTTAAAATAGTTTAGAAGGGTTGCTGCTAATAATTAATGCTAAAACCAGCAAAGCAGATCAGCAAGCTGTCTTTTTCTTTCAGTCACGGCCAAGGCTGTTGTGTGTGTTCTTAAAGGGATTCTGTACAATGTGCTGTGCTGTGTTGTCCACCTCCTAAGTAATACCACAATTACTGTGAATGGGGGTTTTGACAATTGATCTCTGTTGTTGCAGCCGAAAGGCTTTGCACCACAGCAGTGACACCTCGAGGTAATAAAAACAGAGTCGTTCTGGTTTCATTGCACTGCACACTCCTTCACAGCACCGCACCCGGCTTTGGGATTGGAGTGCTGTGACTTGGAATGCTCTGAGAGCACTGTGGCACTCCTGCAGTGAAGCACTGCTCATGAAAGTAACCGGGTTTATAACCTGGGTGGCCGTAGTGCAATCAGGTCTTTTATCTCACTTTGCATAGGGTTCTAGTTCCTGATTTATTTTTTGGTCATGTTTTGGTTTTGGGATTTGGTAGTACCTTTTTTTTCCCCGCAGTGTTCTGTGCAGAGTTTTGCTGTCATTGTATCATAATTTGTTTTCATAGTCATGCTGGGAGAGTTGCAGTGCACTAGAGCAGGAAGAGCATATGTTCAGATACATTTCTGAATTCAGACCCCAAGCAGCTCTAAGACGCCCAATTTCAAGCAGTGGGGATCTGAGGAAAACATGGCTGATTATGGCCGACAGAATGACTTGTGTGACACAGAGTTCATCCATGATGCAATGTCTTCCTGGGCTGTTTCCAAGGCTGTTTGCATAACAATGACATACTGCTTTTTACCAGATCCTTTGGGTACAGCTGTGGTGTTCTGCCCTTGCTAGCTGCCTGTCCATGGTGTGGGATCGGAGCTGTCATGCAGCTTCCTTAGACTGCGGCAGGATCACTTCAGCACTATTTTGAAATCCATTTCTTGAATGAATTTCCCGTAGTCTGTTTCTTTTATGATCACTGGAAATGTGACTGCAAGTGGCAGCAAGCTGCTGCTCATGCAAGTTCACCCATTTTCTGATAGCAAACGAAGGAATGGCATTTTTCTGCTGCCCTTGTTTTTTTTTTTTTGGTATTCTCATATAAATGAATTAGAAATAGTTGCAACTTAGTGTATTGGAACCACGTAAGTGCATGTGGGTGAAGCCTGTGAGATGAGTGCTTTCTGTGCTCCATAAAAGCTGCTGAAAGTTTCTGATGTGCAGAAAAAAGAATTGAAAAACAAAAACAAGGTGTTGGGACTTCTGATGAGCACTGAGCCACAGGACAAGGGTGTGCATGTAACTGGAGGGTGGTCTGTGATTCATGGTCTTACTCAGCTCCCAAAATCTGTCTGTGGGGCCCACACTGCACCAACTTTGCCATTTTTCTCTCATCCCTGTCAGAAGGGCTCTTTAAAAGGGTTTTTGTTTTTTCAAATGAATGGTATTTCTGTCAGCCACTCTCTTACTTGCTTTGTCGTGTGGAGGTTGCGAGGAAAGAACTAAGCAGTGAAGTATTCTGTTTTATATCACAGCTTCTACTTAGTTTGTTTTCACTCATCCCGGGAAATGCTCAGGAACACTTACCCGATATCCTGCAGCTGTTGTCACATCACTCTAGATTAAAGGGGAACCTCCTAAGTTCAGTGGGATCTGGAGGCACCAGCCATGCCCTGCAGAGGTTGCTCAAGGTAATGAATGAGTCTGCTGTGTGGTTCTTCATTTTGCTGTGTGTTCTGTGTTCACGTGGGGAAGCCTTTCCTTTTCATCTCTGGGAGATGGGATGGTGTGTTTTCTCTGATGTACTGCCTTACAGAAAGCAATGCAGATCTGCTGAAGCCTCTTGAGCTGACTTCTCCACCAAATGCATGCAGGCATTGAGCTGTCTGTAGCCCATCCAAGCAACTGGCAGGAAAACAGAGCCTCTGCCGCGTGGGTTGGGATGCCCTCCAAGGCCTCAGTGCCCAAATTTGGGGTTTTAGCTGTAACTGACCCTATGTCAGAAAAAAATCATCCTGTGTTCAGGTTCTATATGTTGAGAGATCATTGTGGGCTAGCAGTGTTTTACACTGCTCTACAAGTTTGTTCTCACAGCCAGAGTACTGAGAACTGCTGGAAAGGTTTAAGTTAGCGGGGTTGGGTAAGGACTTCATTAAAACCTGAACTGTGAGGATATGATCTGCCCTATACCGTACCTGTAGGGGAAAACTTGACTGATCCTAGGAAATGGAAGTGGTGGGTTTTTGCTCAGCCTTGCTGAGGATAAGCAGTGCCTTCTGGAACGACTGTTCTGAAAGGAAATCCTCCCATAGGACCCGGTCATGATGTCAGTCATTTGAGGGACAGCTCTCTCATCTTTCTACGTGTTAAACATTACTGCAGTATCTGCTTTTGGGTTCACCTGTGATGTGGATGTGACAGGCAGACAGTGATGTCCCGTGGCTCTGTGCTGCAACAGGAGCAGCAATGGTTGTTTGATCTTTTGTGAAAGAAGTTCATCACATAGAAAGGAGCTCTGTGCCTCTTCTTTCCTGCAGTCAATTTGGTGTTGATACTGCTTCCTCATGTAGTTCTGGTCATTTTGATGGTTGGTACCTTATCCTCATGGTGTAAACAGTACATATTAGTAAGATTAGATTATTAAGGTATAGATTAAGTGACAGCGGCGTATTAAACCTGAGTTTTAGATGGCTCTCTGCCTAAATTGAGTTCCAAGAGCAAGCAGTAAAGCCACACACGAGGGCTGAAAGTACTGAGTGGTGCTGGGGGGTGGGTATTGTCTGCATACATCTGACATTAAAGCCATGCCCCTACAGAGCAATCCTCAAACTGTTCTTCTTGAGCTACAGAGTCCTTCCTGGTGAGCCACAGCATGAAGGGCTTGACAGGTTTGGGTGTTTTTCCTTACCTTGTGGATGAAGGTGGATGTTCTAATGTCAGCTCTCTCTTTGAACAGGTAAATGTGGAACAGAAAAAGGGCTTTCCTGTTCAAGAGGAACCAAACATAACTAATTCTGGCAGTTTAAGGAAGTCCATGCAAACCACAGAGAGTAGAAAGGACTGCTCAGAGGAGGAGAACAAGCCCACCTCTGTGCCAGAGCCTGCCTTCCTCGTGTCTGAGAAGCGTGGCCTCCTGAAAAGGAAAGGCTGCTTGGAGGAGGCGAGGGCTGCAGAGGTGCCCTGCAAGCTCCTGAAGAAAGGTATGTGGAACTGAGGTACCATCAGTGGAATCTTTGCTTGCATAAAAGCCTAGAAGGATCCAAATTGCACTTCATTTTTTTTTTATATTTTCTCATTAGTTTAATCAGGGCACGATGTGGAACGCTTCTTGTAGAAGTGCTAGTCTAAAAAGGCAGCTAGGGGAGCTGAGATGATTGCTTGTTTGTTGGCAGGGCGCTGGATTTTGTGAGCAACATTAATGCCATGCATGCTTTTGCCACCTTCTGAATCAGTTTAAAAAAAAAAAAAGTTTAAAAGCATGAGTTCTGTTTGCATGAACACCTGGTGTGCAGCCTTTTTTCATAGTGTGGGATATATTTACAGTGGTGTGACAGAAAAACCTGTCCCCTGTCATACTTCTGGCACAGGGTGTTTTGGTGCTGTTAATGCAGCACTAAATTCAGTGCTCTGCACGTCAATGTAGTGTCACTGCAGTTAAGGACTGGTGGCTTACTTGTGCCAGAGCTGGATGTGATGCTGTGTGTAGGAGATACTGCAGTGATGCTCAGTGGTTCAGCAGCTTGCACGTCAAAGTTTAAACATCAGTAGTTGGTTGTAGTTGCAGAGGCTGGATGTGCTTTCCCAGCAGTGTGCAGTCATATGGTAATGTGTTTTCTTCTTGTTGTTGCTAGATACAGTCGATACCAAGGGAAGTAGCACTGGGCAACATACTCCATTTGAATCTGTGGATCCATCAGATCTGGATTGCTCCCTGTGCATGAGGTATCCATTATTTTCTCATGGATGTCTTGAGCTTGTAGAAAACCCCTCCTCTTTTACAATCTAGGTAACTTCTAGCTCAGCTGGTATGTAGTTTTCCCACTAACCTGAAACTGGTCTTTATTAGAATTATTTTTCCATTGATGTATTTCTCAACCTTTGGTTCTCAGCACCGTGGTGAAAGGTTGGGCTGCCCCAGGTTGGCAGTGGGAAGGACATGAGGTCACAGTGAGAGCTGAGCACGTTAGTGGAGCTGTCACATTTCCTCTTCCCATCAGTTACATGCACCCACCACTGGTGCAGTGCACACAGCCACAGGTTTCTCCTTTGGAGTTTACAGAGCTGTGTATGATATTGTAGTGCATGAAATAGCTAATGAATATTATGAGCTGCATATAAAATAGTGTTCTTGCTGTTACAACAAGGTGGATCTTAGGAGCATGTTTTTCCTGTGTTGCTCAACAGATGTGCTGAATTCCTTTGTTACTGAGTCTTGCGATCTCTTCCTTCAGTTAAATAACAGATCTAGCCTTAAGGACAGCAATGACTTTATTTAAAAACAAAACTCTTGAGTTGTCATCTATTTTACTGATGGCTGTTTTATATTAAAAAAAAAAAGTTAAAAAAGGGGTTTTGTTACAAATTTCTTGTAGAAAATAGAGAAGATGTTTTACAAGGGTCTTGATTTCTGCTTTGTGCCACTCATGTTTGGCTCAGTTTTATCTGTACAATATGTTTTGGTTCATCTTGCACCATATTACTTGAATAGGAGGTGGCTTTGTGGATTTTTTTCTGAAGGGCTGTGACGGGGCAAACATGTTTCTGCTGTGCTTTGCTGTATGCTGGTGAAGGGGGTTGCCTGCTTTTATTTGAAACACTAACATCTTTGAGGGAAAAATCTGCAAAGGCTTGCTTCTGCCTGGGGTAAGTCAGATGTGCCCCCTCTCTCTCCGTGTGCCTGCAGCTGAAACGTGCTCCAGAAGTGTACACAGCTGTCAAAACACTGGTACTGCTAAGAGCAGAACTTCCTTCTTGCAGAAAGCCACACAATGGGTCCGAGCTGCTTTTAATGACTGCATGTTTAGAATCATGTCCACAAAATGCTTTTCAGATGCTTTTAATGAATTTAATTAGCCCTACTTCCTCATCCCCTGTTAAATCAGAAACAGGCAGACTAGCATGCGTTCCTGAAAGCGTTGAGCTTGAGGACTGCTGGCTCTGTGGCTGTGGGTGCACTCAGGACCTGACGTCTGCAGGGCAGCAGCTTCGCAGCACTGTAACAATGAGGACAGTCTGTCACTAGACTTTCATCATGCTATTAATGCAGATAGGTCATAATTACTTCCTGCCACGTTCTTCAAGAGTATTTTAGGGATTTGGATGCGGAGACGCTTTGGACTGATTACCCAGTAACCCACTGACCTGCACACAGGGAGCTGCTATTAGCCTACTTGTCTGGCGAAGCGGCCCAAACATTATCGATCCACAGCAGCTCCAGCAGCAAGCAGAGAATAAGCAATGCTTGGAGCAGTGCAGGGAGAAGGGAGGAAGCAGTGCTCACAGCAACGGATGCTCATTTTCTGCTGCTTAGCAGAAAGCTGCTGGTGGCTTCAGTGGAGGCAGAGCAGGATCACTCATCTCAACTGGAATTTCTTGTCTTCAGATCCACTAACAGCTACCAAATAATAACATTTACAAACCAGTGCTCCCTGAAACAATGCAGTCTGACATTTGCTGTAGTTCAAACAATAGCATAGTGCAGTGAGGTTTCTGTTCGTAAAGCAGCTAACGAGGATTTTCAACCATACAGTCCCATTGCAGTAATAGGTGTGGCTTTTTGGATGCCTCTTTGTGTTCTGTTGTTTTAAATGTCAATATTTGCAGTTACTAATGACATTTAATAAGGTGGCTGTGGCAGTTTTGTAAGGAGCCAGTGTACAAGTAGTCATCTTGTTAAAGGTACTAATAAATATGGGTTTATAACATCCATGCGTATAATGGAACTTAGTTTGCTGCTTTCATAAGCTTGATAAATTAGGAGAATTACTAATTGAGACCCTGAAGTGCTTAGACAGTATGCTGTGGAATATATGCCAGAGTTTCCTTTCTAGTTTGGAATGTTTTGTATTTAAAAAGAAAAAAAGAACTTAAATAATTTACATCTGTCAGACGTACTTACTGTCAAGGAAACCTCACTTTGCAATACCACATAATTGTAATAAGCCAAAAATCTGTATGTAGAAATAAGTGCCACAGAGGTACCTGGGATGAGCAGGTTAGACCCTGAGCTATTTTGAAATCTTGGCCCTATGGACTGAAATATTTTCCTAGCTGAAACATGAACTTAATATAATTGCTTTTCCAGACAAGCAGGTTGAAGGTTAAAAACAATCTATTCCAACAGAACTGCTTTCCCAGTCCAGGTTAGAGTTGGTAATAATCCATTTTTTTTGTAGTCACTTGTCTGGCCTGTTGCTGCAAAATGACTGTTTTGTGCTTTGCTCTGCACATCCAAGTACCCACATGAGTTCCATACTACTGGTTGTGTAAGTGTTGCTCAATTTCATTAGAAAAAGTTGGATGATTAGGCTTCATTTTCTGTTTATCACTTGTGTTGAATAAAATGAAGCTTGGACCTGAAGCTGCACACATCACATGCACTGCAATCTGAGCTCAGAGGCTGCCTTTCACATTAGACAGCAATAACAAACAGTGTAAGCTGAATAAAGACAAGAGTTGGATGAAGAAGTGAAAAACAAGGAACAACTTTACCTGTAGAGCAGTCAGTAGCTAAATTAGTGGATAAATGCAGCTTTTTTTGGTAACGTCTCTTTCTGTTACTTTGGTACACGATATTGTTGTGGTCTTGTTTTTGGATTTCCCAATCCAGGCTCTTCTATGAACCTGTCACCACGCCTTGTGGACACACCTTCTGTCTCAAATGTCTTGAGAGATGCCTGGATCACAACCCCAAATGTCCCCTGTGCAAAGAAGGGCTCTCAGAGGTAATGAAACTCAGATGTTCTCAGCATATATTCAAGGGCACAGAATTAAGATCAAGCAGCACCTTTAGAAACCCTCCAAACTCAAATTAAGCTTTGTGTAAGTTAAGAAAAAGGTGGTTGCAAATGTCTTTGTGATTCCTGTGACTCACAGAGCTTGGATGGTCTCGTCTGGTCAGACCTTTCCTGTATTTGGGACGTCTGAGAAGAGAGGGCAGATTGTCTACAGGTTATCTGAGACAATGCCCCCAGCATCAGGAATAGTTCAATAACTTCAGTGGTGGTGCAAGCTTAGAAAATAGGTTTGTGCTGTAGGCATAAGAAAATGGAGCTAACAGATGAGTGCTGTGTGTGTACTTTGAAATGTTAGGCACTATGTGTAACTGCCTGTGATTTTTGTTTGCTTCCTTCTGCAGTGCTTGGCTATGAGGAAATACTGCAAAACAGTACTAATGGAGGAGTTAATAGCTAGATATCTTCCAGAGGAACTCACTGAAAGAAGAAAGATTTATGAAGAGGAAATAGCAGAGCTTTCCAAGTATGTAATCCATTTCCTTAAAGTCCTCTTCTGATCCGATTGCTGTTAGCTAACAAATGGCTCCTGCTGCTGCAGGATGCGCTCAGACCACAGGATGGCTTGGGCTGGAAGGGAGCTGATAGGATCCAGATCCCATCCCAGCCCTGTGGGCTGGTTGCCACTTAATAGATGCTGACACCAGAGCTTCATCTTTGATATCAGTGATTTAAAGAGAATGGGGTCCTGGTGAAATCATCTGGTTTTTATGCTTACTCAGAGCACACTGTGTTAAGCAACAAACAGGAGAAGAAATCTGGGATGTTGCTTTTAGACAAGCTGTAAATGTAATGTTTGCTCTTGGTAGCCTTCCATGAAAGCCACAGAGCAAGACACTGGGTGAAAGCAGTTTCACTGGCTGGGGGTTGGAAATTACTGAGTAGGGAAAATTCTAAAGAACATTCTTGCATGAAATGCATGTGGTTTATAGCTTGTCAGTATTTTGGTAAAATGTCATCTGGTTGTGTTTTTTGTGTTTTCTTACAGCCTCAATAAGAATGTTCCCATATTTGTCTGCACAATGGCTTACCCTACAGTCCCATGTCCTTTGCACATCTTTGAGCCCTGTTATCGCCTGATGATTCGAAGGTGCATGGAGACTGGCACCAAGCAATTTGGGATGTGCATTAGTGACCCTGTGAAGGGGTGAGTGAGCAGCACGTTTGGACCATCTGGTCTACCCCACTTAATCTGGAGCAAGGCTTTTTGGAGAGAGGTGCAGATGAGCTTGTGCTGTGGCCATCTCTCGTAGCTCTCCAGTAGAGGAAGTTTCTCTACCAGTTAAAGACATGGAGAAGGCTGGAGTTACTCCACTGAGCAGTTGGATTCTGCCTAATACAGCTGCCTGTTATTCTTGAAGCATATGGAGCTTGTGGGTTCTTGCACAAAGTTGAGCCTCAGACCTCTTAAAATACATGGAAAGGAAGTGTGTTTTCCACTCTTGAAATCTCTGTAATGCTTTGTCACAAGCCATCAAGTTCAAACAGCAGTAAAGTATGGTGGTGTGTGTTTTTAAAATTGGAAAATAGTTAAACTATTGGGATGCACTTCTGTCTTCACTGCTCTGAGCATGTTGGATGCTGCAGAGGTAGAACAGTATCTTCCTAAGAGTTAGCTGAGCATTTGCATCGTGCCATTTACAGGCAGTCTTAAAAGCCAGGGCCTTAATGTTCGCATTTAGCTTTCTTCACATCTTTAGTGAGTGTACCCACGAGGTATATGTGCCATAAAAAGAAGAATGACATGCTCAAAATCCCTACCTATGAAGTAACATCAGTTGAGAATGTGGGGAAGCTTTTTATTTATAACATTTATAGTCCTTCTGTAGTTCTAATATTGTGAATTGCACTTGTTCTGTACAAAATGTGTGAACTTGCTGGAGTTATGGACAAAGTATGTTTCCAAGCTGTATAACTTTCGTAAGAAGTGATCTGTACTCCAAAGCATGTAGTTAATGTTAATCAGATCTGACAGCCTGAATATTCCTGAAAGTTTTAAAAACAATCGTTGAATAATTTGAGCTACTGCAGCTCAGTACTATGAACAATAGAAATGAGCTGACACCAGTAAATACCTTTGTGGTAGGCAGTGGCTGTATGGCAGTTCTTTGGAACTAAGGGTGGAGAGAGTAAGAGTTGTTTACTTGCTTTTGTTCTGATTTAAATAGGTTTGCAGATTATGGCTGCATTCTGGAGATAAGAAATGTTGAATTCTTTGCTGATGGTCGCTCTGTTGTAGACAGCATTGGCAAAAGGAGATTTAAGGTGATACAGCACAGCCAGCGTGATGGCTACAACACAGCAGATATTGAGTACATCGAGGATCAAAAGGTGAATGCAGAAATATTTAAGCTGTGTGACGTTTGAAATTCTGAGCCCATGTATTTGGTGAACTTTTTTGTGGAACAGGTTCTAGTAAACCAATCCGTGGTATTTCCTAACTTGTGGTTAAAGCTGGGAGATGTCATAGCTCTGTAATAGAGAAGGTGCTAAATGAACTTCAGCTATTTTCATAATCTTTTGTTCTGTGTTGTGTGATGTTTATGAAAAAAATGTTTCACATAGCATTCCGGAGGTGCTTGTCCTGCAAATGTGTGCCTTTGCTTTGGAACATGAGATAAAAAGGGTAGTAATGGATAAATGAGTTTGTTTTTAGGGAAGAAAAAGAAAAGCTAGCATTCCTGATTTGTTTTAGAACTCCCTTGGTACTTTTTGCTTGTTTCCTTTGTCCCTCCCCACCCCAAGAAGCCCTGAAAACGAACACTGTGCCCTCCCCAGCAGGCAGATCACAGTAACAGTAACCTCCCCCCATCTCATTTCAGGTGCAAGGACAAGACTACGCTGCACTGCTTGTTCTCCATGATTCTGTCTACGATCAGGCATATATGTGGTTTAATTCACTCAAGCAAGCACTGAAGAGTAGAATTCTCAGTCACTTTGGTCCAATGCCAGCTAAGGATCCTGACCCACAGGTATCCAGAATCAGTGGCTTATGTAACTTCAGAGACACGGGTAGCAAGGATAGCTGATAAGCTGGGAAGCATCATCTTCAGTGAGGAAAAATAAGAATGTTCATCACTTACCCTGCGTAAGCAGAGCATCTGGGTTATGTTGCCATGCACCAGTAGCAGCACTATTGTGAACAGAAAGCTCATACGTAATGTTGGTAACTTCCTGAGAGTACTTCACCCACACAATGAATCCCGGGAGATGTGAATGCCTTTTTGCCTACTCTACTTCCCCAATTAAATGAGTAAGAGAAAATGGGGAAGGAAACTCATTGCTCTGGCTCAAGGACTGCAAATTGCAGGGGTCCTGAAAGAACAGAATGTAACAACAGAAATTAAATATGAAACAAGTATGAAGTACGAAGAAGGGACATAGGTATCCCAAACAACTGAATCATATAATGAATTAGGGAAAAAAATGTAGAAAGCCAACCTACAGACTTTTTGCTTTAAAAAAAAGAAAAAAAAGTACAGCTTGGCTGCAGTTTTTGTTTCAGGTCAAGCTGTACTCACAAGCCATTTGGCTAGCAGTAAGATCCCTCCTTGCTAGTCTGCTATCAAGATGGTGTGTTTTCAAAGCAAACCTGCAAAGCTGAGCCCTAACCATGTACTTGTATTCCAACTTCTGCTTCTTTCCCCTTACTGCAGGCTAACCCTAACGGGCCAGCCTGGTGCTGGTGGGTCCTAGCTGTCCTTCCACTTGAGAACAGAGCCCAGCTCCCTTTCCTTGCCATGAAATCCCTCAAAGACCGCTTGAATGGCATCAGACGTGTCCTTACATTCATGTCTCGTACAAGATCGCGGTGATGGTGAGGAGAGCTGTGAAGTCTCCCGCAGTGCTCGACTGTAGAGTGTCTCTTGTAACTTCATCTGACTGCAGTAATGTCTTACAGATTTGTGTCTGAATGTTTCCAGCCTGAATTTCAGAGAAAATAAGTTAAAAGGAGCAAGGGATGTTTATGGTTACTTTACTAGTTTCCATTTGGAACTCGATTTCTGAGATGATTATTCAATTACTGCACTGCTAAATTAATAACAAATGTGATAAAACAAAAAGTGATCTTGTTTGCCATAAACCTTTTAAAAAGCTTAAGAGGTTTTTTTAATTTATTTTTTTTTTTGTAGTGGGTAAAGGGTGAACTGTGCAGTTTAATGTGAAGCAGAATTAATAATGTTTATGCATTATTTCAATGAACTGCGTGGTCTTTTCCAAATGGATCAGGTTTTATATAGCATTGTGTATAACAATGTTCACGACTTCCGTTTGATAATTTATTTTTGCACTATGATTTTTTGTTTCGAAATGTGTTATTTATGTGTTCATCCTCTATAGGAAAGTGAGCTGCTCTATTTATAGTGTTTTTATCCTGTATGTACAACGGGGGAAGGGGGGAATGATGATTCTAGCAGTGCACAAAAAACTGCTTTGATCATTTTTCAGCTATTTCTGTTCAAATACTTGGAATGTTTTTCTATTTGTCCCCGGTCCTACTGTAGCCTAAGAAGGCTTTTTTCCTCCCAAAGCAGCCTGCTGTGATGTCTTTGAATACACAGACTGAGAGCTCATGCACAGTTGTTGGATCCTGACTCTCTGCTTGTAACTATGGCTCTGATAGCACAGCGCAGCCAAGCGCATCCTTAACCGTGAGTGCAGGTGTCAGAGTGCTTGGCTAAGCCAAGGCATGGATCAGTTGATGGCAGTGGGGATTTGCTGACAGAAGGCTCACCCTTCTAAAAACAAAACTGGAAGTATTGGTGTTTTGTTGTAGACAGACAGATTTTTTTTTTAATTATTTTTTTATATCAACTCCGGTTGCTGTTGAGATTAGCTTCACTTCTGGAGTGTCTGGGATTTGGTTTTGGAGTGTTTGTATGCGGGTGGAGGGAGGGTTATTTTCAACTGCAGGACTAACAGGGCAGTTTGTACCACATGAGAAGGAATATGTTGTAATAAATGCTGTTTATGTCACCCCAATGTTCAGCTTTCTGTTAGCTTCAAGTCTCTGCCCAGCCACCTCATTTCTATAGGCAGAGATGGGGTAGTGTTGCTAATAGTAGTTAACTGCTAAGGAAAACAAGTGAATTTTTGGATGATCGCTTCTAGCTAATGAGGCAGGTAAAAACAAGGCAAAAATGAGAATAGCATCAATTGCTTTTTGCTTTAAATCAACAAGCTGTTTGCACTTTTTACTGCTTTCTGTCTACCAGCTTCTGGAGCTCGTCTTCCATGGGGCCAACATTGACATTCATTAATTTCAGTTGGGGGGGGGGAAGGGAAAACAAACTGTTGTGGAATGCTACAATTTTTCTTGATGTTTTTACCCAGGACAGCACTGTTGCCCATTCCATGCCTTTATGGAACAGTGCAGTAGAAATTAGTGTCAGTTTTCCATGTGTGATTTATTTCTCACCATCATTCTTTCATCAGAAATATACATTGAGAGTAATTTCTGTACTGTCAGGTTTCTGTAATATCTTTTATTCCCCCTCTTGTTAAATTTTATAGCACTTTCCCATAAGGGTACCAAAGAATGGAAGACAGACACAATTCAGCTTCGTTATGCAAATGGAATATGTACCCTGTGTTGGCATTTAGCTGCTCTAGAAATGCTACAGCTCGTTTCCATACTGCTAGATTGCTGCACTCCTGGCATCTTCTGTAGGTGGTGCTTTCCATGCTTCTCTATGAACAGCGTATAGAATACATGCTCTGAACAACAACTGTATGGAATTGGCACAAAGTTGTAAATGCAGTATTTATTACAGGCATAATTAAACAACTGAGCAGACTCAGACACCTTAATTTGAATTATAGAAACTACATTGATTACATCTAACTGGGGCTGGTATTTTATTCACTGCATTCTAGGCACTTGTTTTATTTCAACCACTCTTGCTTTTATTTATCTAAAAAGAAAAAAAAAAGGAAGAAAAAAAAAAAAGCACTTATTGGATTTACATTTCCTCTGTGGCTAGAAGTAGTGATTATTCTTTTGTAGTGAAGCCATAAGTAATCCATAGGCTTCCTACTATTGCCTTCAAGGAAAGGCATTTCCTTAGACCCTAAGTGACTGTGTAAAATCAGAAGTTATTCCATTTTCATAGAAATGTGATCAGTTTTTTTCCTGTGATGGAGAGTAAAGCCAATAATAGAATGACCCAAGCAAGTGCTGGTCTCCTGTAGGATATGGTGGTGAGCCATCCAGGCAGCTGGAGGCCTCCTGAAAGTGACAGCTTGCATTTGTGAGATGTACTTCATTCATTTGAAATCTCTTCACACTTCTGTAAATGAAAGATTTAACAAAACACATCAAATAGCAAAGGCTGGCTGTATCACCTTTCTAACTTTTTCAGCACGTATTTACCTTCTAATTAAACAGATGGGTTTTCTGAAGGAAATTACATTAATTTTCCCGCTTACAGAGTTCTATAGTAACGTTGACTTACGTTGCCTTGTGCAGGAGCGGTTTCTGTGAGAACAGCTGTTAGCTGGGCATGGAGAGCTTTGACAGTAAACCTGGGGCACAGCTGCATTTTCAGGTTAAATTGTACAACCTGACTGAGCTCAGACACAGCTGTAGAATGCAGTTCATTAGTATTAATAATTAAATCATAAGTTGGTGTGATAAAATCTAATTGATGGTTTTAGTTCCAGTTGATGCTAAAACAGTTTTAGTTACATAGTCCTCTTTTTTTCATCTTTAAGTGCTGATCTCTTCCATGAGTGGTAGCAATAAGAGGCAAGCTGTCACACTGCATGGCTGAGCAGAGCTTCTCTCCTGTGCTGCTGCTTGTGAGCAGAACACCTGAAGCACAGGTCTCCTCACCCAAACTTTAATGAAAATAAAGTCATTGAGATTTGGATGCAGCAGGTCTGGTTTCACCTGCACTGTGAAGAAAGAGCTTTATGAAATTATTCAGACAGTCTTTTGGTGAATCCTGCTTGGTGCTGAAGTTTTGCTGGTGTTTAAGTTAGTGACAGACAGCAGTTGTAGTGAAATGCAGTGCTTAGGAATGGAGGACACATTCAGAAGCTTACTTTTAAAAAATACATGTAAATTATTTACAGTTTTTCTCATGCATACCAGCCCCACTGGAACTGTATGCACTGAGGGCAGTGCTTTCCTGTCCCCTGAGCCCTACATCAGGTGAAAGCAAAACGGGCTGAGCTTGTATTGTCAGCTTTGCAGCCTGACTTGTAAGTGGTGCAGCACGTCCTCAAGATGTGGTGGTCTGGGGCTCAGTCCAAAGCAGCTTTGGAAAATCTTTGAAAGCTACAGCAAGGTGGTAGCTCAGTCAAGTCGCTGTTGTGAGATGCTCTGTTAAATAAATGTGGTCTGGGTACAAGAATGAATCTGCTTTGTCAGGATTAAAATGGTGGGTAATACTTCAAAAATAATAACAGTTAAAAAAAAAAATGGAGCTATTATGTTGACTTACTCATCCAGGTGTCATGTGAATTGCTTACAAAGAGTGGAATTTCCTAAGGTCTAAAGTAACCCTCACATAGAAGTGCCTGTATTCTGTTATTGCCATTCTTGAGCTTTTTAAGAGAGTCACAGCCATATATTTTATAAATATGAGCATATGCACCTTTCAATCTTTAAATTTGCAGATCAAAGGTTTACAGAGCAGAAGTGTAGCAAAACCAATGTACTAGCTTCTGTAATTCCCTGGTGGGGGATGGAGAAGTACAAAAATGGGGAGGAACAGACTATCTGTATAAGATGTCTTAATTTGGCACCATATACTCGTCCAATTTAGTTCCATCAAGCTACGTGGTTATAAGAGTGCCAGAAATATATATCTCTCAAGCCATTCTAAATAAAAAGCTCTTTGTTGACCTGTATATTCCATTTGTTTGTAAAACATCATTTTTGTGCACTGTAACGAACTTGAAATGAAACTCTCATGCCACTGAACAGGGCACTGTTCAGCTACCTCAACGTAAGGTTGAAGTACTTTGTTTTTTTTTTTCCAGATTTGTTCACGTTGTCATATAAAATATTTAAAAAAAAAAAAATCATAGTCCAAAGATCCTGTATTTGTTTGTAGATGTACTTACAATTATGTTGTACCAACAAAGTCTGTGTGAAGCGTTGTTTGCTAATTAAAATTTTTGTGTTCTTTACTCTTTGGCTTGCATAACCAAGTACGTCAGGTGTGAACCACTGTTGACACAGGAGCTGCTTTTTTTTAGGTATTAGAGAAAAAGGGACGAAGAACAAATCCTAGGCCCTGCAGCCACACAGCAGAATCTGATGTGAAGGGAGGAACCCACAGGAAGGAAGGCGGTTGCCCAAAACTCTGCCTTTGTAAGGGACCTGCAGAACACTTTCGATCTTCGCTGTAGAAGAGAAGGGGCAATGGGAAGAGCTGAGAGCCTGGCTTCCAGAAGGTGTGCTTCTGTGCCTCCTGTGCTGTTTGCCTTAGTGAGTCGTTGCCCCTGTTTCTGTGATTAGAAACGAGCTAGGCTGCCTTCCATGCGTAGCCTTGGCCAGGAAAAGTGAGCCCCAGCTTCTTGTTAAGCTGTGCCGGTGAACCCATGAAAGCGTGACGTTCAGCTTGAAAGCTCTGTAGCACTTTTGAAGTCCCCAGCTTACAGAAAAAAGCTGAAAAAGAGGACTTTTGTTCATAAACCCCAGATTGAGAGAACAGCTCCACGTTTTATCCTGCTGAAAACATGGAAGAGTCACCAAAGTTTAGCTTTTAGAGATATGTAAGGGCTGCTCCTTCACCTCATCACCAGACAAGCTGAGTGCTGTGGCTGCGCTCTGCTGCTCCAATCCTGTCACCTGTGGCACCAGAGATCACCTCGCTGCTCTCTTATGTAAGCTTGCTCAGGTCCTGCATTTATTTTAGAATGCGGGGCACAGCCTGAAGGCTGAATTTAGTAAGCCAACAGCTAATTATGTCAGGGCTGCGGTTTCCTATAACAAAAATCTGAATCTGAGCAGGGAACTATTTTGGTTGAAGTGCTTTTACATCAAGAAACAGCCAAAGCTGAAGCTTTGCTTGGGAACACGGCAGATAAATGATTCCTTTCAGTTCTCAGTTTTAATTCTGAAAGCCTTAATTAAGAATGGCTTTTAGTTGTAGTTTAAAGCAGAAAATAAATAAAACAAATCTGGGGTAGCAAATGTAATTCCCAACTCTATTTGTTCAGCACGCTTTAGAAGAGATTGATTCAAGGGACTCATGAAGTATTCTGAAGTCAATTACTTAATGTCTCACTTTAAAGCGATCACCAAAAAGCAGAAGCAGCGTAAAGCAGTTCCTGGCAAAGCACTTCCGTGCCCCGCGTGGTTCCTAATGCCGCAGCCATGAGGGCTGGGCTGTGATCAGGGCTCGGCCCACAGCAGTGCCTGGCTGTTCTGCCCTCGCTCAGTGCGGGCAGTGAGCTGTGACGTGCTGTTAGTTCTCTTAGTGAAGTGTCACAAAGTGCTGGGACGTCTCCCAATGTGCTGCAGTTCTCTGTAGAGCTGAGTTAAAGCACTGCCATGTTTCTGTCTCTAAACGTGAGGTGCTGCCTGCCGCCATCTTGGCCACGCGCGCAAAGGGAAAAAAGAAACTTAGGGTGCAAAGGACCGCGTGGCGGGGCTTTGTTGTCACTGTTCTCAAATCTGTGTTGCTTTCAAACTGAGCACGTTTTCTATCAGCAGCCACTTAGAACTCCAGAAATCCCACAACAGAACAGATGAAATGGTTCTTCCTAGAGGGTGGTAATGTCACCTGGCCTTCTTCCCCAGCTGTATTACAACTAGCCGCTCTGTGAAGCTCTGCATTGATGGAGGCTACCTGAGAACCAGAGCACCAGCAAAGAGCAGGGTTTGCATGCACAGCCCTCAGCTGCCACAGTTTACCTCTTCTCATGGACAGCTTTCAGGTAGTTAAAGCAGAACTGACAGCCAGAGCGTGCTGTTGCTGGCAGCCTTGTGCCAGCATGGCATCTTCTCTCACAGTAGATCTGCTCTTGACTTGTAATGCTATAAGCGAAAGGAGAATTAAGCTATTTATGTAAGTGGCTTTATTTATATAACTGACTTATGCTGTATTATATGATGAAAAAGGAGGAAAAAAAAGTGGCTTTTTTTTTTGTCTTTTCTACGAGCTGCAGGAAGATTTTGTGAAAGTAACACTAGTAATAAATGGTTTTCTCTATGCGTTTGATGAGAAGTTCAGCTTCATCTGCATGGAGGCTCTGGCATGCAGAGGAAATGTAGTAATAGGTGGCACCACAGTGTGAAAGGATTTTAGCAGGTCTGCAGACAATCTAGAAGCTCTGAATTCAGAACACCAGCATTTAGACTGTAAGCTCGTTCAACAGAGCAATTAGCATTCAGTCTCTTCCATGGATGACTCAATGATTTGCGCTGTCACTGTTAGCACTGAACGTACCAGCTGAAATTTGTTTTGAAGGTTTAGTGAAGCATTCACGATTTAAAAACGGTTTCTACCAGTATATATTTTTTTAATCAATGAGAAGCCCAAGCTCCACCACGGCTGAAGAACATACAGAAGCATTTTCAACAGAGCCGAATTCATTTTCTTTACGCTTGATGCTGAAACTCCTGAGCGAACGCCGGCTATTCAATATTTGGGAAATCAGGGTCAGTAGAGTAAATGTTTCTGTAGCAATTTGGCAGACACACCTTTCATAACTCATAAAGTCACTCCTGGAAAGGCACAACTGGGTCGCAGAAGTGCATGGTGGGATGCTGCTTTCCAGTTATGCAACCAGGGTAACTAGAGGTTAGAGAAAGCAGTTGAATAATGAGCTTTTTGCCAGAAAGAAGGGAAGAGAAAAACACAGTGTTTTTAATGCTGGCTTCTGAGCAGCAGCTCCTAATGTGTCTGGTTAGGAGTCATCAAACTGAAATAGAACCGAATGCGTCACAACTTTGAAGAATGGCAATTCACATCCCCAAAGAAAAATACATCTGCTTGTATTCCAAAAGCAAATCCTACCAGCTCTGCGATTCCCATCGATGATGCTAGAGCCACTGGCAGCATGCTGCTCAGCTTTTCTCCCAGCCCATGTCACTACCTTCATCACTCCCCCTGCTCTTTTTACTGTATCCGTCATCCAGCAACGCCATCGCCCTTGGGGAATCACATTTTGTGTGCACCATTTCTATCACACTGAGCTCAACTCCTCTTTGTCCCTGACAGCTCGCAGCACCTTCACTTCTCCCACATTTTCTTTCCTGCTTTTATGTACTTCACTGGATTATTTCTTAAAAAATGTAATGATGAGGAATTCTTGCACTGTTTCTTAAAACAGAAGAAAGAAAGGAAGTTGTCTTTCTGCACCATGAGGATTTTCCAAAGTTTGGAGGGCTAGGAGATGGCCTGAGGGCACCAATTAGCACATTAACTAACGACTAGCTCCCATCCAGTCTGGGGAAAAGTGAATCCTGCACTGCAAAGAGACTAAACAAAACGGTGCTTTTAACCACAGTTATATCTCCTGTTACAGCTGCGCAGCAGATAAATATATTAATCAAAATGACCTCATTTTAGGCATGAGTAGCAGTGTCTTATATAACCATGTTAAGTGTGCTGTTTTATTTCCCTCCCGCCAAGGAGAAACGGCGTTTGTCTTACAAGGGTTCCAAATAAGTCTGGTTATAAAGTGATGGGGGAAAGAACGGGAGGAAGAGACGAAAGTGGAGGAATCAGTAAGCAAAATGACTCATTCCCCGAGAGCAGAAGCGATGCTACACTGCACTGTTAAATATTAGTTGCTCTGTAGGAAGCTGATGTTGTCATAAGCAGTCTCAGTGCTCCACATGTGCCCAGCATTTCTCAGGATGGGAAAAACAGATGTGTTAGAAGAACGGAAGCGCCTTCTTTTCAGACCTCTCAACCAGTGGCCTCAGCTTTCAGCGTTCCTTGTTCTGTTTCCAAAGCTGTTGGTGAAGGCTGCCCCCAGAAACGAGGGGCTTGCAGCATCCCCTGCCATCCTTTTTGTTCTTTGGAGAAAAGCAGCATTCGATTAATTCTTTTCTGGTGCTAATAATCATGCTTTAAACGAGCTCACAAGCGCCCTGAAAAGTAGACTACATCCCCCCACACACATAACAAGGCCAAAACTCATCTGGATTGATGCTGCACTGCAGCAAAAAGGACAGAGAGGCGTACATTTTTGCAATATAAGATCACTCAGGCAGAGAACTCCGATAAGCACTGAAAATGTGAAAAACAAATGGCAGGGTATGCATTTCCCATTTGCTTAATACACACACATAAAAGAAACACTGTGTAGGCTTCACTGCAGCATGCCAGTGCATCCAAAACTCAAAGGTTAGTTACATAAATGATAAGGCGTGGGCTTAAATGCTTCATTCAGCTTGTTAATTACTTGCTTTGTGGTCCGAGCCAACATTCTGAAACAGGTTCATCCAATATTGTGTTGCTTCCTCTTCATTTTCAGTTAGTGTATGAAGCTGAAGTGCTGGGAACGATTTGTTGCAGCACATCAGGAGAGTCTCTTTTCTCTTCTAGCAACTCACAGAACAAACTTACTCAAACTCATCCACAGATGCTCTTTAAACGTCTTCCTTAATTCAGAGAATGATGAAATTTACATCTTGGAACATTCCTTTTAAACGGGGGAATTGCTGGCTGCCATGAGCATATCTTTATAATTGACATTTTTTGTTTCAGTAGTTTCTCCTTTGTACCCTTTTTAACCACGAGGAAATGAATGGGAGCCCGTTAGAGAACTCTGGCGCACATACTCGCCGTATCTCTGGCAGAAACGGTGTAGAAGCTCTGTCTTAATAGTAGATGGAAATAAATAGTTCCCTCCTCAGTTCAGTGAGCCTGGACACCAGCTTGGTCGATGCCATGGGGAGAACAACTGGTCAGTGCCAACCGGCCGATCCAAAGAAAGGCAGACCACCTCTTATTTCATTACGTGCAGGCAGAAAGTGGAGATGCAGAATTCCGTATCGCCGTGGCAATAAATCATACTGTATCAGGAGCAAACTGTGATCATGCCACAAGGCATCTCACCAAGGTCGTACCTGGGACCCGCAGCTAAGATTTACTTCAAACAGCAGATCTGTTTTAAAAGCGGAACTGTGTAACTTGCCTTGATTTCATCAGGGTATGTTTGCAGACATCTCGATTTCCTACTCAGAATGGTGGATGTCATATGAACAGGAATATGTTTTAACAGCTACAATGAAGTGGATGCAAATACTGTGGAAGTTTTTGACTCCCGACCTTTTAAGAGACGCTAACTCACACCCTTTAAACTTCACCTTCTTATTTCTACATGAAGGCAGCATCTTTCTCCTCTATAATAATGTTGCCAGTTAGAGATTTCTGAGTCACAAATGCAGATTAGCATTTGGATCTGAATTACAAGTCTTGAAAACTGGAGGTTGGCTGAAAGAGAAACCTCATCGAGTCAATCCTATGGACCAACTGCAAAATACAGATTGCAGCTGCAAATCTGGGCTGAAGCAATCTGGCTGTTGCAGTGCTGTAGGGAAGGTGATGAGATGTATCTCCTTGCCAGTCTATGCATAACCTTCTTTCCACATCATTCTCTGGACGTTGCAGGAATGTTGCTCCCAAAGTTACTCATTCCCTTTGCTTCCACACTTCAGATGAGTTTCCCTGCTGTACTGTCTTGCTTTACTTTCCTCATTTTGTTCTTTCCTGCCCATGGGCCGTATCATATCCTTCCATCAATATTTCAGCAGAACGACTCCCGGTTGGAATCAGAATGGATTGCTGCTTAAAAATTGATAGCACAACATGGCCCCGCATTTCTGTTGCTGTGCACCTGTTCCTCTTAAGCTACACTCCCTCTGCCTTTCATACTTCCATTCCTCAGATTGCTCAGAACACCAGTGTATTCTTAGCTGTATTTAAACGATCAAATGAATACAATTTCTAAATTAGAACGCACACAAAAATGCCTTTTTTTGTCACCAAGTGAAGCTCAACTGTGCAGTTTAGCAGATCTCACCATACAGATCACTTTTGTCTTCAGGCTAAACATTGTTCCTTCAAATTGAAGATGAAAACCGCAATTAAATATAGGCCACAGATGTTCAGGATGCAGAGGACAAAAATATAGGTTTCATAACTTGACAGTTATGCAACCAGTTGCTTTTCACATATTAAAACAAACATTTAATTTTATGCTCTTATTTGCCTTTAATCTAAACACACATACAAAAAAAAAAAAAAAAACCAAACCAACAACCTGTGAACTGTCTTTCAAATGGTTTAAATGGTTTCTTTAAAGAAAAATGGCCCTATTTTAATCATTGCTAATTGCTTTTCCTCAAGATCTTCACTGTTTTGTAATTTAACGTCAGATCCCCCAGTACTCAGCCAGCCAGCTCTCCATCAAACCTCCAAGGCACCTCCATAATGCCAAGATGTAAGCTCTAATCGTGTTGCAGACCTGGTCAAGGCAAGATTACTTTTAAATGCAGTTCCCCTTACCTAATGAATCTCATTCTGAGCATCTACCCCAACAGCCAGAGCCCTCCATGCACCTCTCACCCAACACAGCGCACCAGGTGTGCCAGAGAAGCACATGATGAAGATGATGGGATTTAATCCCTTTACAGATAAAAACCAGCAGAGAACTAAGCACATTCGGTACTAATATAAAAATCCTTTTCTTCAACTTAGCTTCCCTCTAGTAAATCACACATTAATTCTCTCATGCAGAAACAAAGAAGCAAACCAGCAGAACGTAAATGCATAAATGAGAATTTCCTCTTACAACCACTGATGCTTTGTTTTGTACGTGTAGGGAGGCTTCATGTACAAAACTGCACTGCCTGTCCACCATCTCCAGTAAGTTTGGAGCTGGGGCTGGTTTCAACCAATTTTGCAGAGATTTCTACCACCCCCTCTATATGACAGCAAGCTTGCATTTGCAGATTTGACTTCTAACATCTTCCGGAGACACTTGAACACTTTGGCAATAGTAGCACAGTTCACTGAATGAGAAATAAAAACAGAAAGGCTTGTTAAGGATTTAACCTTTTTTTAGTTAAAGTCAAAACCTGTTATCTTTACAATAAAAGTAATAGTAACTACAGAATAAGAAGACAACCAGTTTGCCAGAGTCACCAAAAGCAGCCATTCCCCATACTAGTGATAAATGAGACAGGCCATGTGCAGAGCTCAGTCTGTGCTTTCCATCACGGTGTGAATCCGCAGAACCGATACGCTTTGGTTTTGAAGCTAAAAAAGTTTAACTCAGACACAGCCCAGGGCCTCACAATGTCATTTGGCAGTCATAGAATCATAGAATGATTTGGGTTGGAAGGGACCTTTAAGATCATCTCGTTCCAACCCCCTGCTATAGGCAGGGACACCTCCCACGACAGCAGGCTGCTCACAGCCCCATCCAGCCTTGCCTTGAATGCTTCCAGGGATGGGGCATCCACAGCCTCTGGGCAACCTGTTCCAGTGTCTCACCACCCTCACAGCAAAGAATTTCTTCCTGATATCTAGTTTAAATCTACCCTCTGCCAGTTTAAAACTAATTTCCCCTCATCCTGTCACTACGTGCCCTTGTAAAAAGTCCCTCCCCAGTCATTTTAGAAGCAGAATTGCTCTTAGGAGAATGCAGATAAGAAGAGCTAAGACCCTCAGATTTCTTAGAGCAAAACCCATGCCAACATCTCAAAGTGCTCTTGACCCTTCTGCAAGATCTGGCAAACAGCACAAACCTGATCAATGTGAGTTACAGCTGCTAGTAGAAAAACCCAACATGTATGTCTGTTCATCCCACATCCCCACAGCCTTGTAAGGGCAGGATCAGATGTTCCCAACCCCTGAAGAGAATCTTCATTCATCTTCTCTAAGAACTGACACAAGTTGGTTGGGTTTGTCAGGTTCAGCCCATTTGGGTGATACGAGTCAGGAGCAGAGTACTCCTGGTAATGTAGAGAGACAGACTGAGACGTGGTTGTTGGAACCCCTCTAAGACCAATTGGAATCTGGCAGGCCAGTTCCTCCCCACACACAGAGCAAGCTTCTCACAGCCTCTAAATGAAGCACAAAGTCCTTAATGCTAGTTACTAAATGAGAAGTGGCATCTCAGTGGGCTGCCTCGGTGGATTAATTCTAAATGCATAATTCAATACAGACCCACATAAACCTTTATGAATAGAAGTAGGGGTTATGTAAGCATGTTCTTACAGCGCATACTGCAAACTCCTCAGTGTAGCTACCATTTCTGTGCTTTAGGTATACAGCTGTCAGTAGAGCAATTCAAAGAGAACCAAAAGAACAGCAGGCCTACCTCTAACCCATAGGCCATGTGGGAGATGAACCATTTCTGAGAAATCAATTCCTTTTGAACCAGTAACAGTTTACTTCAGCACACTATGAATAATAATAAAAAAGTCAGATTAGTTTGATGATCCCAGAAATACAGTCATCTTTTTAGCAGGGATTAATGCTGCCTCCAGGGTAAATCCCTTTCTCATTGAATGCCTGCAGAACTGACCTGCAAAAATAACAGCAGCTTCACTGGTTAAAAATATGGTGAAGGGGTTACTACAATTATTATTAAACATAATTGTATTAACTAAAGCAAGAACGTCAGGCTCAAGCTAATGGTAGCAGTAATGATGACTGCATGTTGATAGTAACAGCCACGATGCTCCTGGGCTATGGCTTAACAGCTTAACATGGTTCGTAAGAGCTAGAGACTGGTAGGGGGTTGAGAACAAAAATAGAAACCCCTCCAAACGTTCCCAAGCTTTGAGGAATCTCAGATCCAGAGCTGGACCAGAACACTGCATCTAATTCACAGCTCCACAACTTTCAGAACCAAAGCACTGATTTTGGTCTCATCTGCTGAGAGGTCAGTAGAAAAAATGGTATCAAGGAACCCCAAGAAGCCGATAGAGATTATTTTAGAAAGGAACAGCTATTGGTTACCTGTTGAGTTTCGGAGGAGCTGCCTAGGAAACACGGGTATATTTGTTTTAAACATTATTTCACTGTAGAGTGCCAGACAGTGTGAATCTGGGACAATTCCTCTCAAATTCAGAATAATTCTGGCATACACAGAAGATTTGACCCTAAGTTCTATGCTGAGATTTATATTTGAACAATACAGAAACAAAAAACCAAACACACAAAAAAGCCCAGTTATAATCTTATTTAGACCAGATAATTCCATTGGCTTTAGTAGGTTTGTTCCTGACTGGCAGAGTTGTTCCCGAGATTTGAAAGAAAGCCCGGAGTGCCACTTAGCATTGAAATCCTTCTTGTTACATTACATTTCCTTGGAAAATTGCATCAAGTCTTGTCCTTGCTTAAGTCACTCCCAGAAAGAAAACCTCTTTGCTGTGGAACTGTGGCTGCAGGCCCATACTGTTAATAAAAACAAATGCAAGAGTATAGCAAGAATATCAGTTCCATCTAGGAAAATTGTTGGGTTCATCCGCTCAGTCAACACAAAGGAGCCTGTGAGTCCGTGCTTCTAAAATTCCCATTCTCAGACTGAGTGACACTGCACAAGGCACAGAAATGGGATGTTCCAGCAGCCCTGGCTCCGCACGCTGCCAGCATCGCTGGCTCAACATCTTTCACATGGCAGAAGCCATGAAAAACTCATTTTAAGGACCAGGCTATTATGCAATGGCCTTGGTTGCATCATCGCAGCAAGGAAAGCACTGGGGGAAAGTGAACTAAAAGCTGAGGCTCTGTGCCTGCAAGGCAGTGGCAGGGCAGGAGCAGAGCCACTGACTTTGGGTGGGAGAGCTGTGGGCTCAAGGCAGCTTGAGTTCCCTGCAGAGTGATCCACCCTGCTGTCTGCCATGCTGCCCTGTCAGCATTCCAGGGACACAAGCTGTCTTTGCAGAGGAGTGGCAGACTCTAAAAATGAACTGGTCCTGGCAGTATGGCTGTATTATCTCATTTTCAAAGGAGAAAGAGGAGAAATCCAAATGAAAAAGGGCGGAAAAAAATACAAAGCAGTATTAGAATGTCATTTCCACTGTCTGCTTCAGTGACTCCAGTAGAGTTGCAAACAAGACTAGTGTTATATGTACTCCATGCAGGTACAAGGCCAAATCAGTGCATGCAGTCATGTGGCCACCTCTGCTGTAGGAAAACCACCACCCCATGTAATTGAACGTACCATGAAGGACACCAGAGATCACCTTTGGACAATTCCTGGCAGCAGCTCACTCAGATGTTTGTGCTGAAGCTGCACAAACAGTTCTCTTGCAGCACTGCAGCAGGGAGTTTCTGCCTGGAAGAAAAGCAAAAGGTCCTGCAGAGCTGAGTGACTGCTGGAGCAGAGGCAAGCATGCCGCATGGAGCAGCTACTCCTTGTTTGGGTTGTAAAGGCTCCCAGAAGCAACTTACCAAACCTGGGTTTAGGGAAAGTGCGTTTTCTTGGAGCTTCTGACTGACACCATAAGATCCTTCAGATCACGCTGTTTGGTGGTGTTACATTGCCTATTGAGCCTCCAGGCCCTGCTGTATGAGCCAAAGCCGTCTCCAAGATGTCTGAGGCTGATCACAGCCCCAGAGTCATGCTGACCTGGTTTCCAGCCCTGGATTCCCAGGCAGTAACACCCATCTTCCCACCATCTTCTTCCCACCAATCAATCATCCCACCAATGCATCTTCCAGCATTGCTGGGCTCAAGATGGCAACACCATCCTTTGTCACAGCAGCCCCTGTCACTTTACACCCCGAGATGCATTGCTGCAGTCTGCACGACGTGGGAAGGGCCATGTGTGGACGTGCCCTTCCTGAGGTCCCTGGGAATGAGATGGAACAAAGCTCTATGCTACAGGACCACATTTAACCCAGAGGCTTGGAGGAGATGGCAGGAAGTTTGCCGACTGCTACTCTGAAGGAAAGTCAACAAGCAGGGCCACAAAGCTTTGCTTCCAGCTGATATATGTAGGAATTAAAGGACATTTTCTAGTCAGGTCAGCAGTTAGAATATGCAAGTGGAAGGAGAGACTAGAAACATATCTTCATTTTTATGAAGGAATGTACCAATGTCTTGCTCTACTACAGTCTCATATAAAGTTGTCATTAAGTAATTCCTCTTTAATGCATCATTCCCAGCAGTGGTTTTAATATGATAATCAAAAAACACACTTTTCTGATCCTTGCCAGAGTGCTTTGCTGTGTGCTGGGCTTTGGCAGTAAGTTATGCTCTGAAACTATTGGGCAAGTAGCAAGTGAGAAATGATGTCAATATGCCTAGCACTTAATATGCAATGCAAATATTCCTGTTGATTGTTCTCTCTCCATATGTAGCACATCTTCACAGTCAGAGCTCTTTTTTTATAAACAAAGTGAAGCAAGGAGACACTTGTTTTCATAAAAGATCATAACACTAAGAGTGCTTATGTAATAAATTGTTCTGTCAAACACAGATGGAAAACACAAAATGGAAACACAGAAAATGAAGCTCTGTTTTCAAGCACCTCTGGTTTCCTTCCATGCAAATACAGATCAGGTCACTGATCTTTGAGCAGAGCTCTGTTGGCCTATGAAATGCTGTAGTGAAAATGCTAAGTCACACCCTGAAGCAGTGATGGAGCACCTGGTGGGAAGGCAGGGCCAACCCAGGGGAGCTCAGGTGCATGCAATGCAGCTGAGTGACCAGAATGTGTGGAGCCAGGATCCACCCCTTCCCAGGCCTCATTTAAGGGCTGGCAGTAGATATGAGGGGGGTCCTTCTGGAGTTCCCTGCATACCTGAGGCCTTCTGAAGGTAAGCAGCTTCTTTCCTTTATTTGTGTGCCCATAGCTGTTCATTTGGGTGAATTCTCACTTGCTCCAGCCTAGGACCTTGCTGCTCTGCTTTCCATCATGTTACAAATTATGTGTTTTCCTCTCCTTCGCAATATGCGTGATTCAGGCTCCAAGCTGTGTGAGTGCCTGTTTTGTTTAAAATGCAGCTCTGGTTTTATGTAGATATATCCTAACTTGTGCATCTACTCGTGACAGAGAAGTCATTTTATTTACTCCCATGTGAATAAAACACACTTTCACAGCTCACAAAGCCCGTGGAAATTGTTTCTTCCTGCATGCACAACTGATAACATGCTGACCCTCTGGGGGGCACATCTCCCCTCTGTTTGCTTCTCAGTGACTGTTGCTTTTCTTCACTTGCCCATGTCAGTAGCGATGTACAGCCAGGACTTAGGCCAGCAGGAGTGACGCATTTATAGAAGGCAGCCAGCAACATCTCCTGCTTGCTAGCTCTGCCAGTGCCAATGGCACCGTTAAGGAAGGCTGCTGCGAGCAGCTCTATGGAAACACAACACAGCTCCAGGACTTTGACCCCTTCCCATACATTGCTGCCATTGCTACAATGGCCTTATTGTGTAATTTGGGAAAAAGTTACCTCAGTGCCACAGAAACATATTCCAGAGAAGTGTGGCAAGCTTCTAATTTGGGAACGCTCAACCTCACCCTGCTATGTTGGAAAAATACCTGTAAGTTAAAACTAATTTGGAGGCCGGAATAAGACAGTAGGGAAAGTATAATGGAGTATCAACTGTAACTGCTTAACAAAATAGGTTAAGGAGATTTCTAAGCAGAGCAGCGCTGCCAACACTGACAGGTATGCAATCTTGAACTTGTTAGCTTTTCACTGGATTCCTGTAAGACATGGTTAGCTAGAAAAGAAATTAAGGAAAAAGTAGGTTTGATCCTAGACGTGAAAAGGTAAAAAGTTTAGAGAAAGAAACTCTCTCCTATTTTTTTAAGGAGCTATTCTGAGGCAGAGAGAAGCAAAGATGAGAGTCCCAGGTATGGAACAGTTTTTTGTATTAGAATGTTTGTACCAGTCCCTTCTTTCTGCTTTTTCATTTCTATTTCAGACAGAATTATATTAATGAAATACTCCATGACTTCAGTGGCTTTCATACGTACTTGTAGTTTTGGATCTAGGTTGGCTCATAGATCAGTGTAGGAATTGGTGGACAATAATCCTGTTTACATTAACAGCCTGTAGGTTTTTTTGAACTGCCTCTAAAGAAAACAGCTATTAAAAGAATTTATTTTTAAATCGCTCCTCACACAATAGGAACAATAATAGCATCTCACTATTTCCATAACCAATAATCTGCCCCTCAAGTTGGGAGAAGTTGCAGAACTTTGGCTCTGTTCCTTTCTTAGGAGCTATGTTGCACAGCTCTGCTATTTCAAGCGCTGCACTGCAGCATCCCACTGTGAGCCTTTTGTTTCTTGAGTTGTACCATCACTCTTCCACAGATTCACCTTCATCCTGCCATGCCCCTTCATTCATCCAGCTGGAAATATCTGAGCAGCTTTTCTGATCTGTGAAGACGCATGGTTTTGTGTTCCAAGTTTGGAATTTATCCTACCTGCTTATTTCTATAAAATGTTTTTTTGTTGTTGGTTTTGTTTTTTTTTGTGTGTTTTTTTTTTTTTTTTTTTTAAAAGAAAGGTTACACCCAGCCTTTGTAGCAAGAACTGACTCGGGCTGTAAGAACAGCAACACCCCATAATGAATAGCGACTCTTTGAGTACAAGCCAAAATGTGTGTAGAATGCAAGTGTACCAAGCAACAAACCAAGGCCAAAATCCTAAACAGATGTCAGGATTACCTAAATGTGAGGGGTTCCACACCTTAATTGCCAACATTTCAGTGGAAAACGATGAGATGTTTGTCAAACTGGGGAAGCTCAATGCAGGTAGGGAAGCATGCACTAGAGGAAAAGACAAAGAGGGACAAGTGTCTGACTCTGTAGGCAGCTAATTGCCTCTGTGGTTACTAGAATCCTTCCAGTAACAGTTCTGAAGGACAAAGTATGCCTAATGCCTTTTCTGTATTGATCTGCAAAGCACTTAACTGAGCAAATGGGACAAGCTCAACCTTTCTAAGCTGAGAAGTTCTACTGTAATATTAAATCTATAGGTACATAAATTCAAGCAATTAAAAAGAGTCTATTGCTGCTTAGGGGACTTTCTCTGTCCCAGCAGGAAACAGGACAGCAAAGTTTTCAGAATGGTCAGTCATTCCTCACTATTCCAAGACCTTCTAAACCATGGTCATTGAAATGAGGACTGGCTCCATGGTGATATCCAGGGGTTTTTGATTCTTTGGGTATATTTAAGGAGATGCTAAGCCACGTTCTGGTAATGAAAATGTTTTGGAGTACTGATAGTAGTGTGTAGCTTTGGAGGTCTTTGAATTATTTTCTTATTTCTTTGTTTAAATGGATTAATTAATACTTGCCTGCAAACCCAGTTAATTGTAAGCTGATTCACAGCTGGATGATAACATAACAGTCTCTTTTAGTCCAATTCATTGTAGGTCACTGTTACAGTAAGAGGAACCTCCATAATCTTTAGCGAGGTGCATGCCAAGTTGCTGTTTGTATCTGTGATCTCTCCCATAAGAACATCAGATCCTGTATCTGGATGAAGATCTACCTTTAGTCAGGCAGCAGGCGTTCTGAGCAGTAGAACTAGAATTCTGAACTGCGATTCCCTGTTGGACGCAGTCCTGTATCTTCCTGCATGGTCTCCTCACACAACTGAACTCACTACCTTTCTCTATCAGTGGCACCAGTTTTCAGTGACTCCTTGTGATAAAGCATTTTTTTTCCCACACTTCATAGCTCCAAAACCTCCACCATATCACAAACAGCAACACACCTCACTCTGTTTCCTCCACTTTCACAAAAGCTTCCAGTCTCCCAGCTGTGATACTGTATAGTGAGCTGCATGTGGGAATCCACTTTCTGCAACACCCAGAAGCCCTGTTCTCCTTGGGGATGGCACTAGCACCCTCTGCTGTTGTACAGGAGCACCAAAGCCAGCTGAAGCCCAGTGCCAGCCCTGAGTGCAGGGCATCTCAGGGACAGCCCTCAAGATCCTTTGCTGAAGGCCCTGAGCCACAGAACCTCACAGTTACACTCTTGGCAACGTGACTTTGCAGTGACTTTGAGGCAGCTAATTTCCAAAAGCAGTGATTGCATTTGTAATAATCATGTTGCTTTGGTGTTTTTTTGCTTTTTCGTTTTCTTAAACCATGCAGAATGAGCTATGGTAGTTATCTACACTCATCCATCACCTACAATCTACAAGTGGGCAATGGGAAGTTGGAGCCTCACAAATGCAAGTCAGCTTTTATAAATGTATCAGTAAATCACCAGTGATTCAATGTTGATTTTAAAACCTCACCTTGCGGTTACATGAGTCTAGTTCTGATTTCTTCCTCTCCAAGCTTTTTGTCCTCTTGGCTGTAGAAAGAAACTGGAATAAAATAACTTCAGAAACCCAGAAGGCAAGTAAATACCAAATGCAGCATCATGTGATTCTCATGTTCCTTTCTTCTTTCTGAAAGCAACCCCAAGTGGCTGGTGAGTAACTCTGAAATCCCTTCGAATGAGTATTCACAAAGTTTCTTGTGATCACAGCAGCGCAAGCTGGCCGTGACCTACGGAGCTGCAGCAGCCCCAGAACAAAAGGAGCCATCAGCCCTCTGACGATGTTTTACATTCCTAAATAGATTTAGGAAACCTTATTAGTATGACCAGCTGTGCTGATCAGTGCCAGACCACACAAAGTCATCCCAAGACAAGATCTATGCACTATATCCATACAGAGAGTACATATTAAGCAGTACCTCTTTTTAATTTTTTCCTTATAGTTTCCTTTCCTTCCTTTCCAAACGAGGGCCATCTATTGCTCACTGTATCCAAGGAATTGCATCATCACCACTGACAACCACATTTAATAGTAAAATAAAAATGAGAATGGAATACAAAAGGGGTTCCTTCAAGACAAGGATTACAAAAGCATCTGTACATACCAAACATAATGGAAACAAAATCAAAAGCAAAAACAGGGCAGAGATTCTAGCAACATTTGCGGTACTTTAGGGAAAGGACCACAATTCCCACTAACTGAAAGAGAAGAGTTTGCTGAATAAGGCAATACATGTATTTTACACGGGGTCAGTAAGTGTCTGATGGGGTGGCAGCTGGACAGAACTTCAGAAATCAAAGCTGAGTATGTCCATTTATGTTACACTCAAAGGCTTCAGAGGAAAAGAAGAAATTGCTGTTAAGAGAAAGAAAACAAGTAGTAAAATAGGCCTGGATTAACAAACCAGCAGTGAAACTCTTAGTCTTTTTTGTGTCAGTACGAAACAAACAGAATCTATAGCTTCAGTGTGCCTACTTGAGTAAGTTTTCACCTATATAGAAGAGTCCACAATCTAGCTCTTAATTAATACTGTTTTCAATTATTGTGATCTATATATTTAAATTTGAGCCAGGACTGGAAGATTGAAGTCTTCCTATGTGATACCTCTTTTTTGTTTTGCAATTAGTCCTAACTTTTTTCCTCAAAAATACCTACCACCTTTCCAACTAAAAACTGCCCATCAGCCAAGTCAGCCTTCAAAGTTTGCACTGACTGTAAACAAGAATTTAAATGTGCAATCCTGCAAGAAAACACAAAAAGGACCACTGGGTGCCATTGGCTTTTAAGCCACTAACATCATTTTATAAAGCTTTTCTTTCAATAGCCTGCTCCCTTCAATGATGGCATTTTTAGACTGATGTTGGGTTACCAATTAAGGGTGGATGACTCACTGGGGAAAGCAGCTCCTTTATCATACAAGAATGTGGAAAATGGAGTGGCCTTTGAACACATGCTGTGAATTTCCAGGTAGCAACAAGTTTCCATCCGCTGCCACTCTTTAAGAGAGAGGGTTTGCTGATGAATCTCACAAAAAAGAAACCACTCTTTGCCATAATTAAAGGAAGAAGTTTTTTGAGGGTTTGGTTTGTGGGTTTTTTTGGTAGATTATTCCAGATTTCCAAACAGACAACCAAAAACAGAGTGGATGCTAGAGCATGATGGTTTTCTAGGATGTGGGAGAGAAAAGGAGGCATGTGCCTCTGGGTCATTCCACCTGGCATCACTGAGCAAAGCACAAGACCTGCAGCATTGCGATTTCAAATCATCCAAAAGGCAAAATGACTCCAACTCACAGTGCTGCTGTTTGGAACCCGCAGCTATCACAAAATAGGTCCATTAGCAATCAGAAGCAAAAGAGGGCCATTACACACAAGTGTGATGACATCAATGCCCATGAGTCACAGTGATGCATCAGTATACAGCATCATATCTATTTTGTAGCATACATTAATTCCTTAGCCAAAAACACATTGCACAAAACACTACATCGTTCATGGAAACTTTAAAAACATATTTAGCAAGGGAAACATTTCAAAAGCCTGAAGCACGTCTTCTTAGAACACCAGTGTCTTTTAGTCAAATACGTAAGTGTATGACATAAAGATCAAGTTTTCCTAGTAGTTGGTAGTACAAAATGCTCTGCTTGCTAATACTTCAAAATTGAGCCCCGGGTGGCATTTCTTCACTGTATGTTCACATACAGCAGTCTGAACAAAAGTTCTAAGGCTCTAATTTCTCGGAAAAATGATCCCAGTGAAGAAGGATTTAAATGGAGTTAATGCAGCTATTGACGGTGCAAAGAAGGACGTCCATGTCATTTGCTATTGTACAATCTGGGGCATTTCACTCCATGCTTTGGCTTTCTTCTTGGCCAGGGATAGCCAGGGTGGTTCAGCAGGACTGCATGGTGTCATTGGCAGGTTAGAAGAGTGTCTTGTTTCCTTTTCAACAGCAGGAATCACAGATGCTTCCTGAGCAATAGGTCCAACTTTACCTGCCAACAAGAAGATAGCCATCACTCATCAGAAGGCTAGAGAGTTAAAAACTCACTTTCTGCCAATAATATTTTTGTTCTCTGGAAAGAAAATCATTTTACAGCCCACAATGTCTGTGACTCAAGAATAGAAGTCAGAGAAATTACTACACTGGCACGATCTGGTCCAGCTACAATGAAGGCTAGGACTAGCTATTGCCATGGAAAAAACTGTATCAAGCTTTTAGTTGACAAAGCTGTCTGCAAAAGAATCTTCTCCTCAGCACTAGCAGCAAGTGCCTAGCCCCTGATGTATGAGGATGTTCTTCAAAATTCTTCAGACCTGAAGACTGCAGTCCCAGGCATTTTTATAACACATCATCAGGGCTAACTCATTTCTTAATCTTTTCAAACTCTTAATTGCCATGACAGTGCCAAGCAAGGAGCTCCACTGGCTTCTTCTGCTCTGTGACTGGCAAGAATATCTGGGAATAAGACTACTGAGTATGAAGGAAAATGGAAGCAAAATACTTGCAGGGCAAGGATCACCCCAGGCTCACTGAAGGCTTAGAAGAAACTGGTAGATGGTCTTCAATTCTGCTTCAGCAATATTGTTAAATACTAGATAGAGATCAAATGCAAGAAGGTGGGATTCTGGAAGAGTTAGGTGCTCCTTTTAATTGCAGCCTAACACAAGCCTGTCATCCTCACAAAGGGCGAAAGACTGTAGATAGGGCTCCTTGTATGGCTTTGAGTTACTGTTTAGAAAAGGCATCCTCCCTCCATCTTAGAGAATTTTCAAGATTGATCACTTCAGACAGCCTGGCATGGCGCATCACAGGTACAGCTCACATTTCTCAAGATATGATTCACAAGTCTTTCAACATTGTGCTCTCCCCATCCCTTTCAACCCATACAGGACATTATTTTCATGTCCAAGTCAAGCTGGGAAAACTCAAACATTTCCTCAGTACCCCATTAGCCTGTGTGTGGCATGTGGCTGGCAAGATGAGGCTGCTGTGCTCCAGCACAAGAACAGAGGCCACATAGGGACTTGTGCAACTCTAAGTACAGGAAGCTTGATCTTGCACACACTTAAATCAATGAAAAATGTCAATCAGCTTCACCAGCCACACTCCAGATCAAAGCCAAGGAAGCTCCATGTCTCTATGCAGGAGGTCTCCTTTCACAGCCTTGACTCAGTGCTATCCTTGCAAGAGGCAAGCTATACTTAGGAATAATGGAGGAAGTGTGCTATCCACTAAAACCAGGCTGCAGCTCTTCCTGCACAGTACATTTTTTTGAAAGCATCTAGGAGGATACAGGAATTTAAGTGTACTGAAATCTTGAAAATGGGTTTTCACTTTTCGGAAGACAAACCTCACCATGCTTAAGCAAAGTGAAAGAGAGAAGAGGCAAGCTGGGTAGTCTTCCCATGGTTATGGAACATGTGGGCACGGGCTGTCACACAGCAAAACAAACCAAACGCACTCAGTTGCATAAGTATCTGATTTCTTGGAATTTGTTTCCAAACTTAGCTGACACTGAGCTGTCCTGGCTTTTGCTGCTGTGTACAGAATGTGCAGAATTGTACACAAGGCCTCAGCCATCTATTATGGGAGAAGAAAACTGCTCAAGTTAACGTAAGCCAAAAAACAAAATCCAAACAAGTATCTCCTCTGGATACTGAATCTAAATCCCCTCCACCAACAGCACCTTCAACTGGGTGAACTGCTGGCTGTGCTAATGGGAACTGAATAGGAAGAGGAGAGTTTACATTTGGGATTCCTAACTTCCTGCTCACGTGCTGATTGTGCTGAGTGTTTCCAAAGTGTGGTTTTCTGAGTAGTTAAGGAGTGATGTTTCCCTTAAACATCAGACTGATTAGAGTTCTCTTTGACATTCCAGGAGTGGAAGGCTATCCCAAAAATGCTGTCCCTGGAGGGGAGAAATAGTCCTTGGTTATCAGGAAACTAGGTCAGTTCTTGGGAAGAGGTGGTGCAGAAAAATTCTGCTGCAAGGCCCACAGGCAGGATGAGTTCTACTAGATGAGTAGCAGCACGCTTTGTGTAGTTCTGGGCTTCTGCTGAAGGGTGCATGGCTTCCAAGACATGGATAATTCAATGCAGAAATCCAGCCTGTTTAGGACAGCCTTTCAAAGGAAGACTGCCATTTTATCTGAGCAAAATTCTCACTTTGCAACTAAAACCGTGAGATGAAGTTGGCCTGTAACAGAATGCTTTCTAAAAAAGATGGTATTTTCATCCCCTACCCATAGTTCGACTAGCAACAGACATAGAGTCTCCCTGCAGGTGCACATCCTCAGCTGGTCAGCTGCCTGGAGTAAGAGAGAAAGCTCATTCTGTAGCACTTGTAAACTCAGAAAGGGATAAATGGCCTATAAAAGCTACCATGGGGAAGAGGCAGGGATGTTAACCCCTTAGTATCTCCAATAACAAGAATTCTGGGTGCTGTGGATTGTAAGGGGAAAGTGGCCTTGTAGTGAAAGTGTCAGCAACAGGAATCTGGATCAGAGCCACTCCTCTGACACACTGAGGCATTTCTTATCTTCTTAGGCAGCATCTGAAATCAACAGTTTTCAGCTCACATAAGATGCTTGCACAGCGGAAGAACTGGCTTATCTGTACCTAGCTGGAGCGTGCTTGGCACCACACTGAGTGAGCAGGGAGGTATAAGCTGCAGCCCAGCAGTAGCCCTGAAAAAGGCATGTGAGTCACGACGTCTGAGTCACACTCTTCCCTTGCATTTCTCATACAGAGAATCAGAGTTAATAGGGCAGGAGGGGGGCCTTTCAACCTCTGCTCTCCCAGGGGCGGAAATGACTCTTACCTGTATTATTCCTGATGTGTGATTATCTAACCTCTTCTTGAACATATCCAGCAATGGAAACTGCAGACTATCTAGAAGACCTTATCCTATTCTGTGTATCAGTACTCTTTATTGTTAGGAAGTTTTTCAGCCTCCCCAGTGCATTCTAAGCTCATGCAGGGCATGAGCTTCCTCTCTGCAGCAAATTAAGTCCTTCTGTAGACTAAACAACTCCACTCCCATCAGTATTTCCTGGCTGACTGGAGGTCTAGAAGACCCGACCTTTTTGCTGCGCTGTTCTGGACACTATCCAACTTCAACTGCTTCCTGGAAGATATTTTTTATTATTGATCTTTGCCAGTAATAAATCACCATTCTGTTTAAATGTCATTCCATGAACAGGCCGTGGAGATGAAAGCACATCACTTGCTTTCTCTGCTGAAAAACCAGTGCATATAGAACTTAAACACATGACCTAACACATATACGACTTATATGCAAACTACAATCTGAACAGGCCTCATACAAAGTATGCTGATTATTCAAAAGAAAAGAATCATGGAATCATTAAGGTTGGAAAAGACCTCTACAATCACATAGCCCAATCATCCACCTACTATCAATATTGCCCACTAAACCATGTTCCTTAGAAGCACATCTACACAGTTTTTGAACACCTCCAGGGATGGTGACTCAACCACCTCCTTGCACAGCCTGTTCCAGTGATCACCACTCTCCATTCCCTACCACTCTTACCACTCACTGGTGTAAATTATACCCATTATGTAAAGATGTGGCTGAAAGAGAATACCTGCTGCAGCACACACACTGGTCTTCATTTGTGGTTTCTTCTCCTGAGTCCTCAAGCTAGAAGGCATGTTCTTCTGTATGTTCTCACTACCACAGATGATTTGCTAGAAAAGGAGGAAGAGAAAAAGAAAAGGCAAATAAGAAACCTGCCAGACAGCTGTGTTCCTAAAGCTTGCCATTAGAACTCTGGTAGCATCTCCAAATCTAACTATGGAAATGCAGAAAAGGCCAGACAGGAATAGTTAGGGAGGGAGAGGACAAGAAGTAAGATAGTTGTTACAAATACAGGGTCACTGCACATGCAAGCAAGTTATCCTCTCTTTCTCACTGAGCAGGAATTTAAGGCTTGCAGAGGAAATATATGCAAGAGTCAGTGGAGAAGCCAGACCTTCAGTACATCTTCTGCAGTGAAGCAGAAGCACTGGAGCAGATCTGTGAATACTGTCTGTAGGACACCAATGGTGAGAAAGCTGCTGCACTGCACAGCAGCTCTTGGTGAAGGATTTACCCCCAGGTAACTTTACTTGGCACTCTACCTCCTCTTGATCAACTTTGCTCGAGGTTTGCTCTTCAGCCTTCTGTTCTTTGGCAAGAGGGTGGTCCTGGAAACCCTTTTGTTTTAGTTTTGCCACGGAGATCCAAGCTGGCTCGGAGGAAGCAGTTTCCAAATGGAGAGAGAATACTTTTTCTATAGAAGAAATATTTTTGAAATAAAGAAGGGATTTAGGTCAAATCAGCCAAAAGCTAGCGTGTTTTCTGTTTTAAATCCTTCTGCTTCTTAATACCCTTTGAACACCAGGGAGATAAAATTACCTTCCCTGATGATCCTGTCCTTGGCATTAACCACTTCTCTGCTTATTCTACGGTTTTTTACTGAACTCTGCTTCCGTTTAAGTCAGTGGCAGAACTCCCACTGGGACCATTGTGAACCGGATTTTGCCTTTGAAACAACATCCTTACATCGCAGACTGCAGTAAGATAACCATTATTTTTTCATGTCGGCTGTAAAACACAGGCTACCATTTTGCCTTTTGAGTATTTTAAATTAAGTGACCATAGGAAAAAAACCATGCCCAGTGCAACTCCTAGTTAAGGTCTGAACTACTGCAGTCTGGAAAATTAACTACAGAACAGCAGCAACTTTTACAAAGCTGTGTTAAAACTCCAACTACATGCAGAAATAGGTTGCACCAGAAATGTTCCAGATGCCCTTAAGCTGTTATTCTGACATTATTCTTGCTGGAACACACCCCTCATTAAGATAAGCCAAGAATTCTCTTGACTGGCTCAATCATCAAGCTATGAAATGATGGTAATAACCATCATCAAACTCAGCTCAAGGCTGAGTTTGGTCCTCTTCGAGAGGATTTTATCTTTTGTTTGCCATTTTTTCAAAGGTCACCACTTCCTACAATGTTTGAGTAAAAGTACAGCATAAATACCTGAAGGTTTAGTACCATTTTGCTTCTTTGTCCCTTCTTCTGATCTTGTCTTGGCAGGACTTTTGTCTTCTAAATCAGCTTGTTTTAAAAATGATGTTGTGCTGACAGGAAGGCTTGGAGATGGCTTCCCAATGCTCGCTGGCTTCTGATCCTCCTTGACTGCAGCAGAAGCAGTGGGAGCAGCTGAGGGGAGCAGCTTTGGAGACTCAGCACGGCTTTCACTCTGGTACTTCAGTAAAGAAGATGTCCTCCTTAATTTGACCCCAAAAGGATTTTCAACACTTTTTGCTTCATGGTCAGCCCACTCCAGAGAAGAATTCAAATGCAAATCACCGTCCCTACAATCTCGATCAAATCTGTTGGAGTTATTTTTCATGGAATCCTGGATGACTGCATGTTGTTTTGTTATTCCTTCAAATAACTCTGGTCTTACAGGGGAGGTTGGGGAACTTCTCATATAGGAATCTTCCTTTGAATTTGACCCCCCCGAGAGAGATCTTTGCCATGCAGGTGCAATGGTAAACCTAACTGGCTTCGCAGCAGCAGTCTTTAGCAGACTTTGTATATTTTCTTCTGAGGACTGACTGTCTTTCTCTGGTTTCCTGTGAGAAGCTGCACTGCTTACTTGGTACTTACAGTCATCGTTAGAAGAGACATTACATGTCAGTCCAGCCAAACTTGAAGAGGCCAGACTTTCAATGGAAAGCTTTTCAGAAGCATGTGATGTGCAGGTTTGCTGACTGACATGGTTATCCTTTGAAACAGGACAAGGTATTGCTGCTTTAAGGCATAGTTCCAATTTGCTGGGAGGTAGCATGCAACCTGCTTCTAACACAGACGCAGCAGTGTCTGTTTTTTTTCCTGCACTGCCTTTGGATGGCTGAAATTCTGTTTTTTCACAAGTTTCACTGTCATTTCTTGTTACTGAGCTGTTGTCAGACTTCAAAACATCCACTGTCTTGACGTCAGAACACTCTGAATCAGCTACAGCAACCTGTGAAGTGCTCAGAGTGGTATTTAAGACAGACTGGTTGGAGCAGCTCTCATTAATACCCAGAGAAGCTTCTGCTTTGCCAATCAATAGTGTACCCACCTTTTCCTGGTCTTTGACATTTTGGTCCACAGATTTTGCTGGGGAGTTTTGTGCAACATATGCCAATGCAGTTATACTCTCCATTTCAGTGCCACTGCTAAACAAGTTAGCTGCTAGTACACCTGGAAGCACAACAGCTCCTGCTTCAATTTGTTGAGATTTTGGAAGTGCAGATGCTTCCATATTGGTATTTTGCTGATGTAAATTCAGTTCCCCAGAAGTCTCACCTGAACACTGCGGCACTGCAGCACTGTGCTGTTCCCCCAGGCTCACTGGAGGAGACTCAGGTCTCAGAAGAGATGTGGCTGCATTACAGTGACGGTCCACATCTGGAAGGCATGCATCTTCTTGCAGCAGAGTACAAGAGTCTTCTGCCATAAGTGTGGAACTGTAGGAGTCAGGGTCAGCATCAGCAGGACATTTTACACTTGGTGTCTCCTTAGAACCACCTCCCTTTTCACCATGCTCCACATGGGCTGATAAGCCTATATTAAACAAGAGAAGAGCGTGCATTTCAAGGTTCAGGCACCATCTATGTTAGTAATTCATACCAGAAAAATGGCTGTTAAAGCATATTTTACAATAAAGCTAAATGAGTGTTGTCTGCTCAAGGTGTACCTTATCACTGGCTGTTTAGTTCTTTCCCGTGTGCATCCCTGTTTGTAAAGCTAACAAACAGATTTCTGGATATCTGGATTTCCCTATATATTTCCTCATGCATATACCTAAAACAGTTGTCTAGATTGACCTGGAGGATTTTTTTGTGTTTGAACAGAGGATCTCAGCATCAGGTAGCACAGCCTCCTGGAGCTGCAGCAGGGCTGCTGAGCGCCTGCATGGCAGAGAGATGTCTGCACATGGAGTAACTCTGATGTGTCTCTCTGTGAAGCAGCTCAAGAGACGGCTGCAGGGACAGGCAATGCATGAACCCCGAGTAAGGTAAGCAGCTCACCTGGGGTTGATGTTACCCTTTATCAACTATAGAGTGTACATTAAATTCAATCCTCCCTGAGCACCTGAGACCCACCAACCTGCACTGATATCTGGGAAATCTGGGATAGAAATACACCAGCAAGACTCATCACAGCTGACCCCTTCAAGTGCAGACTCAGACTCTTCTCCAGCCCCTAACCTGTACTGATGTGTGCGATTACTCCTCCCCATGTGCAAGACTAAAACACAATTCGTGTACAGCAGACTCCAATTAATGCAGTAGAGATGCCCAGCTAGCAAGCAGGCGATATCTGTGTGCTCCATTTGGTGCTCGCTCCTGTGAAACAGCAGGAATCCTCAGTGCTTTTCATGCAAATGACAGACACTAATTTCTTGAGCTAGCAACACTTAGCTAGCTCCCACAGGGTCAGGCCATGAGTCTGCCCTGAAAACAAGATGCCAACATTCCCACTACACTGTAGCATTACCATCAGTCAGTGCACTTTTAATATAGTGCTAAGTAAAAAAGTATGCATTATTCTGCAGAAATTTCAGTTGCTTTTGCAAGTTAGATTACAGCTGTTTTACCACATGTAATTAGCTGTTATTCAAATTATAAGAGGGAAGGCAGGAGAGGAAGGTCTAGTAAACAAGCCAATTAACACCACCTTACACATGTAACATACAATTACAGAATCACAGAATCATAGGATCACAGAATGGCTTGGGTTGGAGCAATGCTGAGGTTGTTTTCTTCTGAGTTTCAGGAAACTCATCCCCAGCCAATGTGAACTAGCCAGCTGTGTAGAACTTCTGAACCTGCTACATTCACCTCACTTATTTTTCACACTGTCCTGAAAGAGCACCACAGTTTGACTGAAGAATATGACGTCACCATCACACTTCAGCATCCAGGACTGGTTTTAAAGTATAAAACTGAGAAGGTGCCTGGTTTGAAAGAACTCTCAGCCAAAATAGGTCCTGTAGGCCTATTACAGAAGAGTTCAATCCACTGTTTTGGAAAGTCACAAGTTTGCATTACCTTCCCAATCGCTTTTATGCTGGTCACTTTCAAGTAATTCTGTTGGATTTCCCTTCTTTTCCGGAGTTTCACAAAGGCATGCTTCTTTTTCTATGTGTTCCACCTAATGAAGTGCAGAAAGATGTTTTAATTAAAGAATAATGCACAAAAATTGTATTTTATAAATACACATGGATGTTTTTGAATACACAAAACATTTAGAAATGAAACCTGTCTTCTGTAATTTACCAACACTGTGGGTAACGTGCTATCCCCGTTAAGAAGCTCAAAATCATTCATGTTTTAAACTATCAAAGGTCTCTGGAAAACTCTGAGATTCATGTACTCTGAGAGAATGAACATGTTTTGAAGAGGTCACCCAAGCAACCTGATGACAGAACAGAGCAAGGCAGAGACATCACCACCACTTCTGGTACCTCTGACCACCATTCCAATTAGCTTTTCTCCTTCAGCACTACAGCAGCACCAGCTGCAGCACAAAAACATCCAGCAAAGATGCTACAGGGCCCAAGTTTCCAAGCAAACCTCATTCTATATTCCAGTCTTCCAGAATTTCCAGCTCTCCCTCCCTTCCTCAGAGTGGGGCACTTCTAACTCCAGGACAGATTGCCATGCATGGGTCTATGATGGAGGGGGCAACATGCAGTACAGAAGGGTTGTTCCTTTTTCCTTCATCCTCCAGCTTCACTGCTGCCTTTCCTTGTGGCAAACGTCACCTTCACATTTCCTAGAGGGCAGGAAGACAAGCCTCTCATCCTAATTTCTCTTTTCCAGGAGGTCTCTCATCCCATTATCACTCAAGTATACTTTCTCAGGCCACAGAGACAGCTCAAGACTTTCTGTATTTTTTTGTTTTCATCCACCTCAGCAACAGATTCTCACAAGCAAAGGCACAACCCTTCCTAAGACCCTTCCTTTGGCATAAAAAAAAATTACACCAAAGATAATCTGAAATTGTTTGTAGAAATAGGCCTGGGCTTCTTTAAAACTGAAAACAAGCTTTTCAAACAATATGGATGTTTTTACAGATGGATTATAACATGAAATTTTTTTGAGTGAATAATGAAAAAAAATTAAGTTGCATTTTTATTCAGCACCTATTTCACTGAAGTAATGGGTTGGTAAAAAATCATGTGGTTTGTCACCTATTTCCAGAAGGGAAAAAGTAAAGGAAGGTGAGCATGTTCTTCTGCACAGGAATTCTTTTCCAGAGGAGACTCACCTGGCTTTGCTGGCTCTTGCTGGTGAAGCCCTTCTGTCTCCGGGGGTTGATGGCAATGCGGTGCCGGGCAGCAGAGGTGTCCAGGCAGCCCAGGGGGCTGGCAGGGATGGTGAAGTCAATGGGAAGGGAGCTGCTGCCCCGTGAGCCTGCAGCCCCTGGAGCAGCAGAGGCTGAAGGACTGATGGGCCTGGAGGAATCTCCAGAAGGTATCTGTAAAACACAGACATGTCACTGTATGTTTTGCCCACACTCCCACAGCTCTGAAACATCATTCCTTTGTTAGCTAACTCTGTTTCAGAAGCCTGAAACGGACATAAATCCTTACTTTAATGTCTAATGCATGTCTAATGTCTATGCACGTCTAACGTTGTTTCTGCACAGAGATTCCTCAGCTCTGCATGTTTGCAGCTGTATATTACACAGAAGTGAGAAATGCCCACTGCAAGTGCCTCAGCTGCCCCTTCCCACTTACTGTCTGAGAAGCCATTTGCAATATATATATGCACCAGCAGGAGACACTGGTGCAGTTTTTATAGCTGCCTTTTCTTCCAGATAATGAGACACAATGCAGGAATGTATTATTAAAAAGCCACAGTAGCATGGGTGTTTTCTCCTCATTCCTTCTACTTCTAAGAAAGTTACCACAACCACTCAGCTCTTAATATCACCTTCCCAGGATAAAAACCAATGCTTCTCTCCAACACATCTCCCAGACCCATCTCCAGACAGTGGTGTGGATCTCGTCCCCGCACCAGTGCTGCTCTGGGGAACTGAACAGCAGCAACCTTAGATTAAATGATCAAAATACAGCATTTACAGGAATGCTTGTAGAGAAACCCCTAAACATGCAGTGGGACTGGTACTGTTACTGATTTGAAATGCAGACCTGCAAAATGTCACACATGCCCAATAAGTTTGATTCAGTCTAACGCACTCACTACTTTGGCTCTGGACACAGAAGCAGGTGAAACAGCCATGGGCTTGGCATTTGGCTTGGTTTAAGCCTGATATACTGCATGGAATGTAAAGCATATGTATGCTGATAAGGTTCTAAAGATAATGAGAGCATCTTACCAACTGAGCTACAAAAACTAAGTATGCTGTTTTGTGTTTAAAGCAACTGAAGCTCATTTCCTTATTCCCTATGCCATCGTCGGTCTGAAACCAATTACAACAGAATGTCTGAGATTCTGCTCACAAAAGTTTTATACATTGTGAAAAGACAAAGAATACATCTAGTAAATTGTTATTACTATAATTCTGTAAGATTAATGTTATGCTAAGCTCAAAAGGATCACATTCAAGTTCTTCTGCCTTTCAATTATGGAATCACAATTCTGCTTATTTAATATACAAACCACCTGAAACTAGCATCTGAGCAGCTGCTGTTATAAATGGCAAATGTATATAGCCTATTCCACTGAGGATATTCAGGGTATTTTTTTCCTGTGAGCACTGACTGTTGATTGGTATCTTCTCTCACCAACAGCGGAGCAGAGACAGGCTTTGCACACCAATATTGGAGCACAAGGTAGATTTGGTGCTGGTTCTCATGCAGTGATGGAATCCTGCAGAGAGTGCTGTGAGGCACATTTCCTACAGAGCGTTTGTGCCAAAAAATTGTTCCCAGCCACAGAAGTGGAGGCCCTACTTTGATTTTATTTGCCCTGGGCTGAAGTTAGATTTCCATACAGACTCTCTGGCAAAGCAGTGTCAGTGCTGGTCAATGTCTCTGCAAAGTCACCTGATGCTGGCTTTGACAGTCTCAGATTTATCCCCAGGTAACCAGGAAGTTGGCATCTATAAATGCAGAAGTCTCCAAGAACTGACACCAGCGATGTATGAGGGTTTTTCACACAGCATGAAGGTCTTGGAAAGCCCAGGAACATAACAGAGGGGGTTCAGAGATGTTCAGTAGCCATCCTCTGCGTCAAAAGCAAGTAAAATGTAAACCACCACACTGTGTGTCGATTCACACTGCTTAGGATTGAATTCTCTTTAATGAATACAAACATGTTATTAAATGGAACAAATGTTGCTGAGTTCTCGGTGCTCTTCAGCATTTCTTTCATCTTTGGGATGAGGTCACTCCTTGTAGCAACTTGTTCTACTAGTTCAAATCCTGGCATTACACAAAGACCTACAAATGCTACTGAAAAAAAACACCTGATGATAGCTTTGGAATTACGACTTTTAGTTTTAATAAACATATTAGGAAGATTTCTGCTTAGCCAAACTGCTCACCAAAAAAATACCAGGTAAAGAAACAGATGCTGCACTGTAGAAATTAGCCAGATTCCTAGGGAACTGGTGAGAAAAAGAAAGAACCTTTCAGCTGGGGAATTCTGTAAAATATGGAAGAGGGGAAAAAAGTTTTGTACTGTTCCCACCTTTCTTTCTCATAGGGAATGAGGATGAAAAGCCGAAAAAGCTGTGAAACTGTGGTGTCAGAAAGAGAAGGGTTTTTTACATTGTAAGGAATAAACAGTATGGAAGCTTACAAAACGAAGTATTTTAGTAAAAGTGTAAAACAGGAGCTGCATTAATGAAAAGATACACGGAAGTAACAACAAAATAGGTAATCTATTAGAAAGTAATGGCAATCTAAGTTACTTTGATCAGTTTGGGCTCTAGAGGTGTCTGAGCAGAAGACAGTTAGAAGTGGGAATCAGTACTTTATCTTTCTATTCCTAAAGGAAAGGATCAAGGGATGACCATGCAGGAAAGCACCTGGTCTCAACCGTAGACAGGGAAGCTGAGCTGGTTTCTCTCTCCTTTTTCAAAGGCTGGAGAAGGAGAGAATGAAAGTGAGTTTCCTCAGCCATGGGCTGGCACGAAGCGTTTGAGAGTGTGGGGTGGGCAGGAACTCCACTCAGCTCCAACCAGCAGGGACAGTCAAGGAGAAAACCAACAAAGCACCCTGCAAAAACATGACCTCTATACATTTTGCCAGGCTGCTCAAGTAACAGAATGTGTTGTCCTGACAGCAGAACTTGCTGCTTGTAATAGTCACTTGTCATTCAGAGGAAATGCCAAATCAGTGCGGAGCTTTTCCTGAGGAATGTGGTGTAAAAAGGACAGATCCTGCACTTACTGCCAGTGATGAGAAGCAGGCCATTGCTTGCAAGCCACTGGTCAACAGGTGTTATTAAGCTGTAAGTGCTGCTGGGTATTTGGGCACTGGGTCATGGAAGAGGTGTTTCTAGTCCTCCTATCTTGTCCGTTTTCCTGCTGTGTAACTTTAAAGACTTCTACTGTGTTACAGAGCTGACGACACTGTTCACACAAACTCCTTACCAGTAGATTTCTGCCTTTGTTTATTTGGTTCTTATTGCAAACTCTGTGAGAGATATGATTTCAATACCGTTGGCACCACTCTGGACTGTTCATGAGCAGTTTGTACAACATACTCTAACCCAGGATACACAAAGTGAGTACTCTAATGGCTCCATACAGACATCACACATGCTGGTTTATTAGCAGGAAGAGTAGCTGTTTACCTGTTCATCTTCACTGTCTGTCCCGCCTAAACTCAAAGAGCTATGACGTTGAACAGGGTTGGAGGACTGTGGGATAAAATAAGGAAGAGGGTAAGTCAAGGGAAGGATCGCAACGAATCACCTGGGACTGGATGTGCAGCATTAAGATTATGAAAAAATACAAGAGGAAAGTTACAGGAAGGGTGACTGCAAACTCCCTGTCTCACAGAACACCTCTCATTTGTTCACTGGAGACCAGACATGAGGTAGGGGAACTTTATCCTGCTACTAGATATGCCTTAAAGGTTGACCTCAAAGAACCAAAGTGCTCTGCTGGGTGTATTTGCAACAGGGCAACATGCACTTTAATGAGGAATTGAACCAACACATTTTTTAAAGTTATTTTAGTTTTTGGCTTGTTGTTTTAAGAACTTTGAATTGACAAATGCTTGCATACTCACTCAAATCCAAAATCATGCATCTGCTATAGAAAGGCTATTCATAAGAAAGATAGCTCCAAGTCTCTTTAGAGCCTATCAACACCTATTCTCATCATACTCATGAGATTCTAGCTTCCCTATCAATTCAGTTAATATTGCCCTGATTCTGAACTATTTCATTCTAAAGCCAGTAACTAAGATTATTCTGCAGTCCCATTACTTTTGTTTCCCCTATTAGCTTTAAAGCACCATAAATATCTTCCTCTTTCATATACGCAGCAAACTGCCAATCTGCCCAGCTCTTTGGTGCTCAGAGACATGGGAAGTCTGTGCAGTGTGTGTACCTCAGCTTGTTCTCAGGCTGGGAGTGGTACAGTCACACTAACACAACACTCACCCGTGAATACTTCACTTTCTATGCTTTCTGCCCTGTGTACCTGCCAGGAGACACTGCCTTTCCCAAAGGCATTCAGAAATGTCCTATCAACTGACTTACTTACTCTCCTCCTTCCTTTATGATATAGGTTGCAATTGCCCCAGAAGAAGTCTACATAAAGCCCAGAAAACTGTACTTGCGGCCCTCACAGTGATGAGTCCACCAAACTCATAGATAACTCATTCTAGTTCTGACTGATGGGTACCATCACAACATGCCTGGCAGTAGAAAGAGCTTTAAACCACTAGGCAGTTCATTAATGCAATCAGACTTTAATGAACCAAAGAATTATGCTTGTTCCTTATTCACAAATGTGTGCCTGAAATGGATGACTCCAGTGGTGTTTTACACAACTATCGTGTCTAAATACCATAGGATTGCATAAACAGAATAGAAAATGGCATCAAAACACATATTTGTGTGTACAGAGGTTTTATCGCAAGTGAACAAAAAGGCCTTTCCCTTCCTCAAACAGATATTATTTTTTCTGTGCAGGTCACTGAAGTGATGTAACAACTGTACCTTGCTTGGTGAATCGGTCAGAACTTCATGAAGGGTTGAAATGTCAGGAGGGCTTCTGGGCAATCCATCATCCTCCGAAACTGTGCCGGCATCTTCCGTTTTCTTTCCAGTGATAACAAGTGGAGGAGATCCAAGCCTGATGTTTTGCTGCAGCTGAAGCTGTGGTTAAAGAGCAATTTAGACTTTCACTGGCATTGTCTACAATTTGGAAACTTTTACCCCAGTTGCTTCTATTAGACATGAGGAGTCTTTTGTTTAACAAAAGTATTTGAAGGAACAAGCTACGCACAGAAAAAAGAAAAAATAAAGAAACATTAATTAAATTTTATTTAAATGTATACATCAAGGACCCATAGTTAGAACAGACTTCCATGCAAAACTAACTTAAAAATCAGTTTTACTCAGTAAGTTATCCAAGACAAATTTTACCAGGCAAGAAAATTCATAGCAGCATAACTAAGTTTAGATTTAAGCTTTTATCTTAGGCTTAAAAATTCTCTACATGATTACACATGCCAGGACACCCAAACAGTCCCACAAAGTACTGTGAGCCAGCAGTCCCCAACCCAGGCTTATGAGGACAACTCTTCTTCCCAAAGCCCTTCCAAATCCCACCAGCCTGTCACCATCCTCTGCTGCACAAATCACTAAGACCCACTTCTTACAGAAAGAGAGCTTTATTCAATTTCTGGTCCACCCTAAGGAGCTGCTTGTTTGTTTGCCCCAGCATCACGTCCCGGTTCTGTCTACAGCAAGAATGATAACAATGGTCAGGAACAGCTTTGTTTGTAAAAGAGCATGGAGATTCTTTTCCAAGCCTGCACAAAAAAGCGCTCCAGCAGGCCCTGACCCTCAACAAGAAAACAAAGCCTGTAACCTCACAAGGAGCCAGATGTTCCCTCCAACTAAAAAAGCTCCAAACTCAGGAAACACCATTACCTGAACTCTTGGCTTAAGTATTTTGACTGTGTCAAATCTGGAGTATAGACAAGGTCTGAGCAGCATTTTTGTGCTTCAACTAAAAAGACCTCATTTCCCCAGGATAAACATGCAGACCTCTTTTTTTCTGGTTCTTTGCTTACTGAACTAACTTTGGACATTCTACGTCTAAATTTTATGCTGTTCTCAAAGCTATGCATTCATTTGTACCCTTTAAAACAGATTTAAGCAGCTGTCATTCAGTGGGATTCATTTGTTGCTCATCCAATAGCTAAAGCAGTTACATATGGTAGCACAATGGCATCCTCAACCTCCAGGCCCCCAATTTAAACGGCTTTCCTTCCTCTTACCCTGATCAGTCAAATAAGTACCACCAATACAGTCTGCACAATCAAGACTGACAACAAACTGCACAAAGATTGCATTATAAGGGCAAAAAAATATGACATACAACATATATGCATTTAATGGGAAGAACACAGCCAATTTTATTCTCCTCTCTCTTCACAACTTCCCATCTCTGACTTACTAAATTTACTGCATGCAGACAGTAAAGTGGTAGGGGAGAAAATCTGAATTTGCAGTTTTTCTTTTACTAGTAGAGGTTAGTCTATGCTCCTAAGAAAATATCTGCTTTTGTTAGCGCTTGGCTTTTAATCTGACAACAGTCAAACACAAAACCAAGCTGTCTTTCATGGCTAAGAAAGCAGTGCTGGCAATATTAAGTTACCATGCAGGATGACACACAGATGAGGAGAGGGCACAGGGAGTTGGAAATAGCATGAAAAGAGGTTTTTTTCCTCAGTGAAGTTCTATCATACACAAACACGACCTCCCCTGCTGCTCCTATTGTTGTGCAAAAAAGACCCTGAATTGAAGGTTGGCTTACTTTGCAGTCTCATGGAGGAACAAATCTCTCTGTGCATCTTCTGTTTCTTAACATGTGATGCAATGGTGCTTTGCAACATGAAGCTCACATTGGGCCAAGGAAGAATTTCAATGGCCTTTGGCTGCCTTATCAACAGTTTGTTTTGGTCTCTGGAAAAACCTTAAACTTTTATCTCAGTGCTCTGAGCTGGGTAACTATTTGAACGCAGTTAACGTAGCCAACAGCTGATAAGAGAGCCGTCAAGGAAGGATCGGTATGTGCTTTGGAAGAAGGAAATGACCTAGCAGAAAACAGTATCCTCTGCTGGCAGAGAACAGAAGAATAATGATATAAATAAAGCTGTCGTTAATAATGACCTGACAGATCCATCATCCCACACACTTGCACAGACCCTGGTGCTAACGTGTGGAAAAAAAACGCAGCCAGAATTGAAAAAAAAAGGCAACAAAAACCCAACAACTCCAAAAAACACAGTACAGATAAGTGGCCTTAACCCAAAAGCAGCAGCTATGAAGTAAAGAATGGGAATTCCATTGAAAGAAGACTCACTCATCAAGGAAAGATTCAGTTCACAGACTCTTGGACACACGTCTATTGCACAGTATGGGACCTGGACAAGGCTGAAAACACCACAACTATTCAAAGACGCAGCTTCCAACAAGCAGAACAGATCCAAAGCAGTTCTGCCTTGGATGCTTCAGTCAACACAACACGCAGCAGAGGCAACAAGCAACAGAGTTTCCTGGGAGGCAGCTAATGGAAGGTAGCACCATGAATGAGAAAAAGATGTTCTCACCTGCAAAGTTTTCACTCTTCCAGGTATGCATTCCTGAGATGACGTGTCATCTGCTGCACTTCCTGATACGGACTCAAAAATGAAGACACTGTCATGCGACAAGGCTTTGTTTCCCATGTTTCCTTTGGGCCTAGAAGGAAGGAAGAGCAGTTAATGCCATAGGTACAGCTCTCCAATACTTTTCCTTGCATGGTGATCTTAAAGAAAAGGGGGTGAGATGCATCTCACTCAACAGCAAGCTAACTGACTGAGGTAGTCATAGCTAGATCCTTCTACACCCCGGAGGGAAGAGGAAGAACTTTTTAGGATGCTAACTGAATGGAAGTGTCTATTTTAGGATGTGAGCAGCATCAGCCTTGGACACACAACCTGGTCTTTGTGGGCTAGAGAGGGAATCCAGGGTGGTATGTCAGGTGATGACAACATTCACTTCTTTCTCTCTGTATATATATCATAACAATTGGACTAGATGATCTTGAACGTCTTTTCCAACCTCGATGATTCTTTGACTCTACTTGCATTTGCAAGAGAATTACTGTATTTTTGTCTGGCAGCAGCAAAAAGAGCATCGGATGAAATATACTTAGAATTAACTGTAGATTTCATACAGATGAGTCTTTTATGTGCAAACATTTGTGTGCAACTCCAGGCAGTGTATTTTTATTTGCACTGAAGTAAAAGAGACACTGTTTTTTAAACCCCTAGATGTTTTAGCTACTTTATTTCCAGCACTGCTTTTCCTGTGCAAAAGCTCAACTCATTCATGTGCAACACCCCTGAAGCTGCTGTGCCTAAGGACATGATGGGGCTTTCAACCCAGTGCCTTAACACTGCCATCAGGGAAGCTTTTCTATTTCCATTCAAAACTCACACCTCTCAGAAAACTAAGAGGTAGTGGCACATTACGCCCACTTCTCCTTCACAGATGACCAACCTCATCGATTCCCTGCAGCACCATGGCATTTGGTACATCTGGGGTTCAGTCTCTGGATGTTATTCAAAGAAGACTGCATGTTAAATGAAAACAAAAAAGAGGAGGAATGGGAAGAGTAGAAGAAGGAAAAAGAAGCAAACCCAATACTTCTGTCTTAAGAACAATAAACAGCAAAACTGTTTTAGGATTGGCTTTTGTATTCAGCATGACAGGAATTGCAAGGCTCAGGACCTGACTACAGACCCTTCAAAGCTGTACTTCCATTGGCTTTCAAGATCAGGTCTTCCAAATGATTTGTCCAATCAGCCTCTCTTGGTATCTATAAAGTGTGCTCATGCCATGCAGAGTCTGGACAGGACAGGGCTTTCAAATAGCACAAACATACTTTTTTTTGTTATTATCATTTTTTCTTGCATAGTCCAACCAATCCTAAGACTAAAGGAAAAAAAATGGAGAGATTTTACTCACTTCTTGATCTCTGGTCTTATGAAACAGTTTTAAATCACTGGAGAGCAGGGAGAAAAGGGCTGAGGAAAAGAGCAACTGGACTTGGAGAAGGGCAAGAGAAAAGTGTTCTCACTTACACAGTTTCTGGAGCAGACAGTTGACTTCAAGCCAGATCCCTCCTAAGGGCTGATGGGGTAAGCTCAGCCATTCCTAAACCTCTGGGACCAGGTTAGCTGAGTCACTAAAATTCCCTTTATCCTAAGGAGGGGTTGTGTAGCCAGTTACTTACTCTGTTAATATTACACTAACAAATGAAAGAAATAAATTGTTTCCTTAAACCCAAATTGTTTTTATGATGCAGTTGTATAATTACAACACACAGAGTGGAGAATGGTAGCACAAGGAGGCACAAGAACCCGTAAGAAAGTAATATCCATAAGTGATTCCTTTTTCAATGATACAGTGCATTTGGCAGCAATGCTGACTTAATGAGTCTCACACTCATGGCTTCTGCCAGTGTTTTATGCATCCAACGTCCTCTCCAACAACATACTGCAAACCCTGGGAGGTGATCAGTACTGTCACACTTGGTCCATCCACTCCATAACTCCACAATCCAAGGCCTGAGATACTCAAAGAGAGGCCTGAGTAGTTCACATGGAAGGAAAGCTGGAAAGCAACCAAGTTACAGGCTGCAAGATACTGACCCGTGACACTCCTGGTGAGAGACATAACCGTGTTCAGAGGTTTGTCCTGTTCCAGAAATAGGGCCAAGCAATGTAAGTGTTGTTGTAGCATAGATGGTCTATGGTTATAGGTGAAGCACTATTACCAGTGCAAGTTAATACTTTCTATTTAACGAAGCGAAAAAAGGACAATTTTCTGAACTGACTCCACTCTGTGACCAGAGAATTGTTGTGGGCACAAACTTCACTCATATGCACAGCACTTCACGGTGGCTGACACAAAACTAGAGGGCTTCTGTTGCTCCCTGTACCTAAATGGTTGTGCAAGAAATTTAAACTAAGCAGCATTTTCATACCAAGAACACATAACTCTTTCTTTTCCCTTATCCCAACCAGAGGCCACAATTTATGCTAAAAAATAGCAACTCAACTTGGCACGTATTCCCTGCGTTGCAGAATTCAATCATTCTCCTCTTGTAAAGCTGATGATTATCAGACCTTCCAGGACAGATTTCAAAGACTAAAACAAATCAAAACAATCTGGGCTGTATTCAGTTTTACAGTCTACAAGGTTGGATCACCCCTGCCCCTGGCTGCCCTCCCCCTCTCCTCCATGTTGGCTTTTGAAGCAAGTAGCAAAGAAAGAGGAAATTCCTGGAATTCCTTCATCAGCATTAGGGCTTGTTTTGCACAGACTTGGACGGAGGCTGCTCCTAAGGGGCCAACTTGTGCTTTCATCCTATTGCAGCAAGAGGTCTGCTTTTATTTATTTATTTTCCTTTCCCGCCAGCTTACCCAGCCTCCTTCGGTGAATGAAGTGGGTTAGCATCGAGCACATAGATGCTGACGTCCCTGATGGACTGGCTAGGTTTTAAGTTACTCTCCCCTCTGGGAGGTGGAGGTTCTTTCCTTTTCTTCTTGGCAAAGAAGTTCTTGAAAGTCTGAAATCTGGATTTTTTCTTTCCTGCAACATGAGAAAAATGAAAATTTACGGAAGTTGGAGGTGTTGCTTAGCTTGGAGAAATTTTTTCTTAAATCCTGGAGGAAGCCTGTGGAGAGCCACGAGCAGGAGCAGCCCATTCAGTCCTAACCAGCTGCTTTGTAAATAATTCAGCACCAGAGTCCTGTGAAAGGTGAAGCTGCAGTTCTTAGACTGGCTGCCTATAAAGGAAACGCTGGCCTTCAGCTGACAATGGTGCTGCCTACTTAGGTTCCAGTTTATGAAAAATGCACCTTACGTAGAGAACACTTCTATCTACAGCTGAACAGTGATAACACAAATCAGACTCAGTATAGTTTTGATAAAACAATATTTTAAAATCTTTCACTCTGAATGCCTTTAATTTGCTTTGTTTATTTCTGCTTTTTCTTTACTCAGTGCTGTAAGGACACAAAGAGATTAAAACTGGCAAGCGAATTTAAAAACCCTAAAGCAAAAATGTCTGTATTGCTCCAAATTAAAATCAGCTCCTCCAAGATCAATGGAGCAAGCTGAAATGAAGATGCTCACCTGCAGGATGTGAAACCCCCAAACACAGCAGCTCTGAGAACATAACTACAAAACTGTTGATCTCAGATTTTCTACTGTTGTTGAAGCGAAAAGAAATACAAAAAGAACAGCACAGACTGTAAGGGACATAATTGACGTCTTTCATTTTGAATAAACTAAGATATTTTATCATTTTTATTTATATTTTCTTTCAATGCACAAGAGCTGCATTTTATTTGTCACTGACTCTTACACTGAAGGGTTGGTTTGGAGTGGTCTGGGCCAAGCTATTGTACTAAGACCCTTGTGGTGGACATAAATGCATATGCAGAGCAATAACATCACTGCGTATCAGAGCCAAATTCATTGTTCAATTAATACTTTACAGCAGTTGGCATAATGAATGTTCACAGCTGGAAGATTCCTGAATAAGCAAGGCATTCTTTCCACAGTTATTGTCTTTTCCCAGTGAAGATTTAGTCAGCAATGCTCCGTCTCAACGTGTGCCCTGTACGTGTAGGGATTTCTGCCAGCAAGCCTTATCAGGGCTGAAACTGTGCCACCACACAGCTGCATCACACACCACACAGTAGCCACTCTGAGAAGTAAACAATGATGCTGAGATCTGTTCCCCCATCTCCTCGTGGCTCTCAGGCCAGTGCCAGCAACATGCATCGTGACATACAAGAATGCAGCTGCCATGGAAGACCTGCACTTTACTTTTCCACTGCTTTGGGCTGCCTCTGGCTCTGAGCTATCTTTAAACAGTACAGTGTAAAACTGCCAATGGATTCCTGCTCACCTAAAGACGAGATGTGGAGCTCCCATGGAGCGTTTATCAGCAGAAGATCTCAAGAGCTGCTTCTCAGACAGTAAGTGAACAAGGTAGTCATGGAAAACAAACAGGATAAATTGACTCCCTTGGATTCCAGAGCTGAGCACAAAGCTTTTGGATTTCAGACTCTCATGGAGCTCAATGAGAGAGATGGTAAGAGAAGACAGATCACACAGCAATCAAAAGAGCATCGTGCCCACAGAGAACACAACTGTGTTGATCGAGGCTTTAGAGGCTTCAGAAACACCTCTCCATCATTGCTGTCATTCACATCAGCAGTTACACAACTTACATGGTATTCTCCCAGCAAATCTGACAAAGGGGAATCGATTTACACCAGACAAGCAAAACAAAAGATTAAACATTTTCATGAAGCAGTGCTCCAAAATTACCAGTCCAGCAATGCCTGCAAGCGCATTATGAAGCCTCAAAGAGCAGAAGAGCAAACTTGGCTGCATATAAAGCTGTCCTACACCAGGCAGCCACCAGTGGTATAGTCAGCGTATTACCAATGAGTGCAATTAGAGGCTAGTATTTCCAGAAGCAGCAGGTGAATGTTTGGAATACAAACAAAAAACCCACTACCAACAACAAAAGAAGTAATCCTAAAAACATCTAAGGGAAAGATACAAGAGAAACAGATATTAAGACCCACCACAAAGGAGAATGTTGTCAGGGTATTACTCCAAACACTTGTTTAGATCAGAAATGGTGCTAGCTTTAGAAAAGACTATGGAAAGGATTTGAGACCACTGCCAATTAGTAAACCTCAGCTGGCTTGGGCCAATACCTGGGTACTGGTGCACTACACGGAGTTCTCCAGCGCAGACACACTGGTTACTTCAGAGCCTCCTCTAGACTCCAATGTATTACTGATGTCAGGGCACACTCCTCCAGCAATAATTCCTCTTCAGCTGCATTCTGCTCAGCAGCGTATCTTCAGCTGCTTCAGAGTGAGGAACACCGTGTTTCTCTCTGCTCCAGAGGATGGGCAATTGCCATATTATGGCATGAGAAAGATGACTGCTAAACACTTTATGCTGTGCAGAGATGAAAACCATAGCACTGCTCTGCACTGGAGCATTTGATGAAGACGACGCCTCCCAGAAGGATGGTGCTCATATCAATGTCCTGCTGCAAACACTTGTGTATTTGTTCTGCACACTGTTGATGGCAGTGGTACATTTCCTTTATAGGTATCTACATTTAATTGCCCTGTGATAAGGCCAATATGTCATTAAATTGGTAGAGTGCTCTATGACAACTCAAGCACAAAGATCTTACTGCTTAAAGTGGAAGAAAGTTGTTGCATGACAAACATCTAGTCAAAACAGGGTGAGAAAAACCCAAGCTCAGACAACTGCCTATTCCCCACTCACCCACTGATAGACATTGACTCATCATTTCCAAACGCTTGCAGTTGCCAAAATTCCATTTTAAGGCATTAAAAATAAAATACTATATTTAAAGGCTACTGTCCTAGCAAGCAAAAGCCTTCCTGAAAATGAATTGCTTATTCTAACTGATTTAGCTCATTAGCTTATAATAAGAGAAAAGGAGCACGGATAAGCATCTGCTTTCTCTATGAAGTTTATTCTGTGTTGTTGCTTTTTTTTCTGTTTGTCCATTGCCTCTTTCACTGCTTCTCCTGTGCACTGACAGAATCAACACTCTCTGCTCACTGCATAGTTCTTTTCCATAACAACACAGAAGATAAGAAGATGCTCTTTCCAGTGCAAAATTGAGACAGTAAAAAGCAGAGGGAGTATCTGATTTGGGGTCTCGATGATCATCTTTAAATGAAACAGTTTATTCAGAGATACTCAGTTCTCTCTGACTTCCTAAGGTGTAGTCAGGGCACACTTTGCTTTTTTTTTTTCCTTCAAATCCAGTAGATGTTTTCACCAATAAACGTACAGGATTAAAAACAAAGAAACCAACCAACAAAACAGACAAGACCCTCATAAGATGCCATTAGTCTAGTGTCATTACAAACACTCAGCATTGCTAGACAGGCAATAAAATCAAGGAATTCAGCAAGGCTAGCACTGGATGCTGGTAGTTTGTGGACAGTGATGCTGTCTCTACTTGAAAGAAGCAGCACGCACTAAAAGCCCTGTAAAACCAGTCAGACAATCAGGGAAAGCCCAAGAAATTAATCCAATTGACTTGACTGTGAAGGCTGGGAATTTCAGCCCCCAAAGCCTTTGGGTCACTGAAAGCTATGAAGAGGAAGAGGTGAGACAATTCTACATGGGATGTAAACAGGATATGTTTAAAAGGCAAGGTAGGATTTTTCAGGGCCAGTCAAGAATCCCTTGAATCATTCTGCAATAGTGCAGCAACTTTTAACTTTCTTGAGGTTTGGTTCAGTTGGAGACAGAAATGTCACTGTTTTTCTTAGAGCCAACACTGAGGACAACAAGGCATTTCCTGCCTTGTCACCAGGGCCAGAATTTGATCTGTTTCCTGAACACCAGCAAACTAGCACAAAATCTGCATATGTGGGTTTTCTCACAAGGCCACCAGTGTATCATGAACAACAGCAACCAATGTGGTACACTAGATTACAAAATTTAGGAAACCAGCTGCTACTGAGCATCCAACATCACACTACCTTCACCCTTATCCATCTGCTGTATAAGGTTCAACTACGAGTCCCTTTGCCATTTGCTTCTCTCTTCTACCAATATTCTGCAGGCAGCAGATGTATTTCTAAAGAAAGAAGCAAGATGACTTCTGAAGCACTGAAACATTGAAGACGATTGTGAAATGTTAGCCAAGGGGAAAAAAAAAACCTATCAGTGGTACGACAGTCACTGCTGAAATGCCTCAGTTTTCGTGGTATTCTTTGTATTTGCTTAGCTTCCCAACACCAGACTGAACATCAGCACAGGGGATTTGCTTTTATTAAGACAACTCTGGTGCAAGGTATTTCCTCTTCCTTCAGATTATTCCATTCCCTCATGGCTGTCTGCATCAGCCCTTGCCACTAGTTGACATGATAAGTAACAATTGGCTGTCTGTGCCAAGACCAGTGCATAAGGCTGCAGCGGGGCACTCACAGCTCCCACAGACAGCCCCAACACAGCAGAGCTGGCTTACAGCATCCGTCGTCACAGCAGACACAACAGCCAGCTCCTCAAGCTCCAGTGTCCTGTTTTCTGAAAATCCAGGGCAGAACCAGAAAATAACCAGAAAACAAGCCTCCAGTAGGGCACATCAAATGCCCTTCCTATAATACTGCCAGCTGACAAAGCCAAACAGAAAAAAAGTCAAAACAGAACCGCCAACCAGGTCCCCTCTAACCTGAAGAAAACAAACCTTGGCTTCCAAGCCAGCTATACAACCAGAGAACTCCTGCTTACCTGTGTACTCTTCGGCTGTCTCCCCTGGTTCAGGTGACTGTATGACATCTGTTGGCCCCGTAGCCATGATATAGTCACTGAAATGGAAATTAAAGTATTAGTTAAATTTTAGTCCACATTCCCTGCAGACTATGATCCCACCTCACTTAAAGAAAGAGTGTGGCTGGATCCTTTCTAAAGCTGCAAATGCTCATCACAAACAGGGCTCACACACTTATTTTGTTTCTTAGCCACAGAACCTTTTTTTCATTAGCACTTATTTCTCCAGTCAGAACTGATAGAGCAGCCTCACTTCGTGCCAGCACCTCTCTCTTTTTAAGAATCCAGGATCAAAGTTTGCATCTAAAGAATATGTGACCAGCAAGGTCCATCACTCTTCCCAGTGCCTGAATCGAGAATCTTTATGCATGCTGTTTGCTACAGGCTGACAGCTCCATGCACAGTTCCACGTACAAAGCATCTCAAGTAAGAGCTCTGCCGCCAGGGTTGGCGTATTACAGTGCCCTCACCGCAGGCAGCCTGTCAGCATTATTAAAATTAGTTAAGCATCAGCACTGAACCATCATCCTGGGCTATGCTACATTTGTGGAAACCAATAGATCAAATTTATTTTGGATCCAGTGCAATCAGCTTTTAGCCACAAGCTTTGAAACCTTATCGCAAGCTGGGCTATTGATCAACCACATTAGCTGATGGCATCATCTTCCTCTCTGATGAAAACAAAAGTTCAGCCTAGTTTTAAGATCATTCAATGTTAACTGGCTCCACTTTGTATTTTCCAAGGCTCCTAAAAGGGCGTCTGTCAGAAACAAAGGAACGAAGCAGCAGACCGCAAGAGTTACAGCACAAATGTCAAGCAACAATGGCAACGTGACAGTCCACAGGGCAGCTCATAAATACTGTCCTTTGTTGGGGAAGATCCCCGAGTGATACCCTTACACAGCAAGCAATTCCAACCTGCTGTGGCAGGACGTTAAGAGGGAGAAATCTTTACAAACAAATGAAAATACCCACAAACAAATCCTGCCCACTTTTCTGCCTGGTCGGACAGTTTTCCTCTTCAAAGCGGTACACTGCTGCCAACTGAAATTGCTTAGGTATCTGCTTGGCCAGTTAGGAAACTATTGGATTTTTTCTCAATCAGCCACACCTCCAATCTGCCATGCCGAAAAGCACTAGTGCTTCTCCCAGCCCATGGGCAGCCCAGCATCTCAGAAAACCTCAGATAAAACAAGGAGTGCAGAGGTGATGGGTGGTGATGGGCTGTGGCTTTCTTCTGCTTCAGTACATCTTCAGCAGTGGACACAGGAGTGCATTAATGCACTGTCGGTCCAAACAATCTCATCTCACCTTGCAAAAATACCATGAAAGTCACTGCAGGGACCAGGATTGGTTACACCTTTTCTAAATAAGATGCACTGAGGACAGTTTTGAAACAACTGTTAAACAGCATTCAGAAGCAACCATAAGTAACACTTCTAACATTTTTTTCTTTTGGATAATAACAATCACCCAGCTTTTCTCCGTTTTACCCTCAGGTCTCATCAACTATACTTGGAAATCCTGCATCTCCTGTGCATTTCAACTCAGTCATCTGCAGACTCTGTGTTAAGAAGAAATTCTGATCCATTTTTTCCCCTTGATTTACACACTATGCAGATAGACGTTCTGATTTTTCTTTAGGAAAAGGAAAATGCATTTGAAATAAAGCATCAAGGAAGCACTCAATGAATGTACAAGGACAAACTGGCAAGTCCCCACAGTTGAGCTTATTTTCACAGAATGTGAGTGGCACTGACATTTGGCTCATTTGCACCCTAACTTCAGATTTGCCCACCTTTAATACAATGAAAACGTTTGAGATCCAGGTTTGTTTTTGCTGGCTCTACATTTATTTAAATCAATCCATCATCTCAGCTGCTTCCATCAGTCCCTGAAGACACTTTGACTGCCACACTTACTACAAGTACAAGCATTTGTTTCCATTTGGTGCAGCTTTTATACCAGTAGAATTAAAATTGCAGGGCAGTTCAGCTCCGATGCAATCTCTTCACAGGCAAATCAGCTCCTGCACTAACTCAATTTTATAGCTGAGTTCTCTGGGGCATACGGAGGTCAAGTGTCAATTGCAAGGGCACACTGCCTGTCTGCAGAAGTGCCCTCACTTAGGACCCAATGGAGCCTTTGTAGACCTGATCACTGCATCATCATTCCAGTGAACCAAACAGTGACTTGAGGTGAGGGGAACATCACAGGTTTTTCCATGCAGTTAATTTAACAAGCACTTAGATGACGAGAAAAAATACAATATTTACAGAGGAAGTGTAAGTTCCATCATTAAAAGCTTGATGATGCAGCTGAAGAAAAGTTAGCATTTAGATGGTATTTAGATGTCAAATTCTGGTGGCTGTGTGTTTTATTTTACAAGAGAAAAGCCAGCAACATTTCTGGGCGACGAATCCTAGCCTAGGGATTAATGTAATGGAGAGAAAGAGGACAAAAACTCATCAATACCGATCCATGTGAGTGCACAGGCATTAACTGGTTGAACCCTCAGACATTGACCACTGCCAGCCCTTAATGACAGCTGCCAGACGCAGTGCTGCATGTGGCCAGGACGTATTGATACCGCACGTCCATTTCAATCAGCTGCACTAAACACATGCACCCTGCATGCTCCCCCAGAGCAGCACACCACGAGACAGAGTTTTAAACAAATACCATATGCTCACTGACTTTCAGCGAGAGAAGTATTGGGTGAAATGAATGGCCCCTTTGGAGGGAAAGCACTACCACAGACAGGAGAAGCAGCCTTGCCTCTCCTTCACCAACTGGGGCAACCGGCAGATACTTGGAATGCTCTACAGTGACCGGGCACAAGAAATGCAACCATTTCTCCAGTTCTCTGAACTTTCCCTTTTCTCAGCTAAGTACATCACCTGAATATGTGTATCAAATGGGGGGGGAAAATGCAAAAAGAAAAGACAACTCCCTTCCATTCCTTGGTTTGTGTACTTAAGTGGCTCCTGGGAAATCAGCCCTGTACAGCACCCAGGTTTCCTGCGCTTAGCAAAGACCCAAGGCAAAGAGGAGATCTCTGCTCCCCACAGAAGAACGCTGTGCAGCGAGATGGCTCAGCAAAGAGGGACACATGCACCCACACAGGCCTCCAGGCAGCAGCCATGGCCAGCATCCCCCAGCGCACGGCTCTCCCCTGAGCTCTGGGCCTCACAAAAGAGCAGGATGTAAGACAGGTATGCGTTCAGGTTATGCTCTTCAGTGAAAGGTGACCGGTTAAACTTTTACTCTTCTAATTAAAGCACATTAGAGGACTTTGTTCTGACAAAATGGGGTTGATTGCTTCTTCCCTGGGAACCCTCCAAGCCATCAAAGGACTCACTTAACCCACTGATAGTAAGCAGCAAAATTCTGTCTTCAGTTTCACCTCTGTAGCCCCAATAAAGGGGATTTCAGAATCAATCACAAAGCAGAATCAGAGCCCAGGAGATTTCTGTTCCGTGCGCACATCTCTTGAGCCTATCAAGACCAAGGTTTTGTTGGTCTCTGTACCCAGAGCCAGAACCTGGCCCACCAGGTACACACTGAGCAGCGTGGGACCCCGCAGACAGCTTTGTTAAAAGCAGGCACTGACCTCACACAGCTCATCCCACTGGATGCACTCTTCCAGAGCGCGGTGTTTCTAAGACAAATTGCCCATCTCTGACCCACACGATGGTTTTGCCAGGCCGCAGCTGGCATCACCACAGCTTGACTGTGGCTACTTTATGTAGGCATAAGAGAATGGCACAAATAGAAGCTTACTCAAGGACTCTTGCTGCTGCCTCCACTGATGATAGTGAGAGGTAGGAGTTTACAAAGTTAATGAATACTGCTTGCATAATTCTACGGAGAGAAGAAGAGCTTAACAAAGTTTAAGGCCCTTTTCAAAGGATCACAAGTAATACGATAATAGTAGTCTTTTGGAAGTCTAGATAAGTAGCTTATCAATAGAGCATCAATAAAAACACTTTCCCAAGGGTCATAATTCTTCATAGCGTCATAAAGCAGTCAGCTGCTCCCCTCAAAGAGATATCCAGAGCAAACAACGTTCACATTAAGAGATGCATTCATGGCTTTCACCCTGCGCTCAGCCAACACCCGCTCCCCGTGCCCCATCCTCACACCTCAGCTTTCCAGCGAAGGCTTGCTAGAAGACAGCTCCCAGTGGGCTGAACTCTCAGTACCTATAGTCTGCTTTGAGAAGCCTCTGTCTGACTGATTCTGAAGGATTTCTGCTATTCAGCAGTGCCTGAAGCAGTATGTGCTGCCCTCCCGGCGAGTGTGTGTGTAACACTAATGGAAAGCAGCTGGTGGGCTGAAGCCGACTTAAAAAAAAAAAAGAAAGAAAGTAGCAGGAGGAAATGCCTTTCATACAGTCACACGGGCTCAGCCTGTAATTGTGCGAGAAGCCAAAAGGATAAGAAGGGGGAAGGGCAAATGACAAAAACTATTTATAAGCTACGAGAGAAAACACAGCGGCAGTGCGCTGTCAGCAGCCTCAAAGCGAGGGGCTCAGTGCTCTGTCCCTGCCCCGCTCCCCAAGATGCCCCCACTCTCAGCACTAAACCACTGCAGCGTGGCCTCTGTGCACACAGGGACGTGGCTGCCCTGTACGGATGTGGACCCGTGTTAGCTTAAACCTGAGCAGGTACCAGCAGCTGAGCAGCTACCAATCTGCTCTTAGCTCAGAGGTCCCACTGATGGTCAAGCTACTGCAGCTTTGTGACAGCTGGCATCTGTACCAGCCATGTCAAGCTGCTGCCCTCATGCCCCTAATTACTCTGAAGAGCTCATTAGCAGGACACTGCGCTGCGGCTGTCGGTGCGGGGATCCCTACTGCATGCTTGCATCAGCACTGATATCCACCTGCTTACCAGGAGTTAAGCCAAGAGCTGCTTCTCTCACAGTGATTTATAGCACCATTTTTCCACTGCACTTTCTGGTCTGTACAAATCAGGAGAAACACAAGAGAAATTCGCTCCAGTCAAGGCCGGCACTCACCCAGCTACTCACTAAGCACACACAGGGCTCAGCCAATACTTTGGGCCCAGGTGGACTCTCCAGAAGAGGAACGTGCATTAATTGCCCCAGCTGAACTGCACCATTTAGCATCAGCGTAGCAGTAAGTCAGTGCCTTTCCCATGTAGTAATTCTTCACAGTACAGAACAGCTGGAACAAGGATCTTCCACTCTTCCTAACAAGAAGCAACAGAGGCAGCAGGCAGCCAGCAACGGCCAAAGGAATGCACATGCTGCAGGCAGGAGGAGCTCCCTCAGATCTGCTGCCATGGGTACAGCCAATGAGCTTGGGAAGGGGGGGACATGCACTGAACATAGAATCATACAATCAATTGAGTTGGAAGGGACCTTTAAAGGCCATCCAGTCCAACTCTCTGCACTGAACACGGACACTGACAGCTCCATCAGGCGCTCAGAGCCTGTCCAGTCTGACCTGCCGTGTCTCCTGGGATGGGGCACCACCACCTCTCCAGGCAACCTGTGCAGTGCCTCATTACCCTTACTGTGAAAAAACTTCCTTATATCCAATCTAAATCGCCACTCTTCTAGTTTGAAACCACTTCCCCTTGTCCTGTCAGCACAGACCCTGCACAACAGTCTGTCCCCTTCCTTCTTACAGCCCCTCTAGATACTGACAGGCCGCTCTCAGCTCTCCCCACAGCCCTTCTTTCTCCATGCTGCACAGCCCCAGCTCTCAGCCTGTCCTCACAGGGAGGTGTTCCATCTGTCAGATCATTTTTGTGGCCCTGCACCAGCAACGGTGCAACAAGAGGTAGCTATGGAGCTGCTCCAGTAAGAACCACTGCCTCTGGAAGTGTCCCCCAAACAGAGCAGCAGGAAGCCATATCGCTACCAACCCACTCCTGCAGCCTCTCAGTGCAGGAATCAGCTCCGTGGACAGGCCAGGCTAAGCACCTCTGCACTGCTGCATTCAAACCAAATCCACACGGAGGTGGGCATTTTTGGCCACTGCTTTCTAGGTTACCAAAACCCTTAGCATTTTGTAGGAGTGCTATGCTCCTGTCTTTGAATCCCTGCTTATTCTCACAAAATGTGAGGCATCATTACATCCTAGGCCTGGAAGATGCTGGGGACGTTTTTAACAAATTAAGTTGTCTGAGTGTTGCAGGAAAAAAGGGGCTGAAACAAAAACAGAAGGCCAGAACTGAAACACGGCACTTCAGGCTGTGTCTGAAGCTCTACTTTTTTTTCCAAAACAGTCCCTTATCCCTCACTTTGTGGGTTGAAAAACAGCTTAAGGATAGAAAAAAAACCATCAGATAGCTCACACTGTGCAGGACACACTGCTTTCAGGATGAGTCAATGAAGACATTTCATGCCCAGGAATTTAAAGCACATTTAAAGTTAAAGAACAACAACAAAAAAAGGAGCGACTAACAGAAATGTCCCGGAGTCACTGTGTCATAACACTCACTCTGTGGATCCAGTTACCCAAACCAGGCAGCCAGCTCTAGGCTACAAGAGAGAAAATCAAACCAGGCTCTGCGGACTCAGACTGGCTTTGGCAGGAAGCTCAGGAAATCGCTCCATGTGAAGTCCCAGACCCAGCAGGGCAACATCTATTGGCTGTGCACATGTGAAAGTAAAGAACGCCAGTTCCGCCTTGTGTTGAAACGCACTGTCTGGCTGAATCCCATGGCCTTCCACTGCTTCTGGAATTCAGACCCCATTTTGGCTGCTGACCTTAGTCAGAGCCAAAGGAAGGCCTGGCACAGCATCCACACCTGTGAGAGGAGAAATTCTGGAGCTCTGTGTGACTCTGAGGGTTTCCAGGGAAGCTCCCACTGCTCCTTCCAGCCCCAGCGGGGCACCCTGTGCAGCACAGGAGAGCTACCAGAGCCAAGGGAGGTCACCCATGAGCTTCATAGATTCATAGAACCACAGAATCATTCAGGTTGGAAAGACCACTAAGATCATCTAGTCCAACCATCAATCCATACGTGTGACTGCTCTAGGCCATGTCACTCCGTGCAGCATCCACTCCTTTGCTGAACACCCCCAGGGACAGTGACTCCACCACCTCTCTGGGCACCTTGTTCCAGTACCCACCACTCTGAGAAGAAGTTTTTCCTAATATCCAGCCTGAACCTATGCTGGCGTGACTTTGAACGTTCCCCAAGTCATTTCTGTCCCCAGGTTACTGAGTGCCTGTTCTCTTTAGAGCAGCCAATCCAAAGGGGACCTGCTCTGAGAGTGCATTCACACACACTCCACTAAAATCAGACCATCTGAGCCAATGCTGGTTCGCACCAATAGAGAAGCAAGTTGCATTTACCTTGAGGAAGACGGAGACATCAGGGAGTAGAGAGGGTATCCAAAATGGCTGAAATTCAGGAGGGTGACACCAAAGAGGGCAAGGACCTCAAGAGGGTACTGACAAGACGATATTTTGGCGAAAGATCAGATGGGGACAGGCATTCTGTAAGATCCTAACTGGCCAAGCGTGGCAAGAGAGGAAGCAATGAGACAATTTGCATTCTATGAAGGAAAACAATGAAATTTCAACTACTGCAATATTCTTTTCACTCAGCTGAGAGGAGGAAAAGTAATTTCCTAAAATGAATCAGCAAACTACTCCTCTACACCTCAGTCAGGCTGTATTTTCCCCAGGTGCAGGGACAGCTTGAGGATTAACATGATGTCTGCAGTATGGTGCTGAGCCAGAGCGCTCACATGCATCCCCCTCATGCCTCAACCTCTGCAGGGATCAGAGCTGTGCTGTTAGGTGAGAGATACTTACAAAGCCTGGCAAAAGCACACAGTTACGTATTTCTTAGAATGAATAAGCATAAATGAATTCACTGCAAATAAAAGTCAAACATTCAGTTCTCTAATTAGCACCAGATCCTTGAAACTGTGAGGCCAAAAGAAACAACCACAACAAAAAATTGGAGCTGGAACACCGCCTTAGCTCTGGCTGAATGGTCAGAAAGTAGAACCTTTGTCTGCACAGCAATGTTCCCCTGCTCCAGCTGAGTGTGCTGCTGTCCCTCCAGCCGTGACACGGCCACCAAGGTGCTGTGACACAGTGACAGGCCATGTCAGACCACCAGCACCCTGGTACTTTTGCACCCATATGAGTGCAGCAGCACGCACCCGTGCAGCACAGTTAAAGGATGAGTGAGGACATGTGGCCCAGGTCTCTGCTTCTTCGTGTACCTTGCAGTGGAAGCACTGCACTGCTAGCACAGCACTGACTGCTCACAGCATGATGAGCAGCGACAGCATCTGCACGCAAAATCAGACAGGATATGAACTGACTGGCTTTAATTTGTATAAACAGTGACACCCACAATGAAACCTTGGAGGGCCACCTGTTACCTCAGTACAAATAATTGTTATTACTGCTACTACAGCATACGAACGAATCAGAAAGCCTGCAGTTAAATGTTTCCTGTATTCAAAACGCTTCTTAAAACTCCCTGATGGGTAACAGTTGACACAACAACTTAACTCAGAAATACATGCTTCGATGACTTTAGAGTGGGGCTTCTGGAAAGAATCAAGGCATTTTGTGCTCAACTGTATTCTTACAGCAGCAACCTGTAAGAGGAGAAAAGCAATAACAACCTAACCTTGGAATTCCCTTGGATTTTCACCCATCTCCCCATCTGGGCATTGCCAGGTCTGGTTGGCAATCAGCTCTTGCTCTCCTATATAGCTCAGTAGGTTACCTGCTGGAAGCACAGCTTGAAGCTGGTACCTTTTTGTCTAAAGCCAGATTTCAGCTTCTAAGGCCAACTCCAGGCCTTTGCATCACAGCTATTAAATTTTCCAGACCTCTGTACAGGAAGGAAACAAAAAATTAATCTCTCTCTTTTACTGAAAGGGTACAAAGCCAGACATTCTTAGTGGCATAAGGAGACAATATGAGCTAAAAGTATGGCAAGATGTTTTTAGGGCTCAATCTGGCAAAATAAGGTAGACAAAAACTCCAGCCAAATGGTGCAGAAGAGTGAAAATCACGTTCAGCAGATTTTACCAAGCCAAGAAGCTCCTGCTTCAGTGGAATAGGAGCAGGACAGGCATTAGGGGTGCATGTTCAGCAGACACTTGGTATTGCAGTGATAGAGAGGGGGCTTCTGTGCTGAAACCAACCATAGGGGCACAGCTGCCTCAAATTCCTCAGCCTGCAGCCAGCAAATTCACCACATCATGTTGGCTGCTTAGCCACCATGGCATGCTTAGCCACCAGACACCATGCAGAGAGAAGTGTGAGCAGCAGGAGGAGGACTGGCAGAGTGGAGTGATTCACTGGCCGTAGTAAGACACAACTGAACTTCTTGCACAGGGATGAGTCAGAAGGAAAGAATCAACAATTAGAAATAGTTGTTCTTTCTGTTAATAATACAGCACCACTGTACTAACTGTGCTGTGGTGCCATGGCTCTGCCACCTCCTGGCTGCTTTTGTTCACCCTCTCTATTATTCTTGTGTAAGAAAACAGGGTTTAAGTCTGAATGCTTTTAGTATTAAGCACTGAGCTGAGCAACCCTTGTGAGCTGAAGACAAAATGCTCACCAGTGTCCAAATGCTGGTAAAGTGCCATGAACAGGAGCAAGTTCATAGGTTGCACATTGAAAGACTCCCAAGGGATTATAATGCCTGGGGAGTCTTCTGTTCAGTCCACCCTGTCTGACTTGGCCCCAGTGAAGAGAGCTCCCCGCTTTCCAAAAAGTACATCCCTCCTCCAGTTCTTTCCCTCCCCTACCCTCCACACAGCATTTCCTGAAACCAGGCACTGTCACCTCTGTCTGGAAATGAACAGCTTGAGAAATGCTCCACATCTTTAGCGTGTGCTAAAGAGCAGAGTGTGATGGGCAGTCTCCTGCCACAACCCCTCTGCAGTGATGTGGCTCCCAAAAGCGGGATGCTGCAGGAAGCAAATGAGCTGCTGACAGTTTGGAACTGCCCCGCTCCCCACAGTACCGAGCTGCTACTTGAGTAGCACTTGGTGGAGTTTCAAAGCACACCCAGTTCACTTGCAGCAATGCAGCAGCACCTAAGCTGAAAATAAACTTCACTTGATGGAACGGTCGTATCAGTCTACGCTGACAATGACTTTCACCTCAAACTACAATATATTGACAATTTCCCAATGCATCCCTTGATCAAGAGCTCTTCCCAAATGCTGAACATGTCTTCGGGACAAGAGTGCACATTTTTCAGAATGTATTTTTCAGCACTTTTTGACAGTTTTGGACCAAAAGAAAGAAATGAATTATTCCACTGGAAGTGCAGAGCTTGGTGTGGCAGAACACACTCAAGCTGAAGCATGCTCATAATTCCAGGAGTGCTTGTTAAAGGCACCATGAAATCTCCAGTGACCACCTTAACTACAGACCAATTAAATATGTTTCCTCGGAGTCTGTTATAGGAGCTGGCTCTGAGCTGGCAGGCAAAGCCTTCAGCCAAACACTTTATATAGCTTCTAACATGCTATATTTGTCTTTGGAAATTGGCAGTTTGCATTGACCATCAGTGAATCTTACTGTTCAAGCAAACACATTTTTTCAGCTCATAATTATGTATCTGGCTAGTACCAATAACAGAAAGGCAGATATTAACAGATTCTTCTGCAGACCTTAGAAAACTGCATCATATCTGCTTAAAGCTGATTGACTTTTCCAGTAGCAGACCAGGACCAAGTACAGCATAGCTCTGCAACAAGGATGAGCCACAAGAGCTACAGACTTACTGCAGGAACAGTTTAAGATCAGCATTGGGGTTGCCAATGCTGGTTAAAGAGAAACAAGAAAGCAATCTGCAGTATTTTTATTCAGCTGATTAAGATTGGTGCTGTTACATTACATTAGGATTTTTAAAGTTTTTTTCTTAGGATGGCATCTCCTCCAAGAGCATTAACAAAGCACAGGGGTGGGACTCAACACAGAACGACTGGCTCAGCTGCACATCACTGCTGTGCACAAAGGCGAAACGTGGGGCACTGAAGGCTGATGTGGCAGCAGCGCAGGAGACAGTGACCCAAAGCAGCTCTTAGAACAGCCCACGAGCCCCTGCTGGGTGCAGCAGCTCAGAGGAGCTCTTTCCCAGTGTCAGTGCTGGGTTTCAGTGCTGGAGCTCTGGGCTGCTTTGGCTAAATCGTTACTTGTGCGTAAGCCAATTGCTTAAAACATAAAATGCATTTCATTCACAAAGCAAAGTAACTCCCACAGGTCCAACAACCACATGAGGATTTGGGAAGCTTCTCCTGTGACACATTCGATGCTGTCCAGAAGGACAAATACTTTGGGTGAAACTCAAAAGGAACTTAATCCACAATTAATCTCAGGCTCCAAACATCATTGTTGCTGAAATTAATGTCTGAGATTCATTTTAACAGCCAATAACCACTGCCAAAGCTGCATGTAAATTTGCAACGAGTACAAAGTATTAATAGTCACTAATCCACTTGGGAACACGTCACAGGGCTGAGACAACAGGATGAGGAACATAATCTACACACATATCCAGTGTCAAAACCAAACTGAAGAATAACAAGAAAGAAGAGTTTGTTTAGAAAAAAAAAATGCTGTCCTTTATGAACCAGGTAGATTTCCACAAGGAAGGAAGTGATCGTATGTCATACGAAAGAAGCTTCATCTGCTGCCCATCTTTTATAGGCTCTCCTTGCCTTCCACAACTGCATGCCCCCTCATTCCTAACATAGACTTGCTTTCCAAATACTTACCTCCCACTGTCACAAGTTTCAAAGGAGGAAAAGAGTCAGCATAGGATGGGAATGCTAACTGAAATCCAGAAAGAACTGGGAGACTTTGAAAATCCGTAGTTCAGCAGAGTAAAGTGAGACAGCTGGCATAAGGGCTGCAGCCTTTAGGAGAGGTACGAAGAGGAGGAGGAGGAAGCTGTAAGCTTTGCTTTTGAGCTGCTATCCAAGCCTTCATCCTTACCTTTAACTATCATCATTCATATCTTAAGCCTCAAGGTACAATTTTGCTTGCTTTTCACTGTTAATTTTCACTTTCTGTAATCCTATATTGTATGCAAAAGTAGAGCCCTCTACAGTCTGCTGATGCAAATAATCATCAAAAACAACCCTCAGTTTTTGCAGCAGAAAATTTTCTTCCACTCCTTAGCAGGGAGAATGTCAGAGGAAAGAGAAAAGCTGTCTTCGTGGTGACTTAAAGCACCAACACTAATGTGCATTGTCCCATCCACTTCTCCCTCTGCAGCCCGCTCTGCAATCAAAAGAATTTCTTGCAAATCAAATCTCTCAGCAGGGTGGAATTACAGAACAAACCTCAGGTTAGATACTCAAAAACATTTAATATCAGATTTCTAGTTGAGTATTTTTTAAAGCCAACGTGCATTTCTGTATTTCTTGTTATTTGTTAATACATGAACAGTGCAGCTAATTAATAAAGAACACTTTCCCATCACTACACCTGGACTGCAAAAAATTCATTCCCTGTTCAGTGTTTGCTGCTGGACATGTATATCTGTGAAGGAAAAAGAAACAACTACTTCTCATCAAATTGGCATTTCGGTCATGACTTTTCCAATATTGACTTTTTGCACTTTGGTGCTCAGAAGGGCATTTTGGTCCCAGGGCAGGAGCACAGCGTGCAGCGCTGCTGCAGTACCAGAGAAGCAGAGCGTGAGCGTACCCACCGTGGTGCAGGGGAGGGCTCCGCATGGCACTTACTTCTCACTTCTCAGGCAGCTGTAGAATCCAGCCATGGTCCTTCGCAGAGGTGTGCAGGCATTTAATTCATCCTTACACACAGATGCTAGCACAAAGACTCGGCAGCGCTGTGCCCTGCTCACTGAGTGCCCACACGCACACACAAGAAGGCAGTGTGCCGATGCAATTACTAGCCAGATAAAGTTCCTGATCTGAGGCCCTCAGACTCTGCTGAACCGGGTCCAAGGAGGGCTGTGCCTGCTCCATACATGGTTATGAATTGTTAACTCCCCCTTTCCCTGCCTCCTTCCAGCTCTTGGTGAGCACGGCATCCTAAGTGTCAAATACCATATGGCATTTGGTTCCGTCTCCCTGCGGGGCTAATGAGGGGACTGACTGTAATTAGGATATAAAGAAGCCCCGAAGAGATTATATCATTTTTGTTATTTTTTAAACGGGCTACAGAAAATACTCACACCATCACCACACAAACCTGCAGCCATTCTCCAGCACACAAAGGGTGCACAGGACCTTACAGCACAAGCGTCAGCCCAACTCACTGTAAATCACAAGCGATTCTAATGTGCTGCTCCACACATTAACAGCCAAAACTACGTCCCTGCAGTACCGCAAGGCCAGGCGAGAAGCTCTGGAATTTCAAACAGCTACCATGTCTGTATTAGAAAAATCCTGCCCGGCAATGCCCACTGATGGCATGTACAGCAGCTGTGCCTCACTGCCACTAGGAGACCCTCGTGGGTGCAGAAGAAGAAGAACAGCTCTGGTTTAATGCTGGGAACATGTCCACAGCAGCTCTGTTCAGACAATGACCCAAGCCCAGGGTCAGCAGGGCTGCCCACACATCAGCATTATGCTGCATTAAGTCCATGCAGAACAGGTGCCCAACATTTTGGTTCGCCTGGGCAGCACTGAGTGAACAGAAACTGCCTCGGGCCACATACACAAAGGTCTCTCTGAAAGTAATGCCCCCCTATTTATTTCCATGGAAACTACAACTGATGCAAAGAGCACGATCACACCATTTCATAGAGCAAATTCTCAGCTACAAAACACTGTTTTTCATAAAGTCACCACTACTAGCTCTGCATTTTTGCCAGTGATGAGCAAGAGCCTGGATGCTGTGCTTGTCAAAACCTGCACCAGTGGAGATGCCTCACTGTCACTGTCACCACTGCTGAAATGCACCATCAATGGATACCAGTGTCTAACGTGGATCATTTCTTCTAGAATATTAAGAGAAATATTTTAACACCTTTCCTGCAATAGAGACACAAAGTTTGAGAAATGTCCCCGTGGTGCACAGTCCCAGAACGGACTGTTGCAGCAGCTTCATAACAGTGCAGAACTGTGTAACCTATGAATTATGAACCTTTGAACACCATTTATTTTCTATAAAATCCCATACATAAAGGAAAGCTGTGACACAAACAATAAATGATATCAAGTGCAAGAGCTATCACTAACAAACTGAATCATATTCTCATCTAGCTTCCCAGCAGAAGAGAAAAAACTTTCACAATGCCATCCACAGAAAAACTGCAAATCCAACCTGACCTGAAGATGTGCTTCCTATTTGCAAAAGATGCAAAAATGCACTAGCACAAGTTGATTTTAGTTTTACTGCTGTCCTGAATTACTGTTTTTGTCACAACGATTCCAGTCCAAACTCTTCATCCTAATTACGAGCCAGCTACGAGCCTTAGCCTCCACCCACTGAGAAGCCCACAGAAAAAAAGTCAAACCCAAAACTTTGGTTGTAGGTTATCAACCACGGAGAAAGAATTCAGGGAGATTACTGGGGAAACATTCTCACTGGTACAAAACCTCAGTCATGGGGCTGCATTTGAAATCTGCCCAGCATTTGGTTCAGAAACCGCTGCCAAAAGAAACATTTCTAGCAAGAAACGAAGGAAACCTCATCAGAAGTTCACATTTGTATTTAAAAGCAAGAAAGATCAAATGGCTTTCTAGGGGGAAGGCTCAATCCAACAGGCAGTGGAAGGGCGTAATCCTGATGGCTTTGGAAGAATTTCATAGTTTTAACTAGCATAGAGTAAGGCCCTCATGATTCAGAAGATCATTTTTTTTTAATAACACAAAGCAGATTCCTTGTCTGCTAACTACCTGAGATGGTTTGCCCTCAGAATGTTTCCTGTCATTGTTCTTTTGTCTTGCACGTGTTCGGTTTTTGTCTTGAAGTTACTTACTTGAAAGTGCAAATCTTCATCTGTTGGTGCTCATGTAGGTCAAATGTAGTCTTGTTCCCAGGAGCTGGCAGATTCACCCACACGCACTGCACCACTTAGAAAGACCCTTTACTTTCCAAGAAGCACAGACTGGTAAACAGTCATTAAAAATAATTACCCCACCTCAGGATTTACTCCTTTTTATTCTCTATCTCCATATCAGTCTCCAAGTCTTCATGGCAGCGTTTCTTATTCGTGGCTCTGATTCTTCATCTGTTGCACAGCTCCAAGTAGCTACACGTGGAGCTTTCTGGGTAGAGATCCAAAACCTGTGATGTTGATAAATATCATGGCTCCAAGTCCACAGTGCAAGTAAGCAGTTACGTGATGCTTATACAGGTCATGCAGTCAAACAGGAGCCAGGCTGACATTAGCTCGTTCCTCGTCAAGTGCTAAATGAGTGGGCTGCTCTGCTGCCAGTTAATTAATAAAAGCTGTTTTCAGCTTGGTAAGTAGATGAACACCGAATAACCACAGAATACAGACTTTGGCAAACTAAAGATTGTTCTTTAAAGATAGGGGAGAGAGCAAGTTTAGACACCTGGAAGCTGAATCAGATCTGAATTTCCTCTAAAGTCTGTGGCTTGGCCTGACTGAAAAAACAAACATTCTAGACCATTTCTGTTTGAAACAAGCATTTCCCTTGACTTCTTCCTACTCACTGCCACTGCTCCCCCCACAGCCCAATAACCTTACTATTCCCTCGATCACTGCACATCCTAATCTGCCTTCATCCTCTCTGTCTGTCTGCAGGTGGAACGAGTGCTCCAGATGGCCAGGTGCCCTTCCTCGGGGTGATGCAGAGGTAGCGGCAGTGCCTGTGAAGATTCCCAAGTTTCTTAATTTCTCCAAAGGGAAGGAGGAAGGCAAGTCTGAGCAAGGCCAGTGCCTCAATCATCGAGAAAGGTTGCACTAAGATATAATTCACAAAATCAGAGACTTAGCTGTTTCATGGGCAATTTCAACAAGAAAGACCTCTTCAAAGTAAGTAACCAACAGCAACTGGTAATCCAAAACAGGAAACTCAAAATAAGCTGAACACACTGGCCCGTTTCCACAGCCACTTCCTACACACACACACGTACACAGGGTGCACACCAGCAGCCCGACAGCAGAGGTGTTAGGAGCTACACACACAGCAAGCAATGCAAAATATGTTTCATGTCCAACAGATCTACTGCTTTTCTCACAGCCTCTTGCAGCTAAATCTCCAAGGGCGAACCGTGTCCTTACCTTCTGGGCTCTGAGACAGCAAACACTTCATGCTTCTCAAAAAGCCCACTCAAAGCTGGCTTGAGCAGCATCAGGACACGTGCACAGTGCAACACAGCAGGGAGGACCAGATGTCACGGGGTTTTGACACCTCGTGATTCACCAACTGTTTTTAAACATCGCTGTTAGACCATTTCTTAACCAATTTTCAGGAGACAGAAGTTTTCGGTGAACTTTTCAGCCTGCAAGTGTAAGGGTAGGAAGAGAAATCCTATTGTAAACTGGCAGACCATAGCACAATCCCAGTGTATGTCAGTGTCTCTGCCTTGACTTCCTATTCACAAGGCACACGTTGGTCTCTCACTTCTAGCCCTCAGCCCCTACCAAAACGCAGCCTACTTCCCTTTCTCCCAGTCCCTAACAAGGTCATGCTTTGGCTGTGCTGCTCTGGTAGGCTTTGCTGCTGTGAAAAGCACAGCACTTCTCAAGTGAGAATTCAGTGAAAAAGTAACATAGTCAAATGTCTGGGCATGAAACAAGGTGTGTGGGGCAAATCCACAGGCCAGAGTCTAGCTCCCAGCTCTCCAGCTGCTATCATCAAGCGCTGGAACATAGGTTCATAGAAAAGAATCATAGAGCCATACAACCATAAAGGTTGGAAAAGACCTCCAAGATCATCCAGTCCAACCACCCACCTACCACCACTATTTCCCTGCTAAACCATGTCCCTTAGTACCACATTTACACATTTCTTGAACACCTCCCCACCACCTCCCCAGGAAGCCCATTCTTTCAGAGAATAATTTTTTCCCAACATCCAACTGGAGATTGAGAGTTTTCAGACTAGTTTCTATGCTGCACTTGATCTTGCCTCAGTACTTAGAAATCTGTGCCATTCCAACTGAACCAAACATGTTGAGCCCTTCCATCCACAATAACCTGCAACAAATCCTGCACCGAAATCTAACTGCAATACTGCAGGTTGCTCTCCCCACACCACAGTGCTCTTTGCATTTGGCACATGGACCATTTAACCACGTGCTAGCATAAATGTGACCCTCAGGAGCACTTTTCCAACGAGAAACATGTTCATTTTTCTTACAAGTGAGATTCTTGGGCTGGCAAATGGGCCTGGCTTGGGAATTTTCAGCAAAAATGCTGCAATACTCAAGAAACAACTGTCCACACATCACTGTTAAAAGCTGTACTATCAGAGCTTTAAGCAACTGGGTTGGAATCACCCACAGCATTCTGCAGAAAACAAAGAAGTGAAGATAAGAGGATTTCTGCCTTTCAGAGTTCAGACATTCATCTGTGATTAATATAAGAAGGAAAATGAGGGTCAAAGCCTATCTCCGAAAGTAGAGTACAGCCAGGAGCCTCTAACTGTGCATTATACCAGCTTCTTATTGATGCATCTGAGCCTGAAGAATTTGCCACGATACTTGCTTTGGAGTCTGATTACTGTATGTTGATCTAATTGTGTCTGTTTTTACACTTTGTGTGCAGTGTCTGGGATTTGGGGGATTTTAGTGGTTGTTATTTCCTGCTGGAGGACTTGCTGCAAGATCCTTCAATAAAAAGAATATTGTAAAGACTGCAGCAATACATATAGTCTCTGGTTCTAGTGTTTGGCAGTTCCAATTATGAATTGCTTCACAGTTTCTCACCAACATCTTCAATTCTGAGCAAGGAGCAAAGATTAACCTCAGTATGGTATATCCAGTGTATTACTGAATTTAAAATATGGCAAAAAAGATACCAGTACACTGCACCTCTCTTGCCTAGTCTGTGCCTCTTGTGTCTGCACAGTCAAACAGTCTCTTCCTGGATTATCTGGAGATGAAGGTCGGACCACGTGTCCTTTAAAAGGTAATTTCCCCCAGATTTGCAGCAGGATCACAGACGTGTGCTCACACTTCAGTGTCAGAAAATATCAATTGCCAAACAAACAATTACAGATGGAGGGAGGGGTGTTTGAGGGACATTTTACTAATTTGCAATTGATTTGCATGTAAAAATGCATTATTTATAGAGAAATTAAGGAGGCCCCTGTGTACATAGACAATATAGCAGGAAGTGCTCCCTCTCATGTCTCTGCTTTTTTTCCATCCAAGACCATAAATCTAAAATTTAACATTATAATGAGTTCGAATGAAAAGCAGATTTTTGTTACTTTTATTTTTTGACACAGAGGAAGAGCTTGGTATTTCCTGCGAAAATACCAGCATGGTCAACATTTTCTATACTGGAAAACTGTGGTTCTTTTGTCTAAGTTTGGGTAGTGTGGAAGCTGAACAAAGGAGCTCTATTTCTACACATTCTGACTTAGGAAAATACTCTGTTAAAAAACACGACGTTCCAACAACACGGCTTTTCCTCCTTGGAGTCCAGGCAGGCACCAATATGCACGACCATCTGGAAAGAAATGTGAGAACACGGTACGTAGCTTCAGGCGCATGGATCACTGCCTAGTCTGCGTGTCGAACATCAGAGGTAACAGCTACCGAGTCTAAACAAATATCACGAGACGCCTTGAATAATGACTGGAGTTCTCTACACCCCATCCTTCCCAAATTCCCCTCTAGGGAGAGATGCAGTCAGTGTTCTTGCAACACACCGTGCACCCTTGGAGACGGATCAGACCTACGCTGCCAGCAACGCCTGTGCTGTGAATAAGCAATCAAGTTTAATGACTTCCCTGGATATTGGCTTCGCGCTGATGTAGGCCCACCTCTTCGACGGAATTACTCCTCATTTGTTTGCACAGGTATAATTAGGGACTCGCACATCTGGAAGAATGTTCTGAAGGCCATCAGCATCCTGAATTTCTACCGCCACTGAAATAAAGATTCAAAAGCGAAGGTCATCTCAGATGCCATCTCACGGGCTGAAGTAACAATACGGGAAATGACAGAAGCACAGCTCTGAGGAAAAGGCTGTATGACTCCAGTGCCTGCAAACACAAGGCTAAAGATAAAGTGACCGTTAACGTTCAGAGAAGGGCAGTGAGGTCCCTGAACGTCCTGCCTGCAGGCTTTATTGCTCCAAAGGGAAATGAACAGAAAAATACAAGTTAGAACTGCATACTGCTGACATTTAACTCAAATCAGTAGGCAATGGTAACGTCTCTTTTCCTTTGTTAGCTTTCCTCTGCTTAAAGGCAGGCATACAGTATCTGTTTCATTTCACAAACTGCAAAACAAGTCGAATGCACTGAGTAATAATAAATTTACTCCCACCACTTGGTATCTGCAAGATTAATCACAAGCGCCAGACCTGTGTCCCTCTGCACAGAATGCAGTCTTACTGCAGATACAGATGGGGAACTGAGGCAGAGCAATCCAGTGACTCTTCCAGAAACCACAAACCGAGACTGAACCCAAAGCTCCTGGTGCCTGGAACTGTGTTTTGGAGTCTTTTCCCATCCTCCCTCTCTCTGTAACGATGGTTAGAAAGACCCTACAAGAATAGGCACCCTATAAATATCTAAGATAACTTTAAGTTCACTAGCTACACTTCAGCTGTGGGAACTCCTACAGAATCACTGGCATCAAAAGGCTGAGTTAAACTAGAAATCAATTGCTCCACCTCACAACTTGGCCCAGCCTGCCCAGAGTTTGAAAATCATCACATAATAAAACATATCCCATATTGAGACAATGTTGCCAGAACAGTTCCATACCCCAGCAGAGTCCTGACACAGCAGCCTCACATATTTCTCAGATTCAAGTTCTGGGAATCTTTAAATATCCAGTTTGTTCCCAACTGTCTCTTACATACGCTGGCATTGCTCCCATCATAATGGGAAGGGAAAAATACCTAATGATTAGATATCTACAAGCAGGAAATATGCTAATTGCAGAAGAATTTTACCTAAAACTGTTGAATGAATTACAGTTCTGAGTCACCAAGTCACTTAAACACATGCTTGAACTGGATCTCAGCTTGGTCCATCCCATTTCAAAGGGTACAGCTACAGAGCTTAAGCAAGTGCTGAGCTGATGGGTCCACCTACTGCCACGGGAACAGCAGTATCTGAAAAAGCTGCTTGAGTCATGACAAATTGAAGTCCATCGTCCTCCTTCTGCTCTATGAAGTGGTTTAGGAGATATGTACAGCTCTCCCAGGACAAATGCCACTATCCAGCCCCACCACTCTGGTCCACCTTGCTGGCCCAGACACAACACACTTGAGATCCAACAGTGTTGGCTTTGGGTACCAACTTTTTGCTTTCAATTTTGGCAGCTTCCATCCAGTGAAATACCAGCGAACACAAATCCCACTGGGACAAGGAGCACTTGTCACCCTGTGCCATGAGCTGAAAAGTCACCCATCTCTTCTGCTGGTTTTAGCAGCACCTACGTGAGAAGGCAAACACAGATCAGGCCATGAAACAGCTCCTGTGAGTACAGCACAGAGGCTAATGCACCAATACTGCCTGCAAGGGGACAAACTGAGGCACTGCCTGGAGATAAGCCAGTGTGCAGCCTAAGGACAAGGCATGCTTGCTCTGCGCTCAGCTACCTTTGGACACAAATGCTAAGCAAGATCTCCATTTATTAAGGAATATTTATATATGATGTGAATTACAGACTAGATTGCCTTTAAAAGCAATGAAAGGTTGCTAAGAGAAGTTACAGGATGGATTTGAGTTGCTTTCTTGATTGCAGAACACCAAGACTGCATTATTTTCTCACAGTGGATGAATTTTACTCTTTCACTAAGGCAACTGTAACCAAGTACAAATACTGCTGAGATTCTGGATATTTCCCCTAGGTTACATAAAGTTTTTCCACCATAAATTCATATGTAATTGCTAAAAATAATGAGATATGAGTAAAATAACCATAACAAATCCCAAGGGAATATCACTGAGCACTGCAGAGTGACTACTAGTCATCAGTAAAGCTGTTGACATGGTGAAGCTTTTCCTCTGCTCAGAGGCTGCTACAAAACCAGCAGGTACGTCATCTCTGGAGAGTCCCACATACGTTACGCATGCAAAATCCCCTGCACAGGGAAAGGGACTTTCACCACTCTTTGGGTGCTGCTTTGCTCCCCTTTTTCTCTTTCCTCTTAACACAATTTCACACTGCTTCTCATTAAAACCACAGCACATAACCCTCAGCATAGTCTATGAGCTCAACAAATCAACTAAAGTAAGAACTTCAGCGATAAATGATAGCCTTTCCTTGACTCTGATTTCTTGCTTTAAGCTGATTTATTTTAAGAACCTTAACATTTTAATATATTTTCTTCCACAATAAAATATCACAGCATTAGGAGTTTAACATTCATCAAATCTTCAGACATCACTGTGGCAACAAAGCGATAATGCACAAAGGCTGCATCCCCCCAAAAGGAAAGGACTTCAAAAAATCAGTGCTTAAAGAAGTCCATGTTGGTAGTTAACATTATACGTGTAGGCTGTTCACTGTGCTTCTGCTCACTCTATCATTACTGCTCCTGAACTCTTAAGAGTAAGCAAATCCACCACCCTGTGGTTTTGAAACACACTCTGAAGGGGAACGGCTGCAAGCTATGCCTCTTCCAAAGGACTGACAACTTTGAAACTGTACAGCTCTACACACCTGGAAATACCATCTTTCCTCATGTATCTGCAAAGAAAGAACAAAGAATTCTGAAAGGAACTTCCACACAGCTGTTCTGAAATAGCAGCTCCAGGTGACTTTACTTTCCCAGTGCACGGGAGGTTTTCTATGCCCCATTCTCAATAACATCATCTTCCCATCTCCCTTTTTTTAAATCAAGATTTAAAGAGTCAGTTATATAAACCCATGAGCTGCCTCTGAGGTGCTAAATCATTTCCTGGCAGACTTAAATGAAACGCATTGCTTGAAACAGCAACAAAGTCAAGAAAGCATGCTAATACATATTCCCAGCTTGTAGCATATTCCTGGATAAATATACTGTATATATGGGACTGCAGTTTAAATTTACATAGAAGCTCTTGGCCCATTTCTCAAATACCACATAAACCACACAGCCGGGCTGCCTCTCTTTCTCTCCCTCACCCTTTTGCTTCTCCCAGCTGACCAGTGAAATCTATCACAGAAAACAGAAGGTAAATTCAGAGCTCAGAAATCCTGGCACCACTTTGACAGAAAACAGGTTGAGAGAATGCATCTTTTCTAAGCCTTCCCCTGCCCAGCACTTCCAGTACACCAGAAGATATGCATGGCTTTTTGAGTCACAGAGACAAGATTTATCCTGAGATGGGAAGAAGAGCCTCAGGTCCCTGTTACCTGGCTGCAGTCATGTGCAGCGAGTCAGCAAGGAACCTGGGAACAATGCTGCTTTGCCTTGTTCTGCGGGCCAGGGTGAGGAAATGTCCGCAGATGGCGTGGGACGGGCTGCAACTCCAAGTCTCTTAAGCTAGAAATGATTATGAATGATTATTTTTAAAAAGAGCATTGGCTCTCAAAAGAGCAAAGACTCAGCAAAGATTCAATGCGCAGCAGCCTGACCCATGTGTGCAATCCCTCCCATGCCACCCCATGGAATACAAAAATGGTCTTACCAAGCGTAGACTGGGAGAAAGCCTAAGACAAGGTCAACTGCAAACTGCTGTGACGTTTTCTGACAAATCATAGCAATTCTATTTAACAGATTTTCATATTTAATGGTGACAGCTTCTTCATGTCAGTGGAATTAAAAGCTGCTTGTTGGGCAGGAAGGGGAAGGGGCTGGAACAGCAGGTGACAATCCAACGCACAGCAGCGAAAGCGCGAGAAGCTGTGCAACTCCTGGCCTACCATTTGGCTGAGGTTAGCTCGACTTCTAAGCAAAGCAAAGTAAAATCATGAGCTCTAACCTCTGTTTTACCCTACAGATGTTTAAGGAACAATTTACAGAGGAGCTGTGAAATCAGATCCTCATTACTTCCTACAGTCTTAAGTGCTTTGAGGAGTTACGGTCACCCCAAATTCAACCCCCCTGAGTCAGCAAAACTATGCAACAAGTGGGTATTTTGGAAATAACATTTGGCACTCCCTTCGTGTTCAGTTTCTGAACCACTGCAGTTCCTGTTTCAAGCTTTGGAGCTGTGTATTTGGGCTTTTTTGCCTGGCTTTGCTTTGTTAGTTGGTCAGAAGATTTAGCATCTTGCATGACCATTTCTCTGTGTGAGCTATGATGAAGAGATCGCATGAGATTATGGGGAAACTGCAGTAGTTGGCAACAATGATGGAGGAATATAAGTTGAAATGATCCTTGTTAACACCATCAGTTGCAAATCTTAGCATTTGCTGCTTGCCAAAGAGGTGGTTTCAAGTTCTGACCTGCAGTACTCCTTCCATTGCACATACAAGATGTCAACCAAAGATATGGAGATAAGGCCCTCCAGATGGAGAGAAATGCACACAGCTTTATGCTTAAGCAATAGACTGAGCTTAAATGGGCTGAAGAATAGGCAGCCCTCTTGAAACTTATCTAAGGGAATGACGGGGGACAGGACTGCATTTCCACTAAAACCAACATCAAAGTAACAAAGTCTCATGATGTTACTGAATTAATTTAGAAGAAACTGATGAAATTCAGATGGCATCTATGGCGTTGGCATGGCTTTTGAAAGCTATTTTAGACTTTCATAGGATGTGTGTGCTTCTGCATACGCATGACTCAACATGATTCTGGTGGCATTCCAATAAAGTCAAGCCACTGCAGCTCGAGACCAGGCCACATCCAGAGCTCACTAAAAACAGCGAGAGTCCCTGCACCGAGAGCAGCTCCCCAAATCATCACCTGTCGTTGCAGACTGCAGCAGGGACGGCAGTCACAGGGCTCTGTCCTCTGCCTGACTTATGACACAGCTGAGTGCTTACATTACGTAACTAAAGATATTGAGAACAACCACACCACATCCACTGTCCGCAGTACAAACATGGGGATTACTGCAAATCCTCAGGGGGGAAAAATAATTCAACTCCCTAGTTGGCCACACCAACGTGTGCTTTCTTTCCATTTATACAGTTTTCATAGAAATAAATACATACATAGGAACAGATCTCTTCAGCAGTATCGAATGCAATAAGCTTTCTGGTCAAAGTCGTAGTGGATTTTAGCAGAGATCAGGCAGTACGGATTAAAGACGTGTTTGCTGGCATTAAATGTTTTAGACTCTCTCCCATGTACACAAAGTGTTGTTCGCCAAGTGCTCATTTTCCCAGCTGTTAAAAAACAAGGGACACCTCAACCCTTCCTCAGCGCTTACACACGATCCCAGTACCTGCATGTGCAGATAGGGCTTCCTTGTGAAACATTCTAAATAACCAGTGGACTCGACACACGTTTATTTGGATTTTAAATAAATAGCCCTGTACGAAGCGGTGCTTGGACCGAGCCGAACTTCTCACTTCTTCTCTGACCGCCATCCAGCTTCTCCTGTGAAAATAAAATGTAGCTGCGCTGCTGCCTGCAGCACTGGGACTGGTAAATTAAACCACACTGCCAGCGGAGGCAAACATTAATTCTGAAACAGGACACGTCGTAAGACATCAAACTTAACTTTTTGGTTGAGTTTGTGCTTAGCGGCAGCAGGAAAGACTGAAGAAAAATCTACAGAAGTAACTGCTTCCCAAATGTCCAGATACAGCCAAAACCTGTGCTGTGGGTTCTGAGGGACAGTTTCGAGTCATCAGATCTGCACTGGGCATATCTCCATGCTGTTGGTCACAGCAATCCGAGACATTCTGGTTTCAGAAAGCTCCCATCAAATCACAAGCAAGCAACGTAAGTGAAACAAGTATTCTAATTCCAGTGCTTTTTAGGAAACTCGGAAATTTGATTTTGGTTCACATAAGTTGGCTTTGCATAGTAGTGAAAGCACACAGTACAGGTACATAGCTGAATGTTTTATAGCAGCAAGACACGTATTTGTATTTCTCATCACAAATCCACAAAGGTGCTGGAATCCTAATTGTCATTAAATATATTGTGTGAGAGCAAAACAAATAGAAAACTCACATTCGTGAAGCTGTTAAGAACAGAGTGCTCTTACACTTGGTTTTCGAGGGCTGTTTTAAGGGCTCCTAGCAGTATTCTTTAAGCCACCTCCATCAAATCCTCCAAAGTATCAAAAGGACGAGGCAAAGCAGAAAAGAGCGGCAGAAACAGTAACCGCAAGGAATGGGAACACGTGCACCCTTTCCAAACCCCGACTGCAGGGCTGAAGTCTCTCGGCCTGCACCGGAGGGCTCTGACGGGTGCCGGGGTTTGCGGGAGGGCTGTCCAGGCTCGGCATCCCGCAGGACGTGGCCGGAGGACGCGGGCAGGCACGGCTCTGGGAGGCGCTGCCCAGGCTGGAGCTGGAGCAGAGCAGAGAGCCCGCAAGCGGTTCGATGGGGTCGGCGACGCTCCGCTCGCACCGCCCGCGGCTCGGTAGCTCGACCGGAGCCCCGACTCGAGCCCCTCCTACCGGCACAAGAGCTGTATCACACACAATTCGCTAAAGACGCGCGATTGCGCTTTTGCTCCCGACACGCGGCTGTCTGTGAGTTCGTACTCCTAACAGCAATAGGACCATCAGGGACCCAGCGGCTGCCCGCGCATCTTTCGGCTGCTCCCTTCGCCGTTCTCACCGCGTCCCCGCCGCGGCCCGGCTCCCGCACCGCGCGGCTCCCGCTCCCCCGGTCCCGGGGCGGCACTCGTGCGGGACACGGCCGGCAGTGCCGGAGCGACGCAGGGGGCAAAAACCAAGCCCCGTTCGCACCGATCAGTGCGACGAGTCCGGCGAACCCACCTAAGTCAGACGGCTGCTCGGAGGCATCGGACACAGAGGTCTGATCCCGAAGGGCTGCGGGTTCACGCGGACGCCGGACCCCGCGCTCCAAAGGCGGCGCGGCGGCAGCGACGCGCACACAGCCCTCCTCGGGAACGCGCCCGGCCCCGCCACGAGCACCCGCCCCGCCGCTCCGCCGCCGCGCTCACCCGCCGCTCCGCAGCCCCGCGGCGGCCCCTCCCCGCGGCGCCGGGCTCCGAGTGCGCTCCTCGGGGACGGGACGGGGTGCCGCCCCCGGTGCGGTGCGGTGCGGCGTCGTGCTTCTGGATGCCCCCGCGGCCCCCGCTCCTCCCGCAACGCTTCCCGCACGTGTGCCGGGTTCGGGTGCCGCCGGGTGCTGCTCGGCTGCCCGAGCTGCGGTCAGAGCGAGCGAAGATGTAGGTAAGCTCTGCAACAGGTAGAAATGTGGCTCGTGTTTGGAAGGGTACCGAATGAAACTGAGCACCTAGGTGATTTGGGGAACAAGCAAATGGGACTGCTTCCACAGGTCCGTCTTCCTACTGCTGCTTTCTTTTTCAGCCACCCTCCCCTCACCTGTGCCACTGAATGAAAGGCAATGAAAGCTCTGTTATATGAAAGCAATGAGCACTGTTTGAAGCAGAAATGTCACTCATGCTGAGATGAGAATCTGTTCCTATCTTGTGTTCCTGTAAGTAACACACTACATCAAAGCTCTGCCATCCTGCTTCACTGCTGCATCCCTTCTTCTGAAGTTGACCCTACTAATGCTGGAGCTGATTGTCAGTGTACAATGACGGAGTCTGCCCTGCTGTGTGGTAAACTTGGCACTCCAGCAGAGCTGAGAGGACTGGTCCGATGTCAGTGAAGTGACCATCTCCAGAGGGAGTGAAAGTTGGTCCTCGTAAAGGCCGTGTGCACACAGCACTTCTCCACCCAGCAGAGGGAGTATTTCCTGCTCCCTCTGAGAAATAACAGCAAGATCGATTTGCCTCAGTCTGTGAATGGGCTGTTTCGTGTCATCCAGCTGTTTTCCATACAGATATTCTTCCTGGCTCATCTGAGCTCTAAGCAAATCCAAGGAGTTACTTTCAGGAAGTCAGGGATTGTATTTACTCCGTCACTGTCCTGCACTGTGCTTTCTAGGGGTGCCAAGACTGTTACATTGCAAGAATCGCACCGTCCCACATTTTCCTTTCTCCTCCCTCTTCCAAAGCGCACACAGCTTGTCAGGCTGCCCAGCTTGTTTTTGACACTGGCTGCCTTTCAAAACGAGGAGCCCAGATTGAGAATTCACACCTAGAACTTTTCCTATGGTTCAAAGACAACGAGACGTCTCCAAACCCTCGCACAGTCACCGCAGGCGCCCTTCCTCCCCTCCCAGTCACCGCCAGCCCTGTTTGGCACAAAGGAATGGAAAGCCAGCATCCTGGCAGCAAACGCAGAGGCGATGCTACCAGGGGGAGGTTGGAGTGGCAAGCTCCAGCAGGCTTTTCCTTCCGAGCGGTCTGTCTGTCTGATGCCCCTTCCTGACACATTTTCTAAAATTTGGTTACAATAAGTAAATAAATAAATCCCATCTGGAGCTGTTTTGTGCTGCAGGTATTTAGGCATGTATGTCCAGGAATGATGGGACCTTGAGAGCTTTCAGCCTGCTGCCAACTTCACGGAGCAGAGTTCTTCCTTGCAGCACGGAGCTGGATGACAGTTCGAAAAATAAACTGTAACGTGATGGAGCTTTTTAAAATGTCCATCAGAAAGATGGTGCGTGCTTCTGATCTGAGAGCTAGACACAACTCGGGGCATTCCTAGGCCAGGTGCCAGCTCTCTGCACCTGGAACAGACCTGCTCTAGAGACAGCTTAATCTAAAGTCTGCAGCCAACACTGAGGGCATGTTTGGCCAACTGGAGCTCTGAGATGAGGGAGGGATTCTGTTTCCTTGGCACAGGTTGGTACCAGTCAGTAAGAGAAGAGTGAGATTACAGCTCCTTGACATTCTTTTCTTTTTCCTTGTCAGAAAGTTTTATAAAGATTTATACTGGGTATTTAAAAAAAAAAGAAGAAAGCAGGAATACTTAGAAACAGTTTGACCCGCTTTGATTTGTAAGGATATGAAATCTATCTGAGTTCCAATGTCATTTTCTTCAATTCATTCTCTTCTTCAACAAGGAGAACTCCTTCATCAGCCCTTCTCGTGGATTCTGCTGTTAACCATGGCTTCGAGGAGGAAAACATTGTTGTCTATAGAATGGCAAGAAGTGACTGTGGGCAAGAAGCCTGTGCTATTTAGCTGGTGCCGACTCAGTTCTGCCCAGAACCTCAGTTCCATTTAAATGCACTGCCAAACAAGGGTGCTACTGGCAAATGTGTAACGAGGGACTCATGAATGTAGGTAATTTCAAGTGATGTATCATCATCTTTTTAAATGTGCATTTATTTCTAAGTATCTGTTCTCATTTTTCCCCAGATAAGACACATTTCAATACATTTGGATATGACAGAAAGTTAAGAAAAAAAGAGGAGCGTAAAGTTAAGTCACTTAACTTGTGGTGCCAGTGTTTATGTGGGAGATAACTTGAGATTTTATCAATCTTGGCCCTCCTTTATCTAAGAATGAACTGCCCTTGCATGGTTTCTCTGGGATACTGGGCACAAACAGAGCTTATTTTTCCTCCCTCCAGTGTCTTAGTTCATGGTCAAATTCCAGGCTGGGTTATTTTGGTGTTTGGGTTTCTCTTGAACAAAATGGAAGCAAGGAAAGAAAGATATCCCAATAGTTTTCTCTTTTTCCATCTAGTTCTCTAACATGTAATATCAGCACAACAAAATCTAATAGCATCTCAATACCCGCATTGAGCAGAACTGAGCACCATCAAGGCAATACAGCCCCTCATTTCAATAATTCTAAAGCTCAGAAGATTTATCCAGTGTCCCAAACAGGATCGAAACCCAAACCTGCCTCATTACCAACCACAGATCTCAGTATTGGATCGATGAAACAACAAATTTTCTTCTCCCAGCTCCACAGCAGATGGGAACAAAAGCCAGCACCCACCGATGAAGATCAACTCCATGTGCTGATCGATAGAGCATGGAATTTCCCGAGCCAGGCAGCAGGTGGAACCAAACCCCACACCTTGAGGGGCAGAGCCAAGTGCTGAGCACCTCAGAGCTCAGAGACAGAACTCCCAAACATCTCCAAGCAGCTGGAAGAGCAGGTTATCAGGAGTAGTCAACATGGATTGACCTAGGGGAAATCATATTTGAACACCCTGGTAGCCTTCTATGATGTCATCACTGGCTGGGAAGATGGAGGCAGAGCAGTGGATGCTGCATACCTTGACTTCAGCAAGGTATTTGACACTGTCTCCCACAGCACCCTTGTAATGAAGCTCATGAAGCGCAGGATAGAGGAGCAGACAGTGAGATGGGTTGAGAACTTGCTGACTGGCAGAGCTCAGAGAGTCATGATCAGCAGCACAAAGTCTGGCTGGAGGCCTGTTTCTAGTGGTGTTCTGCAGGGGTTGGTGTGGGGTCCAGTCTTGTTCAGCATCTCCATCAGTGACCTGGAGGAAGGGATAGAGTTCCCCCTCAGCAGGTTTGCTGATGATACAAAGCTGGGAAGAGTGGCTGACACACCTGAGGGCTGTGCTGCCATTCAGCGAGACCTGGACAGGCTGGAGAGCTGAGCAGAGAGGAACCTGACGAGGTTCAACAGGAGCAAGTGTAGAGTCTTGTACTTGGGGAGGAATCGCTGCACACATCAGCATAAGGCAGGGCGTGATCTGCTGGAAAGGTGGTGCAGCCTCCTTCTATAGAGATATTCCAGACCCATCCGGATGCCCACCTGTGCGACCTGCTGCTTTAGCGGGGGCTTGGACTCGATGATCTCCAGAGGTCCCTTCCGACCCCTGCCATTCTGTGTAAACAACAGCCCCGGTGGGTCACAGAGCTGCAGTTGCTTCTGACAGTGAGAAATAGGCAGTGCGTTGACTGGCTCTGCACCCAGTGCCCCACGGACGGACTCCCACCTGCGCTGAGGGCAAAAGGACACTGACCGGGCAGGAATTTATCTTCTTCTGGACTGGTGGTGAGGACACCGTTTACACAAACGCTCAGACCCAAAACAGCCCACGGAGGGGCAGGTGATAGCTCTGCCGTGCGTGAGCCCAGAATTAATCAGATGAAGACGTCAGTACTTATCAGTACTTATCTTTCACTTTATTCGGCTATTATCTCCAGTGACAAAAAGACTGAACAGAGCAGCCGACAAATGGCACGTTATAAAATTATAACATCATAACATCGCAGCCGCTGCTCTGCGGTTTTGTTGCGGAGGAGCCCGAACCTGCCCCCGCCCCCTCAGCCCGCCGCGCGGGGCGCAGCATGGCGGCGCTCCCCTCGTGCCATCGCCGCGCTCACAGCGCCACCTGCCGGCCGGAGCGCCGCCGCCTCCCGCCCCTCGGCCGCCTCCCGCCCCGCCCCGGCCCGGCCCGCCCCGCAGCTCGCCGTGCCGGAGCGCAGCCGAACCGATGGCCGCCGAGGAGCCGGCGATGGCGGGCGAAGAGGCGGCGGCGAGCGAGGGGGGCGGCCTGCTGCTGGAGATCGTGGGCTCGCCGCTCAACCTGAGTCTGCTGGGCCTCTGCCTCTTCCTGCTCTACCAGATCCTGCGGGGCGAGCGGCCCGAGGCGCAGCCGGGCGAGGCGGGTCCGGCGCCGCTGCCCAAGATGAAGCGCCGCGACTTCACGCTGGAGCAGCTGCGGCCCTACGACGGCGTGCGCGACCCGCGCATCCTCATGGCCGTCAACGGGAAGGTGTTCGACGTGACCCGCGCCAGCAAGTTCTACGGGCCGGGTGAGGGGCGGGCGGCGGGGCTGGGCTCGGGGCTGAGTCGGAGATGTCGCAACGCGCTGCCCCTGGGAGCTCCTCCGCACCCCGCGTTGCGCCGAGCCGCACTGCTGGGCCCGCGCTCCCGGGGCGGACGTGGCATCCTCGGAGCTGGTTGTGCGCTGCTCTGTTGCATAATGTTTGTCTTAAAGAAATACGTAGCGAGACGGGTTGAGCTATCTCTGTCAGGGGGCAGAGATTGATCGCGCCGGGCTTCTAGCAGAGGGCTCCGAGGGAGAAACCGCGCTGTTCCGCCGAGCTAGCGGGGTTCCACCTGCACTTCTGTGTCTGCGCGAGCTGAACGCCGCGAGGTTCATGGCCGTGCCTTAGATGTGCCCTTTCTGGACAGTGTGAAATGTGAGCGGCTCGTCGCAGGGTGGGGCCAGCTGGTTTTCTTTTGTGAGGAAAGGTGAGATCCTTCTTGATGAACGCAGCAAACGGCGTGCTGAGAGGCGTGCAAGGCGGCAGGCAGGTTAGAGTTCACAGTGCTCCTGCAATCTGCACTACGAACTCGCAGTGTCCAGTTGCAACATGTTTGTCATGCGAGTTAATCAGTAAGGGTGTGTAGCAAGAGCCTGTTTGATAAGGAATCCCCGATCTGCTGCGAACTGCACGCTTTGGTCATCTTGTATTTTAACAGGTATCTCTTCCATGTTAGTAATGTCCAGCATCTGCTGCACATTTTCAGTCAAGTTTTTATCCTTCCAGCTCTTGAAGTCCAGAGCATCTCTTACAAACACTCCGTTTCACCTCAGACTTGCAAACCTGCCCTTTGTTCCACTTTCTGAGGGCACTCTGTGTGCTGATTCCCTCCCTCTTGCTGTGCTCCACACACTGTTGCCTGGTTGACTGAAGTTCCAACAGACTCAGTATTTCTCCACGTCTTATTGTCTTATTTCTTGTTCTCTTCCTCCGTTTTTCTTTATTGGCAAGTAGAATAAAGTCTGAAAACATTTCAGGAATTTGAGTTCCTCAGAACAGGGCAGGAACTCATAATCTATTTCAGTTGGGGGCTGTAATCTTCGAAGATCCCACAGCATCAGTTACTGCTGTAATAACAGTGCTTACGTTTTTATTTTGAAGATGGCCCGTATGGGATTTTTGCTGGGAGAGATGCATCCCGAGGTCTTGCCACTTTCTGCCTGGATAAGGAGGCTCTGAAGGATGACTATGACGACCTCTCTGATCTCAACGCTACACAGCAAGAGACCTTGAGGGACTGGGAGTCACAATTCACTTGTAAGTAATTGTAAACCTGTTGACAAATAAGTGGCTAACCAGCGTGTAATCAGGGAAGCAGCAGTGAAAGGGCTGTTGCCAATTTGAAGCAACCAGTCCGGAAGCTTACTTTGAGTTAGCTTAAGTTTATAGTTTAAGTTTATAATTCTAATTGATAAACTTAAGTCTATCAATTAGAATTTCTGTTATTCAAAAAACGATGAGAGATGTCAGGTTTTCCCTGTGTTCTCCCTCTTTCCCTCCCTCCCTCCGTCTTACAGAACAGTGAACTGGATGGAAACACTCTTGTCATAGGACAAATGTGTAAGACCATCTAAAAAGTTATCAGGAATTAGGAGTAAGGAACATGCCTCTGATACAATAAAGATACCATCTATAAAGGCAATTAATTAGCTTTGAAGCTTTGAAAAATGAAGTCCCATTCAGCTTCTCAGAAGTAACATTTGAATTATTGCTTCTTGGCATTTTTTATTTTGAGTTTTGAAGGCTGTTTGAACCAAGCCTTCGCCCTTCTGAGCTCTTGGTACAGCTTTGAACCCTAAGTAAATTATTCTGCATTGCCTTGATGGTGACTTTCTCAGATCTGTGCAGAACTGTCCAGCTAACTTCTGATGATCAGACAAATGCTATCTCTGGCCATTACCTTGCCAGCGATAGTCAGAGCAGCAAAGGAAAAGGCAACTTGCACTCTTGGTATATTTGTTCTAAAGTTAACAGAAGGAAGTCATTATCGTAGTAGCCCTGTGTTCTCTGTGCTTTGGTAGTGTTGGTTCTTAAGGTGCAATTGCAACGTGTTCCAACTTGTTACTCAAAAAGAACTTCCAGCCAGAGTTTTAAGGAGATTGCTGTGTTGACCTCGTACTGTGCTGGCAGGGACTTTCCTTCACGTAATGCCATTAGTCTCAGTCTTGACCTGGCACACCCCCTACTATTTTGACTCTGTCTTAATTAAGTCTGTTAAAGGTTGTTTTACGATGCCAACAGCTGTGTTCCAGAAAATAGAACTATGCTACCAAATTTCTAACCTAACCCAGTGTTCAAATCTTCCATTCCAAGAGTCAAACAGTAGGACTGTCAGTAAACTGTGCCCTGTTTGCTGTGCTTCTAGTAAATGTGACAATTAGTTGCTTTAAATTCCTATTATAATAACAATGCCAGTACGAAATGCCTACTATAAGAGGTATCTTCTGCTTTGAAATTGACAGGTGGGCAACATATCATTGTTCTCAGTTCTTAGATATTTTTTATCTGTTCAAAGAAGGGCACAAAGCAGAAGTTTATTAGCTGCGTAACCAGTCAGTAGGTCCGTCTTTATCTCAGGAGAAAGGATCTCTTTGCAGCCCTGTTGGGTACAGGCAGCATACATCACAAGAAGTTTAAGTTACCTGTACGTATATATTTGTGTAACTAAAATATTCCAACAACACCATTAGTTCAAAAACTTGCTTTGGCATGGCGAGAGAAATAATGCAATCCACGATTCTGCTTCTTTAGCTGGATGAGTTCCCTCCTTTTACATGTCTGCATTCATCCATCTTCTGGCTCAGCCAACAGGACAGCTGTATCTCATAAACTTTGGTGTTCACTTGTTAGAACATTAACAGCAGTTTAGGTACTTTATTTAGGCTCTTCTCGTTTTCTTCTCTCCCCTGTTTGCAACACGGAGTTCAGACGTGTTTCTTTACAATTAGGCACATTTTGTTAAATTAGGAAACCAATATGAGTTACAAAAAGTACATTTTCATGGCAGAATAATGACTCGATTTTTACTTTCGTTTGTTTCCAATTTTCAGTTAAGTATCACCACGTTGGTAAGCTGCTGAAGGACGGGGAGGAACCCACTGTATACTCTGATGAAGAAGAAAAAGATACCCAAGATGCAAAGAAAAAGTAGAATGCAGTGAGGAACAGTCTATTTTTGTATCTTAAAGGATCATTTGTAACATTCCACTTCTGTTTCACAAGTTGCAGCAGCAACAATGCTTACAAAAGGTCCAGAATTACAATGAATTATGTTTCTCCTAAGCTTCCTCTTCAAATTCAGCAGTAAACTAGTACAGGTCTAATATCTGTCTTCCTCTGAAAGTGCATAATAGGAAGTATGCACCAAAAATGTCTGTGCAAAAGTAGACTGCTACTTTGGCAATAAAGGACTATTACTCTTTTTATTCTTTCACTATTAGGGTTGAAATCCAGACCTTTTCACTAACAACCTAACACTGTAGGCACAAGCATGAGAGTTAAGTCACAGAATCTGTGTGTAACAGATTCCACTGAATTTGATTAGTGTTGGCTTCTGCAGGATCTGGGCCTTGCACTGCAATCCCTTTAGAAAAGGGACTCTTTGTCCACATACTCATTTGTGGTGCAATATAATTCAGCATTATGTCAAATAATTTGGCTTTTTAGGAGCTAAATGGGGCCTTACAGATGAAACAACTGCTTTAAAAAAGCCAAGAGTTTTTGAGAAGTTAAATCACTTTTAGATACTTAGAAAATAAATAAGGACTGAAGAATACTTGATGTATTCAGTCACACAGAAGCATTAATATTCTTTGTTTACTTCTGAAGCACCTCTTAAGTGTTACTTAGATACTGACTGTAACTGAACATCCTTAAAAACTAGGTTCACTGTGAAGCATGACTTGGCAGGACTATCATTTGTTCACTTCTCTTCTTAGAAAAGCTCTTCAAAGAATTGTAATGAAATGAAATTAAACCAGGAAAAGCAGCTAGTGATGATTTTTAGGCCTAAAGGAAAACTTGCTGGTGTGTCATGATTAACAAGTGCTCTGTACAAGCAATTTAACTAGCAGAAAAACGATTGTGGTCAAGGTAACTCATGCAAGTTCCCTGTACAAAATAAATAATGTGGTGTAAGCCATTTCCATGTCAAGGCTTTTGTTGCTTTGGAATGTTGCTGCTAAAAGAAATGGCAGAATCTCATGCACAACCAGCAATAGACCTGACCATTGATTGCTTTTATCTTGTTTGCTCTCTTAATCTGTCCCTAATTACTGGGTTTGCTCCATCCATGTTATCCAGTCTCCTACCAAAATGGGCTGGATGCGTGGATTTGACTAAGGAAAAATGGGAATGTGCTCCTTCATCATCCAAAATATATCTTCAAAATTTATCAGAAATTTTAAGGAGGTAACTGATGATTTGCTGCTCTCTTATCAGTGTGCTGCCTTGTCCAGGTGGTTCTGTGTGGGTGCCAAGGGCTACAGTTCCCATTATTTGGTTTTTCTGGTTTCACTCTTCTGCTGAGTTGTTTCCAATTGGGAACGTGACCAAAATGGTGAGCACAGTCCTGAGTGGGACGCTACAAAGTAGGCAAAATTGTTCAGAAGTGGAGTGTACTGTGCAGCAGGAGCTTTCATAAACAAGGTGACACTACATGTTCAAGTGCCTGACACCAACTGCAATGACAACCAATGACTCTGCATCAGTCGTAACACAGCCATGGGCTTTTTCCCTGTCACTTACACTGGCCTTTCAAACGAGCAGTGCAGTTGTTTGAGCCAGATTGCTTGTATAGAGTTACTGTGTGAACTACCTAATGAAGGTCTAGAGACAAATGAAAGTCTTGTCATGACCTTTGTGTTGCTGTTTTATTTTTAGAGACATTTATACTCTCTGCAAACTACTTCTAATGGTTTACCTCAAATCAGAAATGTGCTTTTATCTGTTTAAGGCAGAAAATAAAAGTCTTGCTTAAGGGTGGTGTTTCTTTTTATTTACTGCAATTGAAATTGATGGTTAATCGCCCCCAGCGTTACAAGTTTTATAGTCTTTCTCCAGTGTCTTTCTTCTATTATTCCATGACTGGACTGTTCAAGCTGAATGCCTCTAAATGCAGCTCTATGGCATATTATTTTTCTAACAGGATATGAAACATAGAACACATTCACATATATTTTACTGTTGCAAAAACAGAGTTAAGCATGAAAAAAGCCTGAGTAACTGCTGACACTGGGCAAAAGCTGCTCTGGAAGACCACACTGTAGTGGAGTGAGGCAGGGCTACAGCCTACCCTTCAGAGGGTCCAACACCAGCTCTTATGTTAGTCAGCAACATACCCCGAGGAACTGAACACCATTTTGAGAGCATATCTGTACAATACAATTTGATGCATCCTAAAGAATAAACAAACAGAAAACTGGCAGTAACACAGGACAAAGCTTAATGTTAAACACAGGTGCGTGAAGTTGCACCCTTCAGGGTAAGACCTTTTCAGAGAAAACCAGAATACTCATTGTGAAAGGGAAGGCATGTGTCATAAGAGCAGAGATTCCACAAACAGGCAGGCACATCTTTTCTGCTGAAGTGCTGGAGAAAATGGGTATCTGCTCATGTTTTCTACTGTTTGTTGCAACTTGATCCCTTCAGCAATGACTGGCTGCAGTGACTAAGCAAAAAGAACCATGCCAGTAGCTGAACAGTTTGTATATTAACCAAGGAGAGCACAATGAAAAGCTAAGTGCAGAGACTGTCATGAATCTGCCTTGTGAAGTGTTGAAATACCAGTTATTCAGATGTCATGACAGCATACTTGAGCCCTGGCACAAATCAGAGCAATTGAGCAGCATCTCATATCCAACCAGTGGTGGCAAACTGTCACCTGCATTGTAAAATTCAGAATTTCCTTCACCTGGACGCTGCTTACTCTGAATGCCCTCTGCTAGCTCTTACTTCAAGTTGTATGTACACACAGGTTAGTAACGAATGCTTTTGCTGAGAGTTACATGGTTTTACAGAAGGTGAAATAAATGGGGAGGCATTCCTACACAGCGTTCTATGTCCAGCATATGGAAAAGGCCATATACTATAAATGTATTCTTATTACACGTCCAGCAGGTGGACTGGTACAATAATAGGAGTAATGTATTTCTGCTTCAGAAACCGTCTGTAGGACCGCGACTGGGATTTTGACTTTGGAATTCAGCATGAAGTACAACTGCCCACACAGCTCAGATAACAAAGCTCCAGACCAGGCAGCTCCCCACAGCTGATGGCACTAGCTCTGCTGGGGGCACCTTAGTTCTGTACGTGAAGTTAGAGCTGATGGCAAGGCCTGCAGCCACAGGGCCCTATTTCACAGGGCTTACAGGTGTCATAAGAACAGTAAGCAGCGCTTCCACAAAATATATACATACCAGAAAAGCAATAACCCACACAAGTTAAACCCCATCACCTCTTGAAACACCACCTCACTGTAACAGCATAAACCAAGCTCCAAGATACGAAATTATAATAGGAATGTTACATGCTCAACTATTTGAATGCTTTTTGCCTATTAAATGCTCAAATTATATACACATCCCTTAACTTTCCTGTTAGGTAAAACATTTATTCCTGAAAGCAACTGAAATTTAATTTACTAAGCTAGAATTGGAAAGTTTTATGTATGCTTAAAGATTAGCCTTCAAGATAACCAACACAATTCTACAGAACAGTTCAGCGTGTGGGAAGATGGGGCCTGAGTTAAGTGCACAGGAAGGAAAAGTGAGGGATTAATACTAAATGTCCTAGGAACAGGTTCTAAGTAATCCCAACTCACAAAGAAAAAAGAAACACAAATTACATTTTGCTACAGAAGATACAATGGTGTCTGTTTAAAGTTTTATTCACTAACAATGTTTTACACTGAATAAGGACTTGGAGACAAAGATCTGCTTTATCAATTCCAATCAATACAGGTGAACACCAGAAGCAACTACAGAACTGGTGCATTTATTTGTTTATACTGACTAGTGGGACACTGACACTGATAAGATCCTAGGCATTTACACTGAAGGAAATCCATAGTTCCTCCCATAGATTAACAAACCCAAATACCTTCTCATCCCTAATTGAAAGGTCTGACATATGGGAAAAGGGCACTTACAGTGCAGAACTGACTGACAAGGGGAAATTCTGTCATCTTTTCTTTTATATGCAACTAGTGCATAGAGAAGAAAACAGCCTTGGTCCTGTTGGTGCAACTGAAACATTTCACAAATATATCAGCTGGTCTTCATTGTAACTGCATAAAACAGTAAAAAGGAAACTTAAAAGAGGCATGAATGTTTTCCACAATAGAAAATACTTCTGTCAAGAAAATAAGGTGTTTGGGGGAGGGGGTGGTTGCTTTTTAGGTAAAAGCAATTGGGTAACACAATTTTGAGTAGTCATTCGTGATCCTCAGAAGGCACTCAGCATCTGAACGTGTGAACAGAGGCAACAGGCAGAATCTGGCAGAGTGTGGCTCAGATGCCTGCATGAATCACCAATACTGAGCACTGGGAGAAAACCAATCTACCACAAACAACTACAGTTTTTTACAAAATGATGATTTATTGGAGCAGAAGTTACAAATGTGGGTAATATGTTATATAAGGAAGGCAACATCATCACATTTACATACTGACACGTAATAAATTAAGCATACTAAAATGAAAGTTGAAATAATTAGTGTGTTGTGAGTAGAACTGGTCCTCTCTGTCTCTCTGTGGGACTTTGGCCCAGAGCAACTGTGACTGTCTGCTAAATACAGTTGTCTGAGTAAATGCGGATATAACTCAAGCTCCCAGACTGAGTTTTCACATTTTTACTTCCATGCAGCAGGAATTGAACAGCATTTGACAATTCTTCTAGAAATTTTATGTAAGCTTAATTGCACTAAATAGCTATCTCACTGCATGTGCCCTCCAAAGGACAGCTTCTTGAAATCTCGTGAACTTATCGCATTCTTGCCTCTAAGTGGGAGAGAAATGGATTTGAAGGGTGGATTACTAAGAATAAGGAATTTGTTGGATGGCCACAGCCATAGGGTTGTGGTTAATGGCTCCCAGGTCCAGGCGCGGGCCAGTGACAAGTGGTGCTCCACAGGAGTCCATCTTGGAACCCGTGCTCTTCAACATTTCTATCAGTGGCACAGACAGATCAATGCACCCTCAGCAAGTTTGGTGATGACACCAAGCTGAGCAGAGCAGGGTGACATACTGGAGGGAAGGGATGCCATCCAGACAGACCTGGACAGGCTTGAAAAGTGGATCCATGAAAACCTAACCATGTTCAACAAGGCCAAGTGCAAGGTGTTGAACTTGCAGTGGGGCAATCCCAGATATGTGCACAGAGTGGGAGAAAAACTCCTTGAGAACAGCCCTGCAGAGAACAACCTGGGGGTCCTGGAGGGTGAAAAACTAGGCATGAGCCAGCAGTGTGTGCTCAAAGCCTAGAAGGGCAACAGTGACCTGGGCTGCATCAGCAGAGGGCGGGCAGCAGGGGGGGGACTGTCTGCATCTGCTCTGCTCTTGTGAGGCCCCATCTGCAGTACTGTGAGCAGGCCTGGTGCCCCCAGCACAAGGAGGATGTGGGGCTGTTGGAGCAAGTCCAGAGGAAGCCGTGAAGATGCTCACAGGGCTGCAGCACCTCTCCTGTAAGAAGGGCTGAGGGAGCTGGGCTTGTTCAGCCTGGAGAGATCTCCAGGGAGATTGCACTGCGGCCTCCCAGAACTTGAGGGGAGTTTATAAGCAGGAGTGGGACCAGCTTTTTACATGGTCTGATAGCGACTGTGTAAGGAGGCAAGGGAGAATGTTTTTAAACTAAAACAAGGGGGACTTAGATTAGATGTTAGGCTGAAATTCTTTATGCAGTAGGCGGTGAGGCCCTGGCACTGCCCAGAGCTGTGTGCACTCATCCCTGGAGGTGCCCAAGGCTGGGCTGGGTGGCTGTAGGCAGGCTGAGCTGGGTGGGCAGGCAGCCCGCCACATGGCTGGGGCTGGGGGGAGCTTTAAGGTCTCTTCCAACCCAAGCCACGCTTTGACTTTATGATTCTATGGTATTTTCAACCTGCTAAGTATGAGCTGTCAACATGCTGACAGACGTTGCTCTTTCACTGTCCAACATTCAGAGCTGTGCTTAGAAAATCAGATTCTCAGAAGCGCTACATCTAGCAGTTATTGTGAAATCCTTCCTTCCAAAGACCAGCAGGTTTTCAGAAACACTTTCAGAACTGTGAATAATAAACAAGTATTTTTCCACTGTGAACATTACAGTATATATTTTTTTCTTATTTAGAAATCTATTATTCTCCACCATTACATATAAATGTCCCCCACAGCTTCCAATTCCATCATTTTAACAATCTGATCGAGAAGGCACTTCATATCCTTGCTCTATGATTTATATATTTATGTGGTTGTTGTTGTTGTTGTTTTTGTTTTTCTAGGGACTTGATATTACTAAATACTGTATCTGTAAACGTAGGGAATTGTGTAAATATCAATCAGAGTTTATCTCTGAAATCTGAATCCATAAATCTTCAAATTCTGAGCAACTGGTCCACAAAAGCTTGTCTGGCCCTGGAGAAAATTTTGGTCCTTGCATCCAAAAGGTAAATAGAGATTCTGTTTCTGTGGCTTGCTACACCAGTTAGACCATTCTAACTGAAGGAATTACCTAAGGAAAAAAAGCCCAAGTACTTCCAATACCTTTTAACGGCTAAAGGGCTTTCTTCTTCCACTTCTAAAAGGAGCTTAAGAGCTATTATATAGTAGCTGTTCAGCATCCTCTTCTGGGCTCTGCTCCACAGAAAGTATCTGAGCAGGGATTTGTCTGAATTATCTCAAGAGGAAAGAGAGGGCATCCTCTTTCATCTGCATCCATCTCTCTTCTCAATATTAATTTCCTCTCATCTCCTGTAGATAAGTATATGAGAAAGTTACTTGAAATTAGTTTGTGAAGGGGGAAGGAGGGGAAGATATGAGGAGCTGGCTGTTAGGTAGCTGCCAGCCAACTTGTAAGCATCGTACATTGAGAAAAGGCTGCGAATAACAATATTCAGAGATGCAGCAACTGCGTATGGAAATCAGATGGCCACCTGAACTGAAATCCACTGACTTGAGACAGCACCTCCTACACAGATGCACTGCATACTGAGCCACCTCACAACTCTGTATTGTTCGAGAGCACGTGGAGTCATCAGCATGCATGTTGTTATCAACAGAATAACCACCTATCTACCAACATTTATTAACAGAATAACCACCTACCTACCAACATTTTACCCAATTAAGAGACTCCAACTGCAGCTGCTTGAAGTGTTTCTGAGCTGAACTGACAAAACCTTTAGCAGCAGTGCAATCACAGTCTTTTTGTACCCTTTGCACACTCTGTTAAGCTTTTACAAACACTTACCGTTCGTCACTGTGAGAACTGTGAGAACTGTGGCAATTAATCTCACCTGCCAGAGAACTACGACTATCAACTGCATTCACCTCAGCTCTGATTTACCTCTCTCACCTGTGCGCCGAAGTGTCTCCTGAAGTGGAAAGCAGTCAGAAGCAGTAATGCCTGGTGCTGCTGTGCCTGCGTGAAGTGTCTTGAATTTCACTTTGTTGTGGAATGCTTTATTACATCTTCTTTCTATCTTTCTGAGTGACTCCAGCTGTATGCAACTCTCGGTCTCTGAAAAGCCACATTCATCAGATAAAACATCAGAAGAAAGCTTTTTCCTCTTTTTCTTCATTTTGTAAGTGTTTCTCTCCTCTTCCCTGAAATGTCTCTCACTTTTCTGTCCTTTATGTCTTAATTCACTGCTAGACCTCTTGCATGACTTTTCAAGGTTATGATCACACTGCCTAGCCAAGCCCTCATGGGCAGAACTAGAACAGAAGTCACATTTGCTGCTTTCCTTCGTTTGACCTTCCAGAGTAACATTCTTGAAATAAACCAGTAATTTTCTCTCTTTCTCTCTTGCAGGCAAGCACCCTCTGTTACAATTGCTGTCAATTTGTTCACTCCTTTCTGCACTCTTCATTGCACCGCTGCATGCCTCACTGAAGTACTCAGAATCACTGATCTCTTCCAACAAGTCCTGTAACTGGTAAGATCTACAAGTTTTGTACTGTTTGGTAACTTGATTTCTACCATCTTCTTGTTCAAATTCCTCATCACGAGCGGCAGCAGTGCAATCCAAAGAATGATTTGGTTCAGCATGTGATAAGTAATCAACAGTGAGTGTGTCATTCCTCTGTATTTGCAGCTTCCTTGCAAGCCTATCTGCACAGGTCTTATTTTTCAACACTGCGTCTGTTGATTCCAATTCCCCAGCAGTGATCACTAGTCTACAGTTATCATCACCAACGCAATTTCTGCTGTTGAGATTTTGTACAAGACTCACTTCTCTGAAGTGCCGACCCTGCCTGTTACACAAGCTGATGTGAAAACCACTGTCATCATCACACACCACCCTCTTCCACCAGGACTTGTTTGCAGAGTTTTTTGTCCCTAGGGAAACACGTTCATAGCTTGGTGTCTGATAGTAGTTTAGTAAATAATGAATGAATTCATCGGTCTCATAAACCTTTTGCTTTCTGTAACCATCTTCAGACCCCGTCTGTGGGTGAACCACGTTCAGTGTTTGGCAGTCCCTTCCATCTAGAGATTCAATGACCTTGCAGTCTTGAGTCACTGTGATCAGTAAAGATCCACAGCCAAAGGAGCTGTATGCATCTCTGCCAGTCCATCTGCCAGAACTCAGAGCTGCAGCGGGGTCATTTAAAATTGTCTTGACTATATGAGAAGTAGATGCACAGAAGGCAGTCAAATCTCCTTCCTCACAACATAAGCTGCTACTTTTTTGGGTTAACTGACACTTAAGCTCTTCCTTGTGTTCCAAATCTTTGTGCATAAGATAACAGGAGTTAATCTGTTTCTGATGTATGGCTTTTAATGCTGCTTCAGAAAAGGAGTCATTCTTCCTTACGCCCGGTGAAGGATCCACTTTCTGATTTGCCAACTGCACAAAATCCTTCAAATGAAAATTGGGAAAACGATTATGTACGTTTATTGAGCACAGAGAACTATAAAGACTGCAAGTTGCAAACTCATCAATATGCAGTTCTACATTCAGAAGAATTACAAAGGAGATAAATTTAGCTTAATTCAGAGCTTGATCACACAGTCTCACTACTCCTAGCCCAGAACTAAAGCTGCCTCTTGGTCTCAGAACAGGGCATTCTAAAGTAACTAAGACAGTTGTCCTTCCAACTAATTCCTCTACCTCCCTACAATTGCTTCAGACAACATTTATTGTTTGATTACTGCATCACAACCAGTGTTGTTTACAATAGAAAAATTGCTAGATTTTTGTAGATAAGAATATTTTATTTAGACTAATTATTTTGCTGTACACAATTTTAATGGGTCCAAATACAACCAATCTAATGCTTCCCATGTGTTGAAACCAAGAAAATAAACATTTAAGTCATCAAATTCACACAAGGGCTGCTCCAAAAGTAATGCCTCCTATGTTATCCTGTTGGCCCACAACATCAGTGGAGGATTCTGGTGGTATGGCAGTAGAGGCTGACCCTTCCCACCAATGTCCTGTTACAGTGTGTGGCCGTGTGACAGATGGCAGCAGAGACAGAATAGTTTCTGACACGGCAGTGTGGATAAAGCAATGGGGTGGAACTGAATTCCTCCACGCAGAAAAAAATGGGATCCACTGACATTCATCAAGGCTTGGTGAACACTGATGGAGACCAAACAGTGGATGTCAGTGCAGTGAGGGCTGGGTGGTGCATTTCAGCAGTGGTGACAGCGAAATGAAAGACAAACCATGTTCTGGATGGCCATGCACAGCTGTCACACCACGAAATAAAGAACATCTTGATCAGCTCATCTGCATGAATCAGTTCATGTTGAAAATCAGTGATACACAGCTGAAAATCTGCTCCATAAAATAGTGTCATCGTGCTCTTTCTGTCTGTCGTAGCTTTCATGGAAATAAATGGGAGGCATTACTTTCTGAGCAACCTATGTAATTAATGCCAAAATCAGGTGTTGTGGAGCCCTAAAATTCACACAGAATGGCAATTAACTCTTAGTGAATGGCGGACCTTTAAAAATCTTAAACGTTGAAAAATCGACTTGTTAAAAGCTGCGAGCTAATTTTTATGTAGCAAATGATGAAGAAAATGTCACGTTTGCACCCCGAAGATTTCAAACTTTTTCACCCCAAAGCACTACAACAAGCCTCCAAACATGAATTTCTGTGTATAACACTGCAGTGTGTACCACTCCTCTGCTGACTTTCTCAAGATATTATCTAAGTCAATCAAATAAAACTTACAGCTTAGTGTTGGCCACAACACAGAAGCTATTGGAAATGAAATCAGCGTAATCCATAGGGACTTAATTCTTTCACTTGCAGACATGAGGCCAAACATCAATTTTACATTCCCACCCTTAATTTCCCTGTTTGCAGTGTTGGATCAAGTCCAATAAGAGTTGATGCAGTCCTTCCAGCCCTATCTTGACAGAATAATGACAAGGCTTCAAACAAGTATCCAAGTTTCTGAGTAGAATCACACCACCTTTGCTCCAAGGACAAACTGTCACAAGATTTAGACCTCAGGCCTTCTCAGTGTTCAGTCACTCCTAAGACATTCTTTCAAACAGCAATAAGACACCAAACGTCTACCAAATTATTCAAGCTCTAACAAACATCCTTCAAATTGTAAAATACGTTTTAAAGTATTCTTACTTTCACATGGTTTAACAGCACTGTAAGCAGTCTGACAGACTCCGCTCTTCTCTGAGCTAGCAGGGATTTCCTTTCTTCCCATTCAGGCACATTCTCTGGCCACTGCTGTTCTTCAGCTGGTACTTTGTGCTGCTTTTGGGGATGCTTTTCATCTCCATCTATCTGCCTCTCCTCTCTTCTTGAGCTTAGCTTTCTTTTTTCTCTCTTGAACTTTTTGTTCATCATCACGTTTTTTTCTAGGTAATTATCAATATGGGACAATTTAGATGACGCTTGTTTTACACTTGGAGTCCTGGGAAATTGGATGTCAGACTTTGAACTGCTAATAATAAGCAACCTGTCACCAAGAACCCACATTTGACTAATAAGAAATGATGGTTGTTACAATAATAACACGTTTAAAGAAACAACACATGTTGATGACATGCGTCTAACCGATGCACACATTTAGAACACAGTGGTTCTGCATTTACCTCTTCTGATGGTTTGTATTCTAGGGTTTTCTTTATGCACACTGCCATGAAGACAGACTCACATTATTGTTTGTCTCCAAGGACACAATCAGAGACAGAGCACATGGATCTAATTCTTACCTTAACAAAGCTCCCCTACAGATTAGCATGAGGGTGACATTAAGAGTTACAAGACCACTTCCATTGTTATAAAAATGCAATGATTCAATGATCAATCAAAATTCAAGATGAAGCTGCCACTGCTTTTTTGAAACCTTGTCCTGTAGAAAGCAGATCTACTAAACAACCAACATGATATGATAAGAAAACTCCAGAAAACTCAAGGAACAAAGTGCTCACACAAGTATTTAAAATTCCTATCTTTAAAGCATTTGAGTAAGAAGATATTCAATTAAAAATAGAAGCATAGCAACATTTTCAGAGATCCAACATTTTATACACTATGTTAGAATCACAGAATCATGTCAGTTAGAAGGGACCTTCAAAGGCGTCTGGTCCAACCCCTCTGCAGTGAGCGGGGACACCTACAGCTTCACCAGGTGCTCAGAGCCCCATCCAACCTGACCAAGTTCTATTTGTGCCACAGAACTGCCACAGCATTCTAAATTTCAGGGTGTTTTTTTGTTTTTGTTGGTTTTCTTTTCTTTGCTTTTCTTTAGACATGGAGGTGTGTAACATGGCTAATTACCAGTGACAGTGTAGGATGCAATACAAGCAGACTAGCCACAGCATCTAAGCTTTTATATACTACTGTTACTCATATACAAAATTCAAAACCACTGCCCTAAAGATAACAATGAAAAAAAACCCAACAAGTTTTTACTTGGGTGGAAGGAAAGGCAGAAAAACAAAGCTCATTCCTAGCTTTGAACCTTACAGTCAAGTGGGAGGCACCTAGAAGTGTCTGTCACATTAACTCTACTTCAAACCACAAAGACATTGATTTGTGATGCTGCAGCATAGAATAATAGAAGTAAATATATAAACAATACAAGAAAACAACCTCATGCAGAATCTTAAGCTTTGGTGCAATCTGAGGGCAACAGCTCTCAGATTTCACTCCAGGTCCACAGAAGCATAGAATGGTCAAGTCTGAAAGGACCTCAGAATGTCTCTAGTCCAACCACTCTCTCGTAACAGACTCCATCTGATGCCCTACACACTGAGATAGGTTGCTTCTCTTTCCCACAGTAACACAAATTAAAAACTATAAGGCATTGCTTCGAGTTCTTGGATTCCTGTTTCCTCAAAGCCTGGGTTTTTACAGTTGACAACTCCCTTCTTGGATGCCACTTGGTATGAAATAGTGTAACAAATGTGAAGAGACAGCTGATGGACATTCTCTAAAGTACAGCCTCACCTTTCAACCCTCTTCTCTTTTTCCCTCCCCCTTTTTTTTTTTTTTTCTCTTTCCTTTTTTTCAACTCCTGTTCTTGCAGCTTTAGTCTTTCCAGGCTTCTCTTTATGAATCCTTCCCTTAAGTGTCTGGTTGTATCAGAAGTCACCTGTCACAGAAGAAACAGAAGCAGACTTACCAGTCCAGTTTGCCATCGGTACAAACACTGACAACCTACTATGTAAGGGAGACATCCTAGGTAATACTAAATGCTGCTGCACTTGAGAATTACTTTCTCTACTCTGGAAATACTGGAATGCCTTCTGAAGTCAACACTATAAGATGTCAGCCAAGCTCAAACATCTAATCCTAAATGTCCCCTGCTGTGACACCAGGGGTTCACAAGCTGACAAGCTCTGGCCAAACCTGTTTTTGCAAGCTGTTCTGGAGACTCAAAGTTCAGCATGTTCAGTGAGAAGCTCCAAGCTGTACAGTTCATGCAGTTCTGACAGAATCACTTCACTTACACTCTGAGCAACATCTCTGGGATCAAATGCTTGTTTACCCAGTAAGAAAGTATGAATCCTACTAATGTGCACTGTGTTTTATCAGCTTCAAATGCCCGAATGTGAGCACATTAAAAGAAAACATTCAAGCATGCTGCATCAAGGTGTACCTATTCTAGCAAAGTAAGTGATGTGAGGTATTATTTCCAGCATAGGGACAAAGTTTGGGGTTCAAGTTCAAATTTTCTACTGGAAAAAAACACCAAAACAGGCCTAATTGTGATTAATTATGATGGACATAAGTTACTGGGCTGTTGAAATGAAGCCTGCAGACTGCAAACTCTCCTATAATGTCACCCTAAGCATAGCACTTAAGTAGATTTATCCCTCAAAACACTTAAGCAAAAAGGTACTAAGAAGAGAAAGGCTGGCAGCCTTTACTAGTCTTGATCCAAACACCCAGGCTAAGGCAGCTGTTGCTTCATGCTAAACACTGAGACCCCAAGCATCTTTCAGAGCATCTCTCCAGCTCCTGAGCTCATCTCCCAGTTTTAGTGACACCCACACCGTCACTATTTACAACTTTTAGCCTGCCCACAACTATTTTTCAGAGAATTGAGATGCCAATTTTAAAGGACTTCAGTTCAGATGTATTAAGTTCATATATCTGCTGCAAATAGACCAATTCCAAGTTTTTCCCTTCACACGCTTAAGTGCCCCTGAAGTTTATAAAGAGTTTTCAACCGGTTTGCAAAGATCTCTCAGTCCTAGCCTTAAAGCAAAAGCACAAAAGTTAGCAAACCAAAATTGAGTTAAGCCCCAGAAATGTATTTCCCATCATGAAATTGTGTGTGAAGCACACTGTTAGCTACCAAGGTTTTGCTGCTCTGCAGTGTGGCCTTTTGGAATCAGCCCTAACACACCAACATGCTGTTATCTTTAGGCTTTGATTCTTCCAGGTTCACAAGGAATCTGACATTCAATGTCATTACCAAATCAGTATTTCCTTTTAACAACTCTGCTATGCTCGTAACATCAGGAACACCTTTGCTCTTGCACTGTTGTTTATTACGATAACTGCAGACTCAAGTGCCCCTTGCTACCTGCATGCCTTTCTTCTGTCATCATATTTTCTGATAATGTAATACTTGGAAAAAAAAAACAAATGTTACTTAAATGTATTAAAAGCAACAAAGATAATGACCTGGGACTCTGAGGGTCTGTGGCCAACTCTGCTGACAAATTCCTGTGAAACCCAATACATTCCTATCGCTCAGGACCTTAAAATAATACAACATTGTAGTACAAATTCCAACTAACTGGGATTGTAATAGACCACCAGTTCACTGCATTCCATTTTAGTTGTACACAGCGACAAGCACAAAACCTGGCCATCATTGTGGACTCTTCCAGGAAGAGACTTAGTCTTGATTTGAAAACACCAGCTACAAAAATCTGCCACTTTCCAAGGGACATTTCTTACTCATCCACCGCAGAGATGGAAGCCATTTGCAGCTACTGATTTTTTGTAAGCCTTTCTCTCCAAAGTATCAGCATCAGGGTCTTTTTCATTTTTTGTTTTCTTTTCCCCTTACATGGTATAATTCAGGGGTCTGTCAATAATCTTCTATAAAAAATACTTAGAGCTCTCTAAGATCTCACACCTCTCACCGCGGGGCAATTTTTCCAGCCTCTGAGCAACTCACTGTACTGTTCCACCAGTCTCCAACTTAAACTGTATGACTCCCCAACCTGCACACAATATTGATTTGGTCAGTGCCATACACCCAGAACAATGCCAGTCCTTTACGCATACCTGCTATCACCACTGAAATTCACCCCCCACGATACTGCAATGGAAACCCCAGGTATTGCTGATGTATTATAATAACCCTTTCGCACCCTCAAAGAAAACCACAAGGATACATCAGCAACTCTAAAACTGATTAGGTATCTACACTGTTCTTTTCACATTAACTTAACTACCTTTGAACACCCTAAAATGTGTCACGTCAGTTCATCCTCCAAACAGAATCAGCCTTTAGGGAAACATTAACAGCCTGGCAATATTTAATTTGAAACGCTCTTAGTCGGTATGAGTGAAGTACAAATCGTAAGAATGATTTCAGTCGAAGACAGCCCTGAGATGTGCTCAGAGGACTGCTATCCTCAGCAGCTCTTACCAGCCCGTCTCCCAGCCGGCTGCTTGCTCCGGGCCCTGGGCCATCACAACTGTTTTTGCGACAACGCCATCAGCTGGGCAAGGGATCTAGCTTGGGGGAAAGAGAAAAGGGTGTTTGGCAGGTCGCTTTTCAGACAGCTCCTGCTCTTGTTACAGCACCACTTCATGAGCAGTCCAGCTGAAGGAGAGCGTGAGGCAGGGGAAATACCTTAATTCTGCAAAGGCAGATAAAAACAAATCCTACCAGCAAAGTGGCAAGAGGACGTGCTGATCTGTAGCAGCAGCACGGAAACGCATTTACCGGTCACTTGGTGAAGTTTCAACAAGAGATTGAAACGCAGACGGCTTTTCAATAGGCACAGCCGGTTTACCCGCTCGCCCCGCACAAGACCAAGCGAGGCGCAGGGCTGACCAGAAGCACCCCTTGCCGCTGCGGTACCGCACGCACTCCCTGCAGAAGGAGCGCTTTAAACGCGCCTGGCGCGCTCGATGCCGGGAGCTGTAAGGCCGGGACGAGACGAACCCGAACCGCCCCCGCCACGAACGCGCCGGCGGTAAGGCCGCAGCCCCGCCCGGCAGGACGCGCTGTACGTCCCAGCGGGCCGGCAGGCAGCGCCCGCCCCAGCGCCGAGGCCACCCGCTCCGCACCCACCTCTCCGCCCGCTCCGCCGTTCCGCGGGGCCGGAGCGGGGCGAGCCCGGCCCGTGGCGCGGCCCGGCGGCGTCGCCCCTTAGCGCGGAGCGGCCACCCCGTCGCGCCGGGGCACGCTCGGCCCGGCCGGCGGGGCGCCCCGACG